>NC_138738.1:22225659-22855659 GCF_965113295.1 Leuciscus leuciscus
CCGGACTCAGGACCACCGGAACAACGTCCACCGGAACAATCACGGATGAGGTCTTCCTTCTCCTCCTTTGTTTCGGGTGGCGATGTACAGGCTCTGAGCTGAACGGGACCTGCGGCGAATGGAACTCTGATCTGTTGACCGCCATAGCCTCCTCGGTTTGACGGGTCCATAAAGCCAGGCATTGAAAGATGTTCATTCGAGCAGGGACCTCTTCTACTGGCGAATTCCATTTCTGCTGCCTCCTCTCTGTCCTCGTGGTTGGAGAAGCGCCACGAAAATCTATACCGCTGGATCTCTGCTTGGACGGAGTCGTTCTGTCACGGAACACACTTGGGAAACAGAGAGATCCATGAACAGTATTTTTAATATCAGGGCAATCCAACTCATAGTCGTCCATGCAAGGGTCAAAATCCATCATAGCAGTCCAAATACAAAAGAAACAAACAAGAACAGACCAGAAACGCAGAACAGAAGTGTTGTGACATATAATAACGACTCCGTGACAAACACTAAAACAGACAGGCTTATATACACAGGGAAATGACAATGCTAATGGGGAATAGGCTGAGTGCAATGATTAGTGACAAGGGACAGCTGAGTGCAATGAGGAAACAAGGATCATGGGGAATGTAGTTCAGAATGTGACAGACACCGTGGGGAAGGAGGACATCTAGTGGTAACCAGGGAACACAAACCAGACACTGTGACAATCAGCTAATGAATTTCATTTTTATAGTTTCTACATATGACAATGTGAGTATATGAGTATTTTAACATCGAAAATAATATGCACTTTAGCTTTAAGTGATATGTATATATATATATATTTTTTTTTTTTTTTTTTTTTTTGGTAATTTGTTTTCTTGGCTGATTGCATTATTGTGTTTTTAGGCTGCCTGTCCACTGTGTCTAAATAATTTTCCAATGGATTATTTAGAAATTCATGCCAGCTTTTGCGGTCTTGATTGAACTTAAAGGGTTAGTTCACCCAAAAATGAAAATTCTGTCAGTAATTACTCACCTTCATGTTGTTCCAACCCCGTAAGACATCCGTTCATCTTCGGAACAGAAATTAAGATATTTTTGATGAAATCTGACAGCTGGATCACTTCTCCATAGGCTTCTAAGGGACTGAAACTTGCTGGCCCAGAAAAGTTATTAAAGAGATCATTAATATAGTCCAAGTGACTACAGTGGCTCAATCTTAAGTATATCAAGCGACGAGAATACTTTTTGTGCGCAAAAAACAAACAAAAATAACGACTTTATTCCACTATTCATTTCATTCTCTCTCTGTGCCTCGAGTTGGTTCACGTAGTGTTTTTGCGCAGCACGTCTGTGTTACACGTCACCACGTAGGCTCACTATTGGCCGACGCTGGTCATGTGTGTAATGCCTGTGACGTAAAACACTGACGCGCTGCGCAAAAACACTACGTGAACCAACTCGAGGCCCAGAGAGAAGGAAATGAATAGTGGAATAAAGTCGTTATTTTTATTTATTTTTTGCGCACAAAAAGTATTCTCGTCGCTTGATATACTTAAGATTGAGCCACTGTAGTCACTTGGACTATATTAACGATCTCTTTAATAACTTTTCTGGGCCAGCAAGTTTCATAGTGGAAAATCCATTGGAAAATAGTGAGTATGTATTTGTGGTGTAGCCTACAGCAGCGGATCAGTTACGCAATGCAACACGCACCTGCATACGCACTGCAGAGTATGTGTGAAACGGGCGTAAGATCGGTCTTTTTGTATTTGATGTCAAGCTGTGATTGGCTGCGCAAGATTATAAATTAACGATGTAGCATTGGAGTTCTCTTACGAGAGGTCTCTCGTACTGCGTAAGTATCTTACGCTAGGGGAAAATCCCTTTTCCGCGAGATATTGAAGCCAAAAAATTATCCTTAAAGGGTAACTAAACCCTAAACCAACTTTTTTTAGTTAATGATCTGTAAGAATGGGGCTTTATTAGAGCTGTTCATTGATTCGAGTAACTTTTTTGACATTTGGGTATAAAGTGTTTTAATTCTACAATATATGGTGTAAAAACGTCTGAGTGCTGCCCTCTTCAGGTTGAACGGTGGCTACTGCAGTTGAATTTTCCTATTGGATGTTAGCGGTACTACGTGACGTAAGCAGTACTACGTGACGTAAGCAGGTTCCAGCTCACCACGCCCCTGGTACGAGCTCACCACGCCCTTGGTATGATGAGCTAGCGAAGATTTATCTGTATTTAGTACAGTGGTCAGGAGGGTACGTAGGTGTAGTGTTGCTGGTTGCAACAGCACTGCTGGACTGCATAGCTTTCCAGCAGACTTGGAAATTAGGCGCCAGTGTTTGCATGCACTTGGCCTGGAAGACCGTGAGTGTGAAACCTGCATTTTACGCTGAATTGCTTTTGAAACGAGGTGGAAATGGGCTTCTCCACACAGCTCGCGCTGAAAAGCGACGCAGTGCCAAACGCTGCTCCTCCTGCATGGACTCCACCACCGCAGCGGCGTCTTGATGTGAGTGATCATATATATTTTAATCACAATTTATGGTTAGGCTAAAGTTAATCCTCTGGGGTCGACAAACGCGTCGGCGCATTTTGCTGGATTTTTTCACATAGCGGCAAAATATGAAAATGCCTATAGAGAGCGCGCACTATTGACATCAACTCGATAAAACTTATCAGATGCATGTACTTTACGTTGTCTCGCGACCCTGTGAGTCACTCTCCATTTTAGAGAGTCTGACAGCAGACTCTCTAACAGCAGAGTCTGACAGCAGACCCCCCCCCCCCGCTCACGGTTCATCCCCTCTATCTCCGCTGGGGTCTGCCCACTTTTCTAGCATTTTTCAAATATTGCCAGTGGGTGGAGTCAGGCTCTGACCAGGGGTTTAGTTACCCTTTAATTTGTATTATTGTAAAACGCGTTGCGGCAGCATACAGACATAGACAAGACAGCTCGCGTGCCTATTGGCTGTTCTGCGGCAAATGCAGCAGCCTATCGAGCGAGGCCTAGCGTGACGTCAGACCCAATGAGGGTGCTTCGCGCCCACTGCGTCACGTCCCGCCGAAACGGGCGTGGCTTAGGCCTATAAATCCGGCTCGCAGGCAGCTGATATCTGATTTTTCATCTCTTCAGCGAAGCTCTCGCATCGCTGGATCCGGAGAGAAGCCGCGCCGTCTGAAGAAGCCTTTCAGCGGGACGAGTCGACACTCTGAAGCCGCTGGCCGCGCCGCCTTCAGTCGCCTTCCTGCTGCGCTATCCGGCGTTATATCCTTTCTCTGCTACTGTGTTTTGTGTATGTGTGTGTGCTCGCTGCCGCGACACACACTCTCATTGCACTAAAAGAGTTTTTCAAGACGCCCCTTTCCTGAGGATCACGCAGCTCTCGCGCTCGCTGACGGCGACTGCCCTCACTGCGAGCTAGTTACTGCCTATGGTGACTCTGAGGACTCACCTGGCATCCTTCTCCGAGACTGCTCCTCGCCGGTTCGCCCGCTTGCCTTGCCTGCTTGGGGGATGATACCTGCTCTCCCTCTGTTCGAGCCGCGCAAACCGCGCCGTTCACAGGGGATGTCAGGAGCGGACAGTCACGGGGCTAACTTTCTCTCTCCCTCTGTTCGAGCCGCGCAAACTGTGCCGTTCACAAGGGAGGTGGGAAGCGGACGGTCGGGGTTAGTTTTTCTTTACGTACAAGAAAGCTACCCTGTCCCTGCACCCCATTCACGCGTCACTCACCGGCGAAAGGAGAAAAGAGTGTTTATAGTCCCGCCAAGGCCGGACTGACCTCAAATTTCTCACACATTTCTCAGTTCCCTGATCAGGCGACTTGAAATGTCATTATTGCAGCATACGAGCCTGTTATAATACACGCACGCCTGCAAGCAAACGCCGAAGAAAACATGTTGACGATCTTATATGCTCGTGCATCTGAAAGCCTTTGTGTTCCCTCCTGTGGCTCAGTGGCGGAATCTTAGGTTTTTCGCACGAGAGACCGGTGTTCGAATCCCGGTCTAACGGCAGATAAATTATGCCGCAAATGCTTCGCTCTGTCAGTTCCCTGAAGGCGACTGCAGATGTGCATTTTGCAGCCAACGAGCGCGTTGTACAACTCGCTCGCCTGCACCCAGACACCGTTTCTATGGTTCCCATGCGTCACTGGCGAAAGGAGAAAAGAGTGTTTTATGTCCCGCTGCGGCCGGGCCGACCTCCATTCGTCACACATTTCTCATTCTCCTCTGAAGTTCAGGCGACTGAAAATGTCAATATTGCAGTGAGCGAGCCTGTTGTAATACACGCACGCCTGCAAACAAACGCCAGCATGTTGACGCTCTCTGATAATACTCGCTCTAACTGAAATGCTTATGTGTCTCCCCCTGTGGCCCAGTGGCAGATTCTCAGGCTTTTGCGCGAGAGACCCATGTTCGAATCCCGGGTCTACTGGCAGATAAAATTATGCCGTCAATGCTCGCTCTGTCAGTTCCCTGAAAAGGCGACTGCAGATGTGTATTTTGCAGCCAACGAGCGCGTTGTACAACCCGCTCGCCTGCACCCAAACACCGTTTCTATGGTTTCCGTGCGTCACTGGCGAAAGGAGAAAAGAGTGTTCCTAGTCCAGCTGCGGCTGGACCGATCTCCATTTCAAACACATTTCTCATTCCCCTCTAAGTTCAGGCGAATGGAAATGTCAATATTGCAGTGGACGAGCCTGTTGTAATACACGCACGCCTGCAAACAAACGCCAGCATGTTGACGCTCTCTGTTTCTATGGCAACTTCTCGCTCGTTCAGTTCCAGTAAATGCGACTGTTCCAGTGTATTCTGCAGTAAACAAGTCGGCGACACTGCCCGCTTGCCTGCACACAAACGGCGCTTTTACGGCTACCCAGAAAAATCTCATAGAGTGTATTTTCTGGTGTCCCGGCCACGGCCGATGGTGTTATGAGTGTAGACAAAATGCTCACTGCCCAGTGCTCATTCCTACACACAAACAGAGCCCGTCACACAGGGCTCGCGCACATGAAATCGACCCAGATCGATTGTGCATTAAACGTGGTAAATGTGCCCACTGCCCAGTGCCCACAAACACTACGTTCTGCATGTCTCAAGGTTTCCGTAAAAACGAAACCAACGTGCATTCGCTCTGCTCAGGCGGACAATGCTCTCAGTGTTGTAAATGTGCCCACTATCCCGCGCCCACATTCACACATAGACATGACAGGTCTTACGGGACTCGTCCAGCCCTCCCCCTCTCGGTTGACCACCGCAGAGGAGTCGAGCGCGGGCAATTTGCCCGCTGTTATCAGCGTGCCCCCTGCCTCAAATGTCATAAGCGCGACGCTTATGTTGCAGCACACCAAAGCCCCTCTGTCGCTGAGTGACCAGAGCGCGCTTTGCATTCAACCCCTAGCCATTCGTGCAGATGCATGGGCAAGGCTACCCGGGGTTTCGAAGTGGATGCTAGACATTATAGAAAGAGGCTATTCGCTACAGTCTCGCCGACGCCCTCGCTGCTAAAAACAGAAGTAGCACACCTACTTCGAGCCGAAATTTCGAAACTGTTGAGCAAAGGGGCCATAGAGCCCTCATCTCAAGCTCAGAGCGAAGGAGGGCTATACAGCAGATACTTCCTGGTACCGAAAAAAGACGGGGGTCTCATACCTCGAGAATCTGGGTCTCAGAGTCAATTGGGCGAAGAGTTCTCTGTCCCCCAGGCAGATAATATCTTTTCTGGGCACAGAACTGGACTCGCTGTCTATGATAGCGCGACTGTCACCACAGCGCGTACTAGACGTTCAGTGCGCAGCGAGCTCTTTCCGCTGCGGCGCATCTGTCCCGCTCAAGAAATTTCAGAGGATGCTAGGTCTCATGGCCTCAGCATCATCAGTACTTCAGCTGGGCTTGCTTCGCATGCGCCCGCAACAGTTCTGGCTGAAAGCGCGAGTGCCGCGCCGAGCGTGGGCTTCCGGTCTGCTTCGTCTCAAGGTCAATCAGAAATGCATCGCAGCTCTGAAACCTTGGAAAGCAAACGACTGGTACCAATCAGGTTTAAGCCTGGGGACTTCCTCGAGTGTGAAGGTAGTGTCTACGGACGCATCCACCTCGGGATGGGGAGCGCTGCTCGAGGGCAGACCGTTCTTTGGCCAATGGTCAGAACGGGAGAAGCTTCTACACATAAACTGCCTCGAAATGCTGGCAGTAGACAACGCGCTGACGCGTTTTTGTCCCCAAATACGAGGACACCACGTCCTGGTCCGCTCGGACAACATGTCTGTGGTGTCCTACATAAATCGCCAGGGCGACCTCAGGTCCCGAAACCTGCACAGGCTGACAGAACGCCTCCTGGTGTGGGCTCAGCGCAACCTGCTCTCGCTGAGAGCAGCGCATGTGCCAGGGCTCTTAAACGTAGGACCGGACAGACTGTCCAGGAACAATGTTCCGACAGCCGAGTGGTCTCTATACCCACAGACAGTCCAGCTGCTGTGGAAGAAATTCGTCAGAGCGGAAGTAGACCTGTTCGCGTCTCAAGAAAACGCTCACTGTCTGGAATTTTTCTTCAAGAGCAGGGACGTGTATGGCCCATGTATGGCCCCGCCGCCCGCTCTATGCCTTTCCTCCCGTCTCTCTCCTGCCTCAGGTGATAGAACGGATCAGGGAAGAAGGATGCTCAGTGCTACTCGTAGCGCCGTTCTGGAAAAACCAACCCTGGTTCCCAGTTCTGATGCAGCTAGTGAGCACTGCCCCATGGCCAGTGCCAGTGAGGAGGGACCTCCTCTCTCAGGCCAAGGGCTCGATTTGGCATCCGCGCCCAGAGCTGTGGTCCCTTCATGTTTGGGCCATCAACGGGTACCCGCTGACCTCCCAAGCGGAGTGTTAAACACGATCACGCAGGCTAGAGCTCCGTCTACGCGACGTCTCTATTCCTCGAAATGGTCAGTGTTCTCCAACTGGTGCACAGCTCGTGGCGTGTCGCCCCCAGACTGTGGGGTGACGGAGGTTCTCTCCTTCCTACAAGAGCTGTTGGACAAGGGCAGGTCCCCTTCCACGCTCAAAGTTTATGTGGCGGCCATAGCAGTGTTCTCAAAAACAACGCTTGGTCAGTCAATAGGAAGGAACGATTTAGTCATTCGCTTCCTTAGAGGAGCTAAGAGACTGAATCCTCCCAGACCTCCCTCAGTCCCGGTATGGGACCTTTCTACGGTTCTGGAAGCCATGAAAGGTGACCTATTCGAGCCTTTACAGACGATTGATCTTAAACACCTGTCTTTCAAGACAGTGTTTCTTCTGGCTCTCGCTTCAGTGAAGCGCATAAGGGACTTACACGCGCTCTCAGTAAGCTCGACGTGCATGGAGTTTGGGCCTAATGACTCAAGAGTTATACTCAAACCTAGGCACGGTTATGTTCCAAAATCCCTCAACACACCGTTTAGGGCGCAGGTCATTTCCCTGTCAGCCCTACCGGTCTCTGACGAGGAAGGAGATGCGAGCTTCCTTTGCCCAGTCAGGGCATTAAGAGCATATGTGTCTCGCTCATCTGTCTTCAGACAGATGGAGCAGCTCTTTGTTTTGTTCAGCAGACGTTCCAAGGGACTAGCCGCGTCGAAACAGAGCCTATCCAGATGGATAGTTGACGCCATTGCGCTGGCGTACACTTCCAAGGGCATGCAGTGCCCGTTGGGAGTCAGAGCGCACTCCACGGGAAGCATGGCTTCATCGTGGGCCTGGTCAAGTGGGATTGCCTTGCAAGATATATGTATGACGGCAGGCTGGGCCTCCCCGTCTACATTTATAAGGTTTTATAACCTAGAGGTTCCCGCCTTACAGGCCAGGCTGTTGTCGGTCTAAATAAACCAGTACTGTCTGTTCTGATGCTATCGGTTCAGAATACTGTGTCCGCTGAGCACTGCTCGCTGAGCACTGTTCGCTGATCGACCATAAAATGCTTATGGGCAAATAAATAAGACCCACAATTTTCCATCAGTTCAGGCCGTACTCCGCCCTGTCTGTATGATGTAATTTGCGTATGAGGGACGCTGCTATATGTGGAAGAGCGCGGTTCCGCCCCTCCCTCTTCCCGGACTCCCTGTGAGTTCCCTTGGTGATTGTGTACTATATGAACCCTGGTCTTTCGCCCTGGGTCTTTGGTGTCAGATCCCAGCACGCACGGCGTTTTACATTGGGTCCCCTAGCGTAAGATACTTACGCAGTACGAGAGACCTCTCGTAAGAGAACGTACTCGGTTACTAACGTAACCTCGGTTCTCTCTAGAAGAGGGAACGAGTACTGCGTATCTTGCCGTGCATGCACATGCTCTGGTTCGCTTCGGCGATGAAAAACCAGATATCAGCTGCCTGCGAGCCGGATTTATAGGCCTAAGCCACGCCCGTTTCGGCGGGACGTGACGCGTGACGCTAGGCCTCGCTCGATAGGCTGCTGCAGTTGCCGCAGAACAGCCAATAGGCACGCGAGCTGTATGCTGTATGCTGCCGCAACGCGTTTTACAATAATACAAATTAAGGATAATTTTTTGGCTTCAATATCTCGCGGAAAAGGGATTTTCCCCTAGCGTAAGATACTTACGCAGTACTCGTTCCCTCTTCTAGAGAGAACCGAGGTTACGTAAGTAACCGAGTACGTTTTTCTGGTAAAATGTACGCTTCTGCTTTCATTGGATGGTGTTAACTTTTGATGCAACAGTTCGAATTTGCCTTCTTCCAAACTCATTCTTCTCTTTTTCCATCGCATACTGTATCAGCTCAGAGAGGCATTTATTTTAAATAAAAATTAAAAAAATATGGAAGAATGGAAATAAAGTGCTAACTGGTATTTTATAGGTAGGCTATATAACTGAAATTGGATGTGGTGTCCTCGCAACCTGGCACATCGACCGCGGCATGTGCAGCTCATATTACCACACTCAAAACCATGGTAAAACCCTCGAGGACATCTAAAGATGTTAATGTTAAAATTAAAGTTAATGATCTAGCAGGTTCAATATGGTTAGGAGTAGGCTTTAGTGATAGGGACAAGTGATGTCCCACAAAAGCAGCATCCATTTATGATTTTAATAAATATAACAATATACAGAAAATATGTTGTTATTATTGCATACTGTTATATACTATATATACTACAAGACTGAGGTGCATATAGTATCTGTCACTATTTGTACTAATTATAAATATAATCTAATATGTACACTTGCAAATAGCATCTAACTTACAGTTAACCAATTAAAGGGGTTTTATAGTGTTTTATCATTTTTACAGTGTAATTAGAAAAATAATTATAAGAGGATAAATACACAAATATCATGCCTCATTTTCTGTCTATCTCTCTCTTATGTAACATCACTCTGTTATCGGTAACATCATCAGTTCAGAGTGGATGTTTGAATGCTCTGATTGTGTGTTGATGGGTTGGTGCAACCTCACACGTCATTCATTCATTCTTTTAGTTCCACTTGGAATAAATTAGGGAAAGAAAGTTGCATTACATGCAGGAAACCTCACAAATGTTTTCTATAACACCTATGGTCTGTATTGTGTGTGTGTGTGTGTGTGTGTGTGTGTGTGTGTGTGTGTGTGTGTGTGTGTGTGTGTGTGTGTGTGTGTGTGTGTGTGTGTGTGTGTGTGTGTGTGTGTGTATTGTGTGTGTGTGTGTGTGTGTGTGTGTGTGTGTATTGTGTGTGTGTTTACTGTGCTCGTTAAGACTCTAGCTGTGTTACTGACAGTGGTCAGATTACATTCTGTGTGTTTTTTATATGGTCATTAGTAGAGACTGTGGAATATGTTTCCCCTGAAGGCAAATCCTCTCCCATGAGTGCTTCTGATGTGTCTCTGACTGCTGACTCTGAAAATGAGGCTGAGAAAGATGGTTGTGTGAGCATCCCTCAGGTTCAGTCTGATGTGGAATAGCTGGGGGGGGGAGTGGAGAGTATAGAGCTTCAAGAACAAAAGAAAAGAGGTTTGCCTCTCCTTGCCTTTTTGCCTGTCTCTCAAGGGGGGGGGGGGGGGGTAGTAAAAGCGGCTCTGAAGCACAGTCCTGCAATATGCATCAATTTGTCATTCTCTGTCTCGCCCTTTCTCTCCCTCTCTCTCCTCTGATATAAGGTGTGTGTGTGTGTCCTGGGAGCACACCTCAGGGATTATAACAAGCGGCAGAATGAAAGATTCATGACGCCCAGGAAAGTGTGTGTGTGTGTGTGTGTGTGTGTGTGCGTGCATGCGTGTGTGTGGTCCTGGTATTCCCTGTGTTTTGGGGACAAAACGTCCCCATAATATAGTAATGCCAGTAAATGCTGACCTTGTCAGGATATTTTTTGAAGAAAACAGCTTAACCATTATGTCTATGGAATGTCCCCACAGAACATGCAACCCAGTGTGTGTGTGTGTGTGTGTGTGTGTGTGTGTGTGTGTGTGTGTGTGTGTGTGTGTGTGTGTGTGTGTGTGTGTGTGTGTGTGTGTGCCCAGGCTGGAAATAAGGACCAAGGAAGAAGAAAGAAGAGAGAGAAAGCATTACTAACACAGACACGAGTGGAAGAGTAATGGATGGTACTATATACTGCAGACTCAAAAGGAAAGACATAGTTGGTAGTCTTGAGCTGTTTAAGTCTGAATCAGAAAGATGTGACTCATTTCAGCATAAAGTAATCACTCAGAAACACTGTGATGTAATTAGATATTCAGCCAGAGCCGGCCCATCTAATCATCACACCATGCTATGAATCTCATAGCCTGTGGTGAAGTTCTATAATGGTTGTGTTTACTTGTGCATGAAAAGTAATTGAATACTTAAGGATGCTTGGACCTCAAATGTCTGGTCTGGAGTGGCTATTAGTGAATATGTAGGCTATTTTATCATTGTTTTTGTCTTTGATGAGGACGGTCAGGCTCGTGTTCGCCTCGGCTCGGGTCTTGAAGAACCTCTTGCCAGCTATCTCTCACCCGACATTGCATCATCTCTGAAAGCCCCGGCGCTGCCCACAAAACCCTGCCAAACTACATCTGATTTGGTTGGCAGAGCATATATGGCGGCGGGTTGGGCTGATGTCGGTCCCCAAAGCGTCATCATACGATGCAGCATGGCCATCAAGCAGGTGTACCAGGCAGACCTTTTAAGAGACCTCGATGATGGCGAGGGGGTCGGGCCCGATGATGTTTCAGAGCTTCGTCGGGCCGCGGACCTGTCTCTCCACATTACTAAAGAGACACCCCGTGCCATCGGCCACTCAATGGCAGCAATTAGTAGTGACGGAGAGACACCTGTGGCGGAACTTATTGGGCATCCAGGAGAAGGATAAAACGTTCCTCTTGAATGCCCCGCTCTCGCATTCTGGGCTTTTTTAATTCAGTCAGCGAGAGGTTCCAGGAGACGAAGAAGCAGTCAGCTGCTTTCAAACAATATCTGCCTTGCCACTCTCGGTTTAAAGAGGCTGCTGGCACCAGCTGGCCGTACGGTTCCTCAGTGGAGCATGGAGGATGAGGCCTGAGACTCATGCCAGAGTTCCAACCTGGGATCTGGCGTTGTTTCTCAAAGGGTTGTCTCTGGCCACCTTCGATCCACTGGAGTCAGCTTCTGAGAAATTTCTCACCTTCAAGGAAGCTTTCCTTTTAGCTATTACATCCCTTAAAGGTACACTGTGTAGTTTTTAAGTATTTTATTATCTAAAATCAATGTCTTTACTCATAAATATGTCCTCATTGGTGAAAAAATTACCTCTGCCAATGATCTGACTTATCCTCTGAAGCGAAGAATTTCTTATCTTTATTTACATTGGACGAGTAAGTCCAAGGAGGCTTCCATGTCGTTCCGCCATTTTGAAAATCTATAATAGCAGAGAGGGACAAAAAGCACTAGCCTACCTCAACGCGTTTCCACAACGCGTTTTCATCAGAGCCAGCTGAAACTAGCTGAAACAAACGAGGAGATCAGTGAGAGGTGCTTGCCACTGCCCCGGCAAATTTGAAAGGCTGCACTGCACGGTACTTCATAATGCAGGATCATACTTATGCCGAGCCACAGGAGAAGGAATCCTCATCGCCAAAAAAACAAACAGAACCTCATCACCCGAATGAAAACTCGATGAAGTGCTATTGGAAGACATGTTGTCATGGCTTCTTGGTACATAACGGATACCGTAGTTGCAACACGCATTTGAAAAAGTGAGGCACTAGAGAGCACTATTTGTTTGAATGCAAAATACAATTTCACCGCTAGATGGGAGAAATTCCTACACAGTGTACCTTTAAGAGAGTCGGGGACCTTCTAGCTCTGTCTATTTCTCCTGGGAGTTTGAAAGCTATCTTGCGTGCCTAAAGTGCCTTCTAATGTGGCACGGTCTATTATTTTACAGGCCTTCTATCCTGCACTGTTGGCGGAAAAAGGACGACTTAATTTACTCTGAGTAAAGTGTGGTTTAACTGTTCAAAAGTCTTCTCGTTGGAGGAAGTCAGACCAACTGTTAGTGTGCTTTGGGTCGCCCAGGAAGGGCCTCCAAGCAAACAATTAGTAAATGGATTGTTCAGGCAATCTCTCTGGCCAACCATGTGCGTGATATGCCTTCACCTCTGGCCATAGAGGCTCATTCCACTAGAAGCATGGCGTCTTCTAAAGCCTTTCTTTCTGGGGTTTCCCTGCAGGAGATATGTGATGCTGCGGGCTGGACTACCCCACATACTAAATAATAAATCTACAGCAGGATCTAGGAAAAATCTAATTGTTATTAAAACAGAAAATGTTGCTATTAGTAAACAAAAACTGTTTCTAAAGCTAGGTCTTCTAAACATTAGATCACCTAAGGCAGTTATTGTAAATGAAATAGTCAAAGATAATAGCTTCGATGTACTTTGCCTTACTGAAACCTGGCTTAAACCAAATGATTATTTCGGTATTAATGAGTCTACTCCTCCTGGATACTGTTATAAGCATGAGCCCCGTCTGATTGGTCGTGGCGGAGGTGTTGCAACCATTTATAGAGATATTCTAAATGTTACTCAGAAAACGGGTTATAAGTTTATTTCATTTGAAGTACTTGTACTAAATGTTACGCTCTTAGATGTTAGAAAAACCTCCCTATTATCTGTAGCCTTGGCTACCGTATATAGACCGCCAGGGCCTTACGCTGATTTCCTAAAAGAGTTTGCAGATTTTCTCTCAGACCTATTAGTCAATGTCGATAAAGCATTAATTGTTGGAGATTTTAACATACACGTAGATAATCCAAATGATGCGTTAGGAGCTGCGTTTACAGATTTATTAAATTCATTTGGGGTCAAGCAAAACGTCACCGGACCAACACATCGTCTTAATCATACACTCGATTTAATTATATCACATGGAACAGATCCAACCGATATAGATATCATTCCACAAAGTGATGAAGTCACTGATCACTACATGGTAACTTGCATATTACGTACTGCTGTAATATGTCATGCGGCGTCGCGTTATCAACCAGGCAGAACAATCCTCCCATCCACCATAGATAATTTCTCAAATTGCTTATCTAATCTGTCTCAGCTGCTGCCTGAACCCAAACAAACAGATGAACTAGAAGAACTAACGGTAACACTTTATAATAACTGCACGCTATTAATCATTAGTTAAGCATTAGTAAACAGTTAATTCATCATTTATAAAGCATTAATATACATTAATAAGCAGTTTATAAATACAGTTATAAATGCTGTATTCTTGATTTATAAGCATGTCTATAATGTGTTTAATAATTGTATTTTCTTAATTTATTAATGATCACTTTATCATTTTTAAATGAAGTATTGCATTATTTACAAACCGGTTATTTAGGAGTTGTCAGTGGCTAATAAGATCACTTAGAAAGTGTAAGTAAATGTAGTAGATTCAGGTAGTTATAAAGCATTTAGTAGTGGTCAGTTAACTATGTTTGTGAGCTAATCTAAAGTGAGGACTAGTTATGCTTTGTAAAGCATTTATAAAGGAGATTTAAAGACTCAGTTTTCTTCTAAACAGAAAAAGTAAACAAATACAACACAGCGATACAGAACATAAAAATATTAACAGCCTTTAAATCTTCTTTATAAACGCTTTACAAAGCATAACTAGTCCTCACTTTAGATTAGCTCACAAACATAGTGAACTGACCACTACTAAATGCTTTATAACTACCCGAATTAACCCTGAATTACAGTAGAAATACATGTTAATAAACCATTTATTAACACACTAAGTAACTATTACTATATGTCTGAATAATAATATGTATTTAAACAGTTTATTAATCATTTACTTACACTTTCTAAGTGATCTTATGAACCATTGACAACTCCTAAATAACCGGTTTGTAAATAATGAAATACTTCATTTAGAAATGATAAATTGATCATTAATTAAGTATGAAAACACAATTATTAAACACATTATAGATATGCTTATAAATTAAGAATACTGCATTTATAACTGTATTTATAAACTGCTTGTTAATGTCTATTAATGCTTTATAAATGATGAATTAACTGTTTACTAATGCTTAACTAATGATTAATAGCGTGCAGTTATTATAAAGTGTTACCGAACTAACTAGCACTATGAGCACCATTCTCTCTAGAACATTGGATGTGGTTGCACCTATTAAATTAAAAAAGGTCAGAGAGAAAAATAAAGCACCATGGTATAACAATACTACGCATGTTTTAAAGAGAGAAACCCGTATTTTAGAGCGTAGATGGAAACAAACTAATTTAGAGGTCTTTAGAATCGCGTGGAAAGACAGTATGTCACGTTATAAAAAGGCCCTAAAAGCGGCCAGGGCTGAGCACCTCCGCAAACTAATAGAAAACAACCAAAACAATCCAAGGTTTTTATTTAACACCGTGGCTAGACTAACAAATAAACAGACGTCACCCGAACAAAATATCCCGTTACAGTTCAGTAGTAATGATTTCATGAACTTCTTCACTGAGAAAATAGAAAGCATCAGAACCACAATTGTAAACGTTCAATCTTCAATCGCGCCTTATAATTCAGCTTCAATTATCACCCCGCAAGAACAATTACAGTGCTTTACAACTATAGAACAAAAAGAGCTAAATAAACGTATCACTTCATCTAAAACAACAACATGTTTATTAGATCCTATACCAACTAAACTACTGAAAGAAGTGTTACCTGTAGTGGAAGAGCCTCTCCTCAATATTATTAACTCGTCTTTATCTTTAGGTCATGTTCCAAGAACATTTAAACTGGCAGTTATAAAACCTCTCATTAAGAAACCACAATTAGATCATAATAATCTAGCAAATTATTTCCCATTTCAAATTAGTTTGGGGTGGTAGTGTCGCAGTGGATAAGACACATGCCTTTGGTGTGAGAGACCCGGGTTCGAATCCACTGTGAGACACCAATGTGTCCCTGAGCAAGACACTTAACCCCTAGTTGCTCCAGAGGCGTGCGACCTCTGACATATATAGCAATTGTTAGTCGCTTTGGATTAAAAGCGTCAGCTAAATGAATAAATGTAAATGTAAATGTAAATCTTCCATTTATGTCTAAAATATTAGAAAAAGTGGTGTCCGCTCAACTGGGCTCTGTCTTGCAACAAAATGATATCTATGAAAAGTTTCAGTCTGGATTCAGACCGCATCATAGCACTGAAACTGCGCTCGTTAAAATCACAAATGATTTACTTTTAGCTTCTGACCAAGGCTGTATCTCAATACTAGTTTTACTTGATCTTAGTGCTGCGTTCGATACTATAGATCATACATTACTCTTAGATCGACTACAAAATTATACTGGTGTTCAAAGACAAGCACTAAGCTGGTTCAAATCATACCTATCTGACCGCTACCATTTTGTCTATTTAAATGGCGAAAAATCGATCATAACTCCAGTAAACTATGGAGTGCCGCAGGGATCTGTATTAGGCCCTCTGTTATTTTCCATATATATGATGCCACTTGGAAATATTATAAGGAAACATGGAATTAGTTTCCATTGTTATGCTGATGACACTCAAATATATATTTCATCACGGCCGGATGAAAACGCTAAATTTTCCAAATTGACAGAGTGTGTTAAAGATATAAAAGATTGGATGACGCGTAATTTTCTTTAATTAAATCCAGACAAGACAGAGGTAATATTTATCGGTTCAAAAAACCGCCCACAAAACCTCGCACAATACAACTTTAACATCATAGGATGTCCTGTTACTTTATCCTCTACAGTAAAAGACCTGGGTGTTATACTCGATTGCAACCTGTCTTTTGAAAATCATATTTCATATGTTACAAAAACAGCCTTTTTCCACCTTAGAAACATTGCTAAGCTACGTAATATGCTATCAGTTTCTGATGCAGAAAAGTTAGTTCATGCATTCATGACCTCGAGACTGGATTACTGTAATGCTTTATTAGCTGGTTGTCCTGCATCCTCAATAAACAAGCTACAGTTAGTCCAAAATGCCGCCGCTAGAGTTCTTACGAGATCAAGAAAATATGATCATATAACACCGATTTTATCATCACTGCATTGGTTACCTATAAAGTTCTGTATTAATTACAAGGTATTGCTACTGACTTATAAAGCCCTAAACGGCTTAGCTCCAGTCTATTTAACGGATCTTCTATCGCCCTATAATCCATCGCGCTCTTTAATATCACTAAATTCAAGGCTTTTGGTCATACCTAGGATATCCAGAACCACCAAAGGAGGGAGAGCGTTTTCACATTTGGCTCCAAAACTCTGGAATAGTCTTCCTGATACTGTTCGTTGCTCAGACTCGCTCTCCCAGTTTAAAACTAGATTAAAGTCGCATCTCTTCAGCCAGGCATTCATATAATCTTACAGTTCAAACTACAATCCGGCCTCTAGCTCATAAATGCCAGAGGAGAACTGGCCCCCGACTGAGCCTGGGTTCTCCCAAGGTTTTTTTTTCTCCATTAGGTCACCTGATGGAGTTTTAGGACACCATTAGGTCACTTGATGGAGTTTTTCGGTTCCTTGCCACTGTTGCCTTTGACTTGCTCAGTTGGGGATATTTGGGGGATATTTAATTTAATTTTATCAATCAATAAATTCCTCTTGAAACAAACTTTGTTGTATTATTTTAATTTAATACTGTGAAGCTGCTTTGATACAATCTGTATTGTGAAAAGCGCTATACAAATAAACTTGACTTGACTTGACATACGTTTATGAGATTCTGCAGTCTGCAGTCCTTCTACTCTGGGTACGCAGGTGCTCTCGTCCTAGTTGTGTCTAGACAGTTCACACTGGGACAGGCATTAGTTGTTGTGGCCTAGTGGGTATTCGTTCTCCAAAGTGTCATCATACGACACAGCACGAGTTCCCTTGAAAGGGAACGTCTTGGGTTACTTCTGTATCCCTTGTTCCTTAAGAAGGGGATGAGACACCGGGTCTCTTTGCCATGCCTCCTTTTATCTTTTAGAAACTACTCTCTTTGTGTGCCGGCGTCCTTTTATAACTTCTGCGTTCCACCGGCGTTTGCTACGTCACATGCTACGTCATGATGCAGCGCCAATCTAGATCGGACTAGTGTTACACGTGCTTCAGACGCTTACACGGTGAGGACGTTCCCCAAAGTGTCGTCATACAATGCAGCTTCTCGTGCTGCCAACAACATGAGGGTGAGTAATTACTGACAGAATTTTCATTTTTGGGTGAACTAACCCTTTAAGTGTCACAATATGGCTGTGTAAATACATTGCACAATGAAGGAGAATAAACAGAACAGTCTTTATTCAATCCACTGACAGAAACACAGGAGTTCACTGGAGAATAACATAAACACAACCACTTAAACATAGACGATGACCGACAACAAACTGAACCAAACAGGAAGTATTTATACACAAGGAACATGAGGGGAACTGAATGGGAACAGCTGGACAAGAATTAACTGATTAGTAACCATAGAGACTAAGGAGAACTAATACAGAAACGACAGGAACGAACCAAACAGAACATAATTGTGACAGTAAGTGCATATACAGTCAAATAAAGTGCAACCATAAGTTCATTCAGTTAATGAAATGACTTTGAGGTTGAAGAGGATAAGATTCTATGGGGTGAGGGAAATAATCATGCATGACATCAGTCGACGTGTAGGCCTGACGTCAAAATCAAATTTGTATACTAGATAATTATTCAAAGAGCAGAATAATGATACTATTATCACTTGTGAAATAACTTCCATTTCAGCCTCCAGAACAAAATTAAAACTGCCACAAGAAGTCTGTCTGAGTGTCACGACACACACAATGGAGAGACAGCAGATCCAAGTGCAGTTAGATATATTTATTTGGGGTAATCCGTAAAGCGTAATCCAGTCCAGGCAAGGGTCAAATACCATGTAAGCAATCCAACAAGAATAACAAAATACAGGAACAGGCAAGAAACCAACCAGGAAGTGTGAGGACATCTAACAAGGACTCGACAACTAACACAGAAACAGCCAGGGTATATATACACACACAGATCTAACAAGGTGATGGGAAACAGCTGAGTGCAATGAACTGATGAGTGACAGACAGAATGCTGGGAATTGAAGTCAAATGTGAAAGACACCGTGAGAACGAGGACCTCTAGTGACAACCCAGGGAAACACAACCAGACACTGTGACAGTACCCCCTCCCTACGGAGCGGCTACCAGACGGCTCAGGCACTGGAACTGGCACCAACGGCTCAGGCACTGGAACTGGCACCACCGGCTCTGGAACAGACGACACCGACTCCGGCTCCGGCTCTGGAACAGACGACACCGACTCCGGCTCTGGAACAGACGACACCGACTCCGGCTCTGGAACAGACGACACCGACTCCGGCTCTGGAACAGACGACACCGACTCCGGCTCTGGAACAGACGACACCGACTCCGGCTCTGGAACAGACGACACCGACTCCGGCTCTGGAACAGACGACACCGACTCCGGCTCCGGCTCCGGAACAGACGACACCGGCTCCGGCTCCGGAACAGCAGACACCGGCTCCGGCTCCGGAACAGCAGACACCGGCTCCGGCTCCGGAACAGCAGACACCGGCTCCGGCTCCGGAACAGCAGACACCGGCTCCGGCTCCGGAACAGCAGACACCGGCTCCGGCTCCGGAACAGCAGACACCGGCTCCGGCTCCGGAACAGCAGACACCGGCTCCGGCTCCGGAACAGCAGACACCGGCTCCGGCTCTGGAACAGCAGACACCGGCTCCGGCTCTGGAACAACAGACACTGAAGGTTTGAAGGGCGTCTCCAGGATCCGAGCTAAATGCTCTAAATAGCCGATCAGTGCCCCCCCGGCCATGAGAATGGGCATCTCCCGATCTGTCTCCGACTGGGCAGACGTGGCTTGAACCATCTCTGGCTGGGCAGATGTGACCTGAACAGTCTCTGACTGGGCAGACGGGACGTGAGCAGTCTCTGGCTGGGCAGACGGGACGTGAACCGTCTCTGGCTGGGCAGATGGAACGTGAACAGTCTCTGGCTCGGCAGACGTGACGTGAGCAGTCTCTGGCTGGGCAAACGGGACGTGAACCGTCTCTGGCTGGGCAGATGGAACGTGAACAGTCTCTGGCTGGGCAGATGGAACGTGAACAGTCTCTGGCTGGGCAGACGGGCTGTGTCTCCTCCTCCTCCTCCGTCCATGATGGCGTGTCGGTGGCATCGGACTTACCATCTCTGGGGAAGTTACCGTCTCCTGTACGAGCCTGGCGGCTATGGTCTCCTCATTCCTTCTAGCACACATTGAAAAATATGCAAACAAAGAAATCAAGGATCCTTCATCCTCTCCCGGAGGGAAAATCTCGCTACGCGGTATCCACATACCGACCGGATCGTACCCGTACTGCTGGATCTATTAGTGGTCGAGTCCTTCTGTCACGACACACACAATGGAGAGACAGCAGATCCAAGTGCAGTTAGATATATTTATTTGGGGTAATCCGTAAAGCGTAATCCAGTCCAGGCAAGGGTCAAATACCATGTAAGCAATCCAACAAGAATAACAAAATACAGGAACAGGCAAGAAACCAACCAGGAAGTGTGAGGACATCTAACAAGGACTCGACAACTAACACAGAAACAGCCAGGGTATATATACACACACAGATCTAACAAGGTGATGGGAAACAGCTGAGGGCAATGAACTGATGAGTGACAGACAGAATGCTGGGAATTGAAGTCAAATGTGAAAGACACCGTGAGAACGAGGACCTCTAGTGACAACCCAGGGAAACACAACCAGACACTGTGACACTGAGGCTAAGATGCCAAATCTAATGACAATTACCTCTGCATCAGTCTCCCTTGCATGTGTTTGATTACGCACAGGTGAGCATCCAGTTTATGGTGATGTGGACCAGGAGGAAGATTTGAGTTCAGGCAGATACAGAGCGTTGATTGAGCGTAATTAATATAATTTGTTATGTTTTGTTCATATTATAATCAGAATTGTATTTTTGAATTGTTCAGTCAAAAATGCTTGTGTTTTAGTGGCCTTTGCTGTCACTGCGGAAAAAAAACAAAAAAAAAACATTAATTTGCTTCGTGTGGTGTTGAATATGAAAAGTGACGCACAGTCTCTGTTCATCTGTTCTCTTCTTAAAAAAATAAATGCACAACTGGGGAACCTTGTGCAAGGCACTTAACCCCCAATCGTACCCCAGGCGTGCTCCGGGTGTATGTTCACGGTTTGCAGTTTGTGTGTGTTCACTACTCACTACTCCTAATGTGTGTGCAGTAGCTTGGATGGGTTAAATGCAGAGGACAAATTCTGAGTATGGGTTACTATACTTGGCCTTCACATGTCACTTTCACTTTCATAATCTTTCACTAATCATAATTAAGAATTAAATGTGAACGAAAACAAACGCTATTAAAAGTATTATTTTCATTTACATATGATGGGTAATAACAGATTATGATATAATATTAATATGAATAACATATTAATGAAGGACAATGAGAAAGTCTAACACAGGGTTTCTCAAACTCGGTCCTGGAGGGCCACTGTCCTGCACAGTTTAGCTCCAACCCTGATCAAACACACTAAACTGTGCAGGACAGTTGCCCTCCAGGACCGAGTTTGAGAAACCCTGGTCTAACACAACCTGGATAGGGCTTATCAGTGTAGTTTAAGAGCTGGAGTGTAGGATGGCAGTCCTTCATTTCGACTACAGAGAATAACCAGATCTTCACCCCAGCCATGAATGCCCCCTTGGATTTCTTTGTCTCGTCCATTGAGGACCAATCTTCTTTTCTTGACCAAAAAGGTTGTTCCTGAATTATTCTCCTTAGTAACATAAATTTTGTTATTTTATTCAACTTAATTGTTTTGGCAATAGAGATCCTGCTCGAATCCTTCATCACTGCTCCATACTATTTTTGACTCTCTTCCACAAAGGACTATCAATCCTCCCAATTCAGGGCCAATTCTCCCTGACACAGTTCAATATTGTCTAACTCCTTCTCCATCGGGTCTCTTTAGATATCTCCATCCATCAGCTCTTCCCGAGTGTCTCCTTCCACTGGTCCTATCCAGGTCTCTCTTACCAACAACTTCCTCTGGGTCCCTCTGTTCCACTAGTTCTGCCCAAATACAAATTGCAGTATAAGCAAGCAGATCAAACAGTAAAGAAAATGGCAAGAGCAGATAAGCAAACCTAAATGAACAATCTTGCAAACCAAGCAGAAGAAACAGCTAACAGAGGCGAACAAGGCAAGATGTACAAGATTGTAGTAGACATGAAAGCGTTAATGGTTTTGATTGTCACGTGATCACGGTGTGGGGTCACGGGATTATGTAGGAATGTGAATATTAGTCACCTGTTCACTGATTGTGATATGGAGAGGGGGTGAGCAGGGACGATGTATTCTTTGTTGACCACTAAACTTCGTACCATCGAGAAATATCAATCTGTGCAAATGCAATAAAGAAAAGCAAGATAGTGATTTTCTTCTCCGATGTTTTATTTGTGCGTCAGAAGTGCAAAAGTCCTTGCTTAGTCTCTCAGCGGTTCTATCATAGGAATGAGTACCCGCTATATTATGTCAACAAAGACCATTCTCAGCGGACGCGCCAAACGGATTAAGCCCACATGGCACCACGGAGTATAGGATTCTGCTCAACTAAAAAGAAAGAAATTCTACAGCCACAGAAGTTGAAACGCCAGTGAAACTTGATCAGCAAGGTTCTGAAGAGAAGCAAGCAAACAATCACCATAGGTAAGCCTGCTGGGCTTTGTTCTAATCAGCTGTGCAGTATTGGATTGCGCGCAGATTGAATTGTGATCGCTGTTTATCCATTGGGGATGATCGTGCGGTTGTGTTGTGGTTTGTTGTTTGGCTTATTTCGATTTGTTTTGTACAGAGCTCTGGTGTTTAAAGCTTATTGTTGGCGATCCGTTTTGTGTGGAAAAATAGTAGCGCGATGTTGTTGACGGCGTTTGTTTACGTGTCGCTGACGCTGTGGTGTTGAAGGATTTGAATGAATATACGAACATTGTTGATTTGTGAGAAATCAAACATGAGTGAAGTGAATGTTGATGACGTCACTGGCTTTGAAATGGATTGCGGAAAAAGAGAAACTAAACTCACTGCAAAGGCCTTGGCGAACAAAATTGAAAGTTTGCAAATGCAACGAAAATCAAATGTAAACAAAATTAAGAGCAAGATACCAGAGATGAAAAATCTGATGAAAAGAAAGGAAAATGCCTCCCAGATGCAAATCCAGTTTAAAACTCTTGGTCAGCTTTGTGAAAATGCCAGTAAGATACATGACATGGTGATTCCTTTACTTCCTGAAGATGAACAGGAAAAGCAAAATGAATGGTTTTGGAGTATTATGAAATATAGCAACACATTTATAGATGCGGTTCAGCATTGGTTGAGTGAACCAGAAGGATCATTGGAGGATGTTATGGCTGCTCAGTCTTGTGCTGATGCAGTGCAGGAAGAGCCACCCTATCCTCAAGTGCTAGTTCATGCTTCATCCATCGTTACATCAGACAACTTACAAGATGGCATCAAACCAAGTGACAGTGTATCAAATGTGGGGAGTAGATCATCTGAAATTCAAAGTTCAATAAAAAGATAAAAAAGAAAAAAGATCTGTGGCATCATCTACTTCTTCTGTTCGTCTCAAAGCAGAGGCTGAGTTGGTAGCATTAATGGCACAACAAAAGTTTTTGAAGGATAAACATGAGCTGGAGGATCAAGAGGAACAGCTACGAAAAAAAAAGGAACAACTTAATTTGCATGAAGAAATTGCAATTCAAATGGCCAAGCTGAATGTTTTGAAATCTCAGAGTGTGTCAAGCAGTAAATCTGACCGTTCAGGAAGGAAACATTCCAATTTAGAGATGGAACAAAAGAAAACACAAAGTCTTAATGCCAGTGCTAAATCATTTGTTCCTCCAATGTCTCTAAGAGAACAAGGATCAGTGCATGAGCGTTTGGAATCTGGAGCAAGGCCTAAAGAGACAATGGTACAACAACGGGTATTCTCACAACCTCAGCCAGTGGAACAACGTCCATCTAGATGCCAAACAGTGGAACAACGTCCATCTAGATGCCAAACAGTGGAACGGAGATCACAAGGAAGTGTATTAAATTCCCATGATGAATCCAACGATGAAGACCAAAATAACATATTGGGAATAATGAGAAAGCAAAACGAAATAACAACACTGTTGTTAAAACAGCAATGTTTATCATCCTTGCCCAAAAAAGATCTTAATGTGTTTGATGGTGAACCATTACAGTATCATGCATTCATGAGAGCTTTCAAAAATAGCGTTGAAAGTAAGACCGATAACGACAGTGATTGCCTGTACTACCTTGAACAGTATACTGTTGGTTTTCCAAGGGATTTGATTCAGAGTTGTCAGCATATAGATCCACAAAGGGGATACATTAGAGCCAAAACTTTGTTGCAGGAACATTTTGGCAATGAACAGAAAATTGCATCTGCTTATATGAATAAAGCTCTCTCATGGCCTCAAATTAATGCTGAAGATGTGAAAGCTTTGCAAGAATACAGTCTTTTTCTTAGAGGCTGTGGTAATGTCATGGAGGAAGTGCAATATATGTGTGATTTGGACATGCCTGCCAATATGATGATAATTATAAAGAAATTGCCCTACAGACTCCGGGATAAATGGAGAACAGTGGCTTGTGAACTACAAGAAAGACACAGACGCAGAGTTTCCTTCATTGATATAGTTCACTTTTTAGAACATCAAGTCAAAGTTGTAACAGACCCAATATTTGGAAATATACAGGATGCTCCTGTAGCAACTAATAAAGATGTGAAGAGACCTAAACCACAATTTCGTCCTGGAATAAAAGGAACCAGCTTTGCTACCACTGTGGTCGTTGCAAGTAAAGAAAGTGAATCTGAAAATACAGCAAAGAAAAAGGTTGTATTTTAAAGGAAAGAATGTTTCTGCTGTAGAGGTGCACACACATTGGGTATGTGTCCTCAGCTGGGAAAACAATCCCACAAAGAGAAGATTGGCTTCTTGAAAGAAAGTGGAATTTGTTTTGGGTGTTTGTGTATTGGGCACATCAGCAAAGAGTGCAAAAAACGTCTTTGTTGTGATGTTTGCGGTCTTAGACATCCTACTTTGCTGCATATCTTTCCCAAAGTAAAAGGAACCGATATAACTGAGATGAAATCAAAAGCCACAGTTAGGGCCCTATGAAATCCGTTTTATTTTTTCTCAAATTCCGTTTTATTTTTTTTTCAAATTCCGTTTTTTGGGATTTATTTTCAGCCCTTTCGGATTTGCTTGTTTTCTTTTCACTTCTAAGCAGTATTGACCTTTAAAAATTCCGTTACACAAACTCACAATTCAGCTTTTTTATTTAAACTATTAATATATTCAGCAAAGCACATTCAAAATTCTCAAAAATTCAGCCAAACCTTCAACAAATCTCTGGCCAAAAATAACAGTAACATGAAGGTAACAGTTACAAGGTAGGATTGATGAATATTCAATTATAGATTAAATGCAGCCATGCTGCAGGGAGACAGAAACATTGAAACAACGATATGTGCCTGACAGAAAGCCAATGACATATTACAGCCTAAAAGTACAGTGTTAACCCATCATCATCAGTGACCCCTCCATGTAAGCAAAAAAAGATAAATTACTGACATTTACAAATACAATGCACATTAGCTTATTTTTTATTATTTATAGTAAAATTCGGTCCGATTTTCCCGTGGTGTCTGTCGTTGCTATGCAACCGTGCACTGCGCTCTCCACAACGACAAAGAAGTTTTAGTAGCTAATAGATTTCCACCACCGAGAAACGCTTGCTGTCGCTCTGCTACAAGATTTATTTACGGAGAAGAGAAAAACACCCGTAGTGTTTGTGGTGCACCCACATCCTTTATGTTGACTGAGCTTTCAATGTTGTTACGGAAAGGGTGAAGTTGATATTTTGGTTCTCGTCACATGAACTGCGGTGCGCTTGCGGCATTCTGAGTTGAGGTGTTTTCATCTCGCTGCGCCTGGAAAAAACGAGCGCGTCGCTTCAATTATGAGCGCGCTTGCCGCGCGCCTACATTTGAAATGACGAACTTGAGCGCGCAAAAGACACGACATGTGAACGGCCCCTTGACGAGCTCGCAGTCGCTTCGACATTTTTTTCCTTACGCGGAACGTAAGGACGTATAGTTACTAGGCAACATGTTTAACAATGCCATTTGGCCACGGTTTAGGTAGAGACCTTTCTACGTTTGTTGTTTTAAACTGAAAAAATGAGAAGGAAGTTTTTTAAAAAAACGTTTATTTAATATGTCAACAAAATATATGCAAATTCTGTGCGATTCCGCGCGTATAAGAGAATTCCTTTTTCATGTGTAAATTCCGTGATTCCGTCCGCGTTTTCCACATCACGGAAATCATAGAGCCCTACACAGTGGATAATGTCTTAGTATCTAGTGGTCTTACTGGGGCTGGTGATCATGAATGTAAACTCCCGATTGTGCCTGTACAGATCAAGGCCAAGAAAGGCAGCAAAATTGTTACCACTTATGCCTTTTTAGATCAAGGGAGCACCGCTGTGTTTTGTACGGAGAGTTTAATGAGAAGACTCAACCTCACAGGAAACAAAGTGCGGATACTTCTACGAACAATGGGGCAAGAAAAGGTTGTAAGTAGTCATGTTCTATCTGGACTGGAGGTAGCTGGCTTGAATGACCACAACTTTTGTGAATTACATCGAGTCTATACACAGGAAAGTATGCTTGTTCATAAAGGGAATATACCCAGAGTAAGAGATCTTCAAAGGTGGCCTCATTTAAAGAGTGTTCATTTACCTGAGATTGAGGCAGGGATTGAATTGCTGATAGGGACAAATGTTCCTAAAGCATTGGAACCATTGGAGGTAATCCGCAGTGTAAATGATGGACCCTATGCAATCAGGACAATGTTGGGATGGACTGTGAATGGCCCACTCTCTGGAGACAGTGAGAACAAAATGGATGGTGTTCCTCCAGAAGTCACTGTCAACAGAATTTCAGTTGTGAATTTGGAAGACATATGGCAACAGCAGTTTAAAATTGACTTCCCAGAATGTAGCCAAGATGAACAAACTGGCTATTCAAAAGAAGATCAAAAATTCATGGAAATGGTGATCCATTCGGCCAAACTTGTTGATGGGCAT
Source organism: Leuciscus leuciscus (assembly GCF_965113295.1). NCBI lineage: Eukaryota > Metazoa > Chordata > Actinopteri > Cypriniformes > Leuciscidae > Leuciscus > Leuciscus leuciscus. The sequence continues at coordinate 22,252,326 of NC_138738.1, forward strand.
TATGAGATTGGTTTACCTCTGAGAAAGAGAGTTCAAATGCCAAACAATCGAAAAATTGTGGAACAACGTGCTTTGCATCTAAAGAGGAAACTTCAAAAAGATTCAGGTTTTTTGGCTGACTATAAAGCCTTCATGAAGGATATGGTCTCCAAAGGTTATGCAGAGCAAGTACCAGCAGAGGATATGACACGTAGTGATGGAAAGATCTGGTACATTCCACATCATGGTGTCTACCATCCTACTAAGAAAAAAATCCGTGTGGTATTTGATTGTGGAGCAAGTTTTCAGCGAACATCACTTAATGCTCAACTCTTGCAAGGACCAGTCCTTACCAGCTCACTCATTGGAGTGATAACAAGATTTAGGAAAGAACCAGTGGTGATCATGGCAGATATAGAATCAATGTTCCATCAGGTAAGAGTATCAGCTGATTATGTTGATTTGTTAAGGTTTCTTTGGTGGCCCAATGGGGACTTAAGTCAAGATCCAGTTGACTTTAGGATGCGGGTACACCTCTTTGGTGCAACATCGTCTCCTAGCTGTGCAAACTTTGCACTTAGGAAATGCGCACAAGATCATAAAGAGCAGTTCAACTGGGAAACAGTGGATAAAATCTTACATTCCTTTTATGTTGATGATTGTTTGGTTTCAGTCACTTCAGTTGAACAAGCGATAGCCTTATACCAGGAGCTTGTATCCATGTGTGCCAAAGGTGGATTTAGGCTCACAAAATGGATAAGCAACAGACGTCAAGTGCTAGACGTAATACCGGAGGATCAAAGAGCAAAGACAGTGAAAGACTTGAGCATGGATTGGGATTCTCCATCAGTTGAGAGAGTGTTGGGAGTGCAGTGGTGCATTCAGTCTGATGAATTCAAGTTCAAGATTGTAATCAAAGACAGACCCCTGACCAGAAGAGGAATCCTATCCATGATATAGTCCTGTAGTGTTGTCTGCAAAACAAATCTTGCAAGATATCTGCAAAGGTGATTCAGGATGGGATGATGTCTTGCCTTGTTAAAAAATGGACCACATGGCTGCAAGAACTTCACCATCTTGAAAGGTTTGTGCTTGCCAGATGTTTAAAACCTCCCAACTTTGGTGACATCACAAATGCACAGTTGCATCATTTTTCTGATGCGAGCCAGGATGGATATGGAACTGTGACGTACTTGCTTTTACACAACAAGCATTCTCAAGTACATTGTGCTTTTATCATGGGAAAATCAAGAGTAGCACCAATTAAGTCCATTACCATACCTCGTATGGAGCTCATTGCTGCTACCATGGCAAGCCGAATGGATGTGTTATGGAAGAAAGAACTGCATCTGAAGCTTCAAGATTCCGTCTTTTGGACGGATAGTGCTTCTGTTCTCAAATACATCAAGAATGAGACCTCATGATTTCGAATATTTGTAGCCAATAGAGTGACAGAAATCCTCAAGGCCTCTCAAGCTTCACAGTGGAGATATGTAGACACAGCAAGCAATCCAGCTGATGTTGCTTCCAGAGGATCAACTGTCAGCAGGTTTCTTAAGAACAAGACATGGACCATCAGGTCCTGCCTTTCTTCTTCTTCATGAAAGTAAGTGGCCTGCTAATCTCACAGAACTAGAGAAGCTTGAAGTGGATGACCCTGAGGTCAAGACAAGCATTGAGGTTAACTCTGTACAGCTCAAAGAAGAGGATGATGTGCTTTCCCGTTTAATCCATCACTTTTCTTCTTGGTTCCGTTTAAAGAAAGCATTTGCTTGGATTTTGAAATTTAAGAATCTACTCTTGTCTCTTAGTCAGAAGAGGAAACAACTGATACTAGCTTTTGCTCATTCTGATTTAAATGAACAACAAAGAATTTCTGTGGAAAGAGAAATGTTGATTTTCAAAGGTCAAATTGAACAATCTCACCTCTCAACAGAAGAACTTGAGACTGCTGAATTGGAGATTATTAGACTCTCACAAGAAAATATGTTTCCTGATGAGCTTGCTAGTCTAAAAAGAGGTGAAAGCGTAAAGCCAAGTAGCCACATTCATGGACTTTGCCCTGTTCTTGAGAATGTTTTGAGGGTTGGTGGACGATTGAGTAGGGCATCAATGCCTGAAGAATCCAAACATCCAGTCATTTTGGCCAAGAATTCTCACATCTCGGATATTCTCCTAAGACACATACACCAGGAGGTAGGACATGCTGGTCGTAATTATATGTTGTCCAAATTACGACAGAAGTATTGGATTACTGGTGTAAGTACAGCAATAAGAAGAGTCTTGTCCAAATGTATCATCTGTCGAAGACTGAATTCACTTCCGGGATGCCAAAAAATTGCAGATTTGCCATCAGAAAGAGTCACTCCGAATGAACCTCCATTTACCCGTGTTGGGGTAGATTATTTTGGACCTTTTGAGGTAAAGAGCAGAAGAAGCATTGTGAAAAGGTATGGAGTAATTTTCACCTGTTTAGCCATACGAGCCATACATATTGAAGTGGCACCCTCGTTGGACACGGATACTTTCATAAATGCACTGAGACGTTTCACTGCAAGACGTGGACAAGCCAAGGAACTTCGATCTGATAATGGAAAGAACTTTGTTGGAGCAGAACGTGAGCTAAGAGTTGCCATAAAGGAATGGAATCAGTGTAAAATCAATGATGTACTTCTTCAGAAAGGAATTAAATGGACATTTAACCCCCCAACTGGATCACATTATGGAGGGGCTTGGGAGAGGTTAATTAGATCTGTGCAGAAAGTTCTGAATTCTACCTTAAAGGTGCAGAATCTAGATGAAGAAGGTCTACACACCGTTCTTTGCGAAGTGGAAGCTATTATTAATGGTCGTCCAATTACCTTAGCATCCACAGACTCCAGTGACTTGGAAGCATTAACACCAAACCATCTGTTGCTTTTAAGGACTTCACCATCTTTACCACCAGGAGAATTCAAAAAGGATGATGTTTATGCTCGTAGACGGTGGAAACAAGTCCAATATATGTCAGATTTGTTCTGGAAGAGATGGGTTCAGGAATACTTACCGCAGCTTCAAGAACGTCAGAAATGGTCCAGAATCAAACGCAACTTTAAATCAGGAGACATAGTGCTTATAGTGGATAACACAGCACCTCGAAACTCTTGGCTTATGGGACGCATAATTCAAACCTTTCCAGACAGAAAAGGATTTGTGCGTCATGTGCAAATTAAGACCAAAAGCAGCTGTCTGGACAGGCCGATAACCAAGGTCTGTCTCCTACAAGAAGCAGAAGATGGATAACTTCACTTATTAGTTGACATTTTTTGACTTTGACATTTTTCTATGAACTTGAACATAAACTGGAAAGAATACTTTGATTAAGTATGAACACTTTTTTTGCTTGATTTTTTTTGTCAAGATTTTCTCCTTTTTTGAAAGAAGAAATGGACATTAGCCTATATGATGTTGTTAATGCATTGTTAACTTGACAAATTCATGTCTCTATTGAAAATGTAATCATTATTTGATAATAATTAGGGGCTGGAATGTAGTAGACATGAAAGCATTAATGGTTTTGATTGTCACGTGATCACGGTGTGGGGTCACGGGATTATGTAGGAATGTGAATATTAGTCACCTGTTCACTGATTGTGATATGGAGAGGGGGTGAGCAGGGACGATGTATTCTTTGTTGACCACTAAACTTCGTACCATCGAGAAATATCAATCTGTGCAAACGCAATAAAGAAAAGCAAGATAGTGATTTTCTTCTCCGATGTTTTATTTGTGCGTCAGAAGTGCAAAAGTCCTTGCTTAGTCTCTCAGCGGTTCTATCATAGGAATGAGTAGCCGCTAGAAAGATCATCAAGATAGCCTGTAGTAGGTATGGTGGAGCTATACTGATGTAAGGCAAATAGGGACGACTCTTTACATCACAAGCAGAACAGGACGCTCGATAGGCAGAGCATATGCCACAACCAACAGCAGAGGCTGACATGCAAGAAGCAGAAATTTACCTAGATGTCAATATAGAATCACCAGAGAAAGAAGAAATCATCTCAGCCATGAGATCCCTCAAGAACAGAAAAGCACCCGGACAGGACAACTTCAACGCAGAGTTGTTACAAGTGGACCCAGAACTTACAGCAAAAAGCAGCTACTTTTTGGGAGAAGAAGATACCAGACGACTGGACAGATGGGATCATTGTGAAGATTCCTAAAAAGGGTACCCTGAGTTATTGCAACAACTGGCATGATATCACCCTTTTGTCAATTCAAAGTAAAATTTTTGCGAAGATCATCGTTCAGCGAATTTCAGATGCAGTAGAAAACCAACTCAGGAAAGAACAGGCAGGATTCAGGAAAGGAAGAGGATATGCAGACCAGATATTCACCCTGCGCAACCATCATTGAACAGTGCACAGAGTGGCAAAGACAACTTTATTTCAACTTCGTGGACTTTGAGAAAGCTTTTGACAGCATCCACAAGGACAGTCTATGGCGTATACTCCAGGCATACAGGATTCCTCAACAGATCATCCTTCTTATCAAGAGTTTTCACACTAACTTCACATGTAAAGTAGGAATTAAGGGAATTAAGGACTGCACATCCTATATACATGCAAATATACTCACCACATACACACTGTGGTGTGACTCTTGATCAGGTGTGTTTGTATGCATGAATGTGTGGATCTGTGAGTCAGTTTGTACCTTTATATTCATGCATACTGTCTACCATCATCACCCCCATCCACCAATTCTTGGCTTGTCTAAGGCAGTTGTATTGAAGCAAATTTGATTACATTTCAGATTAGAGCAGCAGAGAGGCATTTACTGCAGGAGTGAATTATGCACTGCTTTACCCCCTCAGTGTCACCCCTCACTCCCTGTGTTCCTCTGACCTTGGGGGTTATACAAAAGAAAGCTGCATTAATCTCAACGACACCTTGTCGAGAGAGAGAGAGAGAGAGAGAGAGAGAGAGAGAGAGAGAGAGAGAGAGACGAGGGGTTGTATACCACAGACAGTTACACCTCCAATATCTTTCTTTTTCTCCTGCACTCTCCCTTTTTTATCTCTTTTTTCTCCATTCTGTGTCAGCCTGTGGCAAAAGACCTCTGTTTCTCTGATTCCCAAAAACTAAATTAACCCATTTCCAACCCCTATTACACCTGTGTACTCCTGAATATCACCCCTCGCCTGAGGGGATAAATGCCTCTAACATCCACAACAGCCGTGGAATTTATCTGTGCTCTCTTGGCAAATAGAGTTCATAGTGTGAGCCTATGGCTTTAGCTCCTCGCATATTAAAGGGTCCTATTATGCCCTTTTATGAAGTCTTGATTTTGTTTTTGGTGTGTACTAGAACATGTTTTCATGCTTGATTGTTCAAAAAATCCATTATTTTTCACATATTTTACATTATTACAGCTCCTCTCTTCCCAGTCTGGTTGAACGCGTCGTTTTCGATGGAGATCCTCCTTCCGAAATACAAAAGGTGCTCTAATTGGTTAGCTGGCCCAGTGTGTTGGGATTGGCAGTGCTTAGCGCATGTTCGGGAAATGTCAAAGTGGATTCTGTTAAATCTGTGGATTCATGCTTTTTGCCTGTGCCCAAATGTTGAATCATTAAAGTGTCAAGAAAAGCCACCCCACATTCTAGTTCATTGTGTTATCCCGTTCATGATCAGATGTATGGCTGTATCAGTGTCCTTATTTGCATAATATATATTTCATTTGAAGAAGACGGGATTAAATATGTTTGCATACATGGTGCTGGTTCATGTTTAGAGCACTAGAGTATATGAACTATGTCCATAAAAACTTGAAACAGGCTCACTGCAGTCAGTCAGGTGATCCGCATTGCGAGTGTTGTTAAACTCATCGTGGCATTCTGCGCAGAAACCGCTCTCATTCATGCTCCACATGTTGTTAGTCATATTTCCTATTAGTCAGCTGCAAATATGGCTTGACCCCAAAAATATTCTAACAAAAGGTTTCTCGGTGGCTTACAGTAGTATCAGATGTACTTAAAAACATACTAAAACTTTACCAAAGTTTGACTGCAAGAAAGGCCCCATTTTCAAAATGGCGGCCGTCAGGTCCTTAAAATGACCATTACTCCTTTGTATTCCTCCGAGACCAGGAAAACTGGTGCCTGATACATGTTTGGGCCATGTAATATTCTAATTAGCATATTTTCATGATGGATAAGTGATTACAAGTACAATTATATATTAAAGCAATTGGTTACAAGCATATTTATGCGAAAAATAAGTACTATTTCCCTTAAGTAATTGCATAATTGTGTTGGTGGTTTCTATGGTTCATAACCATTCTTTTGATTCCAATAAAGAATAAATTCATTAGAACATGTGTGGTACTGTAAAATGAGTAAAAACAGGGCTGCCACGTGAAGGCATGTGCTGATTGTCTGAACCCGTATAGAATCACGGCCATTCATTGGCTGATGGCGCGGGCACCTCCTCAGCGGGGCTATGTCACTCACTCTTACACAGTGAACGCGCCATCTGCTCCTCAGATCTTCCACCGACGAAGAAGAAGCTCCTTCCTTTTTTATTTCTTTTTTTTTGCAAGACCAGACTCAACTAGGACCTAGGCGACCAAATCATACAGAAAGAACCCGGGAACCAGGGGCCGCATCAGATATATGCGGCCCCTGTATGCAGCCCCCTTCTAAATCAAAGTTGTAAAACCTAATAAAAGGTTTTAACCTGCCATCAACCTGCCGCCACACAAATATCCTCTAATACCCCTTTTCCACCAACAAGAACCGGGTGCTGGTTCAGAGCTAGAGCTATTGCCAGTTCGGAGTTGGTTCGACTGACGAGCTTACTAAGAACCGGTTTGCGTTTCCACCGGCCAGAGAGCCACAACAGAGCTATATCTTACGTCACTGCATACGTATCATGTTGCCCAGCAACGCTAGTGCGGCAGCGCCAAACACAAACACACCAGACTTGTTCGAGATGCATCGGCTTCTCGCAGAACGATCAGCACATGAAATCAAAGCACTGCGAAAGCGATCAAAAAGCACAAGGAGTCATATGATCTCCAAACACTCCCGCAGCTCTGATCGGTCCACGCTGCTCCGATGCATCTCGAACAAGGCATCAACAATAATAGACGTTGCGTTACTATGGATGCTCATGGGTTTGCGAAAATAAATCGGCATCCAAACACGGCGAATCCAACGCGTTCGTGCAGCTCGCCGTAACTTACATAGACGGATATTATAATCGAGCTGCTATTAGCTCGACTAGCTGCTATTTAAAAATGGCGGTCACAAGTTTCTATTCGTCTTGTTGGTCCCGGTAACCCCGCCCCCAGTCTCTGACGCAAGCGGTTCTTACTTGGCTCTGTTCTAGACCAGCAATGATTTGGTGTTTTTTTTTTTTTACTGGTCAATTTTGAGATTTTTGGATATTTGTCTTCAATAACATGTCTTCTTTCAGACTTGTGGTGAAAAAAAGTCCGAAATACACATTAAGGTCTTTATTTTACTACACTTTGTCTGTTCGCGTCAGTAGATTTCTCATAAATTCAACAAAAGTTGTCGTTCTTAATCCTCCCGCTGCTCCGCGATCTCTGTCTGCTCTCTTTCATCACACGCACGGCTGGATAGCTCTCTCTCTCCTTTACAACGCTGTCGGATCCAAATATGGTCATTTCCTTTTTATCAGCAACCAATCGTGAAAGTAATAGGGCTGAATGCGCAATCTCATTGGCTGATGATAAATCTTTAAAGCCCGTTTTCTCAAAATGACCTTTCTCTCATACTCCAAGTACGAAGTCTCCACTTCAGTAGCACCTATATACACCAAACTTTCCAGTCTTGTACCTAGTTATATTATGAAGACATTTACAGAGGGATTTGTAAATATATTATTCCTAGCCTGATTTATATAACATTTTATTCCAAAAAACATGGCGAAAATCTTTTTTTTAAGGCTATAGACAGTATATTCTGATTTACAGGATAACAAAAGTAGATATCCATAAATCCCTCTGTAATTTTTTTTCCATCTAATATGTGAACACAATGAAAAAATAATTTTTAACCTGGCTTTATCCAATACTCAGATTTCGTTTTTTTAAATATATGCAAAATAGCACATATTTAATTAGATATTGCCTAATTTGCATATTTAAACATTAAATTATAGAAAACTTGTAATAAATTTTTTTCTCATCTTAATGTAGGTAATCAACTGGGAAAGTTTCATGGTGATATCTGCTAGTTAACAATTTTACCCTATTCACCTGTAGTGTCTCGCCTTAAGAACCACTTTTCCTGGTTTGGAGCTGGTGCTTTGCGTGTGGAAAACCAAAGAACCGAATTTAAACTAGGCTCTGGCTCCGAACCAGCACCAGCTCTGCCTTGGTGGAAAAGGGGTATAAAGGAACTCCCTTGAAAAGAGCCTGGGAGGACGCGATACTCCTAGTAGAGCGAGCTTTAACGCCCAGAGGTGAAGGAAGCTTCTGCACCTCATAAGCCAGGGAAATTGCGTCTCTCAGCCAGTGAGAGATCCTGTGCTTAGAGGCGGCGAGCCCTCGGCGGCCAGCCCCAAAGCATACGAACAACTGAGACAACATGCGCCACAGCGATTGCCGCGACACTGCAGGTCTTGATGCCCAATTCTGATTTGTTACCTATATCCAATTTTTTGGACCGTACGTTTACACGTTCTTTCAATTGTGACCCATATCCGATTCATGTGTTTACACTTGCCATATTATCTGAAAAATTGTGCATACTTAAAGGGTTAAATTATCTTGCACAGATGGACGAACGCAAAATATGATTGATGCTAGCTCTGCGATATATGCAAAGTTCGCCAAACATCACCATGATTATGAGGCGGAGGAGGACGAAAAGTGCCATCAAGGTTGCGACGTTCAGGTCCCCTGGAACGTGAACTGCTCTCAGCGAAAGAAACCTGTCTTGAGCCCAAAGGAGGAGGCGTTGCGCATGCCTGTCGAGGGTGCGCGACCGTGAGCCTCCCTGGCGATTTACATGGGACACCACTGCCATGTTGTCCGTCCTGACAATGGCATGACAGCCCATCAGGGCCGGGAGAAAATTATCCAGGGCCAGAGAGATGGCTTGCAACTTGAGGCAATTTATGTGCCACGAGAGAAGCTCGCCCATCCAAACATAGCACGCCGGTCTGCCCTCGAAGACCACACCCCAACCAGTCAAAGAGGCGTCCGTCGTGACAACCTGGCGACGGCAAACTACACCCATCTTGACCCCCTTATGTAAAAAGGGTGAGTCTTTCCACCCCCAAAGAGCGCAAAGGCAACTGCACGACACTCTCAGCAGGCGGAAGGCAGACCAAGAATGGCGGATGCCCCTGAGTTTCATCCACCACAGGAATGGTCTCATATGAAGGAGACCCAAGGGCAGCACAGGAGAGGCTGCAGCCATTAGCCCCAGAAGCCTGTGACATATGCCCATCGCTACATAATGGCCGAGCGTAAAACGGGCCAAGCACGCACAGAGACTGGAAACTCGAACAGGGGCCAGACAGGCCTGCATCGAGAGAGAATCGAGTTGGACACCCAGGAAAGTGGTCTGCTGAGAAGGAGTTAAGACACTCTTCTGAGCATTCAACCTGAGACCAAGAGACCGGAGAAGGACGTCCCTGTGACGACACACCAACTCTCTGGAATGAGGCAGAATGAGCCAGTCGTCCAGATAATTTAGCACACGGATGTCCTGGAGCTTCAAGAGAGCCAGAGCAAGGGGGCCAGACACTTGGAGAACGTCTGCGGAGCCAGAGATAGACCAAATGGAAGGACCCGATACTGATACGTCCTTCCCCCAAAGGCAAACCGGAGGAACTTCCTGTGCCGTGGAATGACCTGGATGTGGTAATAGGCGTCCTTCAGGTCCACGGTGACGAACCAGTCCCCTGTTCGAATCTGTGGCAGGATTGTTTTCAATGTCAGCATCTTGAACTTCCCTTTGTAAAGGAAAAAATTCAGATGACGCAGGTCCAAAATGGGGCGCAGACCCAATCCTTCTTTGGGACAAGGAAGTAGTGGCTGAAGAAACCGCGGTTCAAGTCTGAAGGTTTACCTGAATTTTACTAAACCTGAAGTTTAGTATAATGCCACCTTTATACTCAAAAACATCTATAGAGGATGCATTACATATGTATTACCTTATTCAAGTTGAAATGAGTGACCATTTTAGAGGGTTCACACACAGGCCTCTGTTCGGGCTAATTCAGAGTTGTTTATGATCAAAATTATACAACTCCAAATTTAAGTTACTTTTGGGTGCAATAACTTTTACATTGAATGTCAAGTCTGTGTTTTAGCAAAAAAAGGGTATGTGTGCAAAAACACGTACTGAGTAGGAGTTACATGACATAGGCTACAGTAAATCGTTTACATCTCTGGTTCACCCCAAACAAAGATAAAACCTTACAGTAATCTCACAAAATCATGTATTCCATAAGTATGTAATCATGTCAGTGCAGACAAGTCCAATGGATTCATAGACCCAGGAAACATGGAGTTAGGCACCAAGATTACTTGGCTAGGTCAAATAATGAAGGAGTTAGGACATTTTAAGGGGTAATCTTGAAAATTACACCTTTCTAGTGGTCAAACTTTGGTAAACTTTTAGTATGTTATAAAGGACACCTAATACTACAAAAAACAACTGAGAAACCTTTTGTTAAAAAATTTTTAGGGTTAGGTGTTTTTTTTTCATATATGCATATAAACTGACGAAATAAAAGGATGACAAACAAGTGTAGCATAGGAGAAAGAGGGCATCTATTTAATCTCTACAGTCAAACTCCAGCTCTAAACGCATCGCGGGGAAAATGCAATCAACACTCTTGTGGTACTGCCCATCACAGAAAGCCACAAAATCACTTTCCAGAACATTCTCATTCACAGTTCCATGCTGGTGGAACGCTCTCCCCACCCTCATCCGGAATGCAGAATCCCTGACAACATTCAAAAAACAGCTGAAAACCAATCTCTTCCGTGAGCACTTAAAGGTATAGCGGAGGATCTTTCCAAATTTTAGATAAGACCCGCCCTCTCCACTTTTTGAAAAGTTTGATTGATTCACCAGAATGATTGACAATTAGGAGGACCAATAGTTTAGACTACCCACCAGGAAGTAAAACATCCTCCGCTATACCTTTAACCTTATAGAAAAAAGAAAAAAAAGAAAAAAAATTCCTTTCCCTTTGAAACATCACTTATCAGGCTTATGCTACTCTGAATAATACCTGAACTTCGTATTTTGAGCACTTCCTGCGTTGTTGTTGCTTTTGCCTCTTTATAATGACTCGCTGAATTTAGTCCTAATTTGTAAGTCGCTTTGGATAAAGGCGTCTGCTAAATGACTAAATGTAAATGTAAATGTAAATGTACTGAGGAAATACACTTACGACACATGTGGCTGAAGGACAACAACACATCAGAACAGGCAGAGAGTTGAATGAACAGCGCTGAACCGGTCTTTTGTGACATTTGAATTCTCCGTTCAATCTCATCTCATTTTCATGCATACTACGGCGCAGTGATTGGATTGAACAAGCTCTTTCTCATGAATAAATGCAGAAAGCACTCAGAACCGGCTGACGTCGACTCATTCGTCCAGCCCCTACTGGAGCCCCGGCAGCCAATAACCACTCCGGATCTTGACATTGCATTGACGTCAGAATCCGTGACATTGCTCCGACTTTGCTTTTCAAACCGGAAGTCATAGGTGCTAAGTTATATGCTGTAATGACAGATATATTTACAGATTTTACAAACAGGGTTTTGTTGTTAAAATTATTATTTGTGTCTTGTATCAGAAATGTAAAGTGTTTATATACTGTATAAGGAAGAACTAGTATGTTAAATTCCACAATGAAATGTTGATGTATTGTTGTGTTTCTCTGATTTCTTCTTTAAATTTCTGGTTACACTTTATTTTAAGTTGACATAGTTACATTGTACTTACTCAAATAAGTACTGAGTAATATTAATTAACTATATGTACTATAGAGTTACGGTTAGGGTTGGGTTTACTTGTAATTATGCATCATTTACTGTTATTATAAAGTGTACATGTAGTAACGTGTAACAAATGTTACCAAATTTCTTATATTTGGTACAGGGATGGGCAACTTCGGTCCTGGAGGGCCACTGTCCTACAGAGTTTAGCTCGAACCCTGAAAAAATCACCTGCCTGTAACTTTCTAGTAATCCTGAGGACCTCGATTAGCTTGTTCAGGTGTGTTTGATTAGGGTTGAAGCTAAACTCTGTAGGACATTGGCCCTCCAGGACCGAAGTTGCCCATCCCTGATTTGGTATATCCACTTGTGCTTAAGCTGACTGTTGACACTGTATGTTTTTTGTGCTAAACCTGATGATCCAAAGAGCATCAGGAAGGAACAAATTATCAGGAAGGAAATCTGACCTTTGATTCAAAGGACTTAAAGGGTTAGTTCATCCAAAAATGAAAATTCTGTCAGTTATTACTCACCATCATGTTGTTCCAACCCCGTAAGACTTTCATTCATCTTTGGAACACAAATTAAGATATTTTTGATTAAATCTGAGAGCTGGATCACTCCTCCAAAGGCTTCTATAGGATCGAAACTTGCTGGTCCAGAAAATTTTGTAAAGACATTGTTAAAATAGTCCAAGTGACTACAGTGGCTCAACCATAAGTTTAAAAAACCCTAAAATAACGACTTTATTCAACTATTCATTTTCTTCTGTGTGGGCCTGAGTGAATTTACATAGTGTAACAGGGCAGCGCTTCTGTGTGTGATGCGTGAGCCAATGTGGTGACGTATTTTCAGTTTTTTATTTAAACTGAATTATGACCATAAAAAAATAAAAAACGTACATACGTCTGGCAATAGATTAAACACGCAGAACAGGTATAATGACAGCTTTAAAAGTGATAGACACTCCCCCCCATCTCTCTCTCTCTCTCTCTCTCTCTCTCTGCCCAATGGTCATTATCCTCTTTTGCCTGTTCACTTCCAGGTTCTTGAAACAAAGACAATCCTTATTAGCTCCTCATTATTCATTTAAATCCATGAAAGCAATCAATTAAACTTAAGTGTGCAATAAATCAGATTAACCAGTCAAGTCCCAAAACACCATAAAACCAGCACTGGACTGATTTCCCATAATTAGTTTGATGTGCGAGGCTGAGCCACAACAGTGGCAATTTTTTTAAATACACTTTATGGCTTATTTTATATCATTAGCTGTTACTTTTGATGCATACGAGAATTTCCTGTGGGAAGTTTTAATGTATCCACATTGTGTGCTGTCATACAATACCTTGTCCGCTGTTATGCAGGCAGATTTCATGTAAAGCTGCTCAATTTAATTTAGTAATACAAAAAATTTAATGTAATTCAATATGTTGTGCAGATTTATTTTAATTTCAAATCAAAATCAAAATAGCTAACATAAACAAAATTTCTCACTGTCTTGTTTGCTTTCACTAGCCCTTTTTGTCCCATGGGAAATTACAACAACACAGAGCCTGGATCCTGCTGCATGAATCTTCACTCTTTCTCTTTATCTTTTGTAGCCTATTTCAAAATCTCACAGTTAGCACACACACTAAACAGTGCCCAGGGTCCATACAACCTGAATGTACGTTATATCCTTTTTAGACAGACAGACAGACAGACAGACAGACAGACAGACAGATAGACAGACAGACAGACTGTGTTTGTTTGTGTACAGAACGTGCAGTGGTCTCAGCTGAACGCCCATTCCAGCCCTAGCCCTTGTGAATTCAACTGGACGCTTTGAAACCTTTTATGGGCGGTGCTCCGCTCTAAAACCAGTGCGCTTGCTTATTGGTTGGTTAAACGTCATATGGAAATTAATTCAGTGGCGAAACCACTCCCACCGTAGTTGAGCTGCTGCTCGTCTGCTGTGTTGATACCGAACAAAATGGCTGCAGAGGCTTGATCCTATCCCGACACTCTCAGCGCTTTCTCCGGACACTCCGCACTTATCCCTGGATATTTCCGCTGTCATCTTAAAAACGTCGCTGGATTTCTTCACACGACTGCAGTCAGACTGCTTGCCACATCGCTCGCTGTCTTTATTTTTGCACTTTACTGAAGCAGCTCGCGTCGTATCTGTCAGTCTACCAGACAGTAGCAGCTTCAAACTGCCCTCTTCTTCATTTTGCACCATAGATCAGATGCTATTACTGATGGCCAATTTATGCCACTGTACTTAACAAACTGCCTCGCCGTTTTAATGTATTTTTCCTCTTTTCAAAGGGATTTAGTAGCGTCATGTAAATGTCGTCTGATGTTTTTTCACCATGCATGCATCTATAATCTCCATCAGAGCCCAAAGCTCTAAGTCTGCATAGAGATTTTCATTTGCATATTCAATTTTGTGTTTATTTTCATTCTGCTGCCTTTTTGGGACACTTTCGGAAGTTCGGCTGCTCATTCAGTACAGTGTTAGTTGGGTCTGTCTGTTTTTACGGGTATTTCTTTTTCGGAAAAAGGCCTTTTCGTACCGCTGTACGACATGCAACTCTTTTTTTCCTGAAAGCTGCCAAAGCTCGACTTGTGAATAAAAAGGTAAGTTGACATATTGTCTCTGTCTCAACCTTTTAGGCTGACTCCTAACATCTATGACGACAAACATCTAGGTAGGCAGCTCACTAGATTTAGGCTAATATTTGATTTAATATTTGATCATACTGTTACTGTATCTAAAACGGAATGTGAGTCTAACTCTTTAAATACGTTTGTGTGTTGTAACGGTATAGTTAAATATTTGGACTGGTAAATTACCTAAAAGCTTGTAGGTTCCAACTCAGCAACTAGAGTGACCATAAGCTTAACCAAGTTACTACATCAGACAGACTGAGCCTGTAATGTGTTTACTGTTACTTTGGGTTAACGCGTCTGATAAATGGCTGGTTTAGATTTTTCCAGCTGCTGCTTAGTCGTGTAACCTTCTATTAGATCCCTTATTTAGACTGAAATAATCCTTCTAGGTTTTTTATTCTTTTTGCAAATCGTTCTGTCTGTTTGCATTTTTATTTATTTATTTATTTATCTAGATACACTGTGCTAAGAAACGTTAATTAGCCTAAGCTACCACATTTGCATAGTAACTGATTCTGGTATTTTGTTGCAAAGTTTATTATGATCATTTCTCTGTAATGGGAGTCATACGCTGTCAACATCGACAAAATAAAATGCAACAGCAATTGTGGGTGTTTTCCTGTGTTGAGGTGTTACAAAATGAAGGTCTTGATGGGCGCCTTTTACTTACATTTAATCACATGCATCTGGTCCTATACACATTACAGTTAAAACCCTCCAATTAACAGTTTCATCACTGCTGCTATATTCCTTCCTTCATACTAAGGAGATGTATGAATTTACCAGGATGTTACATTTCTGTTGATTATTTGGTTTCTAGCAGAAAGACACAAAGAGGACAACCTTTAAGTTCAGTGGCATATGTTTTACAGTAAAGAGAAGAGAAATCAATGTAAGACTGTGAAGTCTTGGCTTTGTTGACTCAAAAAGTCCTAGCTCAGTTCAGCTGTTTAGGGTCATTTGGATCACCTTGTGAAAATAAATAAATGTCACTATTAAAAATTAAACTTAAATCATTTTTGGAAATCTTTGCTCTAGGTATTTAGATTTATCATCCTTTATCATCCTACTCTCCTGATATTCTAGTACTTTTTTTGTCCATATAGTCGTCATATTCTTTTGTAGCTTGTGTGCATAATTGAGAACCATAATTTCATTCTTTGATCTATTTTTCTCTCTTAAAAATCATGTCACACTTGGCTGATGCTAGTGATAAAATGAATTGGGCAATTCACTTGTAATTCATAACCTATCTACCCGTGTGCTACTCAGCCTTAATTATAAATCACACCAAAGCTCCTTTGCTCCAATACACCGAGATTCAGCTCCCCCCATCGTCTGGGTCTAAGGAACCACTGCCCCTCCTGCCGCTGCAGAGGATTGGGGTCAAAGCTTGGAGGCGTGAGACACCAGTGTTCGGCTTGTGTTGGAAAGGCAAAAAGCGCAAGCCATATGGATAACGGTCTCACTCTGGACTGCAAGGGTACACACAACCCCCTGAACTGCTGAGCTTGTGAAAGCAGACGAGTGGTTAATGTTTGGAGACAGGGTATTTCTTTTTTTTTTTAGGGATTCTCTGTCTAGATTGTGGCTTTCTATTTGGTGTCTAGCCCCACTTTAGCCTATAGCTGGACATAATTTAATCTTGGTCTCTGTGGCTGAGCGCTGCCTGTGTCTTGCTTCGATAAAATTAGAGCACATTGTTCTTGTCTGCTCAGATTTCAAAGGCTGGCTGTGGTGAACTCTTCTTTGCTGGAGTTCAGTTTGCATTTCTGTAACAGTAGCATCATTGCTTGATTTTCATTCTTGCCTGTGCTCAGATTTATAATTTTTTTTAAAGGAGGTATTTTTCCTCATCCAGTTGTGTACTACAAACCGCTGTACTAAATATCTCAAGAGGTAAAATAGAGCTGCTCTGGCATCAAAACCCCTGGTTATTAGTTATTTAACACTTAACAGAATTTTTTTTTCTTTAAGTAGATAGTTAGTAGGAAATTCCTCCCAGATGTCAAATTTAGAGGTGATCATTACAAGGTCTTTCCAACCATATTTCTCTCATTACCTCATCACACAGTACAATTCAGTTGAACATTGAACCCTCTGATGTAAGAGGCTGAAATCCTCTTGTCCGTGTGAGAATGGTGTGCCACGCAGCAGGACAGGATGGGGTACGGGTAAGGGAAAGAGTTGGAGAAGAAAGGATTTGTGAGTGTTGGCTAGTGTCCCAGAAAATGTCCCTTCAGTGATGCAGGTTCCAGGGCATTTTGCTATAAAGCTTCATGTCTCTGATATTCTGTTTTTGTGTATGGTGCTTGTGTGTGGATGATTGCATTTCAGATTCCTAACTAATTTTGCTTTAATCCTTGTGTTCTGTTTGGAGTCTGAGACAGGGCCCCGTTAATAGGTCAGAAAACATACATGATTTTAGATGATCAGGTTGAGGTTTAATGACTTATATTTTGAGAAATTATTATTTAGAAAATTTCAATTTCACAACGTACTTTAAATGACCATTTAGAAAAATATTTATATGTGTATAACATGAATAAATGTACAGTGCCACCGCAAATTGGTCAATGTCAGAGGAACACAAAGATTGATGTTTTAGATTTTTTTTGTGATTTGTAAGTATAGTGGAGGGATAGTTTTTATACATGGCTCAATCTTTAAGAATTTGTTTTCTATTCAGTTTGGCCAATAGTACAGATTTTCACTTGCCTTGCAAACATTTAAAACAATTTTTTTAATATAATTTTAATTACAATAAGCTTATTTATAATAATTATTAAATTTTTCACAATAATAATGTAACCACTGATATTATGTTAATAAAAACGAAACAGTTGTTGTAAAATAATGGTATACGATGCAAGACATGATTGGTTTGTTTTCAACCTATTCTAACTGATGTTTCCAACATTATCACTAATTATCCTTAGAATAATACAATTCTTAGAATGTGTTAGCCGGATGTAACTTCACCATGCAGCCAAATACTATAAATAAGTTTGCAAGGATTAAAAGACATGTATTTGATTAACGAATGTCAGCGGTAACACAGCATTGCCCCATTAGGGCAAGTGACAGTTTTGTCAACTGCCATCAAGCCATCCCTATTATTGAGCCCTAATGTGTTGTAAATAATGGAAATGTGCTGTTGTTGTGAGGAACAACAATGAGAGTGTTCCTCTGAAAGCACCATCATAAATTTTAAAGGCACACTATGCAAGATTTGTAAACACCTTCAAAATCATTTTGATGGTAAACGAACTCGTAGTAGGGCGATTCATCTCGATAGCAAAGCAGCCCCCCAGCAGTGCAGGTTTGAGAGGCGGTGCCCCGACAAATCTCGCGAGAATCACGACTTGCTTTACGGCACGACGTCATATACATCAACAACATATGAAGCAGCCTCAATGGAAGACACTAGCACGCATTTCAGACGTGAAGCATGGCAGAGCTGACGAAGAAAACGAAGAAAGCGTGGTCAGAAGAGTGCAGAGTGAGTGAGTGGTATTTACGACAGTAACGTTAAATACAAGTACTCCACAGTGACTCTAGGGGTCGCTGTTTGAGAAAAACGGAAACTGCATAGTGTCCCTGTAAAATTCTGGGCCGAAAACGAAAAGTCAGGATGCACTCAGCCAAAAACCGAAACCGAAAATAAATAATCAATTAATAATCAATTAAATATTCAAACTTATTTAATAATCAACAGTCAAATAGCAAAATAAAAAACTGATTGCACATTTAAACATTTAAATTGCATTTAAAGCAGTTTTTTATAAATGTTTTAATAACAGAATTAGTTTCTACTTCAGTTTGTTGACAATCATTTAAATTTAAATGACAATAAGCTGTAATAGCTTGTTTTCATGACAGATTTATTCAAACAATATACTAAATAATAAAGACATCACTAGCAGGTTAAGTAAAAATATAATGAATATGTAATACAGTGCATAGCCTATGTAACAAAATGCCCATCTCTTTTTTTCTTTTTTTTTTTTTCCAGCTATCTAATGAGTTTATGGACATTGAATAGCTTTCTTGATGTAAATGTAATGTTAAGTGACGTATAGCCTACAAGCTGGTTTATTTATGTCTTTCACTGGTTGAAACACTAATTGAGCGATTACATGAGATGGGATTTATTTTGGTAAGTTGTAATGCTTTTCCACGTTGTGTGCACAAAATAGACACTAAACACAGTTAAAACGTTCCATCGAAGAAGAGCTAATTTAAAGGTCCCGTATTATGCCCCTTTTCACAAGATGTAAAATAAGTCTCTGATGTCCCCAGAGTGTGTATGTGAAGTTTCAGCTCAAAATACCCAACAGATCATTTTTTACAGCATGTTTAAAGGACAAGTTCGGTATTTTACACTTAAAGCCCTGTTTACAGATCGTATCTGATGAAATAGAACGGTTAAGATTAAAATTTGGACATGCTCCTGTCCCGAGAATTTTAGGTTTATTTCGCTTTTGTGGACCTATTTTGCCAAACGCGTCACACCCGTGATTCTTCCGTTGAGAGCTTGAATAATAGACACTCCAGCCCAGTTGGTGGCGATAATGCACCTTTGCCAATTGCAAGCAAACCACGGGCATTTCATTGAATACACAGAAGAAGCAGAAGAAGAAGCGGCGGAGTAATACCGTAAAGGTGCTGCGGTCTCACAGCACGTCCTATTAAGTCAATGGAGTTGGACAAAAACTACGATAAAACCTGTTGGAATGCATCTTTTTCAGCGATTTTTGATGGAACATATCA
This sequence comes from Leuciscus leuciscus, assembly GCF_965113295.1. Classification (NCBI taxonomy): domain Eukaryota; kingdom Metazoa; phylum Chordata; class Actinopteri; order Cypriniformes; family Leuciscidae; genus Leuciscus; species Leuciscus leuciscus. Next base: position 22,271,712 of record NC_138738.1, read on the forward strand.
GTGAACACCCCCTGACCACTCGGTGAGTTTCACCTCTTTGTAAACGAAAGTTTAATGTGTTTTTAGGACGGAATCTTCCAGTGCATATAGACAACCATTGTGCGGGTGGGGGGGGGAGGAAGCGAAATAAACCTAAAATTCTCGGGACAGCAGCATGTGTCCAAATTTTAATCTTAACCGTTCTATTTCATCAGATACGATCTGTAAACAGGGCTTTAAGTGTAAAATACCGAACTTGTCCTTTAAATTGTCATTTTTTGGGGCTCAGAAAAACGCGCTGTTTTAGTGTGTGCCCTTTAAATGCAAATAAGCTGCTGCTGGACGACACAGGGGGCGGAGCTTCATGAGCTCGCGCTCAGTCTCTCAGGAAAATTTCATCTCACGGAATGATGATAATATCAGAAACTCTCAGTAACGGTGTTCATTTCGAGTCGGACAATAATGCCTACAGAGTCAGAGTGCTGTATAGAGATGGAACAGGTATAGTTTAGTAGTTTAATTACGGTTATTATAACGTATTTGTCATCTGCTTGTATGTATCCATTATTTATTAGGGCCCTTTCACACCTACCTTGTTTGGTCCGGACTTTCGGACTTTTCAGTTTGGTCCGAATCAAAATTACAGGTGTGAAACCTCCCCCGGACCATGGTCCGGACCAAACAGACGAAATTTGGTCCGGACCAAAAAGACGAAATTTGGTCCGACGAAAAGAGGTAGTCTCGGTCCGGATCAAACTGAGCAAAGGTTTGGTTCGTTTCTAGTGTGAAAGCATCTTCTGTGTGGTTCGGACTTTAGGACCATTTACAGGAAGTTCCGGTGGTTCCCGCGTAGTCTAAACTGAAGAAGAATATTTATGTGTAGATCTGTCAGTCCTGCGTTTCTTCCAGCTGATTCGCACGCACGCACGCACGCACGCACGCACGCACACACACACACTTGTCCTGCCGGCGATGAGAAAATGTTTGCACAACGAGGACGTTCATTTGGCGAATTTGAACTAGCCTCGAGTATAGTTGGTGCTGCAGGTCGTAATGCCGTATTAATAACAGTATAGTGCACTGATTCTTGAGAGTCGGGACAAAACACGTTTTAAAAAACTTAAAAAAAAATACACACTATATCAATTAGAGTTATATGTTTCTGCAGAGAAAGGTCTTAGCTATTTAACCATGTAAAGGAACAGGTTCTAAATAAAAACACATTTTTAACAAATAAACATGTTTCCCTTCAGAACTGGATTTGTGTCAACTCCGTCAGACACACTAAAAAGTATACAATTTTAATTCTTCAAATCAAACAAGAATCTAAAGTTCTGAAGTATATTGTAATATTGTTTAGTTACTCTGATATGTAAAAAAAATACAATATATAAACTTAAGTTGTGATTTCACACTCTTCTGAAAACTCAGATTTCTAAATATTTGCATTTTCAAACTTTGATTTTAATTTCAATATTGTAAAAACAAATTCCTTACATAAATAAAACATAAGAGGATGTAGATCAGATGGTCCTTTATTACAAAAACAACATAAACTGAAGGAAGAATATTTTTTTCCCCAAAAAAATTAACAAAAACATACATACATCCAACGCTGTTGACGAAGATCTGACGGTGTTGACGAAAAACTGACGGTGTTGACGGAAAAACTGACGGTGTTGAGTCTGTTGACGGAAAAACTGACGGTGTTGACAAAAAATGTTTGAATGTTTTACCTCAGATTTGTGAAATGTTCACCTGTTTTTCATGATATGTTCTGACAATAAAGAGTAGTTTAAAACCACAATTAACACTCTGTTTTCTACAACTTTCACTTAGGAGCAAAAATCTGCCTTTAAACTTTAAAGAAATAAAGATTTGACATTTATCGTGATAATTATCGATATCGACTGATATTAAAAAAAATTATCGTGACTTTTTTTTGGGCCATATCGCCCAGCCCTACACTGGCTTCTTATTTCTCTATCTCTGTCTCTACATATATAAATATATTAAAGTGCTGGCAAAGTTACACGTTACACAATAATAAGCAGACCACTGCCTGCCCGTTCTCTACAAGTCAGATGCGTACGGTTAAATAATGTAATGCATGCTATGTATGTGCATTTATGTGTAAATAAAACCCTGAAATAACAGTTTAACCCTTCACTATATTCACAAATAATATTATATTCGCACATTAAGAGGTTATTGGTGGATTTGTCAACTCCGTCAGCTTACAGGTCAACTCCGTCAGACATAGAACCTGACGGAGTTGACGTCTGACGGAGTTGACGTAAGGGCATGTATTTTCCCACCAAAACATGTATTGTACACTGCAGCTAGGTAGTTTTTCCTCAGTTGCTAGCTGTCCCAATAACCTCACTAAAATGCTTAAATTCAATCCACTATGGTTTAAAAAAAGTATCTTAACAGAAAGATGGTATTGACATGGTGCAGCTGTGACCATAGGAATATTAACATTGTTTGTCTAAAATGAAAAAAAATGTAAAATGTACCAGAGCATGTGTGGTAGTGCTGCATTCACCACAGGCAGGGAGATGAAAAGGGGTCCTCAGGGATATAGCTGGCCATGCTATTTCCTGATTTAAAGAGCTTTATGAAAAAATCTGATGGAGTTGACAGAAACTGAGGACACAACTTTAATAGGCAGATTTTTATGGAAAATATTGTTTGATGTTCACTTCATGCATTGTTTTTTATATTTCTACCCCTTATTTTTTATTTGATATATATGTTTTCACAATTGTAGAGCTTTTTTAAAAAAATTTGGGATGGTTAATATTGTGACCTCTTGCTGAGGACAAGTGCAATAACATGGACCTTCTAACCACAGACCATACATTTAAACAAATTTTCCCCAAAAAGATAAAAAAAAATTATTCTAAAAATCAGATAGGTATCTACAATTCCTGTAGATTTAACTTTGTAAGTATGTCAATCATGATGAATTTCTTAATTTTTGCTATAAATTAGACTTTTCTATGTGGGACATGTTTTGTCCCAACTCTCAAGAATCAGTGAGTGGCAACGATATGCGCTGTTCATTCATTCTTGTCAAAGTTACCTGCCGAATTGACAACACGCTGACGTCAGACACACGTCCTTTTACAAACCAATCAATGTTAAGATGCAGCCCATATAGATGATGACGACAGGACTCAAGTACGTCATGAAAAGTTCTTTAGTGCGCTCGCATAATTGCAATGTGAAACCAAACCAAAACTAACCAAATGTATACAATGTATCAAAACATGAACTCTGGTTCGGACCTTGGTGCGGACTTTCAGGTGTGAAAGGGCCCTTAATAGCCTACAAGTCTGCTGTTTCGGATCAGGTCCGAATGACGATCAAACATATACTGATGAGTTTAATTAAGTTTATTGTACATCACACAAAAGATGAAGCATCAGTTTTACTTCAGAAAATCACCGTAAGAGCTGAGTAAACAAAGTAAGTTATAAGAAGTGCGCAAGTACATAAACGAATTTCGGTAGAGTTGAGGGAGCATTCCTGTGGGCGGAGGTTAGTCAAAAAACTGTTCTAGTGACGTCATTAAAGAAGGAAGTAGAGGGATGTAGTCCAAAGAGCCGTTCGATGTAGGCGACTTCTGTTAAATAAAATATCTCGCTTGGCATTGAACTTTGAGCTTTATAATTTTACAGATATTATTTATGCTCTAACAGCAACATTACACTCTAACTAAAGTTTGAAACATGGGATCACGAAGAACGGGACCTTTAATGTCTGTTTCGGTCACTGATTTCGGCCATCAAAACCATTTTCGGTAGCTGAAATTTTGGTCAGTGCCCAGCACAAAGGATTTTTTCTACAGTGGTAAAAATGTGTACTTGCCCTGCCAAAATTTTCACTGCCCCACCCAAAGAATTTAAAAGTAGCATGGTAAGATTACATTTATTTGAATTGTCCAGTCAAATAAATGTCAAGACAATTTCCAGTCAAGACTTAGAGAAACTTGTGCATGCTTTCATCACCAGCTGGGTGGATTATTGTAATAGACTCTTCACTGGCCTTCCATAAGACCATAAGACGCTGCTGCCAGGATTCTGAGCAGAACCAGAAAATATGAACATATCACATCAGTCCTCAGGTCTTTACACTGGGATTGATTTTAAAGCATTATTACTGGTATATAAATCATTCAATGGCCTAGGACCTCAATACATTGCAGATATGCTCACTGAATATAAACCCAACAGATCACTCAGATCATTAGGATCACATCAGCTAGAAATACCAAGGGTTCACCCTAAGCATTGTGAGTCCGCTTTTAGCTATTATGCCAGCCGCAGCTGGAACCAGCTTTCAGAAGAGATCAGATGTGCTCCGACAGTAGTCACATTCAAATCCAGACTCAAAACACTTCTGTTTAGCTGTGCATTTACTGAATGAGCACTGTGCCACTATTCGTCCGACTATTTGTACTGTATTTTATTTTATTTTTTATTCTAAACTGTTTTAATTATTCTTTTTTTTATTTTTTTATTATTTTAATTTCTTCTCTGTAAAGCACTTTGAATTACCATTGTGTATGAAATGTGCTATATAAATAAACTTGCCTTGCCTTGAATTAGTTCGAATAAAGTAACGTGAGAGAGAGAGTTACCTGTCTGTTCAGCATCTCTATGTAATAGTGAAGCTGTGAGTTTAATTACAAAAACAGCTAAATCATCACCTCATTGCTGCAAATAGGCTTACAATGTTGCTTTATGTAGCGAAGCGGTTTTATTTTTACAATTCATAGGGCAGATGTTGAAAATAAGTTTCTATGTTCCTGAATGTTTCTCTGTGTGCAGTCTCTTACCAATATTAATGTTTCCACTTCAATAGTGTGAGTGCATACAAGCATGTTTGCTTTATAATACAACATTAAAAAGCTATCTTTGTAGGTTGAATTGAAAGGGAATTGGATATACGTGTTTAGACATAGGTCAGACATCCAGATTTTTTTTTTTGTGTGTGTAAACGCAGCCTGAAAAAAAAAAAAAAAAACACTTGAATGTTTAAAATGACAAGGCAAATTATCAACTTTTGTGATGACGCAGCTCTGGCAAATGACAATTCCATCAACTGTCCAGGGCTGGGTTTCCGATAACATTGTCTCTTAGAAGACTCTAAAGGTATACCTTTTCTAGGCGTGTTCCCCAAACTATACCTTAGGAGGTTACTTAACTTGCCACTGTTGCCTTTGGCTTGCTCAGTTGGGGATATTTAATTTAATTTTATCAATCAATAAATTCCTCTTGAAACAAACTTTGTTGTATTATTTTAATTTAATACTGTGAAGCTGCTTTGATGCAATCTGTATTGTGAAAAGCGCTATACAAATAAACTTGACTTGACTTGACTATACCTTCTTACGTGCAACGTTACCAGGTGCTGTCCATGGCGGTGGTGCTGAATTGTTTGATATCGATGACTCGAGATTCAATAATTCACTCTATGCAGGGGCTGCGTCACTAGCCTGACTACGTCAGACTTCGTACTTCCGCTCAATTTCATTTCGCTTCTGTACTCAGTCTGAGACAGCGTCATAGCTTTCCGTTTTCCTCCGGCCTGAAAACAGCCGGCCAATCAACGAACAGAGGGCGGGCTGAGAGCCATGACGTAGACGCTGATTGTACCGTGGATGCGTAGATTTACTTCACATAATCTGCAAAAGTCATTCACAGCCATGTTCACTCCGGTATTTCGCTCGATGGTTTTGTTTTCGCATCATACATGTGTTTACAGTGGAAGTTAGATGCGGCTGAGCATGCGCATAACACACGCCATAACCAAACGTTATGTGAATGGCTTACGGGTAACCAATGATTTTAAACTTCAGACAAGCCCCCCCCAACCCCCGCGAGAAAGAAAACGCTTTTCAATTATGCCATGCCAGACTCTGTCTACGAAGCAAAGCGAAGTAGCAGAGTTTGGTATTACCAGGCTACTGCGTCACTGCATTATGTGAGAAAGCTGTGTTCTGAAAAGAAGCACTTCAGAAATACTTGAAATTGCATTTATCAGGACTTATGGGATCTTATAAAAATAATCCAAATTGCAAACTAAATCCAACTCTGGATATTTTATATCATTTCGAAACTAGTGCGTGAACCCGCAACCTCATGCCCAAACATATCATGCCTCAACCCGCTACACTAGTGGTTCTCAACGGGGGCGTTCAGAGAACAAGGGGCGTTGGAAGCAAGATTTTTGAAAGGGGGGCGTTCAGGTGTTAATGGTTCACGAGTTTAAATATATAATGCAAATTTTTGTTAATTTACTTTTATTCATTTTAAGCATTTAGTAATTTATTTGTAATAAACACTTTAAGTGGGCTATTTAAAAAGTGTTAGGACTATGTATATGTTAAATTATGTTTTAAAACATATGCGCAGAGTGTGATGTCATATTGTGTGTGCGCGTGAAAGAATACGTCAGCAGCGCTCAAAAAAAAAAAAATGTGTCCGCTGCTGCTCTACTCCTGACTGCTTGTCCACTGTCAGTGTTGTAGGTAGGCATTAGGCAGTTTTTTTGTGTTAATTTCTATTGCATTATGATTGAAACTGAAAGCAATAATGTCAAAAATATGATGTGCAGTCAAGTTCGGGTGTATGTATATGCTGTTTAAATGAGTGTTCTCACCGATACGCTTGTTGTGATTCGCAGAGTTTTGACGACTTGATATTATTTCTTATTCAAAAGTTTAGAATGCCTATAACATTCTAAAATCTTCCAGTTTAATGCGACATGTAGCCTAAGCTGTGTATCGTTACTTTTGCAACAACTCTATTATTTTTCCAGTCATAGACCAGCGCTCAAGCACTGACTAGAATTACATTTTTCGAAAGTAAGGTTAATGTAAGCAGCTTCTTGCAATACTCTCCTAAATGCGTAATAAAACCTAAGTGCAAACATTACCGCTTTAATGACCGTCCTTTATTTTTCAGTGCATTTGTTTTACAATATATGGCTATTACTGTCATGGGATTAATATTATAACTAGTGTTGGGCGATGTGCTCCATTTTCATATCGTCCTATCGTCAGCCTGTGAGATCGGCGATACACGATATTATCGTGAGGGGGCGGGGCTTACTTATTTGATTATTAACTTGCTATTTACTCGTTAATTTGCTTGTTTTATTAGTTCGTTTTATATATGAGAATTGTTTTCTATTTTGCTAGCAAAGGTGGAGTGTTTATTAATAGGCTAAATCAGGTTATTTCCCGGTATAGTGAGGTAAAAAAAGATCCTAATCATTCTTGTATCTGACTCCGAGTATTTCAACATGTCAGCGGGAAATTTACGGACACACATTATCCTCTCATGCCGTTACAGATGCAGAATTTTGACTGTAGGCCTACTTCTGCACGAGATGAGAACACGATTTAATAATTTCTTAGGTCAAGAAAGAGTCGGAGTTTGTGATATATGTCCTCCTACCAGTGCTCTCTCTGTCTGGATGCACTTCACATATCGCACTTCAATAAGCCCAAAGAACGCGGGTTGTGTTTTAAATGCCGGAAGAAATCAAAGGCAAAAATCTAAGGGCGCTTTCACACTGGCAGTTTAGTGCGGACCGGGGCACGGTTCGCATGAAAAATCGCTAATGTGAACGCTGTCATCGGACCCGGGTGCGCACTAGAGTACCGAACCCGAGACTACCTGGAGGAGGTGGTCTGAGCTCGGTTGCTCCCGAACCGTGGCGCGGTTCGCGTTAATGTGCAAGCAACACGGACTCGGGTGCGTGCTTGTTCAGGAAGTATAGTATCCCGCGCATGCGTATCACTGTCGCATCAGTGAAAAATCTTCTGCGAGCAGCAGAAACACGGCGTCCCCTGGATATGTGCTGAATTACACCATGTAATGAACATAAACGTAGTTGTCTCTCACTATGTTGTGCATAATAGCACCAAAAAAACCGACAAATTACAGCTATGCTCAGTCGAGTTGTATTCTCCATGCGTTTTCCGTGTGCGTTTGCGATGACGTAAGATCACTGCAAACGCACCTGGGTTCGATACAACTAATTGAGTGTGAAACCAGACCAACGCTGCGGGGGGCGCCGGGAACTAGCGCACTCGGGTTCGGACCGCAGCAAACGAACCCAGTGGAAAAACGCCCTAAAAGTCGATCGGTTTATACTTAAATTATGACTTGACTCCGATAAAGGAAAACGGGTTAATGTGTTTACATGACATGCATTGTCAGTTTATTCAGCATAATCAAGTTAATAACGTTCATGTAAACGCGCTCATTCCCTGAAAGTGAAAGCAGAAACGGACTGAGCTTTCGCTGCATTAACGGCGCGTTCTCTCAAAGACGACGGTGGATATAACGGTATAGCACTATCTTAATTTACTGGCTTAATATTTCTCTTGTGGACTTACATTATTGACAGTGAAACAATTAGAAGAATATTACTTGTTAAACAAGTGTTTGAAGTTGCTTTTGATTTTCACAAATGGCAGAGTTGTGCTGCATTCGTGAACTAAAGACTGTTATTAGGCCTATATAATTTTATTGATATTATTATCATTAATATTTTGTAATTGTATTGTTTTTAGTGTTATTAGTGTCATTAAATGTTTTGTTAATGTGCTATGGAAACAAAATACTGACGAACAACGATGCCGTCTTCATCTTGGCTCTGTATAAGAATAATGCGTCTGTTAAAACAAGCACTCTTGACAATTTGAGAATGGATCTCATACGCGCGTCGGTGATGTCGCAAGTGTGGTTATGTGGTGATGTCGTTATGAATTTAGGCAAGGCAAATTAATTTTAGTTTCTATAATTTAATAACAATACTAGCTTCATAATAATAATAATGATTTAATACATTAATGGGAAAACGAGCTAATTATCGTATTGATAATCGTCAAAGGCATCTGCCAGCAGCGATATCTCTGACTATCGTCGATACACGATACGATCGTGAATCGGCACAACCCTAATTATAACTATTATTATGTAGTAGTGTAATGTAGACAGACACAACTAAAAGAGGTTTGAATTTTTCTTTGTTTAATTTGCGCACTGAATATCAGTTGGAGCTTTTAATTTTGAACTCTCAAAGTGCACCAGATTGATAAATTTAACATTAAAATGCACCAAATTTTCTTACGGGGGGGGCATGCCCCCGAACCACCCTAGAAGACCCGAGATCCACCCACCACAGATTGACCAAAAATCCTGTGAGAAACACTGGTATTGCTATGCCAATGCAGTTTATAGCTTGTTTTTTGGATGAATCGTCGTGGAGTATAGTTCAATTGTATTAATAAATGACAATTTTGCACTTATTTCATCTGTTAACTCTCACTCGTTCCTGCTCGCTCATTAGTTTGGGGGTGGGGGGCGTTCAGGGACCTGGATATCGGATAGGGGGCGCTGGCCCCAGAAAGAGGAGAACCAGCTCCGTCAAGTTTTCTGCTGAATTTGCTGCCGTGGCAGGCAAATATATATATATGTATATATATTTTGTATTGCAGCTTCTGACATTGTAGCCAGGGGACTAAAGTTTTCCGGGGTTAAATAATGCACATACAGTAAATGGCTCCGCGGACGGTGCCGTCTTTAGCACAACTATTCGCTGTATCGCTGCCATAGTTTGACCAAACTCCCCACCACAATCATTCACTTTAAACAGACTCCTGAGCCTTAGACTCCTCCAACCATTAGTGTAATGATAATTTTATTCTTTGCATGAAAACACTTTAATTAGCCTAACTGAACACTGGGTGTATTAAAACTTCAGAATTATATCCGTATAGACTGTCAACAGTGATAAGGTATAGCTAAGAATGGTCCAGACCAACCTTACAAACGTAGGACTTACAGAAGGTATACTTTACTAAGAACATTTCAGGAAACACGTATTAACGTTAAGGTACAGCTTAAGGTATCATTTAAGAATGACATGGTGTTAAGAAGGTTTCGAGAAATCCAGCCCTGAGAATCTTTCACATTTGCCCCAGACCATGCAGGCAATCCTTATTGTCGAGCCCTGTTCGGTGCATCTCTAAATGTGAAATTGAGAGGAAAAGAAACTTCAAGAAAGCTGTATGCTCTTCTGTTGCTGTCTGTTTTCAGTTCTTTTCTGTTTTCCTAGATTTTGGTTTCAAGAATTTAATCTGATTTCTGGAGACTTTAGTTGTATTGTCCTGTGAATTGATTCTGTAGTGCTTAAGCTCTCAGACGTATAGCCTACTATTAAAAATGAGCGTTTGGTTTTCCTTTCTCTGTTTATAAAAACTTGCCTTTATTGTGCTTTGGTTTTCCTTTCTCTGTTTATAAAAAACGTGCCTTTATTGTGCTTTGTACCCCTGACAGGCTGTCAGAGGCAAATTGTCTGTTCTTCTGTGTGTGGCCTCTGTGGTAGCTGTCAGTATAACCTTCAGCATGAAAGGGAGAATCATTTGGGAATGATACTGACTCCATCTCCTGGACCTGTGTCACAGTGTCTTATCTGATTTCACTTTGATAAATTTTATCAAGAGCTGACATTGATGATATGACAGCTTAGACAGAGCTTTTGTTCCTCTGTACGACAATCCTGGCTTATTTAACCTCAATTCTGCTATCTGCCCAACTTCTTAAACATCACATGGTAAGGCATGAACACAACATAGGGCTCTTTACCAACTTTAAAGGTACATTATTCAGTGATTTAGGTTTGGTCTCCATTTGGTTGCAGTAAGAGAATTGTTTACCCCAAATAGTATCTTCTGTCATAATGTATTCACCATCATGTTACTCTAAACAGTTTTGTTCATTTGTGAAACACAGCACAAGATGTTTAGCAGAATTTAGATTTTGCCAAATATGCACTATATTGCATGTTTAATGTAATTTTACTTAACCTTTTCTTCAATATTGAATGTATGTTTAAATAAAGCCATCTTATGACAGCCACCATTTAAATGTTAACATAAAAAACAAAAACAAAAAACGAGTAGAAAAATAATTGTCAAAAACCGCGCTTTTCAGTTTTTTTTTTCAAGTAGCAGTAGTTTTCAGGTACAGAAATTACAGGGGTCATATGATGCGTTTTCATGTTTTCCTTTTTCTTTTGTGTGTTATGTAGCTGTTTGTGAATGTATAAGATCTCCAAAGTCTCCCACAAAAAGGTTTATATCTAAAAGAGAAGGTAGATCCAGGCCTAGCTAAAATGCCTCGAACGAATTCTCCCTCACCGACCTACATCACTAGGAGGAAATATTTGCATAATGACGCCCAAATCCACTCGTAAAGAAAGAAGGCGTGGCTTCAGTTATTGTCATAGTAGTGTTGTGGTCATCATCATCTCGCTGTCGAGACGCTGTTAGTTTCTATGCGAACGCAAAAGCATTTTATTTGATCCTCCGAAAGTGCACGCAATTAGGAATCAGTGGTTAAGATTTATTTACAACACTTTTCCAGAAGAGTACAACCCAAATGTTCGGGTGTGCAGTGCATTTTACACAGGACAGTTTCCTGAACCTGCTAGAGTACAAGACCAGCTGTGCACAAAGGCTATTTCTAAAATATGGGGCAATTCCAACTTTGCTTGGGCAATCTGGAGCCTCGGAATCAGCCTGTAAGTATGTTTTATTATTTGTTAAAGTATTTGCTATAGACTGTTCAAATGCAGAGTTTTGTGGAGTGTAGAGTGATGCATATTATTTGTCATTCTTACAATCAAAAGTGCAGGGAAGGGATGAATTTGTGTTTACAAACATGGTATGCTCTCTTCTCCGCTTATAACGTGTGGTGAAAAAATGAAAACATAGATGCACTACGTAGTATGCTTTCAAACTGGCAGTGTTTGTCACGTGTAGCTGAACCGTGGCTTGTGTACTGCAAATACAGACAAGTGTCAGGTTTCGATCGATCGGCTTGGTCATCTGCATTTTCAGAATGCAGGCTTGAACTATGTTAAAACTGAAGACATTTTATAACCGTCTTTATAATTGCTTTGGAAGCTGAATCTCGCCATTATGGTAAGGGGCATTACATTTCGGAAATACGCTTGAGGTGTTCGGCCAATCATTGCTGAACGCACTGGATCAGCTGGCCAATCGGAGCACACTACGCTTTTCGGAAGGAGGGGCTTTGTAGAAATGAATGAGTTTTAGAGAGACTGAACATTAAAGTGTGTTGACATATTCTATTACACCCAATACACAAAATAATAATCTTTGAAAATAGCATCATATGACCTTTAAAGTAGGCCTAATCAAATGTAAAATAACACTGCATAGGACTGTTCTTCACTGTATCAATTAAATATGGATTAAACCTTATTAAAGTTACAAATGTTTTTCAGTCAAGAGCAGTGAGTGAGTTTTTCTTTGTAATTTGTTATTTGATTAACATTAAAAACACAGACAGCAGCAGGTATATTAGGCTGCTGTCACTTCAAAACCAAATGCATGGATCCAGTATACTGTTACAAATGCATTTTATTTCTCTTAAGACTGGTATTTTGACATTTTTGTGTGAATTTGTTCGTTAAAGTGCAAGAAGACGTGAAAGAACTCAATTCAGTATTTGCATGCTTCTTGAGGCGCAGCTATCTGGGCGTGCGCTTTGGATGATGCAGCACTGGCCCGACATATCCTTCAACTGTCCAGAGCGTCCTTATTTTCAAGCCCTGATTTATTATGCAAAACTAATGTGTGGCTTTTGACAACTTACACTGTAAAGTTGTATGGACTACTTTTAGCTCACTTTAATTGTGCTTTTTTTCTATTTGGAGCTTGACCAATCTAGTCCTAATGCACTTTTTGGAATATTCTTAAAAAATGCATCTTATGTTTTCCGTAGATGAAGAAAAAACTTGTTTGGAATGACATAAGGGTGCAATACTCAATTCATTTTTTTGAGAAATATTCCTTTTTATAACCTATAGATCGACCACTCAGGGAGTCATGTTGTACGTGACAGCCCAGCTTTCTAAATTTAGCAGATAGTGCACACCCCCCAGTCGCGCATATCCTTAGCAGTGCTAAGCTGCTCTTTAGTTGTAGTTTGAGAAGGCCTCTTGATGACCTGGTCTGGTCAGTGTAGTGCACTGGCAAGGGGAGCTGCAGGTTGCAGGAAGGTCAAAGGTTAAGTTTTTCCCCTCCCTGGCCTGCCAGAAGCTCTTGTAAGCACAAGTGTAATGCTCTACAACTTAAGGCTTTGTTTACGTTGTCCATCCTGCACTGTGATTTATTCAATAAAAATGTGAAAATGACAACTGTTTGTTATTAGTTAAACCTTTAGGGCCTGTATCTAAAATAGGTTGTTTTCACAAAATGTTTTTTTACTGGAATATTATAAGTATGCCTAATTGAAGTACAAGGTGTCATTTCTTGTGCAGTGAGTTTGTAAATTGAAGTTCTAAACAGACAGGAATAAGTAGGAATAAATTCTGCTTGATTTTGTAAATAACAAAACTCATGAATGAAATAATCTTACACTTCAAACTTGAAAAATGATATTTTTATTTTTTATTTTTTTTTGGACACTTTGTTGCACAGTTTTCACTCAGGAGCCTTTTTTTTTTTTTTTTTTTTTGTGTTCCATGCGTTTTTAAAATCCAGTCACTCAAATGTTGTGCTCTCTGAAGCAGTTCCTATCTAATTGCAAGCATAGGCCCACATCACACTCCTGCCACTTCCATGGGGTGCTTATTTTGCACCATATAGGCCTGCAACGACGCCGACCCATACTTGCCCTCTGCGATAGGTCCTGAATGTCATACAGGAACAGGCAGATGATCGCATCTTCTCTTTGGGGCTGCCATCCAAGGGAACGCCTGTGAGCTGAGCAGCCAGCAGCTCCTGAAAGTTTTGTCGTGTCCATGGGCTTGTCATGGAGGATGGCACACAGCCCTTTGTGTGAAAAGAAGCTGTTGGTCACTGTAGTGCTGGAAAATGGTCATGTACCACTTCTGTTTTGTTTGGTGGAGGGTGCACCAGTTCTTACTTCTCTAAGTCCCATTTGGTGCAGGTGTTGAAAGAGGAGATGGCTTGTGTAGAAAATGTCACAGTAAATCACATAGCCTGACCACAGGTAGTCTAGGTTCACCAGTGATGTCTCATTGTATTTGTCTGTAATTGTGGGTTAAATTAAGATTAAGTCATCAAAGCAGAAATCCAGATATTTTCAAAGCGTTTACAAATATATACTTGCCGCTATTATATTTGGGCATATAATTATGATTTGTCCTCGTATCCATTTAGTGAAAAACTTGTAATGATGGTTTCTCTGTTTGGTAAAAAAAAAAAAAAAAAAATCAAAACCATTTAAGAGCAAACCTTTAAAATGACAAATATCAAATATGTTATTGAATATTTTCAATTTGTCCAACCACATTACAGACAATATATTTAAAGTAAGGTTGAGTGAATAAAATCTTAAATAAATTGTTATCTGTGCCAAAGAATAGAGTATTAATTGTTCTTGCCATTAATAATAAATTGATCAGAAATAAAGATCACAGTATCTTTACATAATTCCTAGCTGAGAAATATTAGCACAAATTTCTGGAGCAGATGGTTACGTTTTATGAACAGCTGGATGAATCGGCTTTGGAAAATTCCGGCACACAAAGGGTGTGGGATATTTATAAAGCCGTTCAGTGTCCCCCTCCACAAAATGCACCCGGGTAATTTCAACATGGGCCACTGCGATTTCCTATCTTCTAACTCTGGACCTCTGCCAAGAGGTAATGTGAATGGCAATCCCTCAAACGCCTATGTTCTGATTGGCCAGCAAAAGTAGGGAAGAGATTACCAGCCAATGGGAGGTGTTTGGGCCTGAGGGTAAATCAGGACAGCTGACTAGCAACTAAGCATTAGTCCGGCCATACCATCATGGCTCTCTGCCAGTGCGTTGTTCTCGTATAATGCACTGTTGTCACTTGCAGTCTTCCTGTCTCACTGATTGACAGATTTTCCATTACAAACTGGCAACACAACAGGACACGCTTTCCATTATTTTGGTATATTATTTTGCTGTTCATGGATTAATACCTGACTTGGGACCTTTATGTTTGCATTGTCAATGGAATGAGATATTGTGTGTTGGGTGGAAAATGTGTTTAGATTTGGGGTGTGATATATTGTGCAGTTTTACATTTGGAAAGATAAGAATCATCTGTCCATTAGTCATGAATGATACAGTGCAGTAGTGAGGTCAAAATACTGGAACTGACAAAATGTAGATGGTCCCCTGTAGCACAATCAATTAGCCAAATCAATGCAGTCAGAGTTTGAGGTTATTTTGTATTAGATTTGTATCACTCTGTAGTATGGAACTGAACTAGACTCACCGTAGAGGCTGGTGTCCTCAGGTTGGCCTTGGATGATCATTGCTTTGATTGTTCTCAGTCTCAGAAACCATTACCAGCTTTCAGATACAGTAAATAAAGGCTTGATTAATAATAAGCCCTACCTCCACTTCCTAATTTAGATGATTTTTCTCTAGATGAATGAGTAAAAAAGCTGGATTTGGGAATCATAGTTCTTTCACTGTCCAATTCTTGCAGGTGCTATACTCCATAAGTGTGTCTTTGCTTTCATTTTGCTTTCATTTTGAGCTCTTGCATGGTCTTTTGGCTTGGGTGGTAGTTTGATTAGTAACCATTCACCTGTGTTTCTTCTAGCTGAGAGAAGCTGAACATCACAAGGAGAGAACCATTTGATGGAAGAAAAGAAAAAGAAAAAGCAAGAAGTAGAGACAAAGAAGAACACTGCAGAAAAAACGGTCAGTTTATTTTAATTCCGTTAAAAGAAAAGAAAGAAAAAATGGAGAGAAAAAAACTTCTCACTGTCTAGCCAAAAATGCAGATTATTCTTTTTATAAGGACAAAATCCGATGGATGTTTGACATAAACATTGTCTATTATTTTGCTTGAATTAAACATAAACCACCTGTCATTTTTAAATGCTACAAGTGAATTTTAGCAATGATATTCTATTAAACAATGTACAAAATTAAATAATACGACTGTCACGTGTGGTTGCAGAGAACGCACGACGCAGGGGAATATCAGAGAAATCTTTTATTAACACTTAAACTAAGACTACTCAGGAGATCGCAGCACTGGAGAAAACAACCACTACACATAAACGAGACCGAACAAAGAACCGAGGGAACTAAGGGCTTAAATACACGGGTAGAGATAATTAACTACAACAGAAACAGGTGCGGGATTAATTAAAAACCAAGGAGATTAATGAGCGAACAGAACTCAGGCAAAGCATAACAGGGAAGATATTGAAAACTTACGGTTTGTTTACTCGACAACGATGTACTAAAAACAGACAACAACGTTGTCAAAGCGATCCCCGTTAACACTGATCTGCAAAAATGGCTGTATTATGCATACCAGGCCAGGATATGTTACTTTGTCAAGAAACACCTCGCAAAAACGTAATACGCATGCGTAAACATGTAACAAGCATGTGCATGATGTCACTGTTTTCACAAATTCACGTTTTTGTAGTTTACACGGAAACGGTAAAGGCATCATTTTCAAAACCTTGCACTTTAAACCCCATTTCTAAAACCTTTCACTTTAAAACTTTTGTTTTCAAAACCTTGCATTTGCAGGTCTCCAAAACTGCGTTGTTGTGTAAATGAACGGCCAAAACGCATAAAAAGTTGTGGTAACACTTTCGTTTAGGGTCCAATTCTTACTATTAACTAGTTTCTTATTAGCATGCATATTTCTAGGATATTGGCTGTTTATTAGTACTTCTAAAGCACATATTAATGTCTTATGCTACATGACCATATTCTACATTCCTTAATCCAACCCAATAACTAAACAACTACCTTACAAACTATTAATAAGCAGTAATTAGGAGTTTATTGTTAATAGCTAGTTAATAGTAATTGGACCCTAATCTAAAGTGTAACCAAAGTTCTCTTACGAGAGGTCTCTCGTACTTGCGTAAGAAAATCTTACGCTAGGGGAAAACCTCTTTTCCTCGAGATATTGAAGCCAAAAAATTATCCTTAATTTTGCAATAATGTAAAACGCATTGCAGCAGCATGCAGACATGGGCGAGACAGCTCGCGCGCCCATTGGCTGCTCTGCGGCAACTGCACCAGCCTATCGATAGAGGCTCCTCATGACGTCAGAACCAATGAGGGCGCTTCGCGCCCATTACGTCATGTCCCGCCGAAGTCGGGTGGGGCCAGGGCTATAAATACGGCCCAGAGAGGCTGGTTTGGTCAGTTTTTCATCTCTTCAGCGGACTTCGCATCGCTGGATCCCGAGAGGAAGCCACGCCGTCTGAGCCAAGCACCCAGCGGGATTAGTGCATCTGAAGCAGCTGGTCGACATCTCGCCGCCTTCAGTCGCCGTTTCTGCTGACGCTTTCCGGCGTACTATATCCTTTCATTGCTGTGTGTGTGTGTTCGCCGCTGCGACACGCACATTCTCCTTCTAAAAGAGCACGAGCGTCTTTTTCAAGATGCCTCGTTCTTCCTGCGGCTCTTGCCGAGCTCCACTCAGCGACGGGGACCACCACGTCATCTGTGTTTCCTGCCTGGGTGAGGATCACGCAGCTATCGCGCTCGACGAGGGCGGCTGCCCTCACTGCGATTTAATGCCTTTGGTGACTCTGCGGACTCGCCGAGCATTCTTCCGCAAAGCTGCGCCCGCGCCTTCGCCCGCCGAGCTGCCGCGCCGTAAAAAGCGCCGCGCTCAGCGGGTCCCTGAACCTCCTCCATCCCGCGAAAGCTCGCCGGTGCGCCCGCCAGCTTCGCCGCCTGCTTCACCCGAGTCTCTCACCGCCGGTCAGCGTCCGCCGTCTGCCGCCGCGTCCGCCATTGAGAACTATGAGGAAGTTTTACGAGTGGAGGACGACAGTTGCTCTATCCTGGCGTCGGGCAGTGAGGACTGGTCGAGCTCCGCGGACCTCGCACCACCCTCTCACCGGCCCTCTGGGAAAAGAGCTAGCATCGAGGCGGAGCTGATGCGTCTGCTCGAGCAGGCCGTCGAGAGCCTCGGCCTTGAGTGGTCGACGCCCCAACAGCCTGCACTCAACCGCCTGGACGGCTGTTTTCTACAAAGGGAACGTGCTTCAAATCCTTCAAGACCAGCTCCCTTCCTTCCTGAGCTTCACGAAGAGGTAGCTAAGTCTTGGAGCGCCCCCTTTTCAGCCAGAGTGCGTGCTCCCGTGTCCGCAGCATTCTCCGTAGTCGACGGTGCTAAGGACAAAGGGTACCACTCTCTTCCTCCCGTCGACGAAGCGGTAGCCGCCCATCTTTGCCCGCCCTCTGCTGGACGGCGCGCTAAGACGGCGCTGCCATCTAAAGCCTGCCGTACTACCTCAGCCCTGCACGGTCGCGCTTACACCGCCGCCGGACAGGCTGTCTCGGCGCTTCATTCAATGGCCGTGCTCCAGATCTTCCAAGCCAACCTTCTCCGCAAATTGGACGAGGAAGGACCGGAAGCTGTGAATCTCACGGATTTGAGGAGCGCGACGGATCTCGCCCTTCGCGCCACTAAATCCGCCGCACAGGCCATGGGGCGGAACATGGCGTCTCTCACCGTTGCTGAGAGACACCTCTGGCTAACGCTCTCGGAGATGTCGGATTCGGAGCGCTCTGCTTTTCTCGACGCCCCCGTCTCCCCCGCTGGCCTCTTCGGATCTTCTGTCAAGGATTTCGCAGACCGATTCGCCGAGGTTCAAAAGACATCGCAGGCCATGAAACATTTCCTGCCCAAGCGCTCGAGCTCCGCAGCAGGTCGCTCAAAACAGCCGTCTGCTCGCAGCTCTCAGCCGCAACCCCCAGCTGCCGCCGCCCCACAGCGCCGTCAGCCCAAGGATCAGAGACCGCGCTCTCGCTCCGCCGGCCGCCGCCCCCCGCCGCGTGGGCCACGGCCGAGGATAGTGGTGCAACGGATCATCATTGATCCGTGATCCGTTCGGATCAATATCTTCGGTTCGGCACACACGTGATCCGCGGATTAATTTATGAAAAAAAAAAAAAGTTGTGCGCATGTTCAGTCCACACACAGCGTGGTCATGGCGAGCGGAGGAACGGAGGAGCTTGAACGCCCCGCGTCATATAAATCCCCTGTATGGGAGCATTTTGGCTTCCCTGGAACACGCGTCTATTTCGCTTCAAACGCTCGCTTTATCATTATACGCGCGCGGCGCGTCCTATTCGCTTTGGACGCGCGAAAGGATTCAAGCTGTTCAAGCATCGAACTAGACGCGAATTTGACTCTCTATTCGCGTATGGTGTGAACCATAGACTGTAAAAAATATGAACGCGGCAAAATGAACAGGCTGCGATGTATGCTGGAATGTGTGTGTGTGTGTGTGTGTGTGTGTGTCAGACAGAGAGAGAGAGAGAGAAAAAGAGAGAGAGAGAGAGAGAGAGAGAGAAAGAGAGAGAGAAAGAGAGAGAGGCACGGGCGCGATCGAACAATCACACACACACACACACACACACACACACACACACACACACACACACACACACACACACACGCTGTTTAAAAGCAAAAATTATCTCATCTTTTGGACATTATATTGCATTGGTTTTCATTTCTTGTCCTCAAACAGAGTAATCTGTTTATTTTGAAGTTACACATTCTACATTGATTAAAAAAGAAAATCAAATGTGTTTTTAATGGTAGTATCATTTTATACAGAAATAAATGATTTATAATTCAGATGAGAATAACGTTAAAGTTAATTAAAATTTTAAGGAAACAAATATATTGATCTGAAATATAGCAAATTAATTTTAAATTCATTCAGGTAGCCTACAATTACCAAACATATCTCAAGGTCATTTGAATAAAGGGTGACAGTCTTTCATTATCAACTGTTGTTGTGGACTATATACTGGAGAAGTATTTGTTCTCCATTTGAGTGAGATGTTTTTATGTGGCTAATTGAGCAAAGTGCTTCCATATATTTTATTATTAGTAGTATTAGTTCAAGAATAAAATAAAAATATCGGATTGATATCGGTATCGGCAAATAGCCGATATGCTGCGGCATCGGTATCGTATCGGAAGTGAAAAAGTAGTATCGGGACATCCGTGGAAACACATCAAGCATGGCCACGCATTTGAAGCGACATCACCTCAGTGTTTCACTGACAGGAGCTCAACGTTGCACAATCAGACCGGGCTAAAGCCATCACAAACGCTATCAGTGTGTTTATAGTCACGCTTCATGGAATGAACCCGTCGCACACCCACTGTTGATTTTATATATTTTAATTTAATATTTTAAAAATGTTAATAAACAAAAAGACAAAACTTGTGTTTATTTGTCTTGTCTTTTTTTTTTTTTTTGATCCGAAAAATGATCCGATCCGTGACTCTGATCCGAGAAACGATCCGAACCGTGAGTTTTTTGATCCGTTGCACCCCTAGCCGAGGATTGAGGTAAAGCCCGAGGCCTCTAAGTCTTCCTAGCCAGCCTACGGAAGCGACGGTGTTCAAGTCCCGCTGCGGCCGAACTTCCACCGAAAATTTTCGCTCGCTCAGTTCCAGTAATTGCGACTGTTCCAGCGTATTTCGCAGTAAACAAGTCGGCAGTACAGCCCGCTTGCCTGCACACAAACGCCGTTTTTACGGCGACCCAGATAAATCCCAAAAAGAGTGTATTTTCTGGTATTCCGGCCACGGCCGATGGTGTTATGAGTGTAGTAAACATGCCCACTGCCCAGTGCCCATTCCTACACACAGACACGGCCCACCACACACGGCCCGCACAAATAAAACCGACTCATGTCGGTTGTGCACCAAATGTAGTGATTGTGCCCACGCCCCAGTGCCCGCAAACACTACACGCTACATGTCTCACGGTTTCTGTAAAAACGAAACCAACGCACATACAGTCTGCACAAACAGACGGTGTTCTCAGCGTTATGCATGGGCCCGTTGTCCCGCGCCCTCATTCGCTCACAGACATATTAAACCCCACGGGGCTCACCGCGCTCGCTCTCCCTCAGCACACAGCTGCAGGAGAACTGAGCGCGGGCAGACCGCTCGCTGTGATCAGCGCGCCCCCAGTCTCGCATGCTGCAAACGCGGCGCTCATGTTACAGCACACTGTTGCTCTCCGCTCGCCACTAGATCGCGGCCAGAGCCCAGATATCATTCCACCCCTAGCCACTCACGCGAAAGCGTGGGCAGAGCTCCCCGGGGTCTCAGAGTGGGTGCTGAACATTATAAAAAGAGGCTATTCGCTACAGTTCGGTCGACGCCCGCAACGCAAAGCGGCGCGAATCGAAACTACGGTGAAAAAGGAAGTAGCACACCTACTTCGAGCCGAAATAGCGAAGCTACTGAGCAAAGGGGCTATAGAACCCTTATCACAAGCTCAGAGCGAAGGGGGCATGTACAGCAGATATTTTCTGGTACCCAAGAAAGACGGGGGTCTCAGACCCATTCTAGATCTAAGACGGCTAAACAAAGCACTTCTGAAACGACGGTTCAGAATGCTCACGACCAAGAAAATCCTCTCGCAAATTTGCCAAGGGGACTGGTTCATGTCGATAGATCTGAAAGACGCTTATTTCCAAATACAAGTAGCGTCACGTCACAGGCGATTTTTGAGATTCGCCTTCGAGGGTCAGGCATACCAGTACACAGTCCTGCCATTTGGCCTATCCCTGGCACCTCGCGTATTCACGATGTGCATGGATGCAGCGCTCGCACCCCTCAGGCTGCGAGGCATACGAGTGCTGAATTATCTGGACGATTGGCTGGTTCTAGCTCGATCACAGTCGGAGCTCATAGAACACAGGACCGTATTACTCGATCACCTCGAGAATTTGGGTCTCACAGTCAATTGGACGAAGAGTTCGCTGTCTCCCAGTCAGAAAATATCCTTTCTGGGCACAGATTTGGACTCGCTGTCTATGACAGCACAGCTGTCGCCGCAGCGCAGACTAAGTATTCAGCGCATGACAGAGATTTTTCGCCACAACGCTTTGGTCCCGCTCAAAAAGTTTCAGAGGATGCTGGGTCTCATGGCTTCAGCATCCTCAGTGCTTCAGCTGGGTCTGCTTCGCATGCGCCCGCTGCAGTACTGGCTGAAAGCGCGCGCGCCGCGCAGAGCTTGGACCTCCGGTCTCGCGCTCCTCAAGGTCGATCAGAAATGCGTTGCAGCTCTGAAACCTTGGACAGCGACCGACTGGTACCGGTTAGGTGTAAGCCTGGGGACTTCCTCGAGTGTGAAGGTGGTGTCTACGGACGCCTCAACCTCGGGATGGGGAGCGCTGCTCGAGGGCAGACCGTTATTCGGCCAGTGGTCGGAACGGGAAAAGCTTCTGCATATAAACTGCCTGGAAATGATGGCAGTCGACAACGCGCTGAGGCGTTTTTGTCCCCATATAAAAAGACACCACGTCTTGGTCCGTTCGGACAACATGTCAGTGGTGGCTTACATAAATCACCAGGGAGGTATCAGATCCAGAATCCTTCACAGGCTGACGGAACGCCTCCTGATCTGGGCTCAGCACAATCTGCGCTCGCTCAGGGCAGCGCATGTGCCCGGCCTTCTGAATGTGGGGCCGGACAGACTGTCCAGAAACAATATTCCGGCAGGAGAATGGTCTTTGCACCCGCAGACAGTCGAACTGCTGTGGAAGACGTTTGGCAGAGCGAAAATAGACCTATTTGCGTCTCAAGAGAACGCTCATTGCCAAGAATTTTTCTCCAAGAGCAGGGACGCGCTGGCTCACGTCTGGCCCCGCTGCCCGCTCTATGCGTTTCCCCCTGTCACGCTCCTACCCCAGGTGTTAGAGCGAATCAGGGAGAGCGGATGCCCAGTGCTGCTCGTCGCCCCATTCTGGACAAACCAAGCCTGGTTTCCAGTCCTGATGCAGCTGACGAGTACCGCCCCGTGGCCGATACCGGTGAGGAGGGATCTCCTCACACAGGCGAACGGCTCGATCTTGCATCCTTACCCGGAGCGTTGGTCCCTGCACGTGTGGGCCATCAACGGGTACCCGTTAACCTCCCAGCGGGAGTGTTAAACACGATCACACAGGCTAGAGCCCCATCCACTAGGCGGCTCTATGCCTCAAAATGGTCTGTGTTCACTAGCTGGTGTGCAACGAGTGGTACTCCGCCCTCATGCTGTGGGGTGACGGAGATCCTCTCTTTTTTACAAGAGCTGCTGGATAAGGGTAGAACCCCATCCACGCTCAAAGTTTATGTGGCGGCCATAGCAGCGTTCACTGAACCACCGCTCGGCCAGTCACTAGGAAGGAACGATCTGGTCATTCGCTTCCTTAGAGGAGCTAAGAGGCTGAACCCTCCCAGACCTCCCTCAGTTCCCGTTTGGGACCTCTCCACGGTTCTGGAAGCCATGAAAGGTGCCCCATTCGAGCCAATACAGTCAATAGACCTGAAACTCTTGTCTTTCAAAACAGTGTTTCTTCTGGCTCTCGCTTCAGTGAAGCGCATAGGGGATCTGCAAGCGCTCTCAGTGAGCGCGACGTGTATGGAGTTTGGACCTAATGACTCGAGAGTCATACTCAAACCAAAGCACGGATACGTTCCAAAATCCCTCAATACACCGTTTAGGGCACAGGTTATCTCCCTGTCGGCCCTGCCGGTATCTGAAGAGGAAGGTGACGCAGGCTTCCTTTGCCCGGTCAGGGCGTTAAGGGCATATGTGTCTCGCTCATCTGTTTTCAGACAGACGGAGCAGCTCTTCGTTTTGTTCAGCGGACGTTCTAAGGGACTAGCTGCGTCAAAACAGAGTCTATCCAGATGGATAGTGGATGCTATTGCGCTAGCTTACACATCCAGGGGCCTGCAATGCCCGATAGGTGTCAAAGCGCACTCCACAAGAGGCATGGCCTCGTCGTGGGCTTGGTCCAGTGGGATTGCGTTGCAAGATATCTGTATGGCGGCAGGCTGGGCCTCCCCGTCTACATTTATAAGGTTTTATAACCTCGAGGTTCCCGCTTTACAAGCTAAGTTGCTCTCGGTTTAATTTTTCAGTACTGCCCGCCCGATGCTATCGACTCGGGACGCTGAAACTGCTAGAGCGTCGATCACTGATCGCCTATATACTTCTGTGGGCAGTGTGTAAGTCCCCCTTATTTATCAGTCCAGGCCAAATTCGCCCTGGCTGTGTGGAACACTTGATATAATATGCTCTTATCAGAGTTTTATATTACAGGAATGATGCTATTCTAGCCCCTCTTCCCGGATTCCCTGTGAGTCCCTTGTGATTAGGCACTGTATGAGCCCTGGGCACCTGCCCCTGGGACTTTAGTGCTATGTCTCAAGCACGCACGGCGTTTTACATTGTGTTCCCCTAGCGTAAGATTTTCTTACGCAAGTACGAGAGACCTCTCGTAAGAGAACGTACTCGGTTACTAACGTAACCTCGGTTCTCTCTAGAAGAGGGAACGAGTACTTGCGTATCTTGCCGTGCATGCGTCATGTTCTGATTCGCTTCAGCGATGAAAAAACTGACCAAACCAGCCTCTCTGGGCCGTATTTATAGCCCTGGCCCCACCCGACTTCGGCGGGACATGACGTAATGGGCGCGAAGCGCCCTCATTGGTTCTGACGTCATGAGGAGCCTCTATCGATAGGCTGGTGCAGTTGCCGCAGAGCAGCCAATGGGCGCGCGAGCTGTCTCGCCCATGTCTGCATGCTGCTGCAATGCGTTTTACATTATTGCAAAATTAAGGATAATTTTTTGGCTTCAATATCTCGAGGAAAAGAGGTTTTCCCCTAGCGTAAGATTTTCTTACGCAAGTACTCGTTCCCTCTTCTAGAGAGAACCGAGGTTACGTTAGTAACCGAGTACGTTTTCAGTTGAAAACGGTATTGTGTAAACATACCCTAAACCAAAACACAACATACACGTTACAATTACATTTAACATACAACAGTTAATTATTTGCATGAGATTAATGTTAGATGGTGGCATGGATAAGTACACAATTATCAAGTACCGACTTCTGATTAAAAAAACCTGATAATCTGTTAACCGATATACTACAGATATATTGTGCATTCCTACAGATTTTAATATCAGTTACAGCAGATTACATTTTTGGTTTAAGGGTTTTTCATCTCTCAATGTTTTTTGTTTTTTTTATATATCAAGATTCTGTAATCAGTGTCTGAATCAGTAGTTAGATGTTCTGGGATTCAGCAAATGCACATTAAATACTTCAGCATCTTCATTCAGAACCTTTGAGATGAGTGTTCTGGAGTTGGTGTTCTGTACTTAAAAGGGCAGAAAGAAAAGAACAGTCTTTATAACAGTTCTGGAATGGCACCAGGGAATGTAAACTAGCACTCTGGCCTTGGTTCCTTCTCTTACTCCTTTTCCCCTCAGCCTCCTCTCTGACAGAGGGCTGTTTGTAGTCTGTTTCCACTCGATTAGCAGGCCACTGTTTGTGCCAATATGATTCGCTCCAGGCCCCTTCTGGGCCTCTTGTCAAGATTATGAGGCAGTATGAGGTGGGTTTTAAGACTGGAAGTTGAGTTTTGTTTTTGGTTTGTGCTTAAGTCATTCTGTTATTCTGGGCTAGGTATAATTTTGAACCTCCCTCAAGACTGAATTAGAGATCACTCTACTCAGAAGTCAGAACGTTTGATTATTGATGTATTTTAGCAAGGTATGAGGTGTTATATCTCTATACCAATTTTGATACCACAAATATGCTTTTGAATGGGTTATACAAAAAGCTACATAAAAATATACATATTAAATGTAAATGTTGCATGTAGCCTTCAAGTATTTTTTCTATTATTTATTATTTTTGACTATAGGGTTTGGAATCGAAAGCCAGTTCTTATTCAGAACTGATTCCAATTTTTAACATGACCTGTCAGTCAGACAGCACTTAGATAGCAAATTGAGTCTGGATTCAGTACTACGGATATGCCAGAATGTCTGGTAGTGCTAATTTTGTTTTAATTTAGTGTCAGTTTTATTGCCAAAGCACCAGTACATTTGATGTCCCATACAAACTTTATAGTACTAATCGTGTTAAATAAAGGATGTTTGTAGTATTGTAATAACAAACACTCAAACCACAAAACAGGAAAACACTCCAGATTTGCATAGTGATCATGTCCATATTTTTGAGCTTGACAATAATGAGGTGCTTTAAATAATGCATCCTTTTTAGTCCATCCTTTTAATCATTTATAACTGTAGTGATACTTTGCTGATATTTATGTATCCTTTCATGCATAAACACTTTTTTTTTGATGGCAAAGAAAATATGTACAGGACCTAAATTAATTACACTATTGGAATATATAATTTATTACTACTGCAAATGTCAGGTCAGCCGGCTACAAAATTATGGTATGAATATTCATTATACTATGCAAATACAACTACTACACTGAACAAGTACAGAGAAATATATCATGGCTTTTGCTGAAAATGCTTTTCTTTCTTTCATTTACAGGTTACTGAACAGAAAACCAAAGGTAAGTACATATTTTAAGTCCTTTCTTTGAAAATAAAATGTAATAATTAAACAGAATAGTAATGTAATT
The DNA here is from genome assembly GCF_965113295.1 of Leuciscus leuciscus. Taxonomy (NCBI): domain Eukaryota; kingdom Metazoa; phylum Chordata; class Actinopteri; order Cypriniformes; family Leuciscidae; genus Leuciscus; species Leuciscus leuciscus. The sequence goes on from NC_138738.1 coordinate 22,298,229, forward strand.
CAGCTAATATTTAATGTGACTCGTGTGTAGTAAGGTCAGCAAATATGGAGATCTTCCTCATTAGTCTGAAGATAGCTTTTGTCGCTCTGATTTCATGCCTGTGCTGGCTAATGCTTGGTGACACATGCATTATTTCATTAGCATATGTTCACTGGGGTGTGAGGAAACCCAGACGGGTAATACCGGGATGGGAGATATTCCTCAGCATCAACGGCTTGCAGAATTACATTTCTGGACTGGTTATTAGTTTGGTTTTTTTTGTACAGTCTTTCTTCTTGCTTAGTGCCAACTTCAGGTGTGGTTGCATTAGTAATATTTTTGCAGGCAAAATGGTCCATTGTCTTCACTTGACCGCATCTTTACTTTGATAGTCCCAAAGTTCTTAGGTGGTATTGGATGGTAATATTGGATGGCAATCTATGGCATTGGATGGTAATGCTGTCTTGACAACATTAGAGGTATATTAACCACATAAAACTGTTTTGTGACTATTGCTGTTGTAAATATAGGTGCATTCCAGATGTAACCGATGATGGACATTCATGAAGTGTTACTCATTGTGTCTATGGATAGATATACAGCATATCTTTGTGGTGTTTGAATGTTTCGTATGTTCCCATTTACAGATTTGGGATATTTGGTGTGTCTTTCACAGTGCTGGTATGAAAATTGAGCCTTGTCTGCATTGTTCTCCTCTCTCCTGAAACATTGATCTGTTTGCTTCATGCATATTTACATGAATGTTGAAGATGCTTAATTAACTCTGTTAGAGATGGGTTAACAGACTAAAAATAAATATAAATTGTCATCAATTTAATGGTTGCTATTGTTTTGCATGTTGAGGAGGTGAAGGAAGATTCGCCTGAGATCAGGATATTGAGATGAGAAACAGAAGCCACCTTTAACTCTCCTCAATGACATCTGTTGGCACCAGTTGGCATGTTTGAGCTATGCCGGTGCTTTTAAACATTCAGACCGATTTAAAAAGGTGCATCTCCTCATAACATGGAAATTAATTTACTGTGTAATAGGGCTGTCAAAATTGCTCAAAAATAACGTTCGAATATTCCCTCTAAAAAACACACGAATATTCGAACTATTCGAACATCTGGTTGCGCATTTTGTCAATGACGCGCATTACGTCAATAACAGGACAAATTAATACAAAGAGACATACATACATTTGTATAGGTAGTTAATTTAAGTTTAAACATATTTGACAATGTATTACCAACACAAAACCAAGTAAATAAACTAATGGCCAAGACCGCAGACCTCACTCTCGCTCACTCGCAGGCACTCTCTCTCTCTCGCGCGCCCTCGCGCTCACGCTCTCTCTGCGCATAACGGTTTAAATGAACAACAATAAGCACATGTTGAGTGCTGATCAAGAGTTTTGTGCAAGCAATTTAAGGTCGCGACTCTTGTCCCAAATATAGCAGGCTTCATTCAGTGATTGAAACAAATTTATTAACATTAATTTAAGTTTTACAGTATAGAACTGACATTGAACGCTCCGAGCGAGCTGTGCTGTGGTAAACATGGAACATTTCTGTTTAACGTTAAATAAAATGAAGCACACAATTCCGAGAAATGTGACAACAAAGAACTTTTACCCTGAGGTTCATAAAAAATAAAGCGCTATTAAAAAAGAAAAAGGCTACTTACATTATTGGTGCTTGTATTAAAAAAAGGAAAAACTGACTGCAATTTATTCCATTGTCTTTTAGTGCACTGTCAACTTTCAGCAGTGACGCTGTCCTAGACAGTGCGACTCGTGTGACCTGTCCCTCAGGCAGCGCGCGCGCCCACTCGCAAAGCAGACAGCCGCGCCTCTGCTTCCGCGGCCGTGTTTTTCCCATATTCGAAATTCACATTCGAATATTAATTTTAACGTTCGAATTTCTGTTTTTTAAAACTATTCGAATATATATTCGAATTTAGAATATTCGTTGACAGCCCTACTGTGTAATTAAAAGTGGCTTTTTGCAAATGTCACCAATTTCTTAGTGCAGCACAGCAAGGCCAGACTGAGGCATTTTCTGCCCCAATTATGCCCAGCTGGGGTGGAAATTTCCTGCAGCCAGTTGACTTTTTAATGGGTAATGGCAAAATTACCCCCCTCCCCCTGAAGTTCATAGTGATTTCTCTTAGTAGCAAAACAGTGAATATTACAGTGTCACAAATGATAGCAGCATCAATTCTCTGCCTGATAAACTGTAATTCTTGATGCAATTAATTTACAATTTCACATTCAATTAATTGCATCAACACTCAACCATAAGGCTGATTTTTATGAATTGCGATCTACAGTAATTAGCGGCTAATTTGCCTAAGCAGAAAGGAAGGACGGTCTTCAAATGTGACATTCATAAATACTCATTAATCACGAAAGTTTAGACTATAATGTTGATTTATTCTGTTGCGCATTAATCCGTTTAGAGGGCTTTATTTATCATATTTAATTGTACTGTCGTGCATATCAACATTGCAACTGGTAATGAATGAATTCAAACTCCTGATCCAGAAATGACTATATGATTATGCAAATTAACAAAAGCCATGCTCATTTGCATCACCCTAAAGAGTCCATGTCAGCTTAATTATTATATATTTAAAAGATTAAAATATATAGTGATATATAATAAATATGTATTATAAATATGTGAAAAATGTAAATTAAAAGGAAAGTGTCGGAAATCGTCTTTTAGTTTTTGAGCAGTGGCATTTAAATGGCGGACCACAGTTTGGTTCCATCCGGACCGCGGGACATAATTGCACCATTTTTACTGTTTCTAGAGTTTAAAGTGTTTAAAGTGAGCAGCAAGTCAAAACAACGGAGCGGTTCACACCAAAGGTGCTCAGGGCCATCATGGTAATGATATTTCATGCTACATTCTCTAATATTTTTATCTAGAGCCAAACGTGCTTCATTCAAGCCCTTTTCGCTCCATGCACGATGCTTCTCTCTCCTGCTAAAGACGTAAAGAGCCACATTAAGAGCTGCAGATGACGCAGTTATTTTAATAACAGTAGCAGGAGCAGGGTAAGCAGAAAAATAGATACTTTTGCTAAACACTGCAGAAAATGAGAGTGCAGCAAATAGGCCTTCAATTATCCTTATCTGTCATACAGATGACTCCGATCTATCCATTTATCTAATCCAGGTTTTTGACAAGTTAACGTATAGCGCCTTTAAATGTTTTGTTTTTTCCCATACATTTAGCATTATTAATCTGCATATTAAGAGCATTTCATTATAAACAATGTTATTATATGATAATTTGGAAAATTAATTAGAGATGTCAAGTGAAGACAAAAAACTTTTAAATTACTAGTTAACTTTGTTTTGTGCTCATGATGAGAGTTTTGATTATTAGATTATGTATTTTTTTGTTTTTAGTAGTTTATTACTTTGTGCAAAATATAAAAATGGTCCATATTTTTAAGAGGTAAACCTTGTCTCGAGGCTTATATACAAACACGTTGTAAATAGATACATTTGACATTTCTCCAGAGTGCAATCACAAATATGCACTGGAGCATTTGCCAAATCTGTTTCGCCAATATATTATTACAGTATAAGCGGAGAGTGCTCTTGCTCGCGTTTGAGGGTGCTTAGCACCCCGGAAGAACAGGGCCTGACCAACCCCCCACATACCCTTTTACAGGTGGGACCGAAATGGGCAAAGAGGCGGGATTAGCTGAGGTGACGTGACGGCTAACAGACAGCAGACAAACGGCTAGTAGTGACAGCAGTGGCAATCCACCTGTCACTCAAGTGGCCATGCCCTTATGAGTTATTAAAAAAAACACAGTTGTCATGAAGGGCAAAATTAGCTATATAGACCAAATCCACTTTTTGTACCAGGCTGTAAACATATATTTTTTTTCTGCTGTTAAGTTGGGCATATTAACATGGAGGGTATTGACACTCTTTTTGGAGCCTGTCTCTTGTGGCCAGTCAATGAATTGCAGTTTAAGTCACTTCCGTGTTGGGTTTAGGATCTTTTCATATTTGTTAAAATGACAGATCTAAAGTTGTGTTTTAAATTGTATTTTTATGCAATTGTATCCTGTATGTATTTCTAATGTATTTATTTTAGCCCTCCTTCCCTTTCCCTAAGTGGTTATTCCACTTGTCAGGCCGCCATTGTAAATAAGAACTTGTTCTTAATGACTTGCCTGTAAAAATAAAGGTAAAAAAAAAAAAAAAAAAAAAGGGGAAGTGGAATTGGTTCATTACTGTTTTGTCAATAAACATGAAGAGATGCATGCAAGAAAAAAAAAATATATATTTCAAAATAGTCATATTTTAGTTAACAATACTATCTATATTCTTACTGTATGCCAAGAATCAGTGTTTTTAATTTAATTGTACTCTTTTAAGTTAAGCTATTCTAAGAATGTTATTACGCAAGGATCCGATCAGATGCAAGCGGATCAAGTTAATACAAGATGGCTATACGCAATATTATATTGTCCCTGATGATTTCCACCCCTAACATATACAGTAATTAAAGTATTTTTTCAGATTTATTGAGGGTTCAGTTTTTTCATCAGCTGCATTTTAAAAAGAAGTGGTGCCAGATTTGTTCTGGGATTAAGAACCATAGTACATGTGTGCATACGTATGTACATTTTTAAGTGAGAGAGATGGTGTTGTACAAGTAGATGTAGAATCACGAAGAACCGAAGATTGACACAGGCAGGAAGAGATGGAATGAGAGAGGCCCCATAGCAAATTGCCTGTCTGAGATTGCCAGTGTGAAAAGCTTGTGGTCCCAGTGTCCATCTGCTTCCTGTAATGAATTCACAAGCACTTCGAACAATAGGGACAATAAACGAGCCGAACGGGCTGTGGGGGATGGAGGAGAGAATGGAGAGAGGGAAAGGGTAGAGGAGGAGGGGAAATGTGCGAAGGAGAAGGGCACAGGAGAGAAAGAGGCAGGCAGAGACTGCCTCCTGATTGGCTGGAAGCGTGGTCGATGGATAGGCACGCTGACCAGAATGTAATCATAGATGTGCTTCACCAGCTTCAGGCAGCAGCCAGCAGCTCTGTTTTTAAATGACTCCAGGGGATCTCTGTATTCCATTTACAACTGGAAAACATTAAGAGTTCTTTGCTCAATTAGTGTGCATCTCCTGATCCCACACGATAACTGCGAATTATGCTCGTGGATTTTGTTTTATATATGTGCAGAGATCTGCACGAGGCAATTTGATCAGGTTTCATTTTTGCCATTGTGTGAAATTCCAGTCCATTTAATTTCTGAAGGCAAATCTGCCGTTCAGGCTGTTATAAATGGCTCATCTCAGCATGAAGCTTTTCTTCTAACTGTGTCTATCTTTAACCCAAATCCTTGGGTGAGTTACAGTAACTCTGCCTAGAGCTGCTCAGTGTGTGAGCCTGATGTTAATCCTGTTCTTTTCTCCTGAGCATTGTGTGTAAACTTCTCAAAGAGCCTGCCCCAGATGGCTCTCCTGTGAAGAGTATACCCAGGAAATCATTCTGAGGCTTAGGCTGACAAAAAGGACTTGATGTTGTTGGTAGTCTAGTCACTGCAGTATATAGCTTTTCCAAATGTTTTTGTGCAGTAATCTGATGCACAGCACCACAGAGCTACTCTGGATGTCTTTTACAGTTTTAGACATTCCTTTTTTGCATTTTGCCCAAGCAGCAACCTTCCTGTCTCAACCAATCCAATATACCCCCCATGTTAAAATGCCCAACTTTACAGCAAAAAAAAGATGTTTACAGTCTGGTGCAAAAAGTGGTTTTGGTCTATAGCCTATAGCTAATTGTGCCCTTCATGACAACTGTGAGGGGGTGAATTTTTTTATAACTCGTCTGTTTAAATTATATTAAGCCTTAAAGTTCTGCATAATTAAGGGCGTGGCCACTTGAGTGACAGGTGGATTGCTGCTGCTGTCAACACTAGCCATTTGTCTGCTGTCTGTTAGCCGTCACGTCACCTCAGATAATCCCCTCTTTGCCCATTTTCGTTTATCCGGGAGTGACGCGCTACCAAGATGGCGACGGCCGGCTCCGCCCACTTTGGGCTTCAAAAATGCTCTTCAGAAACCTAGGGGTGACGTCAGGGACAATACGTCAATTTTTTTTTTTTTACAGTCTAGAATTTTGCCACATCTTTAAGGTTCAGTGGCCTTTAGTGATTTGTGTCAGAGGTCAAGAATTACACTTCCTTGTCAGCATTCATTGTAAACAGTATTGAGGAGATCATCTGTCTGAATGTGTGCAATCCAGTGGCAGATGTTTATTTATTTATTTAGTTAGGTTTTTTTTATACGTATATTTCTTACAGTATGCAAGTTTTTGTTATTTAGTCTTAAATATATATATTCAACATCTTCATGGATTTGGTCTCACCCCACTGATCTACATAAATGACTGGATTGCTCATTGCATTCTAAACTGCCAGTAGGCGGTGAAGCCACCAGAAGTGTTCAAGTTCTTACAATTTTCAGAGGACAGAGGACATCATTGACTTACAGCCAAAACATTGACCTCAAATCACCCGATTTGCAGCGTATAAGTCGCACGTGGATAGTTTTTATGTATGTACATTAATTGATATATATATATATATATATATATATATATACTGTATATATAACGTTATCTGTAATGTTTATGATCTTTTAATAGATTTCATAGAATCTTTTTAAATAGATTTCTTCTTGTACATAAATATGCAGGAAATATTAAGAATGAACATATCTAGGATTATTAGCAGAAATTGATTTGAATATACATTAAATATAACATAAAAAATTATTCCCAACTACTAAATTGCACTATATTATATTAAAAAGGTTAACCATTCATCATCTTGCTCAGAGCGACAAAATGCTTGGAAATAAAGCTCCATGTCTTTAAATCCATACGGAGTCCGTGTAATTTTTCTGAATAAGTTGTGAAGCGTGTATATTTCCTGATGTCTTTTTGTTGAAGAACATCTACTTCAGACTGCATGAACCAAGTGATATTTGTATATATTGTTGAACTAAGTATTCATTTAACCAACATTTAAGTCATTATCTTTACTGCTACATGATGTTAACGAAAACTCTGTTGAATCATTCACATTTACTGTACGAATAAAGCAGTATTATACTGTTTACATAATTACATAACCAGTGAATAACTGTACATGGCGTATTAAGTTATGCACATGCCTTACAAAGCATACATTTGTAAAATTTCATAAGAATCACTGTGACATTTGTAATACTGAGGTGTCTCATCCATCAGCTGATCTGATATTTGCTATTGTAATGAGGGTGGTGGCGCAATGGATAAGACACATGCCTTTGGCGTGAGAGACCCGGGTTCGAATCCACTATGAGACACCAATGTGTCCCTGAGCAAGACACTTAACCCCTAGTTGCTCCAGAGGCGTGCGACCTCTGACATATATAGCAATTGTAAGTCGCTTTGTATAAAAGCGTCAGCTAAATGAATAAATGTAAATGTAAATGTAAATGTAAATGTAATGAAGATGAAAGTAACTTTTAATAAGCAGGGGAAATTTCCGTCTTTAAACAAATAACCAATCAATGTTAAGGATGTTTGTGTTTTTACAATGTATAGAGAGACTTTTGAGGTAATGTTTTCTCATTAAAATCAGATGATCTCCTATTAATTCAATAGAATGTGAGAGAATTATAGGGAATACCAATATAGCTGCGCAATGGCTTCACTTTTTTTGATGTCATGAGAAACCCAGTCATTTATATAGATAAGTATCTCATCCGAAAATAAAACATACCATAATTAACTCTCCCTCATGTCACTACAAATCTGTACAACTTTCTTTCTTCTGTGGAGCAGTAAAATAAAAAGTACTCATGTCTTTCCTTTTTTATAGTCTATGGTTGTGATACATGGGTATCTTGCTTTAAAAAGTGCATAGAGCTGCTTGTTTTATTTGTTGTTTGTTGATTTTCAAAGATAAGTCTGAGCATCAGTTATTTTTGAACACTTTCATCTCGTTTTAACAAAACCATGATAATATTGATAATCACGATAATTTTGGTCACTATAATCGTGATATGAAATTTTCAAATGCTTTTTTTTTTTACAGTAAACTTAAACTTCTTTAACTTTTGTACACTTTCATGTTTTGAAGTGCTTTTTCTGCAATAATCTCCTGAGTGTCGTCTTTAAAAAAGACCAACCTCAGGCCTTTATTCCAAAGCGTTCATGAATTACAACCATTTAATTACAACCATTGATCTATGCTCAAAAAGGGGGAGACAGTTAACAGGTTTATACATTACCACTTATTTTATCACTTCATTTTTCTCAATTTAAACTTCTTCTTTATATTTCCTCATCTCTTGCAGTGCCAGACTCCGTTAAACCCAATCCCAGCATCCCTTCAAGTCCCATTCTGCCCCTGAACCTGCCTGTACCCTCTGCCTCCACCACCAGCAATGGCAAGCGTAACCCTAGTAATGCCCTACAACAGCAGTTACCTCCATTGCAGCAGTCCAGTCCCCGATATGTGCACAAAGAGGTTCCTCCACGCTTCCGACAGCAGGAGCAGAGGCAGCTATTGAAGAGGGGTCAACCTTTACCTACAGCCGCTCTGAACCCGACCTCTGCTTGCACTCAGACCGGGGTCATCTCCCCTCCTGGGACGCCCACCAGCAAACGACACACGGGTGAGAATCATGTTTTGTTTTTGATGGAAAGACTAAGATATTTATTTTGACTGGCTTTTCACTTGACCAATATCAGGTACGGTTAGAGATATATTGTGGGTTTTTTTGTCATTTCTAGACGTCTTACTAGATAGAAATTTCTTCTTCCTCATGGCCCAGCTGGAACGTAGAAGTCCACAGGGACTATGATTTAAATGGCTGGGGATTGTGTCTCCCACCCTGCTATGCCTTAACAAAGCCTGGCATTGACCTCTTAAGTGTCATTCTAAGCCTGAGGTCATGGGAGCGGCAAGGTTGTGGGACTCTGTCTCTAGTGTTTTTTTCCAATTATTGTTTACTGACCCCCTTCCTCTACACCCCTCTGGTTGATGCCTGAGAGTGTTTGCGATTCTCTCCAATCTGGTTTAACGGCAGGTGGAAGAGCAGTGCTTGAGCAGAAGGGACTCAGCATCCCTGGGAACATGGGCTCACCAGCTGTTTAATGGCTCCTAATGGCTTTGTCAACTCGTGGATCATTATTGTCTTCACTGTTTCATATAGATTTGATTTTCTGCTTATAAATATTCTAATGCCATTAAAAATCCAGTTTAAGCAGATAACAAGGTTTATTTGTTTGAAATTTGTCTTTAAAAAAAAATAAAAATAAAATTTAATATTGGGTTGTACCTCTTAAATGGTTTTACTTGAACAATTGGTCTGTATGGTTTTGGCTTTACCTTACTCTGATCGGACATATTACTTTGGAGCATTTACAAGCAAATATCTTGCAACAGGTTCCTAGAAGTTATTTTCTATTTTTCACATGTCATCTTAATTGAGCAATGCCACCTTCCTGTAGCTTAAACAGTGCTAGCAATGCAAAGATTTTGGGCTAGATTCCTAGGGAAAGCAAGAACTGATAAAATGTGTATCTTGAAAGCAATGTAAGTTGCTTTGGATAAAAGCATCTACCAAATTCAGAAATGTAAATGTCATAACTGGACACTTAAAGATGTCAACTGTCAAAGATATCCCACTAAATGTCATTAGCTATAATAGTGTTTTAAAAGGGATGGATTTAAAATCTTACAGAGAGGTTTTTACTGTGCAAACATACTAACAACTGAAACGGCACCTTAATTAAAGCACCACCACCACCACCACAAAAAAAAAAAAAAAAAAAAGATTACCTACTTGAGATTAGCTTGAGTTTAAGAATAAAATACAATAGTGTATGCTTGGAAATACTGACACACTATTACAACTAAAGAGAACACAAAATATGTATATCAGGTATAAAGGACATGCTGAATTTGATGCTTAAGTTATGTTACAGACATGATCTCATCCATGTCAAAGCTAGAGGTGGTCTCATCTCACATGCCAGCCCCCTCTGTTGCTTCATTAGCACAGTGTCTCCCCAGCTGATACCCGTCTGGGTCTCTCTCTCTCTCTCTCTCTCTCTCTCTCTCTCTCTCTCTCTCTCTCTCTCTCTCTCTCTCTCTCTCTCTCTCTCTCTCTCTCTCTCTCTCTCTTTGTCACTCTGTCTATTTCTTTCTCCTTTCTCTCAGCACCCTTCTAAGAGAACACTGTGATCTGATCAAGTGGAAAACATGACTGATGATCATTTTAAACATGTTTGCCATTTTACTCTGAGTCCTTTAATCCGGAGAACAGAATTAGTATAAAAGAAAGTTATTTTCAGACAAAAGCACAGTCTTATACATCACTGAGACTTTGCCTAGAGAAAGTCTGGCACTGGAAATCTGTAATTGTTGACTGTATTAAAGCAAATTCTAAGTTTAAAAATCTAAGTTTGTAGGTAAAAAAGAAACGTTTCTGGGTCTGGTGTCTGGAAATTCTCCTTTCTGGGCTTTCACCAGGATGAAAGACTCTCAGACACAGCAGTTGCAGACATTTGTTGGCATCAGAGTAAAATAATACTGAATACTGAATGGTCACAGCATTTATCTCGCTGGCTTTTTGAGACTAGTTTTGTGGAGCCACTCTTTACTCCCATTTCCTGCCTTTTCTATTTTGTTTTGTTTTGTCCAGGATGTTTGAGGAACAAGGTAAATGGAAAAAAGCCACCGCCTTATGTGTTATGAATTTATAATGCAGTCTTTTTCTCTCTCTCTCTCTCTCTCTCTCTCTCTCTCTCTCTCTCTCTCTCTCTCTCTCTCTCTCTCTCTCTCTTCTCTCCGTGGGGAGAGTGAATGTGACTAATAGTGAGAGCAAGCAGAGGAGGTTGTGTGAGAAGAAAGTGAGAAAGGGAATAAAAGCAAGAGAGACAGAATTGTAGACAGCAGCCTTGTTCTCTTGGCTGCATTTCAGCTCTGATAAAATGGCGTCCCTGAGAGTTCCTGTCTGCAGGAGAATGGGTTGCTGGATTGCCTGAACTCCATCAAAAAAAGAAACATTTGGTTTGTTTTTTGGCGTGTCTTTTTTTTCTTTGACACACTATTTCTTTTTTGTCTGTTTTTGACATTTTGTGCAGCAAGCATTAAGCAGTTGTGCAGTAGTAACAGTAGGAACTTACTGGTATCATTATAGAATTTGTGTTATAGTTTCTTATTAAATCTAATATGGTCTAACATTTATTTATATGTGACTTAAAGTCCCTGTTAATCTGTATTTGACAACTACCTAAGATATCAGGTTATTCATACATTTCAACTCAATTGTTTCTTCTTTGATAATACTAAATCAAGCAATCCTTTAAACTCAGTGATAGTATCCCTTGTTAATTTATGATACAGATAACAGCACCTTCTTTTGCATGTAATGTAACAAACACATCTTAATTTTCGAATAGTCCTTGTATAATAGGCTTTGTATGTAATGTTTTGTTATACATAGTGGGCCATATTTTAACGATCGGAAACGCAAGTGTCAAGCGCAAAGCGCAAGTAACTTTGTGGGCGGGTCCTGGGCGCTGTTGCTATTTTCCTGGCGGGATAAATGCCTCTAGCGCCCGGCGCAAATCTAAAAGGGGTTGGTCTGAAGTAGCTTCATTATTCATAGGTGTGGTTTGGGCGTAACGTGAAATAAACCAATCAGAGCGACATCTCACATTCCCTTTAAAGGTGAACTACCGTATTTTCCGCACTATAAGGCGCACCGGATTATAAGGCGCACCTTCAATGAATGGCCTATTTTAGAACTGTTTTCATATATAGGGCGCACCGGATTATAAGGCGCATAGAATAGAAGATACTGCAGTCAAACGTTTGACTGGGTTTGCGTTATGCAGTGGTCACCAACCTTTTCAAGCCTAAGATCACATCCAAAGTCCAAATGTAAACCAAGATCTACCACTTGCAAAAAAATATGAAAAAACAAGTGGCTGAGCTGTAAAACCTTGTTTATACTCGACGCGTCCGCATGAGCGCGAAGGTAATAAAAAAACTAATATCCGTCTGCTCGGGCAGATTCGGCTCAAAGTCGTGCATCTTCGGATGCGGAGGCGCGCGCGCGGCAAAATGACGTCATTGTGACAGCGAGCACGCCTCCGCATCCGAAGATGCACGACTTTGAGCCGAATCTGCCCGAGCAGACGGATATTAGTACATCTCATTCTCATCACACCGGCACCCAGTTTGCGCGTCTAAATCAGTTGTATGGTCTGGTGTTCAGTCTAAAACAAAACAGTTGCGTCAAGTATAAATGCCTCGTCTGTTTGGGGAGGTGCGCGCGCAGTCAGCGGAGGCTCGTGCGCCGGTGCCAGGCGAAAGTATTTAACAAGGTTTAAGTCAGCGGTTGTTTTACAGACATTAATATAAGGCGCCAGATCCATATATAAGGCGCTCCGGATTATAAGGCGCACTGTCGTTTTTTGAAAAAATGAAAGGCTTTTAAGTGCGCCTTATAGTGTGGAAAATACGGTAAGTAACTTTTTTTACCTTAACTGAACAGCTTCGGAGTCATTGGAATGGTTATATTACTTATTTCGAGTTGAATGGTGGTCGTTTCGCACCCCCCTGGTGCCCGTGAGCGGAAAATACGCACTTGCAACTTTGAGCCGGCAGACCGCCGGCCGCCGCGTCAGGAAGTCTCGCGTGATATCAGGTCTCGCGATGTAAACAATTGCTTTACGGCCAAAAGAAATCTGCTAAAATGCTGTCATTATTGCGCTCCCTCACGCTGTCCGAACCCGAATGAAGAAGACGTTTTAAAGAATGTCCCGTCTGCTTTGATGTCGTTGATCTACTAGCCTCTGGTGTCTGAGAATCAACAACGAGTTTTTACAACAGTGTTGTCAAATATCTATTCCGAAGCTGTGGGGGGAGCTCTAGAGAGAAACCTGCGAGCAAAAAGCGAGAATACAGCGAAGAAGTCCCAAAGCTACTGAGTGCTGCTTTAAGAGCAGGCGCGCTTGTTCTAAAGCGGATTCCTATTATAACGGCGGATTTGCCAGGCGCGCGCCAGGAGCGGTTCACAGCCGAGGAGACCGACGTTCTCGTCAGGGACATTGGGATGGAGAAACCCACCCAAATTTACCTTCGGTTAAACAGGCGTATGATAATTTGGGTAAATGTGTAAGCTAGATGTATGCTTTTATAATAAATTATCTATCTATCTATCTATCTATCTATCTATCTATCTATCTATCTATCTATCTATCTATCTATCTATCTATCTATCGTAATAATGTATGATTTGCAAAAATGAAAACTGCTGCTTCTGTGTAGATGAGAGAATCAAAGTGCGCGTTGTGCACACGCTACATTGATTATGGCCAAGCATGCGCCCTTAAAATAGCATATGAATAACATGCGCAACGCGCCACTAACTTTAAACTATTTTTTCCTGGTTAGTGGCGCAATTGTTTTCTAAACCTGCAAAATAGCATGAAGGAACGTTTGCGCCGGAACACGCCTCCTCTTTGCGCTGAACCGCAATGGGGAGCGCAAGTGTATTTCCTAACTTACCGACGTGCGTCTGTGGAGGGAAAAGTCCGCTTTGCGCGGGTGCAAAATAGGAATGATACATGCGTCGGTGTACAAAGTCAATTGCGCTGGGTGCAAGATAGGGCCCATAGCGTGTGTGTGTGTGTGTGTATATACACTCACCTAAAGGATTATTAGGAACACCATACTAATACTGTGTTTGACCCCCTTTTGCCTTCAGAACTGCCTTAATTCTACGTGGCATTGATTCAACAAGGTGCTGAAAGCATTCTTTAGAAATGTTGGCCCATATTGATAGGATAGCATCTTGCAGTTGATGGAGATTTGTGGGATGCACATCCAGGGCACGAAGCTCCCGTTCCACCACATCCCAAAGATGCTCTATTGGGTTGAGATCTGGTGACTGTGGGGGCCATTTTAGTACAGTGAACTCATTGTCATGTTCAAGAAACCAATTTGAAATGATTCCAGCTTTGTGACATGGTGCATTATCCTGCTGGAAGTAGCCATCAGAGGATGGGTACATGGTGGTCATAAAGGGATGGACATGGTCAGAAACAATGCTCAGGTAGGCCGTGGCATTTAAACGATGCCCAATTGGCACTAAGGGGCCTAAAGTGTGCCAAGAAAACATCCCCCACACCATTACACCACCACCACCAGCCTGCACAGTGGTAACAAGGCATGATGGATCCATGTTCTCATTCTGTTTACGCCAAATTCTGACTCTACCATCTGAATGTCTTCACAGAAATCGAGACTCATCAGACCAGGCAACATTTTTCCAGTCTTCAACTGTCCAATTTTGGTGAGCTCGTGCAAATTGTAGCCTCTTTTTTCCTATTTGTAGTGGAGATGAGTGGTACCCGGTGGGGTCTTTTGCTGTTGTAGCCCATCCGCCTCAAGGTTGTGCGTGTTGTGGCTTCACAAATGCTTTGCTGCATACCTCGGTTGTAACGAGTGGTTATTTCAGTCAAAGTTGCTCTTCTATCAGCTTGAATCAGTCGGCCCATTCTCCTCTGACCTCTAGCATCAACAAGGCATTTTCGCCCACAGGACTGCCGCATACTGAATGTTTTTCCCTTTTCACACCATTCTTTGTAAACCCTAGAAATGGTTGTGCGTGAAAATCCCAGTAACTGAGCAGATTGTGAAATACTCAGACCGGCCCGTCTGGCACCAACAACCATGCCACGCTCAAAATTGCTTAAATCACCTTTCTTTCCCATTCTGACATTCAGTTTGGAGTTCAGGAGATTGTCTTGACCAGGACCACACCCCTAAATGCATTGAAGCAACTGCCATGTGATTGGTTGATTAGATAATTGCATTAATGAGAAATTGAACAGGTGTTCCTAATAATCCTTTAGGTGAGTGTATGCCTTCTAAATAAAAGAGCCATTCGCCAATTGGTAAAGTCATCGCGTCACTGCAGCTGCTGTTAGAAACTCCGGTTGCCATAGAAACATTCAGTGTCCTCCTGAGACACAAGGACTGCACGTGCACATTGGCTCGTCCAGCCTGAAATATAAGCATTTTGTTTTTGAGATTTTAGGATTTCCCCATTATAGTAAATAGGACTTAGTCTTGAATGTCCAAAATAGCTGCCCGGAGGTGTTGCCAATATAGCCTCAGATTGAACAGACTTTCCTTGAAAGAGACTTTGATGCATGGTTGCGAAATTCACTGTAGTCTGATAGCCCTTTGTGATAAGGCTGCCTGGAAAGAGGAGATAAGTGTATAGATGGAAGAACCATGTTCTGAGGGACTGGGCACTGTTGTGGCCAGGCGGTATCATAAGCCGCACATTAAATTGAGCTGACACAAATGGATTCCTTCTATTTGACAGACAATCTTCCTCACATTGAATCAGCAACTGATTGGTTCATTGTCTAAATTAAGTGACCCAGTGCTGTCAAACACTAAAGGGAAGTGAAAAGACTTGTACAATGATGTTAAATTTGCAAAAGAAAGCACCTACTGTATCAAGAAAATGAATAAATGTTTTTAACGTTTTTATTTATTTATTATGTTAATATTTTTCTTGAGGTTCACTTATAATATTAAAGTCCCCTTGTGGTGAAAATCAAGCTTTTAATGTTGTTTATACGTCCATGTGGTGTTTTTAATATGCTTTAAGTCAAATTCACAAGTCAACACCATTGCTGAATATTTTCTCCTGAAAACTGCAGTGAACCAAAGACAGTCTCAAAAACGCGGTTTGAAATTGCTGGTGTTTCTGACGTCACAAACTACCTTGTAAACAATCACTTCAATATGTGATCATCAACGAGTGGATCTCTGAGCTAGCGTGACTGAGTGGAGGCAGGTCTAATTTGCATATTCATAGAACCACATACTAAATGAGGCAAGGTTGTAGAGTTACATTCAAGCTATTGTAAGGCATGAAGGTCCTGGAGGGCCACTTTAGTTCCAACTCTAATCTAACACACCTGAACAAGCTAGTCAAGGTCTTCAGAGTTACTAGAAAATTGCAGGTAAGTGAATTCGATCATGGTTTGAGCTAAACTCTGCAGGAGAGTGGCCATCCAGGGCTGACTTTGAGAAACCCTGATCTACTTGTTCCTGACACTGTCTGGGTCCTTCTGAAGTCTGTACAGAGACGCAAGTGAGGTGTTTAAACAGGACGCGTCACGGGTATCCGTATACTGTATCCAGTGTAGACAAAGATTATAATGGGTTCTATTTGCTTTTGATGTGGTGCTCACATCTGGCATAGACAGGTGTCAGCTATTAAGCAACTGAATGCTAGTGGGCAGGGACCGTGATGCGATGATGTATAACTTTTTGTCAGTATATAACTTTTTTTGTCAGTGTTATGCTCTTGAGGCAGTCATATTTATATGTATTTGCCTGTGTTGTGGTGTACAAGATGTTTTTAGAGCTTGGTTGATTAAATACTTTTTTATAATGAGGACGACGTTTCAAACTATGAAACTTACAGTATGTTTTAGTGGTACAAAGACCTCTTATATGTCAAAAGATCAAGAAAATTTGTATTTATCATGTCATGACCCCTTTAACTAAACCTTAGGTTAGTCATGGGTACAATGTTTGATTTATTCAGTGAATCATATAGTTGCCACATGACCCTTTAAGGGTATGGATAATACATGTGCGTACTGTTTAGGATGAATTTTGTCTGGTTGTGGAGAATTGCAGTTGCCCTCTTTCTGCTCTCATGCCATAATTTACACACCATCGATTACCTGCTGGCTCATGATTGATTATAGCTGGAGAGGAGAGAGGGAGAATGCATCTAGGTTTAGTATGCGTCTTATGAGTATCTGTGGAGCATGTTGATGAAGCTTGATTTTTGTGGGGACCTTGCAGACCACACTAAAATGAAAATAAAATCTAAAATAAATATCCCTTGCTAATAGTTTTATTTTAAGATACATAACAATGTCCTGCAGATTTTTTAAATACATTTTTGCTATAAAAAAAATCTGCCCTGTGTATTTGTTTTACAGGACTTCCCCATCAAAGTGGCCTGGGACCCCAGCATGAGAATTGTCATTGGAATATCCCAGTTACCAAAAGCAGCAGTGGCAACCAGGATAAAGTGATTATTAACCGTAACGACACAGACACTTGGCCTTCCATTACATACAGCAAGAGCCAGCAGACACCAGAATGCACCTTGGACGCTGAACGCACATCAGAGGTCATCAGCAACAGTAGTAGCACTATTATGGCTACAGGAGCTAGCCAGCAGGGTCATTACCCAATTAGCAAAGACAGCGTTAATCTCACTTCTAGTATGGTCTCTAGTCAAGGTGGCCCTACTAGGGGGTGGGTCTCAGAAGGAAATGTTGACTTGCCCATGAGCAGTAGAGGGCAGTCCAGCTGGGGTGCTTCTAATCTGAACCTCAACCCCAGTGCCAACCCTGCTGCTTGGCCAGCTCTTGGACATGAGGGGGCTGGGGTAGGGTCAGGCCCTAGTAGCATAGTTTGCTCAAATTCACTTTCACTTAGTAGGTGTGGCCAAGGAGGAGTGGCACCACCTCACAGCACCATTGGAAATGGTAGCATTGGTTGTGTCAATGGAAACCTTGTAGGGGACTGTGCATGGGGTAACCCGGATATCCCAGAACAGCACCAGTCACCCACAAATGTATCTTTCAACATGAAACCTCCTAACCTTAAAACTGATGGACCAAATAACACTAAACCAGAGCCAATGAGTCCAGTGAACAGCTGGAGAGGAAACCTCAGTCAGTCACCTACTGAGCCTGCCAGCGAAGATGGAACTGTTTTCTGGGGCAACGGAGATGCCAAAAATGGAGAATCAAAGGACTCAGGCTGGGATTCTGCAGGCGTCCCCTCTTGGGGGCAGGGAGGAGCTAGCAGTGGTGGTGGCTGGGGCAAACAGCCAAGCACTGACGGTACAAGATGGGGCAAACAGCCAAGCACTGATGGTACAGGATGGGATGCTAATGATGGTCCTTCGCAAGAACATATGAGTTCCTGGGGCCCTGATACTCCAGCAAGTGAGGGCAGCAGGGATAGTAGTGAGGGCCACCCAGGAAAAAGAGAGAGGTCCTCAAGTGATGATTTGGCCCCTTTGCTGCCAAGGCAGGACTTGGACCCACGTGTCCTATGTAACTCAGGCTGGGGACAGACTCCAGTTCGTCAACACACTGTTTGGGAAATGGAACAAAGTCCAGACAAAAAGAATGATGCAGGCGGCAAGGTCTGGGGATCTTCGTCCAACACACCTTTAACTGGACCTGCACCATCTCCTCCTGGATGTGCCAATCCCAACCTCAGTGCACCTCCTAGAATGGACACAAGCAAGAGCGAGGAACCTCGCAGAGCCACACCAAACACAGGCTGGGGAGGATCAGTCCCAGCCTCTGCTCAACCTAATGGTGGATGGGGGGAACCTCCTGCAAATAAAAAGGTTCCCAATGGATCAATATGTAGCTGGCGCGATCCTATTGCTGAGGGTCTCAACACCAATGGCTGTAATGGCCAATCTTGGGCTTCTGAAGAAAAGTCTCCTAGCTGGGATGATGGTACTTCTCAGAAGAAAACACAAGGTTGGGGTGATGGACCCAATACCTCCTCAGGCTGGGGAAGTAGTGGCAGTGGTAATAATGGAGAGTGGGGTGACCCTTCAGAAATACGGAAAAGTGGCTCTGGAAGTTCCTCTAGGGACCCTGAAAACAGAAACTGGAAGGAAACCCAGAGAGGCTGGGGTAAATCAGCACCAGCACAGGGTGGTGGTTGGGGTGATTCTCAACATTCCAATGGTTCAGCCCAAGGTTGGGGTGGAAAACTTCAGGAATCCACATGTGGCAACAGTGGAGCTGGAGGCATAGGATCATGGTGTGGCCCAAATTCTGTGAAACAGACCAAATCTGGCTGGGCATCAGGAGGCCACCAGGATCCAGGAGATGAGGCCACAGGTTGGGATGAACCATCTCCGTCTTCTATTCGTCGCAAAATGGAAATTGATGATGGGACCTCCTCCTGGGGTGACCCCAGTGCTTACTGCAAGAGTGTGAACATGTGGGACAGGAATAACTCCCAAAATCATCCAGGAACCAGCAAGAATGGCAGTAGTCATAGCATCACTGGGCCAAACAACAACAACAACAGCAACCATCACCAACACCACAGCCAAGGTCCCACTCAGAACCATGTCAATGGCAACATCAACAATGGCTCACCCAGTCAAGGTGAATCTCCTCTTAACAGGATGCCCATGGGAAATCCAGGTGAGAGAATGCATATATTTATCCCTTTCTAATGCCCATTCTAGTCCTCTGTACATCTGACAAACATTAATAAAATTACTTAAATTATTAAAGTCGTGGTTAACTCCATCTGTTGACTACTGTCGAAAAAACATACACCAGTTAAGATTCCTCAGTGTGTATTCTGCTGCCCCAACTGGTTTAGATTTGAACCAGGAATGACTGTTGCGTACTTGGCCTAGATGTGCAGTTATCATCCTCACAAATGTGTTTTTTTGTTGTTGTTTTTTTTTCAGTGTTGTTGTGGGATAACTTAGGATATAGATATTTGTAATCTACCTTTTCCATATTTATGAGAGCTTTTTTTCTGTATTTTCTCTATATATTGGTTTAGAGTGTCTGTTTTTATTAAATTTCAGTTTCAGTCAATCATTTGACTTTATCTGATGCAGTGCACTTACTTTGTTGTATTATGTGTACAAGTTAATAAGACAACAGTCATTTTCATAATCGATCTATTGATTATTTATTTTATTAATCAATTGGAAAATATTATTTTCTGTATTTTAAGTACTTCATCTTAAGTTATTATACTGATAATGTTTGATTCAGGCTGGGGAGAGCTCCCTAATGTCCAGTCAAATACAGAACCTTCTTCATGGGGCGATCCAGCCAATTCCAACCCTTCTGTGGACAATGGCACTTCAGCTTGGGGCCAAGGCCAACCCACTAAGAGCTGTGGAGGATGGGGTGAAAGTGCTTATGACTCCAGTGGGCCTTATGGCAGAGGAAATGCACCTGCTGGATCAGGCCCCTGTCAGGAAGGTAATTAAATAAAATAAACCTCTTTGCATTAAAGCACTTGCTATAACAAAAGTGGGAAATCTTAAGTCATTGCTGATACTTAAATATTTTTGTTTTTTTGTTGAAATATGATGATAAAGTTAAACTACACTGACCTCTGGTGGTTGAATAAAACTCCTGTACTGATTGCATTACTATACTTTAAAGTTGAACATTGTTTTTTGATTTTTGTGTTTTAGTGTTAAATAGTTTATACTATCCCAGCTTAACATGCTGAGACAAGTCCACTCTTTGTATTATAAAGTGTAAATGCTGTGCCAGTGGCTCTCTGGGACTTTCAAATAATTGCTCTAACAACCCAACCAGCCTGACATAGAAACACTGACTCAACCAGTGGTGTGGGTTTGGGGCAGAACTATCAATCTATCTGACCAATGACAGAAAGGGGCAGTGTTTTGGAAGCCATTCACTGTGTCTGTCATTCGCTGCATCCGAAATTGCATACTGTATAGTAGGTTCTACATTTGATTTGAAACTTACTTTGAAAATGTTTTTTAAAAAGTATGTTCTATATAGTTTTGCCAGCTATATAGCCATTTGCCAGCAGCCATGTCACCCTGTAGCCCAAGACCGGTTGCCCACTGAAGCTAAGCAGGGCTGAGCCTGGTTAGTACCTGGATGGGAGACCTGAGAAAAACCAGGTTGCTGCTGGCAGAGGTGTTAGTGAGGCCAGCAGGGGGTGCTCACCCTGTGGTCTGTGTGGGTCCTAACGCCCCAGTATAGTGATGGGACACTATACTGTCAAAGAGCACCGTCCTTCGGATGAGACGTAAAACCGAGGTCCTGACTCTCTGTGGTCATTAAAAATCCCAGGATGTCTTTCGAAAGAGTAGGGGTGTAACCCCGGCATCCTGGCCAAATTTGCCCAGTGGCCTCTGTCCATCATGGCCTCCTAATCATCCCCATATACTGATTGGCTTCATCACTGTCCTCTCCACCAGTAAGCTGGTGTGTGGTGGGCGTTCTGGCGCAATATGGCTGCCGTCGCATCATCCAAGTGGATGCTGCACATTGGCGGTGGTTGAGGAGATTCCCCCCTTCTATGTAAAGCGCTTTGAGTGCCGAGAAAAGCGCTATATAAATGTAATGAATAATTATTATTATTATTATTATTATTATTATAGTATGAATGTATGAAGTATTAATAAAATTTGAGCATACTATATCCGCCATGTTGTCATTGTCATGTGACCTACGGCACCAGTTGCGTCATTTCACTGCCATTCTCAACTCCTCTCCCGTGGCCTCATGGGATAGTAAAGTGTCCATTGAATGCACTCTTCAGAATTTTGGCGGACATAGAAGGTCATCTGGATGCTTTTCACCTACTGTTTTTCGAATACTATATATTCGGACATATTACTCTGTTTGCGTAGTGTTTGTTCCATATTATATAGTAGGGAAGTATTCAAATTTGGATGCTGCAATTATGTTTGCAATAGGGCTGTCGCGATAACCGCAATATCGCAGTACCGCGCTACTGACAAGCCAACCGCAGAGGAATTCAAGTAACCGCAGCAACCGCGATATTCGCATGTTTTCTTTTTTCATAAGGCTATACCCTTCTTGTTTTGAACTTCGTGCATGTGTATTGAATGTTAAATAAGTT
Organism: Leuciscus leuciscus; assembly: GCF_965113295.1. Classification (NCBI taxonomy): domain Eukaryota; kingdom Metazoa; phylum Chordata; class Actinopteri; order Cypriniformes; family Leuciscidae; genus Leuciscus; species Leuciscus leuciscus. The sequence goes on from NC_138738.1 coordinate 22,320,008, forward strand.
AATAATGATAATAAGACGTGGTGATCATGGTTTTATCATGGTGATAATTTGTACAGAGGCTTCGTGGATTTGCACTTAAGCCTAAACAGACTCTGAATGAGAGAGATCGACTGAGCGCGTGCGATTACCTGCGTCTGTCTTTGAGGTCAAGTCATATTTGTGAAAAGGTTGCCGTGTCCAAGGAAAGTTAAATATTTGTCCTGTCATCCTTTTAACGTTTAAAATAAAGGTTATTTACCATGAATGGCATCAGCGACAGCGCTGGTCAGCATCCACAGAGCGAGGAACTCGCGGTCGCGGGATACAAAACTCAGTGAATCACGCATTGAATCAATGCCATTTGTCTCTATTAAATGAAGCTTCAGCGTTACCCATGCGACGGCATTGCTGGTCAGCTGAGCCTTGAAAAGTGGAGCTCAAAATTAAAAATAATTAACCTTGTTTCATTACTATCTTTTAATGAATCAATCAGCGTTTTTGAACGTGTTGTTGAATGAATGGTTTAATGATTCACTCAAAGACAGTCCGTTGCCGTAACAACTGCGCGCTGAGTGACAGGCTTTCAATGCGCAGAGACGCTGTTTAGTTTCGGTTTATTGGTTACTGAAAATGTACTCGTTTTTGTGCATGCTGACCACATCGTAACACTTATTTATATAGCAACAAATAAATCAAAATAAATTGATAAATGCGGTAAAACCGCATATCGCGCTATTGAGCCACTCAAAATTACCGCAAGGGAAAATCCTTCACCGCGACAGCCCTAGTTTGCAATTCTGTTTGGTGACCCTGGTGCAGGAGATATTACACACTTCACCTTAAAGGTTTTTCTGTGGCTCCTGGTATATGGGCAACATGTAACCATATTTTTAGTATTGGGCAGACCAAATTGAATAATTTAGTCAACCATCCACATATCTAAGCATAGATACAAATATTTGGTGTTATATGGCCCTGATTATGAGCAGTCTTGACCAATTGTGTTTTTCCAGGTCCCAAACCTATGCAAGATGGCTGGGGATCTGGAGGGGAAGAGACTGGCATGAACACCAGCCAGTGGGATGCTGATGATGGTGACATGTGGAACAGTCCCACATCCCAAGACTCATCTTGTAACTCATGGGGTCAATCGAAGAAGGGCCCACAAAGGGTAATTGAGGCAATTCAAAGCCATCACTAATCTGTCCTGTAATGCATACTCAGTGTCACATATTCATTGTGTGGTTAAGAAATGGTTTATGTAAACTTTTTTTTCTGACTAATAATTTTTTATTAATTATTACTAGGGGTCAAAGACGAGACTTCACCATTTTGATGTCCGCATCAAATTAAATTTACTAAAGTGATATTATATACATAAAAAAATAAAAAAATAAAAAACATTAAATGCAAGTGTCTACTTTCATGTTTCAGATAACTTTTATGAAAATTAAATGTCAAAATATGGGTGAAATAATGTTCCAAAGTGTAAAATTGTTATTCACCCTAATGGTCCAGACTTTGATTTTGATTACCATTACATCTTTAAATAAACATAAAACACCAAGTTAAAATAATATATTTGTTTTCTTGGCATTTTCAAATAAGTTCCGTACTGTTTTTTTTTTTAAGTATTGAAATAACCAGGGAACTTTTGTCCCAAATATGCAGTTTGTTAGAGGTCATTCAGTGTAAAAGGAAAAGAAGCCAGTCTGACATTATATAAAAAAAACTGATAGTCATTCGACAGTCTGTGACATCATCAAAAGGCATCCTGAAGACAGTGTGGTGCTGCAGAAAAGTGCGTTTATTGCTCTTAAATATTTAATAATTTCACCTTTTAATGGTGTAGTAACCTAAGTTACAAAAACACACGTCATTGAAATTTGAAAAATAAGTATATGTTGTGAATAATTGTGATTAACTTTACTGGTCAAGCTTATTGTTTGATATAGGTGTCCAGTTGATAGCCTGCAATAAGCTGAAGTAGAAGTTTCGTCATTCAGAAAGAGTAATGTTTTTGTCATTCAGTGTAATGCAAATTATGTTACACCACAGTATCATCCATTACACTGAATGACAGTATCACAGTATAGATAACAATTTTAGCATCTTATTTATATTACAGATAAATGAGGAATGTTTAGCACTGACAAATATGTGTTAAACTTGATAAATATTATTTTAATGCATTTTGGTATAGTTTTATTTGTGTCGTTGCCTTATTTTAGATGCCCATGAACAGAGAGAGTTGCTAGGCACTGTAAAAAGTAAATGCAGACCCCATAGCTTGGGTGGCACTCTTAAGGCCTGTTCACACCAAGAATTATAAATATAAAGATAACCATAACGATAACTAGATTAGCGTCCACACCAGTGAACAATAACGCTCTGTTTATTCTAAGCATGCACTGCAGTTTTGTCGTCTCTGCTGCTTTAAATGCTCTAGCTCTTTGAAATGGAATGGAATCTGATTTGCTGTCAATGTTTTCATCAGTCATCAGCTGGATAAAAACCTTTATGAAAGTTCCTCTGTGCCAGTGTTCTGTACTATTTTATATTTAGAATGATTGATTTTTAGAACTATATCTTTATCGTTATAGTTATTGTACTTGGCGTAAACGGGCCTTTAGCAAGGAAGTGAGAAAGGTATTGAGGATTGCAATAGTCAGAATAATAGTTTACCGATATTTCTGAATAGAGAGAGAATTAAGGGAACAATGACAATATTCTCTCCCTTTTTGGCAGACTGTCATTCAGAGTAACAAACTATGGTCATTCAGCGTAACATATGTATTTATGTAAAAATGAATCAATGTACTTATTCTGACCTGTACTTATTAAAATATATAAAATAATATGTGATCATACTAATTGTATGATGATGCTTGAAAACCCCTTTTTTTCATCTTTGACCCATATATGTATATATTATTTGCTTTATGTAGTATGTTTTTGCCTTATGGAGAGCTGTTTGTTCCTTGCAGGGCAAGGTTTCCAACAAGCAGGATGACGTTTGGATCATGACCAGACTTATCAAGCAGCTTACAGACATGGGTTTTCCAGTATGTTAAATCCTATTTATTCTGAAAAGATATGTCGATTCCATAATTAACAAGACGTTTCAAATATTATTTTTTTTTAGCATAACAGTTTGTTTTCTTTTACCTGGTACAGAAGGATCCTGCAGAAGAAGCCCTAAAGAGCAACAATATGAATCTAGATCAGGCCATGAGTATGTAGTTCCTTTTGAAGTTAACCCATAACAGCAGACAGACATGCAGTGAGTCATATGATCTTGGTCTGGAACACTAATTTTGTACTTGCCTTTCCCTAGGCGCTTTGTTGGAGAAAAAAACTGAACTGGACAAACGGGGGATGTGCATGTCAGACTACAGTAATGGAATGAATAGGCCCATGGTGTGCCGACCCACAAACCTCTCAAAAGACCCCTCACTGGATCGTGCCCCCTTCCTGGACAAGGTATAGCCTTGTCTCAAACTTTTTTGAGAATTTATTTGATTGAATAAATTGGAGAAAAAAAGTCTGGACTGAAGTGGTGAGATATTTGTGCTGGGTAAATTTTTCAACATATTTGCTGGTCTCTCAGGATGGTAGGCTGTCAGATGATGCTTCAACCTCACCATTTATGCCTTCTCCTGGCCTCAAGCACCCATTGTCCAATAGCAGCCTCCCTAGCCACGGATTGGGTGGGGTCTCTTCTGGCCTGTCCATGCAAAACTTGAACAACAGACAGGTGAGTGTTGAAATATGTGCATAGGGCATCGCACACAGTAGTTTTAAGTTTAGATGCATGCATCTAACCTAGTCTATACATCTGCATTGTCTGGTATCATGCCCTAACGTTTGGTGTGATGTTTGCATAATATTTACTTATTTAAAAAATTTTGAAAAGTCGATGTATTTATTTATTTATTTATTCTTTATTTTTAATTATTTACTTTGAATCTGAAAGCGGTAGGACAATATGACATTGTATTCAGGTCAATGTTAAAAGCACATTATTTGAGCAGTCAAAAAATGGTGAGCTACCCAACCCTCCCTTTACTCTCTGTTTCCTAGATGCAGAATGGAATGTTCGGCACTAACGGAGCAGCACAAACTCGGGTCATGCAGCAGCAGGCCCCGCCCCCTCAGCCACCAGTGCCACCTCTTAGCTCCGCTCAGCCTACTCTACGTGCTCAAGTGCCTCAGCTTCTCTCCCCTCAGGTGGTACAAATTACACGTGTCATTTCAAATTCCAGTGAATTCCATTTAATATAAATAAAAATATTCAAATATAAAAAAAAATTATATAGAATATACAAATTTGAACTGATCGCTGCTTATTGAGTGAGTCATTGAATCATTAATTCAACCAATTTGTTCAAAACGGCTAATTCCTTCAGGAACAGTGAGCAGGTCATTATTTCATTTACATTATTATGATTATTTCGAAATTGCATCTGGCTCTGAGATGTACTACTGTCCTGCTGTGACTTTGTTTGGATTTACTTTCATGACAAAATATTCATAATATTAAGTCTAAAAAGTCACTTAATATTAACTTCATGTTTATTGAACTGTTGTGTAAAATCTAAATCACACTTGCTGTCTTACTGATGTTCTAGGAAAACGTCTCTGGTTACCTGTGTAACCCATGTTCTCTGAATAGGGAACGAGACGCTGTGTAGCAATGGTGCAATGGGTAATGCCCTAGGGCAGGGCTGATTGTCTGAACCCTTATAGAATCACGCCAATTCATTGGCTGATGGCGCGGGCACCTCCTCAGGCCAAACTCAACCAGGACAAAAGCGAGCAGTTCATTCGGAAAGAACCCGGGAACCAAGGGCCGCATCCAAATCTAGGTTATAAAACTTGATAAAAGTGTACGGAGAGGACCAACCTGCCGCCACACAAATATGTGACCCGTCACGGAAACCAGGGACACAAGTTGGCAGCACAACTTTCGAGCAAAATGAGAAAGAAGCGGGGTTTTTTTCAAAATTGGTGATAGTCTGGTGATTGGTGGTAGTCGTTTTTTTGCAGAATCTGTTAGTTGAGATCACGAAGAAGCCTCTCCATGTTTGAGATAGCAGTATTGGTATATTTAAAAGCGATCATTTTGAGTTTGAAATCGGCTTGTTTTTCTGAGATTCTAGCACGCAGTATGGGCGTGTCATTGTCTGTGTTTATTTCCATACTGAATAAGCCGGCATGGCTACTTATTATGCAGCACTCTGGCCGGCTCTATCTGATTTCAAAATTCAATGAAGATGGACGCCAATAACATTACGATGTCCAGCAATCGATTTAAATAGTAGCTTACATGGGGTTTAATTTGTTGTTTAATGAGATGTAGCCTAATACATGTTGTGAGTGTGAATACATAGATCCGCCTACAATACCGACGTGTGTCTTAATGGTCCAGTGGTAGAGCTTTCGCCAGCCGTGACAGAGGGTTTGTGTTTGAATCCGCCCTAGTATAGTTTTTTTTTTCTCGTATTGTTTTTTTCTCTCATCAAAACGATTATGTTCATCAGTGGTTGTATATCAAGCAGGGACACGCAAACGTTTGCATTATGTTTTGTTATTTCAAAAGAACGAATAGACTAGAGAGTATCCGCAACGCAACGGATTGAAGCGCGCGTCGAGTGACAATGCGGTGTGTGCGCGAGCCACACGAGAAAACACTGTATCTGCGCCACTGATCGCAGCGGCAACGCGCACTTTGATCACTTGATTTAAAAAAAAACACATTTCAGCGCTAGTATCTTATTTAAAAAACGAACGAAAAGAATGATCTGCCAGTTACCTGGAGATGTTTCATTTATTTGTAGAATTGGTACATTCGTGTCGCGAGATGTTTTAAAAAGTGGTGGGAACATGTCCCACCCGCAAATTACGCCTATGCCTATTTCCATAGTTTATTGCTTATTATTTATTATTAGCAAAAGTTTGTTTCATGTTGCACGAGTAGGCTACACCGAAGAATATTCCTAGTCTGTGAAACCTTTCATTGACAATGGCAATAAAATCTATTCTGATTCTGATTCATACTTGGATTCATAGCCTACTCATACTGTGTATATATCACATAGCACATCCTGTTTTTGATTTGAACATTGTCTAGAGTTTATCTTATTTTTTATTCAGTGTACACAAGAGTTGCCTATACAGTTTTATCGGTAGATGCTAAGAGACATTTATTTATATATTACCTGTTTGCAAACTTTTTTTTTTCTTCTTTGATGGCACATTTTCCTGACCTTTCTGCTCCCCCCTGTGCTTACAGCTTTACAGGGGGAGCTTTACAGGGGGTATGGCTTATCTAAATGTGATGTAAATGAGCCCTATTGTCACTCCCAGCAGGAGAGAGAGGTGAGAACTTCACAATCTTTAGAGGCTGTTTTCTACCCTTTGAGGTTTTTTGAGTGCCTACCTTCAAATGGCCATAACTTCTCCAAATATTATCAGATCTCCATGTGTTACACATCGTTGGAAAGCTTGGAGACTACACTTTCAGAATCTGTGAATAACTCAAAATGCCCCAGAACCGACTTGTGTCCCTACTTTCCGTGATCGGTCACATATCCTCCAAAGGAACTCCAAAAAGAACCTGGGAAGACACAATATCGTTGTAGAGTGAGCCCTAACACCCAGAGGTGAAGGGAGCTTCCGCACCTCATAAGCCAAAGAAATTGCGGCTCTCACCCAATGAGATATTCTGTGCTTAGCGGCATCGAGCCCTCTGCGGCCGGCCCCAAAGCATACAAACAACTGAGATGACTTGCGCCACTGGCCAGAGTGGTCCACATACACCTTTAACCCTCTGGAGTCTGAGCGGTTTTTTGGGCCCTGGGGGTGTTCTGACATGCTCTGACATTTGTGCTTTTTTCAGTTGCTTATAAACATATTAATGGCAAAGGTGTAAATTCACTCTATATAGCACAAACAGGACTACAATAATATGTGAGCCACATGTATGTACATGTTTTCATTTTTGAGAGAATAATGTTTATGCGTGGTTATCGAAAAAACAAAAAATTAAAGTTTTTGAAATAAGGCCACAAAACACATACTAAATATGTGTCAATAAGACTTTTGACTAATGGATGACGTCGCCTATAGTTTTTTCTTCAAAATTATGTGAAAATAGTCTTGCTTCATCGTTCACATAAAACCATACATTGATTTAAATTGATGTAAAACAGGTTTTGCTTGGAAAGCCAATATGCGAGGGGGGCGTGAACGAGGAGTGGTTTACACCTTAGAATACAATGTCCCACCCACTCTGCATAATGATGAGCCATTCACTCAGGTGTGACACTGACTGAGCCACAATGCAAGGACAAAAGATATATTTAGAAGAAGACTTATATTGACCATTTAAGATTTTGCTTACATCTATCTTGTAAATATGTTTTGCTATTTTATTAAAACGGTTACAATTACAACAATAATTACAATTTCAACAATATTTCAAGTGTACTCTTTCTTTGTAAAAAAAATGATTATAGGCCTACATTTTATCTAGGCTATGTATTCATTAGTTTGAATATAGCCAACATTGGAACAGCTAACATCTTAGTTGATGACTTTATTTTTGACAAAAATAGTATTTTATATATAGAAATTGCTAAACAAAAGCTTATTTGATGTGGCAGTATATTCTACAGTAAAAACTGTACCCAAATCTACTAAACAAAATGTTGTCTTTCATATTTCGTCTGACTGTAACGTTTTTACTCATCTCAGTATAGCAATACAGTTTGCTAAAACATCATCATTCATTCACACACGCGATTTAAATTTAAACTGTCTTTGCCAGCTGTGGTAAACAGCGCGCATCTCTGCCGTTTATTCACTCATAAACAGAAACCCACGTGAAGAAATTCACGTGAGAAGGAAAAAACGTACTAGTATTCCTCAGCTCGCTCCTCGATATACCCGCACTTCTGAGGGACATTTTCCATTAGTATTATTCCTCACAGCGCTGCAAGACGGTGTAAACAATGATCTAAATAAACTTGTGTGTTTTCTCGAGCTGATGGGGGCGTTCACAGGATTGCCTCAGCCATTTGCGTTTGAATAGCGCGCGCTCTCCGTGGGCGGAGTCACATTACATCTGAATTAGCTGTAATGAGGTCGACTGGAATCGCTCTCTTTTAATACAGATTTCACAAGATGAGAATATTTGTTTTTTATATAAATTACTTCATTTAAAAGAAGAGAATTCAAGCTTCATGCCTGTGTGTCTGTATGCCTGTTTGACTGAGCATTCGCTGAGTTATTGTTCATTTTCGGACGCGTTTCAGAATGGACTTCACTGGCAGAGAGAAGGCAGAACTCGCTTCGTGTTTATTTTTCTTTATTTGGCAAAAAGCACAACACTTTGTTTTTATTGTGAGTATACACAAAAATAATACACATTTAACAGAATCGATTGATGTATGAAACTCCTATGGAAAATCAAAGTCAACAGAGTATTTATGAGTTTCTTTTACACTAATAAAAAAAAAAGCGAGCTGGTATCGCCGGCGATACCGTAGACCTCAGGGGGTTAAAGCCCGGAGAGGGCAAAGTTCAAGTTCAAGTTCGTTGTATTTGTATAGCACATATACAACAGCCAATAGGCTGACCAAAGTGCTTTCCAGATGATACCACATACACATAAAACCAGACCAAGCTAAATTTTATATAACCCAATTTAAAAAAAAACGGAATAAAAGCAGAATAAAATAAAATAATCGCAGTAGTCAATATCACAGTAGTCAATACACTAAGGAAAACAAATACGTTTTTAGCAGGGACTTAAAAACAGACAGTGAAGGGGCCATTCTGATCTCTAGAGGCAGGGCATTCCAAAGTCGGGGCCCTGCCACTGCAAATGCGCGTTCACCTCTACGCTTGAGCCTAACGCGCGGGACCACCAACAAAGCCTGGTCAAGGGATCGTAGGCTTCTGGACGGAGTGTAGAGATGAAGAAGTTCAGAGAGGTAGACAGGGGCTAAGTTGTGCAAGGATTTAAATACAAAGAGTAAAATTTTAAAGTCTATTCTCTGACAAACCGGCAGCCAGTGTAAGGATTGAACCGGGGTGATGTGTTCATGTTTACGACACTTTAAAAGAAGTCTGGCAGCAGCATTCTGAACGAGTTGAAGACGTGCAATTTGCAAATGGAGTCAAAGCAAATGGAGTCTCTCTTCCTCCGTGGAGGAGAAAGGAGGAGGACAGAAAGAATGAAGCACGACCATTTGAGAGCGAAAGGACGTGGACAAAACTTTGGGGACACAACCAGGCCAGACTCGGACACCTTCACAAGACTCGGAGCAAACTCCACGCAAGGCTCCAGAAAGAGCCTGCAGATCTCCCACACGCTTGAGAGAGGCTAATGCTTACTTGAGCATCAGAATCCAGTCAGGAGTTGACTCTAAAGGTTCGAAAGGGGGTTCCAATAACCCCTTCACCCGCAGCCTCCATATCTCGGGTCGAGGATGCCAAATCCTGCCCCGTAGCTGAGACAACATCTTTCCTGTTTGGAATTTCCCACAGGGACCCCTCAACTTGACCGGAGGGGATGCATATAGTCTCAAATCTGGCCATGGATGAGCAAAGGCTTCTATCCCCAGAGGCGTCGGATGAGACAGGGAGAAACACAGAGGACAGGAGCACTGGGGTGAGAGAGGGAGAAACCGACTTGCTCACTCTCCATAGCCTCAAGCTCGACATCCGATCCCCAGGCAACGGATTCATGAAGGGCCTCAGCCGCTTCATTGGTCACAGAGCGACAGAGACGAATCCTTTTCAAAGCAAGCAAGTCTCCTGCGCAGAGTTTTAAGCTTAAAATTCTTTCAAAACTTGCAGCTAGCAGCGCCATAAATAGCCTTGCGTGCATGTGACAGGCTGAGGCATTTCACACACTTACCGTGTGGGTCGTTACTTGCAATGAAGCGAGAGCATGCCGGCTTGTAACGATGCAGATCCATTGTGCTTCACAGAGAGAAGAACAAAGCACGTTCCACTATATGCGGTCGCTTGAAGCAGAAAAAGAGAATATCCAATCGAACAACGCTTAACTAGCAATGGCCAGATAAACCGCTTCTTCTGAAGAAGAAAATCTTAGGAGCAGATGGCGCGTTCACTGTATTAAGAGTGAATGACGTACTGAAGCGCCGATGAGGAGGCACCCGCGCCATCAGCCAATAAATTGGCATGATTCTATATGGGTTCAGACAATCAGCACTGCCCAAGGGCATTTCCCATTGTGTCATTGCTATGGAGCGTTGAGTGAACCTATGAAGGAGAACAGCACTCTTCAGCATGTTTGATATCACTTTTCTTAAGTTATAAAAATAACAAGAGCTCATACAGGGGCATTTTTGGTCTCCATGTCTTGAATTTTTGGGGCATTTTTATTAATTTTGGATTTTAGGGTTAGATTTGGGATTAGCATTTTTGCCCAAGCTCCGTTAATTTCCGACCCTGGCCTACATGTCCATTTATTATTAATATTAATATTAATATTATTATTATGCAAAATACACAAAAAAAGCTATTTAAAATGTATATTATGCATTATGAATGTTCATGGTACAAGGCCATTTTTAAATTGAATGTCACTCTGTTGGTTACTCTTGGAGGGATCACTGATGTAAAGTGAATTAGCAATATTTAAGATTTTGGAGGTCTCTAATAAAAGCAAATTTGTGACATTTACCAAAAGGTCAGATTTCCTTGCTTCCACTGAAACATACAAGATTTTATTTCCCAGGTGAAAAAGACGTATGATTAAATGTATTAAAAATGTACTTGAGTATGTTTTTAGTACAATACAAATATACTTTAATGCATTTTTAATACATTCAACAGTTTTTCACCTGGGTTGGTACATTCTCAAAACATGCTGGATTACATAGATTGTCAGGTTTTGCACACACCTGTGATTCTTTCATTATTTTTATTATTATTATTATATGTTTTAATTTAATTTCAAATGTGGGGTTTGTTTATTTACATTTTTTTCAATAGGTTCAAGCACAGCTCCTACAGTTTGCGGCAAAAAACATTGGACTGAATCCTGCACTTTTAACCTCACCAATAAATCCTCAACAAATGACCCTGCTGTACCAACTACAACAACTGCAGGTGGTGAGTCACACAATTCACTCTCCTGCTCTGCTGTTTACAATGAATACCAGCTATTTCTCATCTACCCACTGGCCTGTCTGTAGGGAGTGAGAAGATACCGCTTTCTGTGTAAATAATGACCACATCTGCCTTCTATACACTATTTCTCTTTCTTTTTCTTTTTATTTCTTTTTCTCTATATTTCTCTGCATGTTCCTCTTTCTCACCTTTTGTCTTTTTCTCTCTCTGTCAGGCATATCAGCGTTTGCAGATTCAGCAGCAAATGATGCAGGCTCAGCGTAATGTCTCTGGTCCCATCAAACAACAAGAGCAGCAAGTATGACACACTAATTTTACCCAAAAAAATGGGGGATTTTTTTTACAGTTACAATGATTATAGTCCTGAAATATTAGTTAGTGCTTATCTTTAAATGACTATGACAAGTAATATTAATTTCCATATACAGTGGAAATGATTATCTCTGTCGTTCTCTCACGCAGGTTGCACGTACAATCACAAACATGCAGCAGCAGATCCAGCAGCACCAGCGTCAGCTGGCCCAGACTCTGCTTATGAAACAGCAGCAGCCTCCTCCTTCCTCTCACATCGGCCTGCACCCAAACCTTGGCAAGGCAAGCCTGGACACCTTCATGGGTCACCCTCAGAATTCAGGCCTCTCCATGTCAGACCTGCAGACCAAAGATCAGCAGTCTTCTCCAAACTCCTTCAGCCCTTATACACTCTGTAAGAGAACAAGCCACATATGCCTGCTTGCTGTGTGTTTTTAACACTATTTTACAATGTCCATGTTATACATGTTATATATACTTAGTAAAATAATAACAATAAATTATGCATAATTACAAGAAACTAACACTGAACCAAACCACTTCCCTATAGATATGTTGTTAATTAATATTTCTTCGTAAATGATTGTATAATAACACTGTAACAAGGACACCTAAACTTTAAATTGTAAACTCTTTTTGAACAGTAGCTTCTGATAGTTGATCGTTCTTTGTCGTAATAACAGCATTGTTTGTAATTGTTTTTTTTATTCTTTTTTTTAATTTTTTTATTATTTGGATCTTGTCTTTTGTTTTTTCTTTGTGTGTGTACGTGCGTGTGTGCTTGTGTGTGCAAACTAGTGCATTAATCTGTTTTCTCTCTGTCACCCTCTGTAGCTGGTTTAAACCCGAACATGAATGTAAACTGTATGGAGGGGGGAGGTCTATCTCTGAAAGACCCTCCTCAGCCTCAATCCCGACTCTCACAATGGACTCATTCAAATTCCATAGATTCCATGACGGCTAGCGCTCAGCACATGGAGGCAAACCTCAATAAACATGGTATTAGTTGTTTCACTACTCCAAGCATATTATGGGCTTGATTTTGTTAGTTTTTTAATGTAATCTAAAATGTCAAGACAATCATTTGCTAACCTCTAGGTCTAACATCCTTTTAAAGACATTTACTTCCCACAAACAACATTCCACCCAATGAAAACACAGCAATATCTTTAATCAAACATCAAACTCCAGACAGTGAGTCACACTTCTGTCCCTGAGATTTGCACATTTCAAAAGGACAGACCAAACTGCCTGTCAAGTTAAGTGCTTGCAGACATTCCAGAGTTATTTTTGCTCTGAGTCAGCAGGGCCTTTTAAAATATGATCCTTCCTTGGCATTGATTCTCAGTAAAACTTGCCTGAACTGTAAGTCCAGCCAAACCGCTGGAGTTTACTGGAGTGAGTTCAGCCGAGGACAAAAGCTCAAGCCTGTAATCTTGAATCTTATTATTCAGATTGTGTCTTTGAAGATGGAATATGTTTAGAGAGGCAAAATAGCAGTTCAAATATTGGGCATCAAAGTGTATATCCGAGTATGGGTTGCTTAGTCTCTGAATATTTTATTACATGAGGTTTTTGGTTAGAACTTTTTGTGATTAAAGAGACTGTTCTTTTGTTTCAGGTCCAATCTCTGCTGCTCAGTCCCATATGCCTATCGGAAAAAGCGCAATGGAAGATTCTTTCAGCCCATACAATCTGATGTCAAGATCTGAATCCCCCACCAGCACCTTGGTGTCTCCTGATAGCTGGACACAGGGCAAAAGTCCCAATGAGAAAATCTCTAGTGGCTCCAATATCAACTGGCCTCCAGGTGAGCTTCATTGGCATATTATAATTTAAAAACAATGATATTGCTATTGATCACAGAGATTATAGGCACTGAGTCTTGAGTAAATTGTTATAGAATATTGTAATTATCATCAATATGCAGCCGGACTGTATTTACCAGATTCAGTGAAACCCAATTTGTCCTTGCTTTCTCTCAGAATTCTGCCCTGGAGTGCCATGGAAAGGTCTGCAGAACATTGACCCTGAGAATGACCCCAATATGACCCCAGGAAGTGTTCCAAATGGCCCCACCATCAACACCAACATACAAGATGTGAATCGCTACCTGTTACGTGACAGGACTGGAGGTGAGGGATGATTGATAGCATATGACATAAGATATGACAGAGATTGTTAAATGGTTAATGAATGTTGAACTCTTTTGCTTTTTAATTAAAGTTTTAACAAAATTCAGTATATTAAGGAGCATTACATAGTAAATTAATTTCACTGTTTCTGCCCCCTTTTGCTGTCCACTTGGGACAAATGCCCATAATAGCCTTGTCCCCATCTCAGAGTGGGACTCTTTCATCCTCGAGTGAGTGGTCGGCCAATGCCTATAATTCATTTGGTCCGTCCTCTCAGAACGAGAGGGATGGTGACAACCCAGGTACAGCCCTAAACCCTAAATGGCCCACCCCCCAAATCCTAAACCTGCTTACCTTTTTTTGAACCGTGTCCTTACACCTGGAGAGGTCCCTCACAAAATGTTCTCCTAAAACCCAAATTCTCCCTTGTTCTATTATACTTTTACTGTTTTAAATGTTGATAATGGCCAGAGACACTAAAGAAGTGTCTTATGCTCACCAGGACTGCATTTTTATGTAATCAAAAATATAGGATAGTATAAAATAAAATATAGGATAGATAGATAATTTTCTATTTTAATATTTTAAATAAAATATTTTAAATGTTATTTATTCCTGTGATGGCAAAGCCGAGATTTCAGCAACCATTACTCGGTATTCAGTGTCACATGATCCTTTGAAAATCTTTCTAATATGTGACGTTCAAGAAAATATTCTTATTATTATCAATTTTGGAAACAGTTGTGCTGACTTCTGAAGGATCAAAGAATCATGACTGCTGAAAATTCAGCTTTGCCATCACAGTAATAAATTACATGTTAAAATATATTTAAATTGTTATATCCTCCCCTAGTCTAGGGGTAAATAGGGAACGACGAACAACATGGAGAGACTTTGAAGCTAGAATAACTTTTTTTTTAAGCAGAGGCTCTGTTCTTTCTACAGTATACAGTATATTTCATACAGTATATATTGTTCAGATATTCATACAACAAAATATTCTGGGGGCCATGAAGGTTTTGCAAAAACAAAATGCTGGTGGGGAGAGTTAAAGGCAGTGATGGATGGTGCTATATAGCTGCTGCTGTTATTAATTTGTCTCTCTCTTTCTTCCTCTCCTCCGTTTTCCAGGTAAACTCTTGGAAATGAAGTCTACCTGGTCCCCTGGACCCATCTCCCACACACAGGCGTCTTTATCTCATGAGTTATGGAAGGTTTCCCCAGGGACGCGTAACTCCAGTGCTCCCTCTCGCCCACCTCCAGGCCTGACGAACACCAGGCCTGAATCCCAGAACACCAGAACCTCCTCCACCTGGGGAGGAAACTCCCTTGGCCTCAGCCAGGGTTGGACCAGCTCTTACTCCTCAGGTAAATCCTCAGTCCACCAGTGTGGGACAAAGCAGAAAAATCAAGTTACTTGTGAGGTGCTTCTGTAGTGTGGTCTGAACAGTCACCCCCCTCTGTCTGTATGAAGTTGTGTTTTTAGAGTTGCAAATGGGCAGAAATCAAGAATTTAGTGGGAAATATGCACAGCTGCAACGTGTTTTCCGGACTAATCTTTTCTTTTTGTTATAGAAGGGGGAACTTGGAGCACTGACAGTCCCAACAGAGGAAGCAGCTGGCTGGTGCTGAGAAACCTCACTCCTCAGGTGCATAAACCAAACGCTTTTTAATACTGTAAAAACTAGTAGAATCATTCAGATATCATACTAGTTTTTACAGTACATCATACTCGTAAAGTATTTTTTCCATGTTTTTTTTTTTGTCATATTACATGAAATCTCAGAACTGCTGAATGTAACAAATTTACTGATTTGCTGATTTTTTTTTTCTGCATTAACATTTAAAAAATCACTCCCATTATACATATCTAAATGCATTATTTATACTATTTTATGTTTATTTTAAGCATCATGTTGCACTGAACTAGTTTATAATACCTCTTCTATGAAAAGATGCACTAGATATTTTTGACCACTGCAATATGTCTAGCTGTTTTTTATTTTATGTTTTATTTTTTTAGCGTCTCTCACATACAGTATGTACCACATTTTAAGATAATGTGTCAAGTTAACAGAAGTTTTGACTTGCAGAGCACCTCATCAATGCGAGTAACGAAACATTGGGCCAATTAGAAGTAGCTGTGGGCAGGCATATCATGAGCTAGTGTTTACAGTTGTCATTTGTCTGCAGTATGTAAAATGAGTTGCTTAGCTCTAGTCAGGACACTTTCCAAATCTGCTGCTATTTCTGTTATTAAAGGCTGTAATACACTACAGATTTTTGACCCGATTTGCAGTCTGGAGGTGTTAACACTAGTTACCGAAAGTCAGAACCAGTCTGCTGATATTGGGAAATGAGAGTTGACAAATTTAACAGAAAATCGTATTGTGTATGATGGAGAGACTATGAAAACAGCTTTGACTATGAAACAATATCAAACATATTTTGAACTGATTTTAGAACACATATTGTTTTTTTGTCATTCGCCTTCTTGCAACAAGGCTCATGGTTTCTCCGCGAGTTTGTTGTGGTAGTGTGTAATCCTCAGTTGCTTATTGTATAACCTGATCATATTTTAAAAGTTGTGTAGCGTATTCCAGCCGTTGTTCTTATTTTTGCAAAGAAATTCTTCATAAAAGCACATAAAAAAAAAAAAGAATGCATTCTGTGCTGCACATTTCATTTATGTTTTTAAATGCAAGAACACAATCTGTCTGACAGGCCATTTAAATTGAACTTGCATATGAATAACACCAAATGTAATAACATGTCTATGTGTGTGCATCAGATTGACGGCTCCACCCTACGGACTCTGTGCATGCAGCACGGCCCTCTCATTACCTTCCATCTGAACCTGACGCAGGGCAATGCTGTCGTTCGTTACAACTCCAAGGAGGAGACCGCCAAAGCCCAGAAATCCCTCCACATGTAAGACTAAAGGCTCTACTACTTAATACTTCTCTGAGTACTTTCATGAATGCTCCAGAACAGCTTTCATTTAGGATTAAGTGTTAGCCGTACATTTCTTCTTTTTTTCCTAAATTCAAATACAACATTTTCCCTACATCTACCCTCTAGATAAGTGTGTATGACAACGTCTTTCTCTCTTCAAACTGATTTTATGTGTTATCCATCAAGAAATCTATTTAATACTTGAATCCATTCCAACAATTTTTCTGCCAAGGTGTGTGCTGGGTAACACTACCATCCTGGCAGAGTTTGCCGGTGAGGACGATGTAAACCGCTTCTTTGCACAGGGCCAGTCCCTTACCCCCACCACTAGCTGGCAGGCCAGCCCAGCACCAGGCTCCAATCAACCCCGGCTGGGCAACACTGCAACCAGCCACCCCACAGGCCTCTGGAGCGGGGGTGGAGGAGGTACCAAGACAGTCTGCAGTCCCGGGAACAGTAGCAGCAGAAACGGTGGTGACATGCTTTGGGGCGGTGTGCCGCAGTACTCCAGTTTATGGGCTCCCCCAAATGGAGACGATGCCAGGGTAATCGGCAGCCCCATCCCAATTAACACCTTGCTCCCGGGAGACCTGCTGAGTGGAGAGAGCATGTAGGATGAATCGGACATCATAAACCGACAAAGTCAAAAGAAGTACTGGATCAAAACCCAAGCAAATCAATGTGGCGATAATCACTTTTCGTGGATCTGTAATGGAGGTTTAGTGTGAGACAAAGCTGCAAACCTCCAACTGCTGTTTATTTGTCTTCTGATTTTTACGTCATACTGTTTGTTGTATTCGTGCATCTTGTTCTTGGTGTGCAAAGACCTTGAGAAGCCAGAATCAATAGAAGCAGAAGCCTTTTGATGCTTTTTTTATTTCCAAAGGTTGTTTTTGCTCAAAAGTGTTGTTCAGGAGAAGCCATCAACGAAGCAGCCATCTGAAAGTGACCCAGGCACAGTGAGACCTCATGATACCTTTCCCTATAACGGCACTGTTCTGATGATTGGAATGATCCTGGTACTTTTTTGGTTTTAAACTTTGCATCTTTTCTTCAGATCTTCTTATAATAGCCGCAAGTGCTCTCTCTCCAGGTCCTCCTTAAAAACCTTTATTTTATAAAACCAACAAAAAAAAAATACTTTGTAACTTGCACAGTTCTGTTTCTGAGCCAGCGAATAGGCCAGAGCAAATGAGAAGAACACTCTTAGCAGTGGCCTGTCATCATGACTAATCACCAATGATATTTTTTCTTTAATTCTTTTAGTTTTACAAAAGGGAGCTGCACTGCTCTATGATTTCTATTTACTCATGGCAGTTTTTTTTTTTTTTTTATGGTTACAAAAAAATAAGCTGAATGTTAAGCTTTGATTTAGATCAATGAATGTCAGAGTGTCTGCTGGAACTTGACCAAGCATCTGTGTGCGAGTACATAACCACTGTTAAAAACACTTTCAGTGGAGGCTTTTTAATTATACCTAATGGACATCAGTGCTGAATCAATCAAAAGTTATTCAGTTACTGTGTGGTCGTAATTTTTATTGAGATACAACAGAGAGAAGAAACTCAATTCTGATGCATTGTGCAATAGAAGCCAGAGACCCTTTCTTCCGTCCACACTGAAGCTTACTGAAACTTAAGACTTTTTTTTTTTTTGAAGACTTCTGAAGAATTTAACCTTTGGACAAATTTTCCCACCGCCTCTGTCTGTTTGTCTTGCTTGCTGGCTGTTCGGTATTTGTGTGGAAAGGAGAAACTGTTAATTGTGTTTGACGTCACTCCATGCGTTTTAAAACTGCATGTGTGGGATCTCACAGTCTCCCGGCCACTTCTTCACCAAACAGAAACGGAATCCAGAGCGGAGACACATGGCACAGGAGTCAGGCACAATACCAAATACAATGTGTTTCTCTTAATGCAGTACAGAATAAGAGATCCTTGCATTTGGTACAAACATAAAAGACATCTATGTTTTCTAAGTCTCTTCTTAAAGGGGTATTATCATAGCACTTATTACAAGAGTGATGCTCCTTCTGTGAAGCCAATAAATCAGATAACGGAGCATATAGTAAAAAAAAAAAAAAAAAAAAAAACTTCTTATGGCAACTTTTGGCTTTTTTTTTCTCTTTCTTTTTTTTTGGTACCAATGGTATTCAAAAAAGCTTGTTTGTCGTCCATCTCTGGCCCAGAAGCTTGAGTCCAGAAAAAAACATTTCAGAATGAAGGGAAGAACAAACTCTACAATCAAACGAAACTTGCAATGTATGTTTTTTTGTGTCTTTACTTTTTTTTTTTTTCTCTCTCTATCAAAGTGAATGTCATTGTTACTCTGAAATGGTCTAAAGTCTTTACCCTGTCTGGAGAAGGTACCTCGATTGGATTTGATTTGAAAAGGAGGTGGTGTGCTAGTGCCTCGACGTGGAAACTGATCGGAGGACGTTCGATTCTCCATAGCAACTCTCTTTGTGCACTTCGTACAATGGAATGCAGGACAGTAATGATGTCATGATATGGATGTTGGTGGCATCATTCATCATTGGCGTACTTGTAGTAGTACTTAGGTACGGATCTTCAAATGTCCTCCTGTTCCTTCTCTGGATGACATCACACCTCTCATGCATTCTTCCCCACACCGTCCCTCACGTAGTCGTGCATGATTTATTTTTTCCGCTGGAATTTGAGACTGAATGGAATTGCCAGTGCTGTGTAATATGTTTTTTCACTTTCTATTGGTCTTCATGCAGTGATCTTTAACTGCCTGCAGTGCTCATATGCAGATACCTGTCCTGTGTAACGAATGCAAAAAAAGATCGATGATGTGGGCCATATTTGTTTTTCATGTCAAAAGTCATTTGTTTTTGTTGTTAACAGTGTTCTTAGGTCATTTAGAATGTGTATGTGTGTGTGCTTAACCTCACCCTGGGTGTCCCACCTCTAACTCAGCTGCTAACATCCTCTCTCTCCTGTGTGGCCTCGGTTAAGCCAACCATGTTATCGAGACAAGCCGCCCGTACTTGAAAAGCCCTGTCCGAGCAGTGTTTCTAAGGACAGACTCTTTCTGCCACTGGCTCTATAACTACAGCACACGGGATGCTGTCACTATGCAAAGTTAGAGAAGATGGGCACGTAATGTCTGCCCTGTGCCAATCTGTGGCTTTGAAAGGAAGTTGAAAATATCTTGCAGTCCTCCCGTAATACTTTCTTATACACTCGAGGCCATTGTAATCCTAGTAAATTTAGGATGTTGTCTGACACTAAGCCTAATTCTGCTGAATTTGATCAATCTCATTTAAGTACAATCTCAGGGCATGACAAGAAGAACTAAATTTATGTTTAGTGAAAGTTGATAGTTTTGAAGATTTATCGTCTGTAAGTGGTTTTACACACTAAATGATGTGTAAAAGCTTACGAAGTGTACATTAAAAGAAACGTAAGAGGATATTTATCAGTGGGGCAATAAAATTAGGAGGCTGGCTAGTTTGGGTCTTCTCAATCCTTCTGAACAGGGACTGCTGCAGAGCCATCAGTTCGTTTATACAGTAAATGGGACCTGTGTATCTTACCTCTCTGCTGCTGGTTGTTGAATTCCCCTCATGGTCTCATGTGCCAATGTATACATAAATATATGTACAGTACACTGTGGCATCTCTGACTTCACATTTGAAATTCCAATGTTGTTTTGTTGTAAAGCACTTCTGTTTGGAGGCACTTTGACGTTTCTTGTGTGTTTGAGGTGGGATTGGGTTTAAAAGGGGTTGAGGATATGCGTCAGATATATTTGTCACCTCATGCTGATTATTTGTGATAATCTTGTTGCTGTCATTGGAAGAATCCTTTATAACAAGCAAGAACTTTAACAGCATTGGGGATTATAGTGTGCCAATGGCGTACAGATAATGAGTAATCCCTGGTACTTTTTTTTAATACCAAAAATGAAATAGCATTTTAGTATCTTAAAAAAAAAAAAAAAAAAAAAAAAAAAAAAAATTGACAAACACGTAAACAATGAAGAAAAAAAAAAGATCTATAACATTTAAAAATGCACTTCTTGCTGATATTATCTCCTGTTTGCTGGTCAGGTTCTGAAGGTTGACAGCAAGCTGGAGTGCCTTTTGTGTATGCTGTATTAACTGTTTGTTTGTAAAATTGTGCCCTGAACTGTACATTTCCATCTCAGTCTCAGTTCATTTCGGGCCTTTATGCTGTATAAACCTTCTTTTATCTTCTTTTGTTTGGGGGGAAAGACATTTCAACAGATGTCTTAAGATGCTAAAGTTGATCATTGACTTTTTTTCTATTTCTGGGAGATGGGGGTGGGGGGATCACTGTTGCCTGTGTGTAACTGCCTTGTTCCAAACTCAGTCGCAGCTGACTGACAGTGAACCACAATGTGGCTGTAATTCCAAACAGTCAAAAATCACAGGAAGTCTCTGGTGACACCAGCATAGGTAGACTATGACTACAGTTAAACATTATCATGTTCATTATGAAGAAAAATGCTATCAGATCTCTGAATCCCTTTCTTTTAAAACTACTGGGTAAAATACAATTTGAAATAAGCAATAGACCTTGATCCTTACGGTGTGTCATCTGAGAGAAAGAAAAAAAAAGAGTGATCAATGATCTGAACCAAACAGTCTTACTGAAGTTGCATGTTGGTTTAAATGAAATGACACAGGTTGTACATGCAGTATTTGTGTATACCTTCAATCGTTGTGTTGAAACCCATGATTCTAAACAATGTTTATGTCTCTAGGCAAAGAATGAAAAATCATAAACATATCAAAAGAAATATCTTCACCAATACTTGAATTAAAGCGCGCCAATTGTAAAATGTGAATTTATTTTTTCTTAAATTTTTGTTTGGGACTGACACTTTTAAGGTATTTGATAACATGCTCACAAGGTTGAACATTCTTCATGAGAAGGAAAAAAAGCTGTTGAAAAACGTTGATTTTAGTATGAATGAGTGTGTTTGAATGGTTCTGTATGTGAAATCTAATCACTGCTTCTCGTCACGTAGCGACTGCCTGCAATTATGATCCATTTAGTGTTGTACTGTCTCCGTTTTTTGTGTGCGTGTTTTAAAAATATTTCCAACATGGTTACTATCTAGCGTTGCACTGATTGTCTTTTTTCCCTTGCTCAACTATAAAATAAATAAAATAAAAGGAAAAAAAAAACAGAAAACCGCAGGGGAGATGACGACAATTCATGTGTTAATGTTTACTCAAGGACTTTATGGATTTATTTCCATCTTAAAATATTAAAAACCTGTAAAATTGTATCCTCATAGTGGCTTTTATTGTGGAATATTTCCCACAAGAGTTATGATTTTGGAGTTAAGAGTTTTGCATCATTTCAGTTGCATTATTTGAAAAGAATACTTAATAATAATAATAATAATAAAAAGATTTAAAAAAAACTAAACTTTGGCCATAATGAGAAAGTTAGTAGAGAAGCAGTAATATTCATGAACAGTAAAGATAAACAGATGCGAGTTAGTGACATTCTGACTTATTTCAAAAGGTGCCTATATCTCTTCCATTCTGTGAAATTCTTTCTTTCTTTTCAAATCTACCTGCCGTTTACAAATAATGGAATTTTCTGAAGTTTCAACAAAAAAAAAGTAAAGGAATTTACTACAAGAATGCAAGAAAAAAACTACAATTACAATCACATCTTCCATCAAATAAATAAGAAAAAAATCTTTTTAAATGAAGACGTATGCTACTTGCTGAACTCTGGGATTGTTTCAATGTTGCGTTGAATTTTGCTTATGAATTACATTATTGTTATTGTTGTTTGAACTTATGCCAAAATGTCTTTAAATTTTCGTTTCTGTAAAAGCAACATAATTCTGTCATTGTCTTGCACACTGACAATGGACTTGGATATTTTCTCAGGAAGATTAGAGGTCCAGAGTTCCAGTTCCACTGTTATGATGTTGATTATCATGAGAATTTAACAAATCATTTAATGAAAAGAGGACAAAAGATGTTGATAGAAATCCAGCTCGAAGCACTGAAGGTTATGGATTTAAAAAAATGTCTTTTTGAATTTTAATCCGTAGCAGACACACATTTACCAAATATTAGATTTGTAATGAACCTATGCGTTATATTTCTTGAAGTGGAGTGCTTTCCATTTAAAATGTTTGTTTGTATCTATCGCTTTACGTACCAATACAGTTTTGTTTATTGGTTAGGTTGTGGAAGGACCTAGCACTGTTTGATTTTACCTTGCTTGATGTTTCTCAACGAGGTCCAGTAAAAGATATTGATATTCCATCCTCTTATCTTTTCTTGTTTTAGAAATTAAGTAGAGGCCTGTATGCAAAGGCCTGAGAATTGTAGATCAACACATAGAACTTGAACTCCTACCAGATTTTCTTACTAGTTTTTTGAGTGTGGGTTGAAAATACTCCATCTAGGTTTAAGACTAAATGATGAGGAATTAAAATGTTGTGAAATGATTAAGAATCTATGCACAAAAGTTTGAGGGGACAGTATGTCCGGTCATGCTATTCTCACAAGGATCTTTTGGTGGGGTGGGGGGTTCATACGCTTGTTACAAGTTTTCTTTGTACGAGTTCTGATTTGAATGAGCAGATTTTATTGTGTCATCACCATGCTCTGTGTCTCTCAACCAAGGAGCATCATCAACCAAGCACTGTGGGTTTATGCCAATCCGTGACATTCTAGTGTTTAAATGGAATGATGGGTTGTGCAGGGTTTTGTGAGAGGGAATTTAATTGTTTCTCTTTATTGTTCAGATATTAAGAACATGACTGTACTGAGATTTAACAATGTTGCTGGCTTTTAAATGTGTTTTCCTTACCCTTAATAGAATGTGATCGTTGAGGACTTGCACCGAAAAAGTCTTTCCATGTGGTATGGAGATTATTTCAGCCTATATTAATAAACAGCATTTTTTTCTCTTGAACTGTGTCAATGTTTTATTTATGCTGTGAACTACTATTTCATGTACACTCCATTTAGTCAACATTTCAGTAGAATTTTCTTGGAACTCTCTGTGGAGTTCCTTATAAACCTGTAAGAGGTTTATATGCTGGCCGATATGGCAGTCATGCTGACTCAAACTTATACTGACATCTAGCGGTATGTCCAATTTTATTGCTGGTTTGAAATGTGAGATTGGCAAGCAGGTTTTTATATATTTTATTTTTTAAATGAGATGCTAGCTGTACTTGAATGACCAAAAAATAGATGTCTTTTTGACTTGCCTTGACTGGGACTTTGTTAGCAGTCAGATATGATTAATCCATTCTGTGGGGAAAGGGTACTGAGATAAAGCATGCCGTTTTCAAGACTTTTTCTAAAAATACTTGTCATGTTTTTGTGTAAAAAAAATTAAAAAATAAAAATAATTGGGAAAATATTACTAAGGGTAAATACTGAGGATAAATTATGTAGCTGAAAGGCACATGCTAACGTGCTTCAGCCTTTGATAATTGTGGTTCGGTTTTGCATCGCCTTTTTTGCATAACTTTTGCAAAATTAGTATCATGTTAACTCTACCTGAATCTACTGCTAAGGGACAGGAATACAGACTAAATAATGAAACTCTAGTATTGTCTTTCTACAATCTCTCTTAATAACAATTTAAAATATATTGGTGTAAATTGCTTTAAATAAAGCATTTCCCAAATGACAAAATCCTATATGCCTACAGTAGAAGAGATTTTCTGGTTCTTCTGTTGCACTTATACAAATCGTACACAAGAATGCAGTATTGAGCTACATTCATTTCTATACTTTCTCCTCACCACAGACAGCATCACGTATTTACAAGTACCCATCAGGCCCTTGAGACTCATTTGTCTAATCTTTATAGCATAAACATTCAGGTGTTTGTCAATCTTTATACTTAATTTCAGCAACAGACATAAATCATATTCACATACATGAGTGTGAATAATTATGTAGGTCTAATAATGTAAGGGTGCATTTTTCACTCTCTTCTATCAGCTATCACTTTTTTTTATTTTCTTAGAATATGCTTGGCAATTGTATAGAGTAAGTGACAAGTCTAAAAATGTGTGTGTAGTAGGTGTTATATGCTATAAATAACTACAGTCTATACGTTACCATGGAAATACATCCTCAGGACCAGTGCCAAGAGATACTGTGGGAATGAGCATGCTAAATTTAATGACACTGATTTAAAAAAGAAAAACGTGTTGGACGAGGAAATGTTTTCCATATGCATTTTAAAAGTGGTTAATTAGAGAAAATTATATAATCCTAGATAACGATTTTAGCTGACAGGCTCAAGGCCACAGGTGGGCCTAATCCAAGCCCAGCCGATAGTAAGAAAAACAGTTTGATGGTTAGTGTGGTATTACTTTAAAAAAAAAAAAAAAAAAAAACACTTCTCCTTAAATTCCAGTACTGAGAAGCACTGGGACATTTCACTATCACTCAGCTAGTCTGAATTTTATGAAGTTCCAAGTTGTTGTCAGTCTGTGTATTAGTGGTGGGTATTTTTCACGTGACATTTCTTTTTTTTTTTTTTTTTTTTTGCATGTTCACTTGCAGTAGATGGCAACAATGGACTTTTTGTGTATTATGAATAAGTCATTGAATCATTCACTCAGATGCACACTTCAGAATCTTACCAGAAGTAGTCCATTATCAAAAGGTCCATTATTAATAGTGTAGCAATGAATATATCTCACACATAATTCACTTTCAAACAAGCTTTCTTTTGGACAACCCAATGCTAAATCTGCGTGGAAATATCTTAATTAAAATGTTCAGTTTCGCAGATTCCTATAGCTACAATGACTACATTTTTACTGCAAAAAATCACCAAACAAAGGTAAGTGTGACAGGACGTTTATCTTTAATTTTCTGTTGAATAAAGATGTGGTGACATTTTCACGGTCGAGAATTCCACATGCAGATTTCGCAATGGGTTCAATCTGGTCACGCGAATTGGCCACGTTGGCCAACAAAAAGCTGCTTGGTTTGAAATTGACTTCTGCGTGAGCCTGCTTATGTTCAGAACCACATGACGGTCCGTTTGTTTAAAATTACCCTGGTCGCTATAAATAGATGCCTTTTATTCATCCAGTAAACAAATCCAAGTGCAATAACCGCAAAAGACAAACTACACAAACGAACATGATGGAAGAAATAATTCCCGCGCATCCATGTTCACCTCCCATCATTTGAGACAAGCACTTGTAAAATCCCCCACATGGCGAGGGACATTAAAAGGAGGCGGGTGCCTCACTTACCTCCCCATGCTGTCTTTGCTCATCTCGGTCACAGTGAACTTTGGCAAAGCGCTTTGTGGATGCTGGCAGAAGTCGCTCCTCTCGGGCACTGCTGGCACGCGTTGAGGATGCGAAAGAACAGCAAGGTACAATGACGCACCACAAATTAACACTTACGCATTTCACACTGTCTTGTTTTTAGTCTTGCGTGGTTTAACGTTGGTACGATAAACACAAGCCGCTGCTGACCTGATCGTTTCGTTTATCGCATTCTGTTTGGTGCCAATACCTTCTGCTTGAGCAAAATCACGCCAGGCACGACACTGGATGGTAATAATCTAACACACAAGGTGCCATGAAGGTATTTGAGAAAGAATTGCTGTTTCTCTTGCAGGTGACTGTCGGATGAAGCCCGACGCTACTGGGAAAGACAGACGTGTTTAAAAATCTAACGCGAACTTATGTGTGACGTGCTGTGGATTTAAAGTGTCTAAAACATCCTGTAATGAAATATGGAAGCGAGGAGGAACTCCACGTACCCACTTAGTTTGGGATAAACTCACTTGCCATTGGATATTAGTATGACAGATCTGGAATAGTGCCAATTTAGCTCTGCTGGAAGTTCTGAGTTGTCAAAACCATATGGATATATGTGGAAGACATCATGGCAGAACTTTATGAGAGGAGATAATCGTTTTTTGAGTGGATTGAGAGGAGCAGAGGGGCTATGGTGAACTCATCCCCAGCTGTCGCTGCTCACGCAGAGGGAGAAGAGATCGAGGTGCTGGAGAGCACTGATGTCCTTCCTGTAGCTCCAGAGGACGTAAGTGACAATGTGCAGATGTATGATTTATGTTGTTGAAAAACAGCAAAGAACAAAGATTAAATTTAGGTTGGGTCATCTTTTTCTCAGTTATATCTCTGTGTTCATTCTTTTCTCCTCCCTCTTTCTCTGTCTTACACAAATGCTTCTCTCAGCAATGGAAGTCTCTTTTTGACAAGGTAGGATTTCTGCTCTTATTGCCTGACAGTTTCTTGTCTGTATTTGTCAGTTTGGTTAGGTGTAACTCTGTACACGTGCAGCGCAGGCCATGTCCTGTTTACTAATATGACAATAATTGATAAAAAAAATTAATAAAATGATCAAAAGTAAAGTAGTAGAATCATGGAATCATAAGCGCCAATCCATACAGTACTACTGTAATACAATTCAGTGATAGTAAATTAAATGTACACAGCATGATTGAATGAATTTCAATGTAAGAATTGGTTCTCTTTCAATTCATGAGTTATAACTTATGTTTGTGTAAGGCCTAGAATGTAAATCATCAACATATTTTAAACTTTTAAATAAGGCTTTGTCATGCTAACACAGATCTGTATCCTATTTCTTTTTCTTTTTATCTCAATTCAAGTGAAGAATTTAATTGAAACGGGATTTATAAGGTTCATAACCCTGGTACGTTGCTAAAAACAATACAAAAACAAGCAAAAAAAAACAAAAAAACAGAAAATGCTTTGACAAAATGGCTCATTTGGATCTGACAAAGTTTGGAAATAATCATTTCTGTTAATTGACCAAGTGGACATGTGTCATGAATCAAGTCCAATGATGAGAAAGGTCAATTAAGTGGTTCAAAATAACAACAAGGTTTATCTAGAAAGAGCAAACACGAGTCAGATTGCAATGGCACAAACAATACCGGCACGGAAAGAAAGGAAATGAGGAACTTGAATAGACAAGGTGATGAACTAAATACAGACAGGAGTGCTCTAATGAATGTCAATGACAACTAATGACTGTCAGGAAACTAGAACAAAGGAAACAGGTAACTGAAGAGAAACAAACTATGAAAGCGAAATTAAATAGAACATAACTTTGACAACACGGATATTGGTTGATGCGGATAATCTAAAAATATCAGTCTGCGATCATTGCAGGGTACATATTCAATATCCTGGTTAGAGTTGTATAGTCTAGTCCACTCTGAATCTTGCATTGGGAGGGGGGGGGGGGGGGGGGTAGTTAGTGAAACAGAGCTGGGTGACAGACGGAGAGCGGTCCACCGTCTGCCCCTTCTTTCTCTTGCTTTCAGTCTCTCTCACTGGCTCTGCACCTGCCTAACCCTGACCCCCCACACATACTCCCCTGGGATAAAGACAGCGACATGAAGGATGAAGGGGCCCAATTTCAGAAGAAGAGAGAGACAGATATCAATATGAAGGGAAAGGGAGATTTTAGGGTTAAGAGGGTGGCAGACGTGAACAGAGAATGAGAGCTGTAAGGGTGCAGAAGGCTCGTGGTTGACCCTCTCCATCTCTGCTGGTTAGGGGAGGGAGGGGGCTCCCTTACAAGTGGGCCTCTCACTCCGCTCCCTTTATTTAGCCGACAACACTCTGAGTTCCTTAAGTGGCCTGCCTTCTGGGGTTTCGTCCAGTTTTGGGGTCACTGCCCTGCAAGGCTGTAAATTGGAGGCATTGTGGGATCTTAATGCCAAGAACACACTTCACTGATCGCAGATGTAACAAACTAATTAAAAAGAGGAGGAGGAGCTGGGCTGTTATATGACACAATATTAGAGTACAAACAATTTATAATTCACACATACATATTCATATGCTCAAACATGACGGATGATGAAAAGCTGTCAGCATCAGATGATTGCATTCTTAGAAAGGCTACCAGTGACAGCAAATGTTTTGTTTATTTCTGACAACTTATTAACTCACTGCATCCAAAAACGAATCCATAAACATGGAAAGATGTTAAAAGACTCACTGCGGATCAATTACAACTCTCTTTTAATAACACAGAATGTTAGCTTATGTCCCCAGATTAATTAAGTTTCATGACTGCAAAGTAGTAAATAATTCAGTTCACTGACATATTTAGTTTATCAACTTAGTTATAATACGGTACTAATTATTTTATCTTTTTTTTCCATAAATTAGACTCTGAGTTGGTTGATTAAATTTAACACACTGCATAATCAGTTTTTTAAATTTAGAATATATAAAAGAAGGCAGTGGCTATTTGCACTAAAAGTGCAAATAGGGATAGACACTATTTACACAAGTGAAAATAGCAGTATTTTCTTTGCACTAGTGTTAGATGCTATTTGCACTAAGTGGAAATAGTTGTTAGATGCTATTTATGCTTAGTGTAAATAGTGGCAGATAGGCCTTTTGCACCTCTGTGTATTGTAGTTTATTATAAAACAGTATGCGGTAATAACATATTGAGTGCATTTAATTATATTTAATAAAATCGTAAATGGATGCTATCTCCTTTGTACCTACCCCTAAAGCCCTCCACTACACCTATTCCTAACACTACCCATTTTTACACTTTATTCCCATAATTAAATAATCTTTAGGCAATTTATTTACACTTTTCAAATTTTATTAAAAATAAATGCCTCTCCGAGATGAAATGCTATGGGAAAAGGGAGAAGAATGAGCTAGGAAAAAGGCGGATTCGAGTTCGGGTTGGTCACGTCGAAAGCTAGCACCACCCACCCACCTCACCATGCTACTCCAGTTATCAGCAGGAGTTCTTTTGTAATTTTGCCTGGCTCAATCAAGTGTGCTGCACGCGTCCTGAAAAGTGAAGCCAAAGCATTTCAATTGCCCTCCCTGGTGGCTGGCTGCAGTATAGGTCTAAAACCCTGCCCTTTCCATGTAATCGACTGAGACCCGATTAATATTGACTTAAATTTTGCCAGTTGCTTTGTCTCTTTGCCAACGAAAATGGTTACATACAAGCCCAAAGCAGGATCAACTATAGTGTGTCTCTGAATATCACACAGTAGGTGGTATTTTGTTCCTGAAAGTGTTAGTGTTTTTGAACAAATCAGTTGAGTAAAGGATTCAGTGACTAACTCATAATGCACAAAAGACAGACTTGCAACATATTGGTGTAAAAATTTTTACCTGCTGAATAAGTCACTGAAAATCCCCACCACTAACCAGACTGACAGCCTGTTTGGAACATTGCAAAGACAAGCAGTGGGATATAAACATTGAAAGTCCTTGTGCGTCAGTGATCTTGGAGTGCCGCCCAGCCAGTAAAATTCAAGAACTGTAACTTACTGAACAGTAAATAACAACAGAATCATCAATTGATTACTAGAGGTTGTTGTTTGTTGTGGAATGTATTTGAATCGAGTTGCAGTTTAACAGTGTGTTGCAGTTCTGCTACTATTCAACATAAACCTGGTTTGAGACATGACCTTTGTGCTATAATTTATTTAATTAGTTGGATTTGTTGCAGCTCACAAGGGTCTTAGAATTAATACTGGGGATAGAATTCATACTACTAGTTTCAGTGGGGTTTTGCCTGTAATACCCCAAACATAAACCCAACACTTACAGTAGCTACATTCTACAGATATTTAGCTTTAGAATTAACACTGGGGAAATAATTCATACTACTAGTTTCAGTGGGTTCTTGCCTGTAATACTCCAAACATAAACCCAACACATAGCTACATTCTACAGATATTTAGCTATACAATGTCCAAATGAGCCCCAAAGAAAATTCACTTAATTCCTGCTGATTATGTTGAATTTGGGGTACAGAATCCTTATAACCCATTGTTAAAATGAAGTGCATTTAATTGCATTGAGTGTGTACTTGCAGTGTACAGTAGCCTACTTTAAAAAACTACTTGAAGAAAGTTGCAGATAATATAATATTAATAAAATAAAAGGCCACTTAAATGTACTTGAAGAGAGTACACTTGATTGTTACTTTAAACACTTTAATATACTTTTAAAAAGTGCACTATAATAATGTCAAATTAAATATAAATTTTGTTATGCTTTAAAGAAGTACACTTATTTTTCAGCCTGGTCTCATTGTTAATATATATGTATCAATACGTAACATTTTCAGGTGTAAAACTTACATTTTTGTATGTTTGGATCGATGTTGAAAGTACGATATGGACATATTGACAACATTTGAACGTAAACATTATTACATATTTACAGCTAAACTGAAATATTTATGAATACTTTATATCATAAAGATATTTGTATAATTGCCCTGTTGCAATTTTATAGATACATTTTAGATCCCTTACCCCACCCCCAAACCCAAACCATTTTATAGAGAATATAAAAAGAACATATAAAACATAATGGACCAAATTGTGTAGGAAAATTATTTTTAGTGACAATATACAGTAGCATTAAAAATATATTTTGAGCCGCTAATCCCACTTCTACCTCTAAACCTTCTGATAAGTATTTCTTTAAAATATGTTAAAAAAAACAAAAACATAACAGACAGACAAGTGGAATCACAATAATGTATTTACTGCAAAAATTTCAAAAGCGATACCAAAAGTGGTTTAAATGATGATTTGTTATGAGCGCAGGATTTGACATTTAATGAAAAGATCGCAAAATAAAGTCTTAAATTTGGGTCTGTTCCTTACAAAAGTATGGATTCTAAATATGTGGATTACAGCACACAAATAAAATGGATTACTTTTGTGAATTTATATGCGTTTTTTTTTTTTGCTTATTTTTTAGTTCTGTTGTCAGTCACAGCATAGGACTATACTAAGAAAGCTATTCATTTTAAGGGTTTGAAGTGTAGTCTTGTTTAACATTATGTAATCTTTCGAAACGAGTTTGCAGCAGAAGTAACAGAACAGAGCAAAATGTTATCATTTCATATAAAGTAGATGAGTAAACTGCGTTTAATAAATGTCATAATGTCATTGATATGACAAATGAACACAATAGAATCAAAATATTAATGCCACAATTAATTTAGATAAATAAGGATTCATACACATTTGTACGTCTAACAGTTGTTCATGCGTAAATAATTTACGTTTTAGTGCTTTCAATACATCAATATTGTACGTTTCAATGTGTATGAAAACTTAAGTAAATGTACGTGTGGTAAAACCACACTTTAAGCAGGGCTCCAGACTAACTTTTTTTACTAGGAGCGCTGTAGCCCCTGACTGAAAATTTTAGGAGCGCAAGCAGAAAATTTAGGGGCACACCTTAAATCAACTTGCAATGCAATTATTCAAATTTCCCCCAAAATAACTGTAATACTGACAAATTCTTTAATAATAAATAGACTTAACGTACATATATTACAATGTGCAGTTTTATTTTAAGTTCACAGGGCTCCAGACTAACATTTGAGGGCAGCAGCACTGGAGCCACTGAGTTCTACAGAAAATATCTGGTAGCACTGGGGCTGACAATAAAGCACTAAGCTTAATTTAGGGTGTAGATAAAATTAACTTTAATTATTATCATTCATAATGTCTTAATATTAATTAAAAAGAAAAACGAGTGAAAAAAGTTATGATATTAGGGAGTGAAATAGCCAATAACATCCTACTGTTTACAATGGTAATTTATTATTATATACAGTATATGTATATTTTAAATAAGTGTTTAAATAAGAGTTTTCCTACATCTTAAAAAAAATTGTTTTAGGACAATCTTTGAAGGATGAACAAAAAATGTGTTGGTCATCACATTAAAAATAACATTTATATAAGATATTATAGTTTTGAAGTGCTGGAAAAAAGATGTAGTACTTGTAAGCGTTTGACTATTTCTGTCACAATACCATAGTTATGGTTAGAGTTACTACATTAGCCTAAATCAATGATGAATGTTGCTGATTTGTGGACTGAAAGCCTTCTATAAGTGTTTCTCCTGGTTTCCACGTCAGCGCTGTTTGATCTAATATCTATGGTTTATAACAGAGAACTGCACCGAATTGGAATGTTTCTCACTGGATCTCGCAGCGATGATGTTATTAATTCTGAGGCGAATTCACTGGATTTCTTCACTGGATCTCCAGAGTCTGGATCTCAAAGTAACAGTGTCGAGTGATCGAGATCGGCCCGCGACTGGCAAGTTCGCCAGACTGGCAGAATAGACTGGCTGTTATTGGTCCGAAGTAATAAACGTTCCGTGAAGCATAAATGAGTAGCGCATTTTCATTCCCCTTTCATTTTGTTTGGATTCGCTGCTCGGCAACGTTGTGTAATAACGTTGTGAAATAAATATTTGGTCGCACCGGCAGGAAAAAATGGTCGCAAAATGCGACCAATTGGTCGCAGTCTGGAGCCCTGTTAAGTAAAAATACAAACGAATACTCATGAGATCACGTTGTATTTTTGTCTTGACTAACGTACTCGGTTACTTACATAACCTCGGTTCCCTGAGATACGGGAACGAGTACTGCATCGCTTGACGCTGTTATGGGGAAAACGTCTCGGTTACTGGTGTAACCCTCGTTCCCTGAAGGAGGGAACGGGAGACGTAACGGGAGACATTGGTTCGTTTTATTACTCTGCACGAACCAATGGCCGTGCAGTTTCACTGCGTGATTAAAAAGGCTTCAGAATTCGAAAAAAAAAGGAGTTCCCTTTCAGTCGCTCACGTTCGACGTAACATCGACGTGACGACATAATTGGGATCACTTCAGGGAGCCCTATCAACTTCGAGTGTCTACAGAACGAGCCAATGAACGTTGGCGTGCGTGAATCGCACATATTGTTTTTCGCTGAGGAGCCAAGATTTGTGACGGCCATGCAGCGATGGTCAGCAACGGTGGCGACGGCACGTTACGTCTCCCGTTCCCTCCTTCAGGGAACGAGGGTTACATAAGTAACCGAGACGTTCCCTTTCAGTCGCTCACGTTCAACGTAATGTCGACGTGATGACGTAATTTGGATCCCATGGAAAACGCCACGGTTGCTGCCACATCCAGCGCCCTACGCAAGACTCTCAGACCCCCAACTGCTGGGGCGGAAGACCTGCTTAGAGGGAGTTCAACTGCTGTTCCATTATACCCCACACAGTGAAACTCTTGGATAACACTGGGAAAGCGTACCTTTCCAGGGGAAAGGACGCTGCGGAGCCACATCCTGCCCGAAGGGAGGTAACATGTGGAGAAAACACATATGGACTGGCAGAAGGGCAGTGCGACATATGGAATGTCACTGGGGTGGCTCCAGCCAGAGGGGAGAGGCTACACCGGACAGTGAGGGCAGAGCAGACTCTGCCAAGGGAAGACACGGGCTCACCGCAGGGAGCTGGTCGTGGAAGAATACACATATGGGATCGCCGCAGGGATCACACACATGGAACCCAGCCTAGCACAAGTTACACTAGCATACGAGCACTAGACCTGGCGTCGGACGCTCCGCAACGTCCGACTGCTGAAGGGGTGCGGAGGAACTCACAGGGTTCGCCAATTGGGGAACTCGACTGGAGCAAAAAGCGCACGTATCCATTCCTAGGAAGGGAGTGGCGCAGCAAGCCGACACTAGAGCGGGAACTTCGGTGTTACCGGCTAGTTGAAGGGAGCACACAGGAAGAAACCGGCTCAACACGTAGGCTATAAAACCTAGCGAACGTGTTAGGTGTCGCCCAGCCCGCAGCTCTACAGATGTCTGTCAGCGAGGCGCCGTGTGCCAGCGCCCAGGAAGAAGCGACACCCCTAGTGGAGTGGACTTTCAACCCGGGCGGGCAGGGCACGCCTTGGGCTTCGTAAGCCAAGGCGATGGCATCCACTATCCAGTGGGCCATCCTCTGCTTGGAGACAGCCTTCCCCTTCTGCTGGCCTCCGTAACAGACGAAGAGCTGATCTGAGGTCCTGAGGCTTTGCGTTCTGTCCACGTACAGACGCAGAGCGCGAACGGGACAGAGAAAAGCCAGGGCTGGGTCTGCCTCCTCCGAAGGCAGCGCTTGCAGGTTCACTACCTGGTCCCGGAAGGGAGTGGTAGGAACCTTGGGCACGTATCCGGGCCGGGGTCTCAGGATGACGTGAGAGTTATCCGGGCCGAATTCTAGGCATGATTCGTCGACCGAAAATGCATGCAGGTCCCCTACCCTCTTGATAGAGGCCAATGCAACCAGGAGAACTGTCTTACAGGACAAGATTTTTAACTCAGCTGATTGCAAAGGCTCAAAGGGTGGTCTCTGAAGAGCCGAAAGGACCAGAGACAAATCCCAAGAGGGTATAGAGAGTGGGCGAGGAGGATTCAGTCTCCTCGCTCCCCTCAGGAACCTAACGATCAGGTCGTGCCTTCCCAAAGACTTACCATCAACAGCATCGTGATGTGCGGCAATAGCGGCAACATACACTTTAAGGGTGGAGGGAGACAGCCTTCGCTCCAGCCCTTCTTGCAGGAAGGAAAGCACGGCTCTGATCGAGCAAGATCGGGGGTTCTCCTCGTGAGAGGAGCACCAGTCAACGAACAGGTTCCACTTCAACGCATAGAGGTGCCTCGTAGAGGGGGCTCTAGCGGAAGTGATGGTGTCAACTACCGCAGGGGGTAGGTCACCTAGAACCTCCGCGTCCCGTCCAGGGACCAGACATGGAGTTTCCAGAGGTCTGGACGCGGGTGCCATAGGGTGCCCCGTCTCTTAGAGAGTAGGTCCTCTCTCAGAGGGATGGGCCAGGGAGGGGCTGTCGCGAGGAGCACTAGTTCCGGGAACCAGGTCCGGTTGGGCCAATACGGCGCAACTAACAAGACCTGCTCCTCGTCCTCCCTGACTTTGCACAAGGTCTGTGCAAGAAGGCTCACTGGGGGAAATGCATACTTGTGAAGGCCCCGGGGCCAGCTGTGTGCCAGAGCATCCATGCCGAGGGTCCCCTCGGTCAGGGAATAGAACAACTGGCAGTGAGACGTGTCCGGGGCGGCAAACAGATCTACCTGAGCGGTCCCGAAGCGCCCAAAAATCAGCTGGACCACCTGGGGATGGAGTCGCCATTCTCCCGGTAACACCTGCTGCCGTGAGAGCTCGTCGGCTGCACGGTTGAGCAGGCCCGGAATGTAAACGGCACGAAGCGACCTCAGATGCTTCTGAATCCAGAGGAGGAGATGGCGGGCGAGTTGTGACATGCGGCGGGAGCGTAGACCACCTTGGCGGTTGATGTACGCAACGGTCGCAGTTCTGTCCGAACGGACCAGTACGTGCTTGCCTAGTAGCAGCGTTTTGAAGCGGCTCAGCGCAAGACGTACTGCTAACAACTCGAGGCAATTGATGTGCCAAAGCAGTTGAGGCCCCGTCCACAGACCTGAAGCTGCATGCCCGTTGTACGTGGCCCCCCAGCCGGTGGCAGAGGCATCTGTGGAGACCACAGAGTGCCTGGACACTTGTTCCAGGGGAACTCCTGCCCGCAGGAACGAAGGGTCCGACCACAGGCTGAGAGTTTGGCGACAGTGCGGAGTCACTTGGACCCGGCACGAACCGCTCTGCCACGCCCATCTCGGGACTCGATCGTGGAGCCAGTGTTGGAGCGGCCTCATATGAAGCAATCCGAGCGGCGTAACCGCGGCTGCAGATGCCATATGCCCCAGGAGCCTCTGAAAAAGTTTCAGTGGTGCCGCTGTTCTGCGTTTGAGCGTGCTCACGCAGTTCAACACTGACTGGACACGGGCCAGAATGCCCTTGAAAGCAGGGGGGCGCCGGGCGAACTGAATCGCATAGCCGAGTCTGATGGTACGGATGAGCCAGCGAGACGGGCTGGGAAGCGTTAACCAGGCTCCCAGAGACCGAGCAAGCGGGACCAACGGCACCACAGACGTACCCGGGGTGGGGCAGCGCGGCGGAATGCAGGGACCCGACTCGGACAGCACAGCGGCCCGAAGTGGGGACTGAGTGTGTGGTGCAGCACATACCTGCTTCCGTCGAAGGGCAGAGTGAGTGTGCGGAGGCGTCAGTGCGTCCAGGACACAGCCACTGCTGCCTGCTGGCGATGAAAGAGGGGCTCGGGAGTGACAAGGCATGGCGGCGTCGTCGACTGCCAAGCGCGCCCTCTTGGGGCCCGGAGGTTTCAGAAATTGCTCTTTTATTGAAAATGTGGGTACCGGTCAGTGGCGGAACAGAAAGAAAAGGAAACAAAAGATTCTCCACCCGGCCCTCCACCGGGGGAAGGAGTGGCGCCTTCGCCATCTCCTGAAGAGCAACTTGATCCACCTCCGGGCCGCCCGTCTCAGGGTCGTTTGCACCGTCGCTTGCCTCCTGGTTTGGCAGCGGCCTGGACGGGCGGGGTCGGCTTCCTACGGCTTGCTCCACGCTGAGGCCTGGATGGTTGCTGCTGCTGCTGGGGCTTAGCGGGAGCGGAGGACGCCGCAGAAGGCCGACCTCGGCGACGAGTAGACGGAGGGTCTGCGGCCGGCGGACGGGTGGGAGCAGCAGCGGTCCGCCGGGGCAGGATGTGCCGGATGGCCTCCGTCTGCTTCTGTGCGGCCGAGAACTGTTGGGCAAAGCTCTCGACCGCGTCGCCGAACAACCCAACCTGGGAAAGAGGGGCATCCAGGAACCGATATTTATCGGTGTCCCTCATATCCGCCAGGTTGAGCCAGAGGTGGCGCTCCTGGACCACCAAGGTGGACATCGCCTGACCGACTGAACGTGCGGTTTCCTTCGTCACCCGGAGGGCGAGGTTGGTTGCCACATGGAGCTCCCGGAGGAGCTCTGGGTCAGAACCACCCTCGTTCATGTCCATGAGCGCCTGGGCCTGGTGGACCTGCAAGAGCGCCATGGCATGGAGGGCGGAAGCAGCCTGTCCACAGGCCTTGTAAGCCTTCGCCGTTAGACCAGGCCTTGGACGGGAGGCGTGGATTACCCCGCCAAGAGGAAGCGGACGCCGGACACAGTTGCATCGCGACCGCCCGCTCCACTGGGGGGATATCCACATACCCCTTAGCTGCCCCGCCGTCGAGGGTGGCGAGGGGGGAGGAGCCACTAGAACGGCTTCGGGCACTATACGGTGCCTTCCACGTCCTAGAAAGCTCCTCATGCACCTCCGTAAAGAAAGGTACCGGGGCGGCGCACTGAGAACCAGTACGGCCCGCCCCGAGAAACCAATCGTCCAACCGAGAAGGTTCGGGACGTGGTGGAGGGTTCCACGCAAGCCCAACCTTCTTGGCAGCCCGGGAAAGCATAGCCGCCCATTCTGGATCGGTCTCGGACAACGCTACACGCCCCGAAGGGGGCAACGCAGCCGAGTCGTCATCTCCAGAGGACTGAAGCTCCCCCTCCGATGCTGCGATCGACATCTGGTCATCAGCTGGCGCCCCAAAGGAAACGGTTGGCCGTTCCGGAGAAGGACCAAGACGTTCACTAAGGGGCCCCAATGGCAACAGCGCTTGTGAGGCGTGAGGGGCCCACGGAGGTTGACTCGACGGGGAAGCTCTCACGGTAACCCTCAGATCACCCTGGTCATGCACCGAAGTAGGTCTATTCTGCGGGGCAGAATAAACACTAGATCGGGGCATAGGCGAGGGGACTGCACCTCCCTTGAGGTAAGCGAGTCTCAATCTAAGCGCTGAGATAGTCATATTCCCGCAATGGGAACATGAACTATCCACAAAAGCTGCCTCAGCGTGTTGAATGCCCAAACACGAGAGGCAACTACTGTGGCCATCTGCTGGCGCCAGGGAACGACGGCATCCAGAAACGCACAAGCGGAATGACATCTTGAAAAAGACGCAGGGTCACGCTTGTGTTGCTCTTTTAGTAAAATAAAAAAGGTAGAAAAAATACTCTCTCAGTGCTGAGGCACCCAGGGGTAGCCGCGGTGTGAATGAACACAGAGGGAAACGCCCACCAAACCGACACACACAGACACAGAACAATAGTGCTGTGAAAACAGCAGTTGTGAGCTGCAATGCTCGCGGCCACCGCTGATCACGCCCGTCACACCAACACTGTAGGCAGAGAGTAGATCTCTTTGAAGTCTTCAATGGCTGATTTTTTTGTAGACAGAAGTCTCACAAAGCTCGGCTCCGAAGTGAAAGACAATATGTGCGTGCGCCCGCTTCCTGTTTATACCCGCGCTGCGGGGCGGGGGCGCGTGACGCGATTCACGCACGCCAACGTTCATTGGCTCGTTCTGTAGACACTCGAAGTTGATAGGGCTCCCTGAAGTGATCCCAATTACGTCGTCACGTCGATGTTACGTCGAACGTGAGCGACTGAAAGGGAACTCCTTTTTTTTTCGAATTCTGAAGCCTTTTTAATCACGCAGTGAAACTGCACGGCCATTGGTTCGTGCAGAGTAATAAAACGAACCAATGACGAGGCAGCGGATCTGCACAAGCCTATTGCAGAGAAGCACGCCAGAGCACGCCAATATGGGCGTGGAATCTGGCTATAAAAGCAGGCGATCTGGCATAGGATACTCAGATTAAATTCGACTGAAACAACGAACTGAGAGTCGTGCAGCAATATAGCACGGCCTGAAACGCAGTACTCGTTCCCGTATCTCAGGGAACTGAGGTTACGCAAGTAACCGAGTACGTTCCCTTTCGATACTTTACTCGTACTGTGTCGCTAGACGCTGTTATGGGGAACCAATACAGTCACGCCGTGCTATGGCTGCGGAAAGACTATAATGATATACTTGGCCTTAAGCCCTAGCAGAGCCTAGAGGAACCAAGACATAATAGGGAATACTCATTTAACTTGGGGCTCAGACAAAAGTCGGAGCCGCCTAGGAACTTAAACCAGGAAGAACTCATAGAGGTCGATCCTGCCCTAGACAATTGTTCCAGGAAACCGGTATGGCCTAGGCACTAGAAGGGCCGAGAGCTGGTTAGGTAAAATAAGGCAATAGCCTGTTACCAGTGGCCCAGACCTTGATCGGAGCCACAAAGATATTATAGCAATAGCCACAGATTTACCCCATATAGTAGGGAGGAAAGTTCATAGTGGTTTGGGCTCGGCTGAGGCCAAATCCACTTGACAGAAAGGACTTGTGTCTGCAGAGCAGGGACTTCTATATTGTAGAACCTGGTAAATGTGGACGGCGAGGACCAGCCGGTCGCTGCAAAAATATCACCAATGGAGACACCACTGGACCAGGACGAGGCCATGCCTCTAGTGGAATGAGCTCTTACTCCGTTGGGGCATTGTAGGTCCGTCGAGGAGTAGGCTAGTGCAATTGTGTCCACTATCTATTTAGATATCCTCTGCTTCGTGACCCACTCAATGTATATTCTCAAAGCCCTGACAGGGCAGAATAAATGCAGCTCTCGTTCATCCGTGGAGGGAGGAAGTGCTGAGAGGGAAATTACCTGAACGGAGTAGAGAGCACCTTAGGTATAAAACCATGCTTGGGTTTGAGGACGACTTTGCAGTCGTTTGGCCCAAATTCCAAGCATGAGGCACTCACCTAGAGTGCCTGTATGTCACCCACATGCTTGACCAATGCTAGTGCTAGCAGAAGTATGGTCTTTAGCGTCAGCGGTCGCAGGTCGACTGACTGGAGTGTCTACAAGGGAGGGCTCATTAGAGCCCTTAGCACTGTAGACAAGTCCCATGTAGGGACGGGTTCAGCCTCCTGGACCCCTTCATGAAACGAACCACAAGGTTGTTTCTGCCCACGGTTTGGCCAGCCACAGGGGCGTGGAACGCTGCTATGGCTGCCACATAAACCTTGAGCGTGCGTTCGTCCCTTATCCAGCAACTCCTGCAGGAAAGACAATATCAGAGATATGTCGAGATATGTAGAGAGGGGGTCTGCGCTCCGGGCTGTGCACCAGGCGGAGAACACAGACCATTTAAGGGCATAGAGGCATCGTGCAGCTGCGTCAGTTCTGAGAACCAAGGTTGGTTCCTCCAGAGGGGGGCCACAAAGAGGACTACATGTTTGTATTCCCTGATTCGTCTGATGACCTGAGGGATCAGTGCGATCGGGGGAAAAGAGTATAGGAGAAGGCTGGGCCAGTCGTGGGCCAGCAAATCCCTGCTCTTTGAGAAATAAGTTGGGCAGTGA
The DNA here is from genome assembly GCF_965113295.1 of Leuciscus leuciscus. Taxonomy (NCBI): domain Eukaryota; kingdom Metazoa; phylum Chordata; class Actinopteri; order Cypriniformes; family Leuciscidae; genus Leuciscus; species Leuciscus leuciscus. The sequence goes on from NC_138738.1 coordinate 22,360,586, forward strand.
GAGTTGTCTTCTGAGGCGAAGAGGTCAACCTCTGCCTTCCCAAAGGTCTCCCATATTTTGTGAACCATGTGGGGGTGAAGCATCCACTCCGAGGGGACGTTGCTTCGAGACAGCATGTCTGCCCCTTGGTTCAGTTTGCCCGGCACGTGCGCTGCTCTCAGAGAGCGCAGGTTGTGGTGTGCCCATATCAGGAGGTGTTTCACCAGTTTGAACAGAAGTTTCGAGGTGAGCCTGCCTGCTGGCGGGACTGTTTCTACGGCTCCTTTCACCAGTAAATTCATCACCTCGGTGCAGAGGACGAGAGCTTCTTTGCTCCTTGGCTCATTGCAGGTGGGAACCGCGCAGCTGAAACGCGGGGGTCTGTGAGCGAATTGTAGAGAGTAACCTCATTTTAGTATCCCCAAAACCCATTCTGACACTCTGGCCTCCCAGGCCTCGGCCCACGTGGCAAGGGGTTCTATTAGTTTGAGCGACAGACCGCTTTGTAGGGGCCTGGGGCTCGTGGTAAGTGAAAGAGGAAAAGAGCTCTCTTTTTGAGTATGTTTGTGTTTTATTTTGTTTGCTATAACAGCGTTTATTTGCATGGGAACGTGAAACTGAACGGGCCCAGAGGCTGCAACAAACACACTGCCTCCAGCACCGAGAACTGAACTGGGGTGCTTGGGGGCATAAATTAGATGACTTTGTGAGCTCATCGTGGGCTCATCGAAAAAACGGTGCTGCTTGCTGACGAGGGACCTGATGGCGCCCCGACAGGAACCACTCGTCTAACCGGCTGTGTGTGGGCTCTACAGGGGCAGTTCAATCCAGTCCAAGCTCTTCGACAGCTTTGGAAAGGACGCGGAGAAGCTCGGTGTCAATCCCATCTGGCGGGGTCATCTACCGAGCCCGACCAATCCTCGGCGTCAGAGGCCGCCAACGACATGCTGTCGTCATGAAGATCCTCATCGGATCCTTCGAACGAGAACATATCACTCACGCTGGCAAAGGGGCATTAGTCTGGGTGGGAAAACAGCACAGGTGAAACCTCTCTATGTGGAGGGAACGAGGCACGCGGGATGTGAGCCGGCTCAACCCCTTTTCCCCGCTGTTTTCTCCTCCGAGGTTCCTGGGAGGAAGAAAACGGTAGGCAAGGCAAGGCAAGGCAAGGCAAGTTTATTTATATAGCACATTTCATACACAATGGCAATTCAAAGTGCTTTACATAGAAGAAATTAAAATAATAAAAAGAAACAAGAATAATTAAAACAGTTTAGAAAAATAAAATGAAATACAATACAGTACAGTCGGACGAACAGCGGCACAGTGCTCATTCAGTAAATGCATAGCTAAACAGAAGTGTTTTGAGTCTGGATTTGAATGTGACCACTGTAGGAGCACATCTGATCTCTTCTGGAAGCTGGTTCCAGCTGTTAGGGTGCGAGGGGCGGGGTAAATCCGCGAACGCAGAGAGGAGAGACTCATGTTCTCACAGTGAGAACAGCTGGTCTCTGTGAGTGCAGCCTCAGCGTGGGATTTCCCCAGGCACGAGATGCACTCATGTGCTTGTCTTTAACGTGCAGGGGCGCCCTACACGAGCCACAGTGGTGGCGCGACATTTGCATCAACGTCACAATTTGCTCTTTTAGAAGAGAAATAAGGGTCTTGGATGGCGGCAGGGGATCGCTGAATCAGCTGCAGGCGCAGAGCGGCTCGTGAGCAGTGGGCTGGATCGACGAAGAGCTGATGCTGGCGTGCTGATTCGGCTGGATCCGCTGCTTTGCTGGTCAAAGGCTTGAATCTTCGGAGTATCAGCGAAGAGAAGTGTCGTCGCTGAAGGAGAATTGATCTGAGAATCCTATGCCAGATCGCCTGCTTTTATAGCTAGATGCCATGCCCATATTGGCGCGCTCTGGCGGGCTTCTCAGCCATAGGCTTGTGCATCTCCGCTGCTTCGCCATTGGTTTTATTACTCTGCATGTACCAATCGGCGTGTAGTTTCACTGTGTGATTAAAAAGTCTTCAGAATTCGGAGAAAAATTAGTTTTCCCCATAACAGCTTCTAGCGACGAGTAAAGTATCGAAAGGGAACATACTAAAGCACATATTTAGTACCTGATTGTAATTTGAAATGTAATATTGAACTTTATTTAATATTACATTTCAAGTTTATATATTTTAAATGTACTAAATTGCAACTTCATCATTACAAATGTGTAATTACAAAAATATTTTAAAACATGACACACAAGTTTCAATAGAAATTTTATTAAAGTATATTTTAGTTTACCATAAGTACTCGTCAGTACATTCGGCAGTACACTTTAACCATATTTCCAAAACAATAGATGTAATTTCACGTAAATATGCACTTAAGTCTTAAGTTGGTTGAAAAAAGCCTTCTCACATTTAACTAACTGAATTTAATATACATTTAAAATATAATACATAATTTAATTGCAGTTAACATTCAGTTAAGAGTCTGAAAACATTACATTCATTTCGCACTTAAGTATATTCTTTTAACGTTTTAAATGTTTTAACATCTTTTATTTCTGTAATAAGTACCCTTTTTAAAGGTATGCTAAAGGGTATTTATTTTTTACTAGGGACATCTAAAATCTAACATCAAATGTATAGTCTGTCTTCTTTCTCTGGTATTGTTTTGAAGAGGCGGCCCATTATTGTTCTGTTGCTCACCACCTGCTCCTTATCTCTCATTCTACAAGCTGAGAAGAGAGTCTGACAGTGAAGGGGACCATTTGCATATACGCAACCCTATGTGTCCCAGTGGGCAATTAATACATAACAATCTAATATATTGTGTGCGTCCCTGAGCGCTTTGTGTTTCTGCGACCTTCAGTGATAAAAGTTTGCCAAATATCTCTACATGTGGCCTTGTTTCTGTTTTCAGACACATGCAGCGAGTGATTGTCCAATATCTCTTTCACATTCTATTTTCAGTGTACTTTCCTCGTCTCTCTCTCGCTCTAGTATTTCTTCACAGCCCACTCTTTCTCTGACACTTTGCTTCTTTAAAAAAGACTGTGATAATAAGTGGAATCTCCCACTTGCAAAGTGTGAAGAAAAAAATCCTGGAGTGTTTGAACAAAAAAAAGATAGACAGTTGCTAGAAATATCAGTTCAGTAGTACTCTCTGAAGCGTGAAAGTGTAGAATGTGATAACATTCAGGTCAGATGCCTGTGTAAAGCAGTTGTCAAGAAGCAAGGGCATGCTTTGTCTCCTGAGGAGAAGGAAGTTGGTTCTCTCTTTATAACCAATTCTACTTTTCTGGGAGGGCTTTCCTCTAGAACATGGATTCACAGAACTGCTTTCTTTCAGACATCTCAGTAATGTTAGACATGCTGGCAGTGGGCCTGGGTCAACGTCCGCATTCCAACTCATCTTAAAAGGTGTTCAGAGGGGTTCCGGTCTGGTCTTTGTGCAGGCCAATCAATTTGGACCAGATAAACCTTTACTTTTTGGACCTCTTTTTGTACATGGGCATATTCATGCTGCGAAAGAAATGTACGCCTAATAAAATGATTTTCTAGGGAGATTGCTTTGTTGTACGTTTGATTTGATGCACCTGTTATTACTGGATGTTGGTAGACTTGATAATTAAAACAATGGTTTTCAAGCTGGGGTCTGCAAGATGGTAAAAATGTGTTTTTATGGCAGTCAAAGTTGATTTAAAGGAACCGTATGTAAGATTGTGGCCAAAACTGGTACTGCAATCATTTTCAAATGACTGTAGAGCGGTGTATCCCCTCCCCCTCCCCCTCCCCCTCCCCCTCCCCATTTAAAAAAAAATCCATTTATACCACAAACATAAAAAAAATTGAAATGAAAATGAAAATAAATACCATTATTAAGTGCATTTTTTATTTATTAAATACAATTATTATTAAATGCAAAAATTAAATAAAAAAAGTTAAAGAAAGTTAAATAAAAATGTTAAAATTTGATGAATACAGTTTTATTTATCATGTTATATTTATTTTGTTTTTGTAGTCATTTTTATGTTATAATATAATACTGTTTTGATCTGTTTGCTATTTGCCCTGGTTAATATTTACTATTTTTCATAGTGTGATTTTTGGTGAAAGGTCAGTAACCATAATAATAATAATTAATAGTAGGCCTTTATGGAACCTACAGCAATTAAAAAGAAAAAAAATATACCATGAGGCTTAAGCCTAGTCCCAGACTAAAATGCATGTTTGAGCTGTTTTAACTGAAAGCAACTTTCACTGACATATCTTAAAATATATCAGTGCCATTGTTTTGTCTTAAGATTCACATCAGTAATGTTTTTTTTTTTTTTCTAAGGCATGTTTATAAAAGCTACTTAAATGTCCTAACTGACCTAAGGGCTAATCCTGGTTTAATCTAAGCCCTGTCTGTGAAACCAGGCCATAGTGTCCCCTTTTTTAATTCATGGATAATAACAAGTGAAATTTTAATGATATTTTTACTATTGAACTGCCCCTGGTTTCCATTTCAGAAATCTGGTCACCGACATGTAGTGTAATGAGTGTTGATGTATCAGCATTGAGAGTGGGATCACTGGGCCAAGGAAACTGCATACATTCTAAATTAATCTTTGATGTTTTAATTGAGGCGCAAGGTGCCATCTCTGGTACTTCAGACTTGAACCCAGAATGAAGAAAGGGTGAATGATAAAGAGACACTGTGTGGGTGTACATATGAGGGTATCATGGTCTACACTCGTGACAGCCGTATGTGCACAATGAAGAACTTTGCTTGCTTTCATGCTCTACTCTTGTCATCACTTTGGCTGTAAATTGAGCTCACAGCCCACATACTGTCTGGTCAACACACAGCTATCTCTCTCACACACTCACATATGCACAGTGTGTGTGATCAGAATCTGCTCATCAGTGGGGGTAGAGACAGTCTAGTGGTCAGAGGTGGTGGTTGCAGGTTAAATCTCAAGATAGGGGCAACCCATGAGTAAGTAAGCGAGTCAGTCGTACAAAATGTGTTTTTCTGTTCATTTATTGTCAGATCAATGCAAATGTTCTCAAATTCAGATTATTGATAGGCATAATTTGTATTTACATATTGCTGACATGACACACATTGTGTTGCAGATCACAGCTGTTTTTCCTCCTTCCGTGCTGCATGCACAAACATACAGCACGACTCGTGTAGTCCTATTCATGAACACGTGACTTGTGCGTTGGTTCTTTTTAATGAATCATTCAGAAAGACTCACAACCGCAACAGTTACGAATCCTTCACAAATCATTCTGACATATCTTTCATTGGCTTCTGAATCAACATAATGTAATGACTCACTCACTGAACTGCAAGTTCCATGTCAATGCATCTTTACTTAAATATAGCCATTAGGCTGCTCTTACTTGCGTCAAGAGCGCAACAATATATTCACAATAAGTTCTCTCTTTATCCAAATTTTTTATTGCTTTCCATAATCCTTGTGGTAATGCCTTGCAATTGGTAAGTAATTTAATAATATGAGAATTTTTAAATATACGCCATTTATTCTTATAAACTTTTTATTCATCAAAGCATCCTGGAAAAAAAATGCCACTCTTAACTTTTTTCATTATTGATAATAATAAGAAATGTTACTTGAGCATCAAATCATCATATTGGAATGGTTTTGAAGGATCATGTGACACTGAAGTCTGGAGTAATGGCTGCTGAATATTCAGCTTTGCCATCACAGGAATAAACAAATGCAACCTTGGTGAGAATGAGACTTCTTTGAAAAACATTAACCCCTGGGGCCAGTTGCATAAACATAGCCATTATGTTAAGACTGTGTCTTAAGAACTAGTATGAACAACTAGCAGTTAGTTAGGAGTAATCAGTTTTACTTTTGGGTATCAAATTAGTCCAATCTACATTTCTATGTAACCGACTTAAAAAAGTCTTGATGACTAACTTAAAAATGTATGTAAGGTGAGTCTTAGCAGTTTATGCAACTGGCTTGGTTTTCACAGACAAGGCTTAAGCCTAGTCCCAGACTAAAGGCATGTTTGAGTTTTTCTTTTTTTTCTAAGGCACATTTATAAAAGCTACTTCAATCTCCTAATTAAACTAAGGCCTAATCCTGGCTTAATCTAAGTCTGTGAAACCAGGCCTAAATGTCTTACTGAGTCCAACTTTTGAACTGTAGTGTAACTTAATTGTTTAGCTTTTGCTGGGATTTGTTTAAGATTGATTATAACTCTCTAGTCCTAGCAAATGGATGAAATGGGTTGGAAAACCCTACTGTAACAAACAGGATGTAAATCTCAAAAAGAAAAAGGAAAGCATAAAATCCTCCGTCACAAAGACTTCTGTTCTGTCCTAATCCGTTGGTGTTGTATGACATGTGAGTCATGACTGTAGGTACTGTAGATCACTGGAGCAGGTTCAGTGTGTTTGACAGGTGATGCTCAGATTTCAGAGTGTCTCTGGTTTATGCGATTAGAGAAGCCATTCACATCTTTGAAACCTCCCCATTGGTAACAGTTTCAGCCATGATTTTCTGTTAGTTTCATTATGAGTCTTATGTGTCTGAATTTATTATCTGTAAGTATGTGTCTGCATACATGTGGAAAGGGAACCTGTGCAATGCAGACATGTTCCAGCATGAAAGAACATACAGCTTTTTTCAAGAGACGTCTTGTCTAACAGGTTGATAAAAGCTTATCCTCTATCCAGTCAGTCAGTCCATATCAGATTTTCACTTGAGAAAATCTTACCAGACCTGCTTATTATCATTTAATCTAACTCCATTTGGCCTTTTGCAGACTGGTTAATTCCTGAGACAGATGATTTTCTTTGACTTGTCTTTGTCCCACACCTTTTCAAAAGGTGTTTTGTGTACTTTAAGTTGCAATCAAAAACAGGGTCCAACATTTTTTGCCAAAAAATATACTTATATCTTTATTTTATTTTTTCTAAAAATTAATAGGATTTCCTCACATATTTGTAACAACCAGCGCAGATCATTGTGTCTCACACAGTTTTATCCATAACAGCACCTGTCATAAAAACATGAAGAAGACACATTTGTTTTAATGGTTGAATGCGAGGAATATTCCGTACCACATGAAATTCTGGAGAAAAAAATGTAGTATTATAAATACATTAATAAATAGGGGCATGTATATAACATGTTTTCTTTAGTTGATGGTTTAGACCAGGGATTTCAAACTCAGGGTACATTTTCACAACAACGATGTACTAAACACGTTTTTTGTGTACATGCGACAACGTTGTCAAAACTTGTAAAGAAACACTATGTGCCTATAGCCTGAACAAGTAATATGCAATACACACAACGTCACAGTTATTACAAATTCTAATTTTTTTAGTTTGTAGGGAGACAATGACAGTATCGTATTCAAAAACTTGCACTTTGAAACGTTTTCAAAAGTTTCCGTGTAAATGAATGCCCAAAACTCATAAAAAGTTTCTAATTTTATAATTTTATATAATTTGATTTATAATGATTTTAATATAAATGAATTTATTCCTTCTGATTGAGTGTTTTGTGAAGATGAAATATGAAGGTGGTAGCATCACTATGAACTTCAAGGCTCCTAGCAAAGGACTTTAAATGATAGTACTTTACGAAAAATAACTTTGTTTAGCAGAACTAATGTGAACTGATACAGTCTGCATCACTTATTTACTCTGAAGGGAGTAGCAAATCCCCCAATGCTTCAGGGAAATTTTCACTGTCTCTGAAAAGTGCAGTTAATTGGCTTTGGATGATCATGTCTTCAAAAGTAAAATCTACTATTCATCTCTATTTTTATGTTGGTGCTCCCTAGCCGCATTTCAGCTGAAATTACCCGGAACAATTTGTCCCAGGAAGTTTTTCTCCCCCTGACCTGTTGCTGTCTGAGTGTGCATTGTGATATAAAGTACCGTGAAGATTTGGCAAATTAGTCCGATGACATAGGTCTGCTCAAACTCCGTTGTTGACTCGAATAGCAAAACAACTCTTACTGCACGCACTGCAACAGACTTTTAAAAATGGTGTTTGAGATTAAATTCTGTGTGGTATTGGTTTGGTATTGGTGGGACCCTCTGTAAATGGTGCGTATTGGTCACGCAACCAATCAAAATGCTGCGTGAACTCAACCAATCAGCATGTTTAGCACCCAAGTCCCACCCCCAAAACTTTGAAAAAGTACTACCTCGCAAGCAGGGATTTTCTGAGGGGGAAATTTTTACCCAGAACTTCATTTAGACCCTGGTCCCTGCGGTCGAAACACACCGAGTAACACCCCAAAGTCCCTAGTTCCTGGGGAAAGTTCTTGCGGTGGAAACGTGGTTTAAGTCAGTGGTTTTCAGTCCTGGTCTTTGGGACCCACCACTCTGCACATTTTGCTTGTCTATTATTTAACACACCTGATTCATGAACTGAACTGAGTGTGTCAGATAAGAGAGACATACAAAATGTACAGAGCGGTGGGTCCCCAGGACCAGGACTGAAAACCACTGCTCTAAGTAAAACAGGACTTTATTGAAGTCAATACTCCTACCTGTCTTTTTATGGTTGGCGGAACATCCTTCATCTGTTTGTGGTCAAATATTGGTTTTCAGGCCTCTAAATGCATTATCTTAAACATTAGTTTTTCGTTTGACTTAATACGGTAACAGCTGTTGTGTTGTGTCTGTCTGTGCATGTGCATGTGCCTGAGTTACATACACATGTAATTTGGATGTGTATTGATTTTATGATTTTATCTTTGAATATTTATGGATGCCTTCCCTCTGTAAATGCGTGTTTGAGGGAGTCTATCTCTAAGTGTGGGTGTCTCATCTGTGTTTATTCTTAATTACAGACCGATAATGTGGATTCATGACTTAATTAGAAGACTTCAGCCTTTAGTATGTTTAGTGTTGAGCCTTTCTGTCGTCATACAAATTAAAGGTAGAAATCCTGGGAATGTTCCGCAATGTGGTATAAGATTTTAAACGCTGTGGTGAGCTGCAGTATACTGTAGGATACAAGATTTGGTATTTTGACATCATTATATACTCTTATGTTGATAAACTGGTGTTATGTCAGCTCAAATTGCGTGTAATTGAAAAGTCGAGAAGGCTTACCCTCCTGATCTGGTATAAAAATCACTTCCTCCTCTGTTCTTAATTACAAAAACAGACCGGTTTGTCCCTGTTTTAGATGCAATTGTACGATTGTAGTTAAACTATATAGGTGCAATTTCTGAAGAAGTGATGCTAGGTTGTGGTTGTGGTCTATAGTGAGTGGTTGTTATAACATCCACCACCGCCTTTATTTGTGTAATGATTTGGTTGTGGTGGTGAGACAGCATTCAGCAGACAGAGTGAAAATCCAAACGCAGTTGATTAACAAATGTAATCCAAGGTCATAGTCCATACCAGGCAGAGAGTCAAGCACATGTAAACAGTCCGGAATACAAATCCAATACACAGAGGAAGACAGGAACAAGAAATCCAAAACACGGGAAAAGATAAATATAAAGAAACCAGGAACTGCTCAAAATACTAACAGAGTGTGAACTGAACCAAATCAATCAATCAATCAATCAAACAAATAAACAAGACTTCATACTGAATGAAGGCAAAAGGCATTTAAATAGACAGGGTGACGATTAAATGAAACAAGACACAGCTGAAAGATAAACTAATAACGAGCAGAGGATTCTGGGAAATGAAGTCCAGGAATAACAGAGTCCATGGAAACAGTGAGGGACTAGGCTGCCATCAGTTGGCACTAGTGGTGGGCAGATCGAGGCTTCGTGAAGCAATGAAACAGTTGAACCAAATGGGCCATATTGTTCCGAGGCTTCGAATCAATCCGACACCCGTCTCAACGGTGACACCTAGTGGTCACTTGCAGGTGTTGATCTGAAACAACCTTGACGAGCCATTAAAAAAATGTGGTGTTTTTTTATTATTGTATTTTTCTAATATGTGAAGCTTGTAACCTATAGGCTCCTCACTGTGCATAATGCTATTTTGGTCCTGCAAAATGAATATTAATAAAAGAAATCAAGCCACAATGTCTCACTTTTTTAGAGATTTTTATCTCTGCTGTGGAAGGACTTAGCCTACTTCTTATTTTACAGATAATTTCTCCAGCCTTTGAAAAAATCCTCTCACAAGGGACACTTGTTGCTGGCATGCAAAGATATTTTTTAGGACATACAAATGAGGAAAGATTTCTGCTCTCTCTTTCCAGTAAGTTAGTGGATCATGAGTTCTGGGCAAATACGCAAATTTCAAATTCTCCTCAAATGGCACATCATGGATGATGTATTGTTGCAGTAGGCTAGCTGCCGATCACAATACACACATCTCACTTTATTTGGGGTTTCTAAACGGAAATGCTCCCACACCACAGATGTACGGACTCTCTTCTGAGGAGCCTCCATTTTATCTATCTATCCAAATCTATCTATCTATGTATCTATATATATATGAATCTATCTATGTATCTAGATATGTATCTATAATCTATCTATGTATCTAGATATGTATCTAGATATGTACCTAGATATAATCTATCTATATATAATCTATCTATGTATTTATATGTTTCTATAATCTATCTATATATGTATCTATCTATCTATTAATCTAGCTGTATATATATATTTATATCTATGTATCTATTAATGTGTCACTATATGTATACTCTGTCTGTCTCTAGCCTAGTCAATGTGTTGTGTACATTTAAATGTAAGCCTAAATAACCTATAACTAATCAAATCGCACTATGTCCCTTTATCACCAAAAATCCGCTATCTCAAAATCAAACTCCTCTCACAAAAACCCACGATATGCGTTGATTTCACTTTTATACAGATGTGTGATTGTGTGGTCTGTTCCCAACCGTGTCAATCAAACGCTGTTTTGGCGGACCACACCTGATGAAACACTTAGTGAAACACTTGAGGCTTCGTTTGGCCATAGTCACGTGACATGGGTGTTTTGAATCACGCTTCGGATCAGTGTTTCGAAACATCTGCGCTTCGGGATCTCTTTTTTTTTTCTTTTTTTTTTTTTTTTATAATTTTTTTTTATTGCAGATAATCAACAATACAATCAAAGAAGCAAAAGTGAAAGAAATACACAAAAAAGAGAGAAATAAAAAAATAAAAAAATAATAATAAATAAATAAATAAATATAAGATACACAAACACTGAGCAAAACACAAGACTATTAATCAAATAAACACATTAAACATAGTACAATTAACCACAGTTTTAACAGCTTTTTTGTTTTGTATGGAAGAGATGGTAGAAATATATTGTTCCATTTCAGTTTTTAGCACCGAAAAAAGTGTTTTTTTATTACTGAATTTGCACTTATGGATATGGAATTTGGCAACAAATAAGACTAGGTTTACTAGAAAGAGTGCATCATTGTCCTTCCCACAGTCACTAAAACAACCAAAAATTACATTTTTGTACAGGGAGAACTCAGGAAGAATATTGTCAACTAAAAATGAATTAATGTCTTTCCAGAGCTTATAAGTGAATTCACAAGACCAAAATAAATGTGAAATAGTTTCTGGATGTAAACCACAAAAGGAGCATCTTACATCAATGTCATTCTTAAACTTATTTAAGCATACATTTGTGGGGTAAAACCTGTGTAGTAACTTGAACGAGACTTCTTTAATTTTGTTAGTTAAAAGGAACTTCTGGGGTAGGGACCAGACTTTTTCCCAGTCTATGTTAAGGTCAAACTTATTCCAATAGAAGGATGCAGGAGAAATAGAGACTAGGTCCGCCTGAAACAAGGATCTAATTTTGGAGTTCGCTGCTTTATAGGTAGAGAAACAGACTTTACCTAACAGAAGCTGAGTTGGATCTGGAGGTGACATTGATAATGGTGGAGAGATATCAATTGACCTGAATAACATTCGAAGACCTGAGGGCACAGCATCAAAAACAATAGAAAATTCTTTTGGGCTTACTGGAATCTTATATTTGGCAAGAAATTCTGAATAACTGTATAGTAGTCCATTCTTATTAAAGAGTTGACTGACTAATAAAATACCATTGTTGAACCAATTATCGTAAAAAAGCGACTTGTTCTTATAAACAATATTAAAATTGTTCCATATATAACACCTCTGTGGAGAAAAGTTATGCTTGTAAAGCAAAGCCCATGCTAAAAGAGCCTGTTGGAGGAAATTGGAGAGTTTAACTGGGATTTTTTGTATTTTATAGTTACAGAGCAGAATACATTTTAGGCCACCTAACTGTGAAAAGACATGATGAGAAATAAAATTCCAGATGGAAGTAGGGTGTTTGAGATAATAGGTGTGTTCGACATCGGCTGCGGCTGGATGTAACCGATCGGCGAGAGTAGCCGCGTGCAGGCGGGGAGGAGCTGCAAACGGAGACGTGAAGTCGGACACTTTCTGGTTCCCGTAGTGACCGCTCACGTGGTGTTCGCGTACTTTACCACAGCTGAAGTGAAATAAATGTAATATTGGCCAAATAATACACAGATGTTTCAGAGACATTTTCATTCAATAGGCCTACTTTATGTACTGCTTCATACAGCGTCTGTTTGAACAAGAATAAAGTTCAACATAATTGCTACTATTAATGAAGTGGAGTCTATAGGTTTTTTAATCAGTTTTAATTTGATAAACATGACACAATATAACATACGACATGAAAAGAGTGTTTACTGTTATAAAAAACTGATTTGTGAGCTTTAGAGTAACTAAAGGTGTTCGAATAAACACGAAACACACGTGATCGTTGTCATGCGGTGAATTCGGCCAATCGTGGGACAGCTGTGTCGTCATCAGCCCTCCTGCAGCCCAGTGCAGTCGCTCCTGAGAAGCTGCGCTGGCTGAGTTCTCCGGCTACTCTCGAAATGCTCTCGCGGTACTTTGATGGCATATGTCACAGTCACGTGGCGTCGGCGCTGTATCAAGTCGGACAAAATTTCTAACCGGCATGCACTGCTTCAAGTCAGCCGCCGATCGGTCTGCGCAGAGCTGCATGAAGTCGAACAAGCCTATTGCTTGATCCAATTTATCTTGAATGTGTTGTTGAGAGAGCTAAAGTCTATGAAATTTAAGCCCCCTTTGTTGGAAGAATTCAGAACTACAGACTTACGAGTATAGTGAGTTTTATTTTTCCATAGAAAATGAAATAGCATCTTATCTACAGATTTACAAAAGGAGTTATATACATGTAATGACTGAGCAGCATAGGTTAAACGAGAAATACCTTCCGCCTTGGTGATTAGAACTCTGCCTTTCAAAGAAAGATCTCTTTGTAACCATCGGTTGAAAACCTTTTGAGTTTTTTCAATGAGGGGAAAAAAGTTTAACTTACCTCTGGCTTCTCTATCTTTAGTGATATGAACACCAAGATATGTGACTGAATCTCTTACAGGGATATTACACACTACGGAAGCAGAGCAGTTATTCACTGGTAACAGTTCACATTTGCTAAGATTGAGGGTGAGACCGGAAGCTTTGGAAAAAGAGCAAATAAGGTTAATCGCAACTGAAACCTGTGAAGCATCTGCCAGAAACAGGGCTGTATCATCCGCCAACTGACTGATTAAAATATGATTATTTGCCACACTAATGCCTTTAATAGGACTGTTTTTAATGTGTAAATTAAGAAGTTGGGCAGCGAGAAGGAAGAGGTAAACAGAAAGAGGACACCCTTGCCGTACTCCACGCTTTAAATCAAACCTTGGGGATGTACCATTGCTTAATTTAATAGAACCGTTTCCATTAGTGTACAAAGTTTGGACCGATCTGCAGAAGAACTGACCAAAACCGAACTTTTTTAAGGTTTCCGTTATAAAATCGTGCTCTAATGAATCAAAGGCCTTATAAAAGTCTAAGAAAAGAATAAAACTATCTTCATGAACTAGCTCAGAGTAGTCTAATAAATCTAAAATCAATCTCACATTATTTGAGATACGTCTATTCTGCATGAACCCAGATTGGCTCTCATCAATAATAGAGTCTAGTACTGATTTCAGTCTCTTGGCAAGTATCAAAGCAAAAATCTTATAGTCATTATTTAATAAGGAAATGGGGCGCCAATTATCTAACAGAAGAGAATCTTTCTTAGGCTTAGGAATGAGTGTAATTAGACCCTGACTTAACGTAGGTGGCAAGGAACCTCTATAAACACTCTCAGCAAAAACTTCTTTTAAAAATGGGGCAAGGCTCAGAGAAAAATGCTTATAAAATTCGGCCGTAAAGCCATCCGACAGCCACAGGTCCCCCCCCCCCCCCCCCCCCCCCACAAATTTCCAATTGGTGATTTCCAAAAGTTAGCATCCTGTTCAATTGAGTGTGATTCCTGTACAAAACAAAAGTCAGTATTAAGCTGTTTACAGTATAAAAATATAGCCTTTTGTTTAAGGTGGTTTCTTAAACCTCTTGTGTTTAATGAAATAATAGATAAAGACATAAGGAAAGAAATAAAATAAATACAAGAAAAACTAGACCAGAAAAATGGTAGTGCGTATACGAAAATAAGTAGGATAAGGTCTCTACAAAAGCGCCAACATGGGTCTGAGAACAGCAAACCTTATGTGAAATTTGTGAACATATGCTATCAGTACAATCAAACAGACTGTAAACGTTTTATGAAAAGAGTCCTTTGCAAGGAGAGCCTAAAAAGAACCCGATTTCTTTTACTCCCACTCAATTTTGTAATTATAAAGATAATTATTATTATTTTATTTTTATTTTTTCCCCCGAGGAAAAGTAACTATACATAAATGAAAGGCTGATAAACAGCTTTGAAACGCTATTGAGCCGTGTTAGTTTGAGGCACCAAAATACAAATAAAAATATTGCTGAACATAGGGTGACATGCTATGCATTAACAAGCATATTAGAACAATTTTTGACACTCCTCTGCTCCAAAGCAACTTTGATTCAGTAACATGAATAGCAGGTAGTAAAACCTGACTAAATCACATAAAGAACATATAAAGTAAAGACAGCCTTAAGCTGTGTACTAGAATTACCTCATCTAGAAAGTCTCAAGGTGGGAGAATTTCCTTTCCACCCACAAAAGCACGACCGCCCACGAAGAAAGCTGGCATGCCATCTTTCCGAACCTGATCAACAACGGGCCACAGTTTCTTTCTTTTCTCTCTGTCCTCTGCCGACAAGTCCTCCGCCAGTTTCAGGTTTTTGGTCTTCAGGAAGCCGGAGTTCTTTGTGGAGCGCCACACGGCATCACGAAAGAATCTGGAAGAGAAGCGCACGATGACACCTCTCGGTTGAATGTTACCAGGCTTCTTGGGGCCGAGGCGGTGAACGACGTCTATGGCATCTGGAAGCTTGGTTTTGGCCTCTGGAAGCAAACCCTGGCATATCTGGATGATCTCATGTCGCAGATCCTTCTGATCGTTCTCTTCTAGGCCGTAGAGCTTGAGATTCCAGCGTCGGGAGTACGCTTCTAATTGAGAAACACGCTGCTCAGTCTTGTCAGTATTAACTTTGCAAGCCTCAATCAGCGATTCACTACGGTAAACTCTCTCTTTAACGCTTTTTACTTCAGCACAAACAGCATCAAAGGAATCTTTAATACCGGCGATCTGCTTGGCGTTTTCTGTAACTGCCATCTTCACGTCGGCAATCACCATGGAGTTGTCACTGACCAACTTTTCCAAGGCATCTGACCTGCTGTTTATCAGCTGAGAGAGGGAGGAAAGCTGGGAGAGGATTGCGGCAGTTGTCGTATCTTCCACACGTCTCCATTTAGGTGCAGGTGATTTAACCGGGGTGATGGAAAGTGGCGGAAAATTATCATCCACTAACGAGACCTTCAGTACCTCCGTGTCTGACTCGAGGTAGTCGTGCATGTTGTCAATGAGCATGTTGTTTGTATCAGACTGCTCAGTGGGAGCTAACGTTTCAGCCATGATGGTAGAACACGAGCTAGCAAGCGCTTTTTTAGCGCCGCTTTTCCTCTTCTCCTGAGGCTTCATTTTACCAGCAAAAGTAACCAGAATACAGCCGGACAAACGCGGTGCATGAACTAAAGGCAAAAAGTCAGTTTTGTACACACTTTAACTATATGGAAAACAGTTCGGTTTGCTGAGCTCAGAGAAACACGTCCACTCAGAGCGCCATCTTGGTCGACCCCCCGCGCTTCGGGATCTCGCAAAGCTTCGGAACGACTGTTTCGCGTCAGCCATCCCTAGTTGGCACATTATGGCACCTGCAGCTGACAGATGTAACAATTTGAGGTATCATTTATATCTTAACAAATTTTATATCTATATCTTAACAAACTGAAAAAATGTTCAGGTATTTTCAGGTATGAGCGCTGTAAATATATCTATATTGTGATGTCCCTGTCGGCCATTCCTTGTTTTGTGTGTATAAAACACAAAATAAAACGTGGCACTTTTCTAAGCGGGTTAAAAAGGATAACTATAATGTATGGCGGAATAGCACTTTTGGGAATACCTCGACTCGGCGCAGTAAAAAGTCACGCATGATCCTCTTCCCACTATTGACAGAAGTGAGAGGAAGAGGATCAGGCGTGACTTTTTACTACTCAGCGCCACGTTTTATTTTGTGTCACCATACTTGGTCGTATAACTACTCGTGTAACTGTTTTTAAATAGGGTTGCCACGTTGATGTGTTTGGTCACTTCTAAATTCATTGCTGTTAGATACCATTGAAATACTGGGCTAAGCTAAGTGCTATCAAAGTGTCACAGCACGCCAGAGCGATTAAGTGCACGCACTGAGATGAGAGAGGTATGTATCAACTCGTCTTAGTTAAGGGAATAACATAGTTTAATATGAAAAAACGGTGGAGTATCCCTTTAATTTGTAACTATTGTCTCGGTCATGGTCACTGGAAAAAAGATTGCCCTGTACTTAAAGCAAAAGATCAAAATCTTATAGTGTGTCCAAACCTTCGTGGCTTGGTTCCCTCTTGCCTCACGTCAGGTGTTGAAGAAATTAGCAAAACAGTTTGTTCAAATTCAGATTTTTCACCTTTTGTTTCTGATGGTTTTGTATGTCTTCTGCAGGGTGAGACAATTCCGGTGAATATTTTGCGAGACACTGGCTCTTCTGCTTTGTTTATTTTGGGATCAGTATTGCCTCTCTCAAACAAACTTTTACTGGTGATTCACTGTTGATTTGTGGAATAGGTCTGACTAAGATGTCTGTACCTTTACATAAGGTTGTTTTGTACTCTCATTTAATTCAAGGTGAAGTCGAATTGTGGGTGAGACCAGCTCTACCAGTGGAAGGAATTTCAGTGATTCTGGGGAACAATCTGGCCGAGGGACGGGTTTGGAGTGATGTGCCCTTACCTTTGATTGTTTCATCTAAATCTGTTTCTACTGGGGATAATGATGAGAGTGTTCAGAGTTTACCTGATGTTGTTACGCGTGCTGCCAGTCGAGCAGTTGCCACTACAAAGTGCGGAACCGTCTTTGGTGGAGGAAGGCATCTCGTGGCCACACACTCTTCTCTCTGTGTTCAGGGTGAGTTGATTAAGAAACAAAAGGTAGATTATGTGTGGGAGGAACGGGTATCGCCTCATAAAACCGAATCGATTGTTTTGTCCGTGGATCAGGGCTTATCACAGGATGAGTTGCCTTTGATGGATTGTGAGGAGGCTTTGGAACTGGAAGACTGCTTTATATGTCCTCGGTTAAGCAATTCGGAAACTTTGAGAAATTTGCCAACATTCCTTGAACATCTTCCTACTGAAAAGCGTTGGTTAATTCGGGAATATTCGTCCTTGTTTTCCGATAAAATTGTTGTCATATCAGCTGAACTATTCTCTTCTCTATCTTCCTACGTTTTTTGACAACCCTTCAAAATCCTAATCAAAGGTTGATGCGCCGGTCATTATCTCTGCAACTTTTATAATTTTGAGATCCACCATATAAAGGGAACTGAAAATGTTTTGGCGGACGCATTGTCCCGTGCACCTCTGTCTTGAGTTAATGTGCTACTCTATGCCTTTTATTGTGTCTGTCTTTGTTTTCTCTTCCTAGGACGCAGGTCGGGTAGTAGGGATGGTGCGGCAGTGAAGGAGATGTGCTCTGATACAGTGTCAGAGTGACATCGATATGCTTAGACACAGTGTAATTATAGGGTAAATCTTGCAATAAGTCTTTGAGTTTTATTTTATGGGGGAGGGTGTGACATCCCTGTCGGCCGTTCCTTGTTTTGTGTGTGTTGCGTCTGTATTGTATGCAGGTGATTGGCTGATTGCGGCGTGATTGGGAGCACCGGCACGCAGGTGTTCTTCGTTCCCTAAAAAAACGGGATGTTTCCTGTCGGCGGGAGTCTGCTCTGGGGCTGCGTTAGACTTTGTAGCAATTTATTGTCCTTTGCGTCGATACCTGCGGCTTTAGATGATCGATTCTCGGCACATTTTGAGGAAGAATGTAAAATAAAGCTCAGATAATTTGCAATGTAAGGATATTCGTCTCTCCTTATTTGTAGTGATCCTTCTGGATCGCAACATCTATATATCTATATCTATATATATATATATATTGTTTTACGGTGTGTACTTTACTCTTAACACCTTTTACCTATTTATTTATTATTCTCAGGTAAGGTAAAGAAAGTCAAATCTGACCTAAACCGTAAGCATTCAAAAGGTACTTACAATTTGGTCAGAAGACTCCTCTGTGGTATGTTCTCATTAAAAGTCTTCCAGCATCATAAATCTAAATCTCAGTAGGCAGATTTTGTAATCAATTAAATTTCTTTTAATTGGTTACTTTTCTTTTTATAATAAACAAAAATATAAAAGGCGAATACAACTTAATCGTTTAAGTATAAAATACAATAGTCATGTTTTGAAACAAAGGTGTAGTTAGCTCTGGGCTTCTTCTCTTCTGCTTGGGGTTTCTTGTCCTCAGCTCTGGGCTTCTAGGCGTCGGGGGCACTGGCGTATCAGTATCCCAAGAGGCAGTCCGTTCATCAGTCTTTTATACTCCTTGTTTACAACTGGCATTTGGTTGACACTCCTCCAAAGTTTCCCAGATCCTTCTCCAGTCAGGTGCAAGCGGTCCACCTCTTCATGTCCTTGAACTACAGTAAACTCAGCTAAGATGGCTGAGTTCATTTAAAGTTCTAGGAGTCTAGCGCACACACATAATCGCAATTTTCTGCTCCTCTTAACATGGGTTGGCACAGTCACATATACATACATAACCAATTACTGTACATCTATGCCAAAACAATATAAGCCATCTTTTACAAACAAAATAAATAACAACATTGAATGCAGTGCATTACACTGGCTAAATATGTGTAACAAAAATGCATCTATAATAAATAAGGAGGCAGGTAATTGCATTTTCTTGATATTATACAACAATATATATCTATATCTATACATCTACATCTATATATATATATATATATATATATATATATATATATATACAGTATGAAGACTTCAGATGCAAAAGCCTCTAAGTGCCATCTGAAATTTTCTTCTAAAATTAGCATTTTTTTCAAGCTCATATGTTTAAGTTCAGTAATTTCACTTTAATGACAATTAATGGGTAATTTTCATTGCCATTAAAGTGAAATAACTGAACATAAACATACAAGCTTGATAAAAATTATCACTCTAGAAGAAAATTTCAGATGGCACTTAGAGGCTTTTGCAGCTTTTGGGACCATGTAGGGACTTTTGCACTGCAGTGGGATAACTAAAGGAATGGTGTGAAGAAACCATTTTGAATTCATGAAAACTTTTACATCTCTAATTATGTATTATGTTTTATGTAATTTTAGATGACATTAGATGTATATTACTATACATATGCATATACAGTGAGGAAAATAAGTATTTGAACACCCTGCTATTTTGCAAGTTCTCCCACTTAGAAATCATGGAGGGGTCTGAAATTGTCATCGTAGGTGCATTTCCACTGTGAGAGACATAATCTAAATAAAAAAAATCCAGAAATCACAATATATGATTTTTTAACTATTTATTTGTATGATACAGCTGCAAATAAGTATTTGAACACCTGTCTATCAGCTAGAATTCTGACCCTCAAAGACCTGTTAGTCTGCCTTTAAAATGTCCACCTCCACTCCATTTATTATCCTAAATTAGATGCACCTGTTTGAGGTCGTTAGCTGCATAAAGACACCTGTCCACCCCATACAATCAGTAAGAATCCAACTACTAACATGGCCAAGACCAAAGAGCTGTCCAAAGACAGTAGAGACAAAATTGTACACCTCCACAAGGCTGGAAAGGGCTACGGGGAAATTGCCAAGCAGCTTGGTGAAAAAAGGTCCACTGTTGGAGCAATCATTAGAAAATGGAAGAAGCTAAACATGACTGTCAATCTCCCTCGGACTGGGGCTCCATGCAAGATCTCACCTCGTGGGGTCTCAATGATCCTAAGAAAGGTGAGAAATCAGCCCAGAACTACACAGGAGGAGCTGGTCAATGACCTGAAAAGAGCTGGGACCACCGTTTCCAAGGTTACTGTTGGTAATACACTAAGACGTCATGGTTTGAAATCATGCATGGCACGGAAGGTTCCCCTTTCTTAAACCAGCACATGTCAAGGCCCGTCTTAAGTTTGCCAATGACCATTTGGATGATCCAGAGGAGTCATGGGAGAAAGTCATGTGGTCAGATGAGACCAAAATATAATTCCACTAAACGTGTTTGGAGGAAGAAGAATGATGAGTACCATCCCAAGAACACCATCCCTACTGTGAAGCATGGGGGTGGTAGCATCATGCTTTGGGGGTGTTTTTCTGCACATGGGACAGGGCGACTGCACTGTATTAAGGAGAGGATGACCGGGGCCATGTATTGCGAGATTTTGGGGAACAACCTCCTTCCCTCAGTTAGAGCATTGAAGATGGGTCGAGGCTGGGTTTTCCAACATGACAATGACCCGAAGCACACAGCCAGGATAACCAAGGAGTGGCTCTGTAAGAAGCATATCAAGGTTCTGGCGTGGCCTAGCCAGTCTCCAGACCTAAACCCAATAGAGAATCTTTGGAGGGAGCTCAAACTCCGTGTTTCTCAGCGACAGCCCAGAAACCTGACTGATCTAGAGAAGATCTGTGTGGAGGAGTGGGCCAAAATCCCTCCTGCAGTGTGTGCAAACACACACAACAATTGCAAACAAAGGCTACTGTACCAAATATTAACATTGATTTTCTCAGGTGTTCAAATACTTATTTGCAGCTGTATCATACAAATAAATAGTTAAAAAATCATACATTGTGATTTCTGGATTTTTTTTTTTTAGATTATGTCTCTCACAGTGGACATGCACCTACGATGACAATTTCAGACCCCTCCATGATTTCTAAGTGGGAGAACTTGCAAAATAGCAGGGTGTTCAAATACTTATTTTCCTCACTGTATGTATATTAGATGTATATTACTTTATTGTTTTAATTTTAAACATTTTTGCTGACTTCTTTGTCTTGCCAAGGCTGATTTCATAGCTAGCATATTATATTAAATATGCATAATTAAATGATATTTCAATACTTATATACTTTAAATAGTTTAACAAAATTACAGCTTGATTGTAAATTTACTGTTGATTGTAAACCATTACTGAAATGGTTTGTCTGTTTCACTCTATTTTGATTATCATAGTTTAAAAATAATAAAAAATGCACTCATATTTTTTTTGATGGTTTGCAAAGAGATTGAAAGTCTAGGTCTCAGACAAGGGTATACAGAAATAATACAATTTATACATAAATGTATTTCAAAAAACGGTTTTAAGATGTTTTAATGTGACCTTCAAATAACAAAAAGTTGAAATATGTTAGTTTTAGTAAAATAAAAAAGCATGAAGGTGCCCGTAATTACAGAAACATCCATATTAGGCAGGGAGAGAATGATAAACAGAGACACAAAAAAATATGAAGAAAAGCAGAAGAAAATGCAGAAAAAGAAGGTCTGACCTCTGGGGATTACAGCAATAGGATTATGGCTCAGAGAGAGAATGGAGAGTGATCTCTGCACCCACGACCTCCACATGGCAGCTAAAGCAGAAACACAAGTGAGCCAACACCAAACAAAAGCCCTTTGACCTTAACAGAACTGAACTATTTCTTCAAAAGAGAGGGGGTTTTTTTTCTCTTTATTACAAAGCTTTTTTAACTCTCTCTCTAGAGCCTTATAGGAATGACAATAACACAGAGGGCCAATGATAGGTTCTTTTGGGCCCAGATGGCAACCTTGATAATGTCTCAGACAGTGACCTCCTGGTCCCCTGGCCCTCTACAACACACCTCCCTTTGCTGGATTATACAGATGAATCCAGGCCCCCCGTAGATCACTGCTGGCCTGGTCCCCCTCTATTAGAGACCATAAATCTCTACGGCGAAAGACACTGACTTTCTATAGCCTGAAGGTCAATTCAGGGCGGGCTGAAGAAGAAGAAAGAGTGAATGAAGATCAAGACAGTGAGAAACTGTTGCTCTTTTTTCTCATTCTTTCTGTCTGTGAAAAGTGCCTTTTGTCAGGTTTTATGTTAAGTGATTGCTGTATTGAGGATGGATGGTGCAATCATTTTTATTTCAGTTTGCAGAAGACCTTTAAAAACAGGGCAGAAGGCCTGGTCTGCTACAACATGACTCGTTCTCAACCCTTCCCATATGTGTGTCATCACTGTTTTTACAAATTAGAAAAGAATTTAACTGGAAATAAGACTACACCACTCTTGTTGGTTACTTGTCTGAGCAAGTGTGTGTCTCGTGATGATAGTTTATTTGCATTTCTCTCTCAATCGTGGTAATACAGAAAGCTGCTGCATTCAAGTGAGAATAATTGTACATATTTTGAACATTTCTCCTTGTATGCAGCACTTTTTATCTTATAATGGGCTCAGGAGGTCAAAAAAGTATTTTGAAAAAATTGCAACTATGTGACCATAAGTTGGTGTAAATAGACACTATAAGACAAGTGTAAAAATACAGCCTGTAGTTTATCATGTTAATATGAAGGAACTTTCCATATTGATTTTTCACTGGTGTTTACGCATTTGTTATGGAACAGAGACAGTAAGAAACAGGTTTATTGAAACAAGTAGCGGTGAGCTCCAGTGGGTGACGATAATGGAGAATGTCTTTGAATAATGATGGTGAGATACTGACAGTCTGTGGTTCTTTTGCAGATGATGAAGGAGGTTGTGGGTGCTGTGGTGAGAGATCCAGAGATGGGAAGTAACTAAGTACAAATACTTCGTTACTGTACTCAAGTAGATTTTGTCAGATATTTTTACTTCACTTTACTATTTATTTTTTTAGTTCTGACTTTTTACTTTTACTCCTTACATTTTTAACACGAATATCGGTACTTTCTACTCCTTACATTTTACAAAATTGGCTCGTTACTTCAAATAATTTCAGTGGAGTTACCGTTATTATTTTTCGCGTCATCAACCCTTCGCAGGGAGTTTGATTGACAGGCGATCTGACCAATCATCATCCGCCATTTTGTCAGACAAAGCAGTCAGGAAAGTTAGTAGATTAACATTGGAGGATTTAGACACATGTTGTCAGTGTCCTCTCTGCTCCGCGATGTATTTTTCACTGCATGAGAACATGGTGTAGCATGAGAACGGCGTCGCTTGTCGGACATAGCAACGGTAACTAAAGGGGGCGGGTCTTTGCAAACAGTCAATTGGATGGGAATATATGTTGCACTTGACGCACCACTACAAGACGACTCGACAGATTCGGCGGCATTCATTCGTGGCAAATCATTACATACATGTAGATTGCTTTAAATGTTAAGGGGAAGATTAAAAAAGAGAAACTGGATCTGTGAATTCTCACAGAATCACAATTGAATCCATATCTTGCTACTCAGTCAGAATCTTATTAACCTGGAGTCCCAGTCTGTCACAATAATCATAGGCTATGTGATGTTTTAGGCCTATTGGCAGACATCCATTTAAAGTGTAGGCAATGGCATATAAAGAACCTTTTTTCCAAATCCACTTAAGTTTCTCAGCTTGCACTCTAGTAAAATTTGTGTGGTCCAGGTAGCTTTGCATAAAAAATGGTTGTCATTCACAAGGCTACTTTTACTTTTATACTTTAAGTAAATTTCCAAGCCTGTACTTTGTTACTTTTCCTTGAGTAAAGAAGTTAAATCAGTATTTCTACTTTTACCAGAGTATTTAACACAAGTATCTGTACTTCTACTTGAGTACGGAAAGTGAGTACTTTTGCCATCTCTGGAGAGATCGCTGGAGTAAACACAGTGGAACGGAGAGAGGTAAGTAGCTGAGTGATGACAGGAACCAGGAAGACGATGGAGACTTTGGAGAAACAGGACGGTAGACGATTACACTTAACATCAATCATAGGAAGGTAAGAGTAACAGTGAAGTGAGTCCTTACTCAAACGAGACCAGACAATGTGACTGTGTGAGGTGAGTTTCTTTTGTGTTGACTGTGCTGATGATCAGATGATGTGCATGTGCGGGTGATTAGTACTTATGTGACAGCGATCTCTGTGATTGTGTGGTGGTGGAGCCTGGCTGTTACGGAAGAATGTGCCGAGTGCGTGAGATTATTGCATTGTGACCGGGGAACGTAGGTACGACCGGATGGACACCCCGGCGGAGATGGCTCGGAGACACTGGAGGAGGAAAGCTGCTGGATGGACCACTGGATGGGGCACAGGATGATCTTTTGAGGCAAGATGGGCTCCGGGTCTTCGGTTTTCTCTTCAGAGTTATGGAGACGGGATAGAGCATCAGCCTTGAGATTCTTTGTACCGGGACGATAGAAGATGGTGAAATGGAAGCGGGTGAAAAACAAAGCCCCTCTCGCCTGTCTGGGGTTGAGGTGTTTAGCATCTCTGAGAGATTGAAGATTTTTGTGATCTTTCCTTAGCACCCTCCAGCCAGTTTATCCACTCCTCCAAGGCAAGCTTGATGGCCAGTAGTTCTCGGTTACCAATATCGTAATTAATCTCCGCCGGGGATAGTTTCTTAGAGAAGAAGGCGCATGGATGGAGACATGCTGGATTCCCCTGCTGCTGCGATAGCATTGCTCCTACTGCTGTAGTGGAGGCGTCGACCTCGACGATGAACGTTGGTGTCTGGGTGTATTAGGAGCGGTGCACTTGTGAACAAGTATTTAAGGCTCTGGAAAGCGTGGTTGGCAGCTGGTGTCCAGGACAGAGACTTGGGCTTTTTCTGAAGGAGGTTGATCAATGGGGAGGTGATGGAATTGTAGTTATGGATGAACCGGCGATAGAAATGAGAAAATCCAAGGAAACGTTGGAGCTCTTTGATGGTGGTAGGTGTGAGCCAGTTCCAGACCGCATTCACCTTCCCCTCGTCCATCTGGATGCCGTGTTCACTGATGTTATAGCCGAGAAACTGGAAGGTTGGTTGATGGAAGGAGCATTTCTCGGCCTTGAGGAAGAGGTGATTTTCTGAGGCGTTGGAGGACCTCAGCAACGTGATGGCAATGTTCGGCCAGGCTCCGGGAATAGATCAGGATATCATCGATGTAGACAATCACGGTACGATGAAGGAATTCCCGGAGCACCTCGGGAATAAAGTCTTGGAATACGGAGGGGGCATTTACCAGACCAAACGGCATGACCAGGTACTCATAGTGTCCAGTGGGGGTCACAAAGGCCATCTTCCATTCGTCCTCCTCACGTATCCAGACGAGGTTATATGCGCTGCGGAGGTCCAACTTAGTGAACATGGCTGTTCCACGAAGTTGTTCCAGGGCTGCTGGGAAGAGAGGAAGTGGGTACCGGAACTTTATGTTGATGTTGTTGACTACTCGATAGTCTATGCAGGGCCGCAAGCCTCCGTCCTTCTTTGCCACGAAAAACTTGAAGCAGCAGGGAAGGGTGGATGTAACCCTGTTGGAGAGCCTCTTTAACGTACTCCTCCATGGCCCTCCAGAACCAGGAAGGAGATGGATTCTGTGTGCAACTGTCCCACTTGCAACTAGATAGGTCCCACGGTGAAACTCACATTGTTCTTGTTGAGAGGTTTGCCGATTATCGAGTGGACTTGATAATGGACCTTGTTGGACCTCTTCTGCAGGTTGAGCTGGCGGCAGAGGGAATCGGAGATGAAGTTCCCGGGTGACCTAAAGTCGAGGCGGGCGTGTACTGGAAGAGACATGTGAGGCAGTAAGGATGACTTCAGTAGTAAGCGGTTTCATATTTACTGATGAGGAATGGATGACATTCACCATTGGTCATAGTGGACGGATGGAACAGGCAGAAATGATGTGTCCACCATCGCCACAGTACAGACATAGACTCTGGGTCAGCCTCCTCTGCCGCTCAGTGTAAGAAAGACGAGTGTTATCCATTTGCATAGGAACTGGTTCTGGAGAGCTGGTAAACTCTGGCTGGCGAAGTGGAGAAGGTGAAGGCTGGCCCTGTAGGTCTTCCAAGCAGGGCTGCATACGACGATCAGTTCGGATGGCGAGATGAATGAACCGTTCAAGACCCATGGCATCGTCGTATGCAGCGAGATGCAGTCGCAGTCGAGGATTTAATCCCTGCCGATAAGTGGTGAGGAGCAAGTGCTCGTTCCACCCACTGGCTGCTGCGAGGAACTTGAGGGTATAATCAGAAACAGAATCTTAATCTTGATTGAGATGATATAACTGCTTACCCACAGAGGAATCACCATCAGGAATCCTGAAGACATCGCGGAAGTGAGAGATGAAGTTGCTCGGTGTTTGCGTAACGATCGCATTCTGATTCCAGATGGTTTGGGCCCAGTGGAGCGCTCACCCGTCAGCAGGAAAATTATGAAGGCTACCTTTCTCTCGTTCGGTGGGGAAACGAGGCGACTGCATCTCCAGGGCCAGCAAACACTGTAGCCAAAATCTGTCGCAATCCTCCGCCAAGCCAGAGTAGGGCGCTGGATTGGCCACGGGACTGGAGGCCACTGGTGGTGAAGGAGAAGTGGTGACGGGTGATGCAGAAGTGTTAGAGGAAAGTGCACGCTTGAGGGCATCCACAACCTCCTGGAAAGGATCCGCGGAACTCATTCTTACGCTGTGTTGGTCTGGCCTTCTGTTATGGAACAGAGACTCAAGACAAAATGATGCTGGTAAGAAACAGGTTTATTGAAACAAGTAGCGGTGAGCATCAGTGGGTGACGATAATGGAGAATGTCTTTAAATAATGATGGTGAGAAATACTGACAGTCAGTGGTTCTTTTGCAGATGATGAAGGAGGTCGTGGATGTACTGGTTCATCACTGGAGTTCACACAGTGGAACGGAGAGAAGTAAGTAGCTGAGTGATGACAGGAACCAGGAAGACAACGGAGACTTTGGAGAAACAGGACGGTAGACAATCATACTAAACATCAATCGTAGGAAGGTAAGGGTAACAGGGAAATGAGTCCTTACTCAAATGAGACCAGACAATGTGACTGCGTGAGGTGAGTGCTTTTGTGCTGACTGTGCTGATAATCAGATGACGTGCATGTGCGGGCGATTAGTACTCAGGTGACAGCGGTCTCTGTGATTGTGTGGTGGTGGAGCTGATAGGATATTATCTGTATTACTGCAGATGTTTTTCATACAATGCAATTTAAAAATGGGGTTTAGTGGTTGAGTTTTATGAATTTAAGTCAACACATTAACATTTGTAAAAACATGTAATTGATTTTTTTCTTCCAACCATGCTGGAGAAAAAGTACAAACAATGTTACTTCTTGAATATTACAATTTTAAGGAATGCTACATTTTGTAATGAGGGACTAAACAGGATGAGTTAGTACAATTAATTGAATATCAGTTTGACATTGTTTTATGATTTTAATTACTGCATATAGTCAAAGGTTGGGAAAGTTCAGAAAGGGCACATCACCATTTTAAAGGGCTGTAGGCATTGTACTAACTTTTCTACTAAATTTTTCATTTATTTCATTCATAAATATGTTAGATTATAGTTCTTTTAAAATATTTAATTCTCACAACAAAAACATGGGATTCGTAGAAAGCAACATGCAGTTGAAACAAATGTATTAAAAATAAAAAATAAAAATTCATAAGCGTCTCCTAGAGGGTGCTATGGGGAATGACTCCAGCGTGACCAGTGTCTGAAGCATGAGTCTAAACACGACAATGAACTTGACTATGACGTCACCGCTGATGTAGCCGTAAGTTTAAAAGGGCACCTGTTAAATACGTCATTCTCTTTCTTGTCTTCAGGAAACTGTTTATTTGTACATAAGTGAGGACGACGCATGTTTAGCTCCTGCTTCTTAGCGTGGGCATTGTAGGCAGAGCAGGGACGAGTCGAAAAGGAAGTTTCCTTTTTTGGCTCCTCTTGTTGGCTCAAATAATACTATTGTCAAAGGTGTAGTAATTGTTGTTAATATAACTATTAGGAGTTATGGAAAGTTATGCCTGCACCAATGACAGATTAGATCTGGTTTGGCGGTATGAGACAGACTTTATGGAAAACATTTTTGTCTGGACATAACTGCCCCACTCCTTTGAATAACAGAGCTCCGCCTGTATAGCAGTATCGTGTCATTAGGCTTTCTGTAAGCCTCCTTGTTAAGCTGTCCTGAGCGTTGAACGTTGTTAGGTCGTCTCTCGCTTTAGAGAGATATGCTTTAGAAGGTCATTCTTCTGAAGCT
This sequence comes from Leuciscus leuciscus, assembly GCF_965113295.1. Taxonomy (NCBI): domain Eukaryota; kingdom Metazoa; phylum Chordata; class Actinopteri; order Cypriniformes; family Leuciscidae; genus Leuciscus; species Leuciscus leuciscus. The sequence goes on from NC_138738.1 coordinate 22,389,212, forward strand.
TCCGCTCCCTAGAGTTCTGCCCAGACCGCAAGTTTGCAAGTTTGAGTTGTTAGACTTTGAGTAGCCTCCTTGGTAAGCTGTTCTGAGCATAGGGTGTTGTTAGGCTGCCTCTCGCTTGAGAGAATCATCATGCTGAGGTCTCTGTCCTCAGAGCTCAGCTAGGCAGTACGCTAGGTTATTATGCTCTCTGTGAGCCTCCTTGGCTTTTACCTTTACATTAGTGAAGTGTTGTTAGAGAGTTGTCATGTTGAGGCCTCCGGACTTAGAGCTCGGCTAGGCAGTTTGCTAAGTCGTTAGACTCTCTGTGAGCCTCCTTTGCTACTGCGAACATTATTAGGCCTCTTCTCACTAGAGAGAGTTATCTTATTGAGGCCTCCACTCTGCAGAGCTCTGCTACAATAGCAATTGCGAGTTGTAGGCTTTCTATGAGCTTCCTTGCAAGATATCCTGAGCATGGGGTTGTTAGCCGTCGTTAGAGAGTCGTCATCCTGAGGCCTTCGCTCATAGAGCTCAGCTAGGCAGTAGGGCAGTATGCTAGGTTGTCAGGCTCTCTGGGAGCCTCCTTGGCTACTGCCCTTAGTGTGGAGTGTTGCTAGGCCTCCTCTCATTATGAGAGTAGTTGTATTGAGGCCTCCACTCTGCGGAGCTTCGCGGGCTAGTTAAACTGAGTTTTAACTCAATATGAGCTTTATTGCTACTGCCCTTGGGTTTGAGCGTTGCTAGGCCTCTTGATTGAGGCCTCCAATCTGCAGGGCTGTCTAAAAAGAAGTTCTGATTGTTAGGCTCACAATGGCCTGAATATGAATGTAGTTAGGCTTTAGAGTCATCCTGTTGAGGCCTCCATTCTTGAGAAGCTATGATCGGTCTATGATCACATTGCTGGTGTGCACTTTAGGGATGAGGACTTCTTTCGACTTAGCTCAGCCAATAGGGCACTCATCCCTTAAGCATGACAGTGTTGGTAATCCATTACCCATTCCAATGTCAAGTTCATTGTCGTGTTTAGACTCATGCTTCAGACACCGGTTATGCCAGAGACATTCCCCACCCTCTAGGGCAGGGGTTCCCAAACTTTTTCGTTCTAGGACCCACCTAGACAAGTATAATCAATCTCAAGACCCACTTGCACTGGTGCTAACAACTTTATCAGTTGGTCGCACCAGCATGATTTGGTCGCACATTTTTTTTTTCTACATGCAATGGGATTAATCAATGCATGCTTGATGGTCTTAATCTGCATTCCCTAGTTTTGCACTGATGTAAAAAGACTGACAGTGACAAGCCTTCATGTTAGCAAAATATTTTAAACTTTTAACTCTTAAAAAAACTTTTAAAAACATGTACTGTATGTTCTTTAATGTTTGATTATAATTTTACCGTCTTCACATAGGGATGGGAAATGATAAGATTTTATCAATAATAATAATGCCACTAACGATTCTGATTATCGATCCGATTCTTTAACGATTCTCTTATCGATTCTTGATAGCACTGTGTGGAAAAATGTAGTCATATGCTTTTCAAAAAAAACCAAGGGGTTTTATTTATTTTAAAGCTTGAGTAAGCAAACTGTACTCTTTATGTAATTTATGTAATAAATAGAACTTTATTGTAAAGTGTTACTGATTCAAACGTCTCCTGAGTTCACTGTTGGAAAGATCAGTTGTCCATTCATTAAAATGAATCGTTCAAAGGAGTCATTAGTTCGCGAATTGGACATGTCGTGCGCGTTGTGTGATTATCCCAGCAGTTAGGACATAGACATCCAAGATTTGTGTCAACACAGAAAACATTTCATCACTGGATAGTTTTTTTTCGTTTAATTGAAGTGTTGTTTTATGTCAGCTGAATGTCTGGGACGCTTTTCAGAGAAGATAAGGCAACAACTTATTTAGCACAATTCACACCCAGCGGTAATTGAGGAAGAAAAAAAAAATCTCCGAATGCTCCACATGAAACTTTGGTCTTCCGACCTTTTACCACCGTGTCGATTTATTTTGATTAATATGTGCGAGGGAGAGAGAGCAGGACAGAGCTTAGTTTGGAGACGGTGAAGTCTTTTTTACACTTTCGCCTGGCTCCGAAGAGAGAGAGAGAGCGCGCGCGCGCGACCGAGTACTCTCTCTGCTCGTTCTTTCAGTTAAACATGCACTGTCTGTGACTCTGTCACAAGCGCAGCCAGCAGTTCATCTACATTACTCAGCGATCAAATAACACTTTGGCGGGCGCTAAAACTCATAGTCGTTTGGTCATTAATCGGACTGGTTTTGTTTCACTCATCGTAACGTAAATTTAGCTGCAGCTAAGTGCCTTTGTGCGACCCACCTTTTCTCACTGTGTGACCCACAAGTGGGTCGCGACCCACAGTTTGAAAACCACTGCTCTAGGGGACACAGCATCTCGTTCCCCTTCTCAGGGAACCATGGTTACATGCGTAACCTCAAACCTTTTCCCATTTTCTCTCTCTCTCTCTCTCTCTCTCTCTCTCTCTCTCTCTCTCTCTCTCTCTCTCTCTCGCTTTCTCTCTGATGCTGTGTTTTGCAATGGTTCATTGCATTTAGCATTATGATAATGAACTGAAGACTTTCTATTTGAGTGTAGCATCTGTGAGAGGTTTGTGGTTGGACTCCATTAGTATTGAATGAAATTATGTTTTACTTAGGGCTTTATTAAACGTGTAGCGTTGGGTTCTCACTCAAACAAACACACACACACATATTTAAAGTTAACATGGGAAAAAAAAGTCAACATGATCAAAATGGACCATTTTTACACTGTATTGTGCCCATAAAAATAGCCTTAACAATCTTTTATTGTGATGTAATAACTTCCTCTGTCTCTAAAATGAAATTTGTAGTGTATGCTTACATAAAAATAGTGTTCCACACCTCTTCCTATACTGGTTTACTTCTCAATAATTGGTTATATTTATTATATCTAAATATGCATCTCCTGGGACATGAAAGCTGAGGATGCAAAGGTCTCCAATATCGTAATTTTCGGTCGCATTTTGTAGTGCATTTAATTTCACCATCTACTTTTGGTAGTTACGTGACAAATACCCTTTGAGACAGACAGAATAGTCAAATGAGTTTTTACATGGGTTTAACAATGATTGGGGTCATTATGATATTCTTCTGTCTCTGACATCAGAGGAAGTGTTCTTCATTCTCAGGGATTATTGTTTTGTAGTGTGAAGGCATTGTGATTTGTTTGCAACACATAGGGAATTGTGGGATAGCTGGTCTCTAAGGCAGCATTGATTACACTTCCAAGCTGCCAGCGCTTTCTCTCTCGCTCTATTTCTGTCTGCGTCATTGCAAGCTTGCTGAACACCTCAAAACTGCTGCTGACGACAAGGGCTTGGGTGACAACATTCTTAATCTGCTATACAAACTGCCCTTTTCTAGACACTAAAGGAAAAAACTGATCCATCAATAATATTGCTGATACATTTTGGTCAGTTGTAAAAGCAACTACAATATCTGAAAATCAGTTTCATAAGCTTTCCAATGTATTTCCCTGTGATTCTGATTACTGCAAAACAAATTAGATTATGTTTATGTAAATGTTTTATTCTAACCCATAGGGATGCAGGCAAAGTCTAATGCAGTTTTGACTTTTGTTACAGTGGGATAGAAGCCTCTGTTTAAGCCAGTTTCAGGGTTCTGTCACTTCGGTCTGGTTAATTTTTGGTTTTGTGACGGAGCCCTGACACTCATGTATTGTCTTGTCTTTGTGTGAGCATGCAATTTTGAGTGTGCGCTCTCTTGTCTGCGTGCCTTGTGTCTTGTTTGGAGCGTGGTGTTTGTATCCCAGCACTAATGTCTAGTTTGGCTCAATTTCCGTGTTGGGGTTCAGACACTCATGCTCCATGTTTCGTCTCTCGTGTGAGCACGTGTTGTGTATTCGTTCACTCGCCACGAGCTCTTGTCTTGTGTGTTTTGTGAGCCTGTTTTGTTTTCACTGTAAAGGCGCTCTTGTGTTTTGTTTTATCAGCTTATGAGTGTTCTCATTAGCTGCAAGTTTTTGTCTTGTTTTGTTTTAGCACATAGCTTGTGATTGTGTGTACTGGCCATGAGCTCTAGTTATTGTTTTGTTTGGTGTGAGCACATGGCTTGTCATGTTTGTTTCTTTGTGCCATGTGCTCTCATATCTATTGTCTAACCCCACCCTTCTTGTTATATGATTATTGGTTGATTTGCCCCACCTGTCCTCCCTCGTAAGGGGGGGGGGAGAGAGAGAGAGAGAGAGAGAGAGAGAAAATGGGAAAAGGTTTAACCATGGTTCCCTGAGAAGGGGAACGAGATGCTGTGTCCCCTAGAGCAGTGGTTTTCAAATACAAGCCCATTGTTTCCTGCATCTAAGTCCTCACCTCACCCCTCAACCCCAACAATTACAACCAGTAGATCACGAAAAACAAAATCATCATGTTTTTCAAAATCTGTATGATTTTCTGTCTTACAGTTATTTTATATAATGTCCATGCTTCTCTTTTCCTTCCCTTGTGAAGAAGAGAACTTCAACATATAGTTCTTCTTATGGAAGTAATAAACTTTACAAGAATATATTTTAGTACAAACACTTAGACACTTAGTGGGCCCTATTTTAACGATCTGAAACGCAAGTATCAAGCGCAAAACGCAAGTAACTTTGTGGGCGGGTCTTGGGCGCTGTTGCTATTATACCGGCGGGATAAATGACTCTTGCGCCCGACGTAAATCTAAAATGGGTTGGTCTGAAGTAGCTTCATTATTCATAGATGTGGTTTGGGCGTAACGTGAAATAAACCAATCAGAGCGTCATCTCACATTCCCTTTAAGAGCAGGCGGGCTTGTTCTATAGCGGATTCCTTTTATAACGGCGGATTTGCCAGGCGCGCGCCAGGAGCGGTTCACAGCCGAGGAGACCGACGTTCTCGTCAGGGACGTTGGGGATGGAGAAACACACCCAAATTAACTTCGGTTAAACAGGCGTATGATAATTTGGGTAATGTGTAAGCTAAATCGCTTTTATAATAAACTGTCTATCTATCTATCTATCTATCTATCTATCGGAATAATGTATGATTTGCAAAAATGATAACTGCTGCGTCTGTGTGTAGATGAGAAAATAAAAGTGTATGCGCGTTGTGCACACGCTACATTGATTATGGCCCTTAAAATAGCATATGAATAACATGCGCAATGCGCAACTGACTTTAAACTGTTTTTTTTTCGGTCATTGGCGGAATTGTTTTCTAAACCTGCAAAATAGCATGAGGGAACGTTTGCGCCGGAACACGCCTCCTCTTTGCGCTGAACCGCAAGTGTATTTCTTAGTTAACCGACGTGCGTCTGTGGAGGGAAAAGTCTGCTTTGCGCGGGTGCAAAATAGGAATGATACAGTACATGCGTCGGTGTACAAAGTCAATTGCGCTGGGTGCAAGATAGGGCCCAGTATGTATTACAGTTTAAATTCATATTAAACACAATTCACGTGTTTTTGACCCACTAAAGTAAGATTTACAGTAAGTACATCTTTATATGTAATTTCATAATTGCTTTTTTTGTCTTTGAATTATGGTTCAAGTTTACTGCTGAATGTAAAATAAAGATAATAATTCATTTCAGTTTTGACATTGTTGTAAAGTGCACTTTTTAAAATTGTACTTAAGTGTTAAGAAACATAGTCATGAAAGTGTACTAAGTTTAAGTTCACTTAAGCGTCCTATTATTTAATGTATATTATATTATTTAATGTATATTATATTATTAAAAAAAATAATTTATCTGTGCCTCACACAGAGCTATCACTGACTTCAGAAGACTTGGAATATTGTAGATATGTATCCCTTTTGGAACTTGATACCCTTGTGGTCCTCATCCACTTCCATATAGAAAAGAGAGCAGTTTGGACATCCACACATTTAAACATCTCCTTTTGTGTTCCACGGAAGAAAGTCATTTCAGCTTTTTGGAATGATATGGTAAGGATTACAATAACAGCGTAATGAGAAAATTATTAAAAAATTTGTATTGTTGGCTGAACTATTCCTTAAAGATCAGAATGAATCTGTGTAGAAAATACAGCATATTAAATATTGGCCTATCACGTCAGGTTTCATTTGATGAGTTAGTAGTTCTTTAAGAAATGTTTCTGAAAGGGTTTCACAAAAACGCCAGGGTCAGACTTCATCTCGGAAAAGACATCCTTTTGTGTCTATCACCTGAAGGCTAGTTTGGATATGTCTTAACTTTTCATGAAATTCCCTTTCTTCTAAACATATCAAATGTCTATTGTAAATGGGTAAAATCCCAACACTGCTTAACTTTGACATGTGAAGATGGAAAATAGAGTGAAGTTTGTTGCTGAGAAATACAGAAAAAACAAAAGTGTTGTTGCCTTGACAGTGAGATATCAATGATGGCACCAGGATTAATTAGGCATTTAGAATTTTTCGTGAGGGCATATCTCTTTATGCTAACTAAATGTAACTCTGCTAAATGGTTGTGCTATATCTTCACTGTCTGAAGGAAAGCAGAATTTACTGTACATGCATAAACCAAAAATGTGTTCAAAACAAATTATATTTATACTTCATCAAAATTGACCCTTTTATTCTCTTAATGCATGTTTCTTAATGCATTGTGATGCAAATGCATGCATTTTTATAAGACTTTGTTGTCTTTCATAAAAAATGTCATAACTTCTTCCTTCCTGAAATGCCCCCTTGACGTCTTTGAGACATGTATGTCTGTAGTTAACGGGTTAGTTCACCCAAAAATGAAAATTACCCCATGATTTAGTCACCCTCAAGCCATAGGTGTATGACATTCTTGTTTCAGACGAATACAATCAGAGTTATATAAAAAAATGCCCTGGCTCTTCCAAGCTTTATAATGGCAGTGAATGGCCATTTCTGTTTTTAAGTCCATCAAAGTGCATCCATCCATGATAAAAGTAATCCATACAGCTCTGGGGGGTTAATAAAGGCCTTCTGGCGTTTGTGTAAGACAAATATCCATATTTAAAACTTTATCGACTAAAATAACTAGCTTCCGGCAGACGGCCATAGGAAGGCATAGGAAAAAGGTGGATACAGCACTACAGCAATTGTCCTACATTTTTTGTGGTTCAATAGCCATTTCACTTAGAAATGTATCACAGCAATAAAATTGGTCACAATCTTGGTCACAAGATTATCATGAACCTAAAAATGAGTGAGAAATAAGTGATTTGCACAAAGGAGTGATGAAGGTATATACTTTTTTATTTAAAAAAACAAACAAACAAAAACAACTTAATGTTGAGGAATGCATATTAGATGCAGGGGTATGTTTTATTTTGTGATTTGATTACCTTGACCTGTACTGTGTGCTGCTATTGCCTTCCATGCCCCATTTTTTGGCTACTAGCAGAATTATTTCTTATCCAATTTCTATGGTGCAGACAGTTAGAGATGGAGCAGTGAATAAAGCACAGAGAGAGGCTTGGAAAAAATGTCACATTAGGTTACAATAAAAAAAAAAAAATACTGAGAGGGGCCGGAAGAACAGAGAGCGAGTACATTTCCACATTTCCATGAAATTGCCCTGAATATAGACATTACACAAAGCAAATAATTTCACAATTAATTTCCAATTTTACAATATATTAAAGACTCAGCATTTTAAATACAGTAAAAACATAATAGTTTGGTCAAAAATTTAACCCTGAGCAGCGAACAAGAAAGTTAAGCTGCGTTCATACTACAAATGACTTTGTCGCTGCATGTCGCCGGTGGCTGGCGATGAGGTCGCTAGTGGGCGTTCCCACTACTGGTTGCCTTGTAATGTTTATGAATAACATCCAATGACAGCGAATCAGTTTTCTTGCCGCTAAAAACAAACATTCTGGAGGGAAAATATTAAATATTTAGACTCGTAAAGCATGTAAGTTAAATGAACGAGTACCTGGGTCTCACCTCGCGCTATCTGTATAAACAAACCACATATTTGTGCTTTAAACAACTACAATCTCGACTGAACAACTCTTATAACTACATTTCATGACACAATAACAGTAGTATTTTAAATTTAAAAAAATACTCCTCCATCTTTCTGTCGATGCACTGCAGGGGCGAGGGGCTGAGCGGAGAAGGATGATGACGCGCGCTCCAGGCTCCACTCCTATTGGTTGTCGCTTGCGAAAGTCGCTCTTCATTTGCATAAAGTTAAACATTTCTCAACTTTGTCGTGTCGCCAGACACGCCCCATCCAGTCGCCAACGGTCGCGACTGCGCGTGTCGCCGGAAGTCGCCCGCTCCCCATTGAAATGAATGGTATCGTGTCGCTTTGTTGCGTGTAGTGTGAACGGGGCTTTATGTGTTTCATTCTCTAACCATGCAACTCCTAGTGGATGAAAGATGTACTGTATTGTGTATAAAAAATTGTTGTAGCATTTTCAGTTTTAAATTTGTGCAGAAAATTGTCCTATAGGGAGATTAATTGCATGATTATGGTCAATCTGAGCCAGACGTTGTGACCTTTAGAGCAGATGTGAGAAATGGTGTCTGGGCAATTAATGGTGTGAAATATGGCCTGCACACAAACACCCAGCGGCCCTGACGGTTAATCCATCAGTCCAGTGCGACTTCATTGATGACAAACAGCTATAATGCTGTTTACTCAGAGCAGCATCTGAAACGTCATGAATGGCATTTGGTTTTACGTTGTTAGGAGAAAGAAAAAAAGTACTGGGGATGTTTTACATATTTTTGAAGTAGATTTGCAATAAGCAGGGTAACACACAATAAGCCAGTTCCACTTTGCGTTCACATGTTGTGTTCAGTAACCTGCAAAAAATGTTTGTATTTACTCTGCTGTAATAAGCCCTGATGTAATCTTTCAAACATGTACTCTAGTTCCTGTCAGTGCTGGTGTTTGGGGTAACATCCAGAACATGACAGGCTATGCAGGCTGCCTTTAATTTAAAGCAGTAAGCTGAGGCGGAACAGCCTTGATAAGCTGTCTGCCTTTTAGTTTTTTCCGCCTAGACCGGGCATGCCTTTGGATATTTCATGTGGTTTATGGCAATTTCTGAAGGTTCTGTGGGATATTCTGTTCTGTGGGATATTCTGTTGTTGTTGTTGTTGTTGTTTTTACTGTCTGCATAAAATATATTGTAAGAAGACCGATGATTCTTAAAGGGATAAATCTGTCATGATTTATCACCCTGATGTCTTTTTTGTTGACCATAAAAGAAGGTATTTTGAAAAATCTCGGAGAATGTTTTTTGTCCATACAATAGAACCCAATGGTCTCCAAAACTGTTTGGTTACCAACATCCTTTAAAATATATTATTTTGTGTTCCAAAATAATATATTTTAAGATTATATTATATATTATATAATGTATAATGTATTTCTCAGATTGGTTTTAGCTAGTTAATTAGTTTTATTTATAGAAACTATTCACAATGCTTATTGTTTTAAAACAGCTTAAGAGAAAAAATATTGTGGTAATAATGTTTTATATTGAATTGTATCCATTTTGCAATTCAGTTTACAGCGACATTAAAATTAGGCTTTAATAAATTTGCCTGTAACCCACAATGAACAAGTCAAAAGCCTCTGTGGCAATGAAAGAAAAACTGAGGTGTGTGTCCACCACATGTTGTTTGCGGAGATGCATGTAGATGGGATAACATGGCCCAGTTAGCCCCTACTAGAAGATGGCATAACTACACCACATCTGGTTCTTAAAACAATCATTCTGCAAATTCTGTTTTCTGACAAAAGTTTTCGCAAGTAACATATATATTTCTAATGCTATTATTATAGTATAGAAGATCTTATGTTGATGTAGTAGAGTTCATGATGACATTTCCATGCTCCCTACATGATGACTCATTAGATGGGTGTAACCTGAGACGGAAACACCTTTTCTGGTTCATCGTGGAACATCCTGACTTTTATGTTGTTAACATCACTTGTTGAAAAGAGCATAGAAAAGTGCTAGCATTAAAAATCAGACCACACACTTTAGGAGAATGCAAACTGAGAGCATTGTGTCTGTATGACAAAAATAAAATAAAATAAAAATAGTATAAAAAGTAAAAAAAAGGGGTCACAGTTGGGTTTAGTCTGAATAAACATTTACAGATTATGAACATATTTACAGTATTTTGAGAAGTATGAATAATATAAATATAAATATCACCTGAGTTAGAGAATATTACACTAGACAGTGGGAGTCTAGTGCATGTTACAGATTATGAACATATTTACAGTATTTTGAGTAGTATGAATAATATAAATATAAATATCACCTGAGTTAAGAGAATATTGCACTAGACAGTGGGAGTATTGCACTTGCAGGCATATGCCTTGGGGGGCATGTTAAGTGTTCAGAAGGGAAATGGCCTGTGGAAAGAAACTGTTCCTGTGCCTGGATGTTCTTGTGGCCAGTGATCTGTGTCGCCGTCCTGACGGTAACAGTTCAAACAGGGGGTGTCCAGGGTGAGTGGAGTCTGTGATGATTTTACCTGCTCTCTTCCTCACTCTGGAAGAGTACAGGTCCTGGAGGGTTGGCAGGGGGGCACCAATAATCCTCTCTGCTGTCCGGACTGTCCGTTGTAGTCTCCTGATGTCCGATTTGGTAGCTGAACCAAACCAGACAGTGATGGAAGTGCTTAAAACAGACTCAATGACGGCTGAGTAGAACTGGATCAGCAGCTCCTGTGGCAGATTGAACTTCTTCAGCTGGCGAAGGAAGTACAGTCTCTGCTGGGCCTTTTTCACAATGGAGTCAATGTGATTTGCCCACTTCAGGTCCTGAGAGATGGTAGAGCCCAGGAACCTGAATGACTCCACTGCTTCCACAGTGCTGTTCATGATGGTGAGAGGGGGGAGTGCTGGGGATTTTCTCCTGAAATCCACAATCATCTCCACTGTTTTGAGCGTGTTCAGCTCAAGGTTGTTATAGCTGCACCAGACAGCCAGCTGTTCAACCCCCAGTCTGTAAGCAGACTCGTCACCATTTTGGATGAGACCGATGACGGTGGTGTCGTCTGCAAATTTCAGGAGCTTGACAGAGGGGTCTTTAGAAGTGCAGTCATTAGTGTACAGGGAGAAGAGCAGTGGGGAGAGAACGCACCCTTGGGGGGCGCCAGTGCTGATGGTGAGGGTCCTGGATGTGAGCTTCCCCAGTCTCACTCGCTGCTGCCGGTCTGTCAGGAAGCTGGAGATCCACTGACAGATTGAGGATGGCATGGAGAGCTGAGTCAGTTTGGCTGTGAGAAGATCAGGGATGATGGTATTGAAGGCCGAACTGAAGTCCACAAATAAGATCCGTGCATAAGTCCCCGGTCTGTCAAGATGTTGCAGGATATAGTGCAGTCCCATGTTGACTGCATCATCCACAGACCTGTTTGCTCTGTAAGCAAACTGAAAGGGATCCAGAAGGGGTCCAGTGATGTCCTTCAGATAGGCCAACACCAGTCTTTCAAACGACTTCATGACCACAGACGTGAGAGCGACAGGTCTGTAGTCATTAAGTCCAGTGATTTTAGGTTTTTTGGGAACCGGAATGATAGTGGAGCGTTTGAAGCAGCAGGGAACTTCACACTGCTCCAATGATCTGTTGAAGATCTGCGTGAAGACTGGGGCCAGTTGGTCAGCGCAGGCTTTTAGACAAGCAGATGAGATGCCGTCTGGGCCTGAAGCTTTCCTAGTCTTCTGTTTTTTGAAGACTCGGCTCACGTCCTCCACACAGACCTTAAGCTCAGGTTGGATGGCAGAAGGGGGGAGGAGAGGGGTTGCAGGAGGTGATGGTGGATGTGTGAAGTGCACATCAGAGCGGGTGTGAGGTGTGAGTCTGGGCTTCTCAAACCTGCAATAGAATGCATTGAGAGTGTCAGCCAGTTGTTGATTCTCCACAGATCGGGGGGATGGTGATTTGTAGTTGGTGATGTTCCTCAGGCCTCTCCAGACTGATGCCGGGTCGTTGGCTGAAAACTGGTTTTTCAGCTTTTCAGAGTAGCTTCTTTTAGCAACTCTGATCTCCTTTGTCAGTCTGTTTCTGGCCTGGTTATACAAGATTTTATCCCCACTTCTGTAAGCATCCTCTTTGGCATGACGAAGCTGTTTGAGTTTCCCAGTAAACCATGGTTTATCATTAGTGAATGATAAGAATGTCCTGGTAGGAATGCATGTATCCTCACAGAAACTGATATATGATGTTACAGTATCTGTGAGCTCATCCAGATCGGTGGCTGCAGCTTCAAAAACAGTCCAATCAGTGCAATCGAAGCAGGCCTGTAGATCCTGCTCTGCTTCGTTGGTCCATCTTTTTACAGTCCTTATTACAGGTTTAGCTGATTTCAGTTTCTGCCTGTAGGTCGGTATAAGATGAACCAAACAATGATCAGAGAGCCCCAAAGCTGCCCGTGGGACGGAGTGATACGCATTCTTTATCGTGGTGTAACAGTGGTCCAATATATTACTGTCTCTGGTAGGACATGTAACATGCTGTCTGTATTTTGGCAGTTCACGGGAGAGATTTGCTTTGTTAAAATCCCCAAGAATGATTAAAAGAGAGTCTGGGTACCTTTGTTCCATTTCAGCTATATGTTCAGCCAGCTGTTGTATCGCCGCGCTCACACACGCGTCTGGAGGAATGTAAACATTCGCGAGAATGAATGAGGAAAACTCCCGCGGCGAGTAGAAAGGTTTACAGTTTATGAAATGTGCCTCTAAATTAGGAGAGCACATCTTCTTCAGTGTTGTTACATCTGAACACCAACTTTCGTTAATGTAGAAACACAATCCACCACCTCTCGTTTTCCCCGTTAGTTCCGCGATGCGATCCGCTCGGAACAGCTGAAAGCCCGGCAGATGTAGTGCGTTGTCCGGTATGGCTTCACTCAGCCAGGTTTCAGTGAAGCACAGAGCAGCGGAGTTTAAAAAATCCTTGTTAGTGCGGGTGAGGAGAAGAAGTTCGTCCATTTTGTTAGGAAGAGATCGGAGATTCGCAAGATGAATACTGGGGAGTGCAGTACGGAGGCCGCGCTCGCGGAGTTTAACCAGCGCGCCAGCGCGCTTCCTGCGTTTGCGTCTGACCGCGCGTTTGAACAACACCGCTGCCCCTCCGACGAGAATGTCCAGTAAAACGTCTGAGTAATCAAAATCTGTAAAAAAGTTGTCTGGTGTGTGTTTCCTAATGTCCAGTAGTTCGTCTTTGGTGAAACTGATAGGAAAAGAATGACTAAACGCAGAACAAACCAACAAAAACAACACAATAACTGGAGAGCTCCACACCGAGGCAGCCATCCGCGGCGCCATCTTGGATATGGCGCCATCTTGGATATGTTTTACTGTCCTGCAGCTGCTACAGAGGTCTGATTTTTTTCATTCCTTTTTCTAAACACATAATGTATTGACTACTATCAGGATGGAAGGACCATTTCACCCAGTATAAAAAAAAGTGTTTCTGAACAGGATTACCTACCCTACCTTTAAGTTGGTCAGCTTGTTTTTTATGGTAATGGTCGTGACCTCTGGTTAGATATAATTTTACCTTAGTTAAGTGTGTACAGATCTATGGGGACTACATAATATACTTTTAGAAATAACAAACATGGTGCGGTTATCTAAAAAGAAGTAGTCAATCGCCTCTGTTAATTACCAAGACTGACGAGCTTATGATTATGAGATTGTATACCCAGTCAGTGCTAAACTCGAAGTGTTATAGTATAAATATAGAGTTAATTATAGGTAATGAAATAACTTTGCCACGCTGAAAAGACAGTAACACGCAGAATCCTTCACCCGCTTATCGGAAACTGTCGTTGGACCGATTTGGCAGGCCTTACATAAATGATTATGAGGGCAGATTATCAATAAATAAAGAATTATTTTTGACGCAGGTCCTTGCACAATACTATGTTTATGTTATGACATCAATACACTTTTACCATATTGCATGATACATTTTGACGTTTGCATCACATGCTCCATATGTATGGCTTTTCTGACATAGTAAACTAGCTCACCTGTGTATAGCACTGCACTTGTAAAATTCTTAACATGAGTCACAATAAAAGAGTTCAAAGACTTAGAATCAAGCTAAAATGGCATGGTTGCTTCAGCATTAAAGGGATAGTTCACTTTGAAATAAATTTTTGGTATGTTTTAGCTTACCTCAAAGGCATCCAAGATGTAGGTGTCTTTTTTTCCGCAGTAGTTTCAATTTTTATATTTTTAGGTCAAACCGTTCTTGTCTGTCAGTCATATAATGCAGGTCTATGGTCATTATCTCAAAACACAAGCACAGAGTCCAAATTAAAACAATTCCCCGTCGTCCAAATTAAACAATTCCCCATCGTAAGTACACACTGATGGCCTAAGACACGAAACGAGCGGTTTGTGTGAGAAAACGAACAGTATTTATATCGTTTTTACCTCTTATACGCAGCCATGTCGAAGTGATCTGATCTGACGTGTACGCAGACTGGTGCATAGATATATACACTAGATGTCGCCTTAAAGACATTCGTTCCAATGAACTGCCGTAGACAAGGCGACATCTAGTGTGTATATGTCTATGCACCAGTCTGCGCACACGTCAGATCAGATCACTCGGACATGGCTGTGTATAAGTGGTGAAAACTATATAAATACTGTTTGTTTTCTTACACAAACCGCTCGTTTCGTGTCTTAGGCCATCAATGTGTACTTACGATGGGGAATTGTTTAATTTGGACGACGGGGAATTGTTTTAATTTGGAATCTGTGCTTGTGTTTTGAGATAATGACCATAGACCTGCATTATATGACTGACAGACAAGAACGGTTTGACCTAAAAATATCAAAATTGAAACTACTGCGGAAAAAAAGACACCTACATCTTGGATGCCCTTGAGGTAAGCTAAAACATACCAAAAATTTATTTCAAAGTGAACTATCCCTTTAACCTTTTAGTGTCAATCACCGGACATTTTATTTCTGAACTGCTGTAATGTACAACAATAATAAAACATCATCACATTCACATTCATCTGTTTTGGAGAGAATTGAATGCACTTTTTGTGCCCCTCACTGGACATGTCACTTTAAAACACAAGTGTGGGTATCTGCAGGTTGGAGCAATGGACGTGATGGAAGGTTGCACCATGCCAAAAGGTAGGGGCGTGGAGAAAGGTATTTATCATTGGTCGCAAAAGCTGTCTGTCAGGGTGTAGGATAGGTTTAGGGGTTAGTTTCTGTTATAGCAATTCCCCTTTCGGTACGCCTGCTTTTATTACTCCAACCTGCAGCTATCCCTGTCTCTTGAAACATGCAAGAAGCAACGTAATATTATTTTGCAGAAATGATGCCATAGGCCCGTTTTTTCCATTGAGTCTGTTTGGTTTTGTACACCCCCATGCAGTGCAGCCCTTGTTGGTTCGCAGCCTGAGGACCGGGCATATTTACAGTACAGCCTTCTAAAGCAACTGAGCAATAGCTATCATAAGTGAAGCCCTAATGGCCATGAAGAAACTCAATGGAATTGAGCACCCTGAGTTCATTTTGTCTATGCATAATGTTTTATGACACCCTTTTTTATTGAAGTGCTAATTACAGTTGTCTCTACATTCTTGAATGTAGAGGACTCTTGTATCCAGACACTGCTCCTTTGCAATTTTGAATAGCGTCTTCAGTACTAAAAGCACCAGCCATGAAATGACTGTGCTCCCAAGCAGAGAAAATGAGCTTGTGTTCACACTCCCTGAATGGTGTTCTGTTTTCACATTTCTTTTAATAGTGGCTGTGAATGACATCATATAGTGATCTGGGAACAGTGTTACTGCTTTTTTTTGTGAAAGCTGTTACTTCTGAGCAGTATTAGCAGCTTTTAATTCATGTCAATCAGGTGGGTTCTTTATCTGAATGCTGTACGGAAGCTGTAACTCACACCCAGTGCTGGTCCTCCCTATGTTGTACTTCCCTATGTTGTATGTATATATGTAGTTGCGTAGGGCCCCCAAACCACCAGGTGGCCCCTTTGAACTCAAATGATTTAATGACTAGTGCTGTGCAATTAATAGAATCTTCCAACGATTATGAAAAGACGATTCCGCATTCCGTACCTTTCCTTTTAAGCGGTGCGCTGTCGCCTTTCCTACCTAACATCCAAATCAATCAAATAATGTAACATGACTGTAATAATATGCCGGATGTGCATGATACTAAAAAAAGAGTTAAAAGTGTATTGATTCCCCAGGCAGCTTTCAATGCGCGTGATCTGAGATGGAGTGAAACACTGACAAGTATAGGCTACATTGGGCTTTGGGCGTGCGCTTAAACAGACAAATACACACAAAAATATATCAAAATGTCTGTCTTGCCAAGTTTTCACTTAAACACAGTCAGATATGTCTTAAGTGAACATAAACAGTTGGGAAAATAAACGGGAGAATGATTCACTTTCTTCACTGAATAAATTGAGTTACTTTGAAAAGATATGTATATTTAATTCATACAGTGAAGACTATGCAGTGTTTTATGTTCACATTTGATTTCTTTATTCAATTTCTGTATAGTAGGCTTATTATTATTTGTAGGCTAAATTTATTTAATTTGTATCTTTTTCTATTGTATTTGTTGTATTTGTAATTACATTTTTTTATTGTATTACTGACTGTTTCAACTGTTTAACAGTGAATCTGCTCTGAAAGAACAGATCTTGGTGTTGGGGTCTTTTGGGGGGTTTTATGAACGCACTGACATATCTTTCAAACATTTTCCTTTAGGCAACAAATTAAATAAAACTATTTATGAAGACTATATATATATATATATATATATATATATATATATATATATATATATATATATATAGCATTAATGTTTCTAGAATGTACTATTTCTGTTGAAATGTTTAACATTTATAAACATACTGATGTATCGTCATGCATTTAGATAATGGTGGAAGTTTCCTCACCCTCATGACAGAGAGGGCCCTATCTTGCACCCAGCGCAATTGACTTTGTACACCGACGCATATATCATTCCTATTTTGTGCACAGCGGACTTTTCCCTCCACAGACACACGCCTGTAAACTAAGGAGTGAACTTGCACTCCCGGGGGCGGTGCAGCGAAAAGAGGAGGCGTGTTTCGGCGCAAACATTCCCTGGTGCTATTTTGCAGGTTTAGAAAACAATTCCGCCACTCACCAGGAAAAACCTAGTCTAAAGTCAGTGGCGCGTTGCGCATGTCATTCATATGCTATTTTAAGGGCGCATGCTTGGCCATAATCAATGTAGCGTGTGCACAACACGCATACACTTTGATTCTCTCATCTACACAGAAGCAGCAGTTTTCATTTTTGCAAATCATACATTATTTCAAGGAAAAATATTAACACACGAGGGAAATCATTGTTGTGTCCATGAAGATGTGAAAAAATAGGCATAAATCTAGCTTACACATTTACCCAAATTATTATACGCCTGTTTAACCAAAGCTAATTTGGGTGGGTTTCCCCCATCCCCAATGTCACTTCTCTGTCTTTTACGGCCCTGACGAGAACGTCGGTCTCCTCGGCTTTGAACCACTCCTGGCGCGTGCCTGGCAAATCCGCCGTTATAATAGCAATCTGCCACGGAACAAGCGCGTCTGCTCTTAAAGGGAATGTGAGATGATGCTCTGATTGGTTTATTTCACGTTATGCCCAAACCACACCTATGAGTAATGAAGCTACTTCAGACCAACCCATTTTAGATTTACGTCGGGCGCAAGAGTCATTTATCCCGCCGGTATAATAGCAACAGCGCCCAAGACCCGCCCACAAAGTTACTTGCGTTTCGCGCTTGATACGTTTCAGATAGGGCCCAGAGTGTTTGTGGTGCTGTAATTTTTATGTCATATTATTTTAAACGGTTTCTGTGCTCTGACTGTCATATGGATGCCAACAGATCAGAAGTCAGATGTTCCCGCCCTATATTAGTTTCTTTTTCGATAATTAATTTTACTCAGATGTACGTCACAATTTGGAAAAAAGAGCTGTCGCTTCATCCATTACATCGCAACTTTAATACACTAAGGAACATTTGTGCAAACTTGGGTTGGTGGTTTCTGTGTTGGGCTCCTTATTAAAGTGAGCATTTTTTATCAGCATTAGTATGGGTATTGGGGATACTGGTCTTTATTCATAATACTTAGGAAAAAGATGCCATTAAACAAAAATAAAAAATATTGTCTTTTAGTGTTTCCACATTAATTTTGAGATTCAATGTGAAAACATATTTATGATTACAAATTTTAATGTTAGGTGCGAGTAATTCGTATTTGTTTTACAATAGACACCCCTAGTAATTATTGATATGACTTTTACAGCAGAATGATACATAATTGATGGTGCTGATTACTTCCTTATTGTATGATTATGTGTAGGGTCTGTATGTTTTAATCCTGTTGTTGTTTCCTATTCATGTGGAGATAAACATGCTAATCCTCTGTGAATTACGTTTTGTCCCACATGAACATGAGTTTGGTCATAGCATATGGTATATGCTGAATATTATTCTGAGAATTGGCTGCATTTAAAAAGCATGTGAGACTTACAGATACTTTGTTATTTGTTTGTTCATTAGTTATGACCCAGGTCTTTTACTCAGCCCTGAACTTCTATTTGCTAATCGATTATCCTCTTTATAATACTACCTTGTGATTATTTATAATAATACTGTTTATAAACACCTATTTTACCGAGAGGTTTTACAAGATTTGTTGTTTACGTGTTGTGTATGCGTTGTATCCGTGCTGGAGAGGTCCAGTGAAGCAGAGTGTTGTACGTTTAACTTAGTGGGTCTTGAAATTACATGTGTAGGTAAAATGTTAATGGTAGAAGAACCTTTTGCAGTTTTGCAGCAGTCTGTGATGATGTGTATACAGTACATCTGTTTATGTTTAAGGAAGGAAATTTTACATTTGAGGATATTAAAAATAATTATGTAAGGAATAATTGACGACGGGCCATTGAATTATTAGAAAATGATGGTAATTGGGGCCGTAACACCTCGGGTGTGCATTATTTTTCTAATGATTCAATGGCCCTGAGTCAATTATTCCGTTTATACTACAGTTACCACACATTAAAACATTGTTCGGATAATGTATTTCAAGGTTTTTGTCCTTTTGGCTTTTGTCTAGTCTTGTGTTTGGGACTAGTTTCTTACAAATCTCGTCACAAGCCTTCATTGCTAATTACAAAACGTCATTTTAGAGCTAGTAACGGAGACTTAAGCCACTGATAGCAGATGTGGTGGCAAACAATTTATTCCACACAGACTAATACAGTTATTAATACAGTTATTAGAGAGAGAGAGAGAGAGAGAGAGCGAGGAAGAGATATGTGCTTTTCCATAACAACTAATAAATGCAAAATACATAATACAACGTAATTTTGGGAAAATAATTGGTTGTTTTTATCCTATTGTTTACTATATTTATTTGCTCGGTCAGTGTCGTTGTGGGTTTTAGTTCTGTGGGCTGTAAATACCTTTGAAATAACTGAAATGATTTGGCAAAGTGATATGGAACTGTTATGTGGTCTGGAACTACTTTAGCTGTGCATTTCCCTGAAAATAATTGCACACCTTAGAACGTCCGTCAACCAATCAGATTCAAGCATTCAACATCCCCACAGTATAAAACAATTTATTTGATCACGTCCAATCAGCATGACCAAAAAAAATCATCCACCACTGTGGCTTAACATTGTACAATGTGACTTTAAACTCACAATATGGCTTTGTATGTTGCAACTGTTACTTTATATCTCTTAATTGCAACTTTATTTTTTTGGTAATTGAGACTGCAACTGCCGGATATATATATTTTTTTTCATGTTTTTAATTTCAACTTTATCTAATTTAATGTCTCTATCCCTCTCCTTCCAAACACATACACATACACACACAGAGATTGAGGCAGTTGGTGAACTCCATTCTCTCCTCTGTAAAGAAGACTGTTTAATATGCGGCTTTATGAAAATGAGGCCTGGAATACCAGGGGTTACAGACACACACACACACACACACACACACACACACACACACACACACACACACACACCACACGCACACACACACACACACACACACACACACACACACACACACACACACACACACACACACACACACACACACACACACAACCCCCTTTTCTCGGCTTTATAATGAAAGATCAGCCCCTGGACTGTCTTTAAAGAAGGATTAATGTGATATTTAATTGTCAGGGGTGCAGCCGTTTGTGTTTGCATGGTAATACAAAACATTTTCTGTACAACAGGGGTACAAAAGGGCACTATCTACTTCACAAAACTACAACACCAAGGAATGAAATTATATTTTAGGAAAGCACTTAGCACACTAAATTTAGCTGAGTCATTTTGTGAGATTCATCTGTTATATTTGTGCATGTGCACACTCAGCAGAGAGAGTATGTATGTGTGTGAAATGTAATTAGGTGGCAGAATAAACTAGGCCATCGAAACCCCATTGTTGAAGCTGGATTCTCTCATTTTCATCTGTTAGCCAGTTTACTAAAAATTGTTCAATGAGGTATCACACCAAGATTGTATGTGTATTCTTGAACACAGCAGAGAGTGTGTTTTTGTGATTACTATGAATGTAGGCTAAGAGGTTGGGGGTGGAGTTTTTGGTGAGTGGGTGGGTGGGTTTGTGTTTGTTTGTGTGTGTTTTCCAGTGGTGGGGGTCTTCACTAAACTGTATATCCCCTATGGGTAGAGATTAGTCTCTGTCTCCAGCTTCTCACTCTCTCCCTCTGTGGGGACAGTGTGGGACAGGGATAGATCACAACATGAAAACTAATGGCACACAGAAGTTGTCAGAGGTCTTTCAAGAGAAGGTGAGTAAATCTTCAGCGAGGCTTTTGTGTGTGTGTATGTCTGAATAACAGTGGGAACAGTGGGAGATGTTTTTAGCTTTAATCATATTTAGCAAACTGTATAGGCCTATTACTTTTGAGCCAAATCCTCCAGTGTAGAAGAAAGAGGTCCATGATGTCAGTTTGTGTGGGTGTGTCTGTGTCCATGTATGCATACTGCGTGAAGTTTAGCATGATGTGTACAAAGGGGCTTTCAGAAAAAGACCTCTTGCTGCTCAAACTTGGAATGTTCTGCCTGTGACTCTCTGACCTCATGACCTTAGCTGCCCAAACAAACAGAAACAGTGAATGTTTGAAAGCTTGTAGGGCTGACATAGTGACACCAATTACTAAAACAGGATGAGCTCTTTGAACTCATTGAACCGACTCAATGACACAGAAGATGTCATTGACATGTCATTGACATCTCAATTTTTTTTTTATCTTTTTGAGTACCTAAACACAAATATGCATTTTTGTAGTAAGCCCTAACATTACTTTTATTGCAAGATAACTAACAAATCATAATTTTAATTAGGGTTGTTTTCTGAAGTTTTTGAAGTTTTTACATTAATTGTGTAAATGTATGAAACAGTGCTCTTTACTCAGTTGCACACAAAAACACACACTATATATTTCTGTATCAAACACAATAATGCAACTTTTCACACACTTTTTTTATGGGCATGATCTGGCTTGGATTACAGATATCCAAAGATTACAAACTGATCACAGTTGTAACACCACAACTTTTGTAAGTTAACAAATGCAAAAAAATATATAGTTGGTAGAACTTTAAAGTTTGATTTTGTACTATACAAACATGTTCATTGAAATATTGACTAAGCCAACTCATACAATTTTATTGCATGAACATCATTAACTCAAACCTTTTAAATGTTTACTGCTAGCACTTCCATGTGCTAATGTATTTAATTGACATAAAATCTACAAAGTTCGTAATAGTAGCCTATCTGTCCAGTGTATTTAAAAAGGTGTGTTGAAGATATGACACAGCCATGTTTTGCGCTAGAACAGTTTGCTGCCAATACATTTCTCACTGTACCATATGACTGTTTCTATTTGAACCTTTCGAGGTTAGATACAGTAATTTGGCAGTCTCTACCATGGCAAGGCCTCTGTTTACAATATCACGTGTCATACTGTCATGTAAAATGCCTGTATTATGCCATTTGTCTCCTTCCTTCTGCATCTCTGATCAAGCTGATTGACACAGTCATTGATTGTTTCATCTCTTGTACCTTCTCTCTCTCTCTCTCTCTCTCTCTCTCTCTCTCTCTCTCTCTCTCTCTCTCTCTCTCTCGCTCTCTCTCTTTTTTCTCACACACGCACAAACACACGCACAAACACACACACATGCAAATTACTCTGCTTTTGTTAAATGTCCCATCTGAATTTCTCTATTATTTTCGGATAAACGGGTGATCCGCCAGGAACTTTGTATGTGTGACTTTTGTGCTGTTGCTCAGTTCAAGAGAACCCAAATAAAACCATTATAATGCCAAAATTATTAAAAGTGTTAAAGAAACAATGTCACTGTCTAAGTCAGCTCAGGTGTTGCTTTGGTATATGTAAATAAAATGTAGCATCAGAACCAACATGAGCCTTGTGATTTATACTTTATTTAATTGATTATGTGTCTGTATTAATCATTTCATATTTACAACACTAATTTCATCAAATTACTTCTGTAAACTTAATAAATCATGCCTTTCATTGTATATATGTTGCTTCAGATGCTGCCTCTGTACAGATATTGCATTGTAAAGCCAGCTATGTTTAATGTCTTACCACATTCATTTTAACTTAGAAAAAAAGATAAAAATGGAATGATGGTTGAATTCCTCAGAAATAAATATCATCATGATATGATTTCAGTGATGGCACATTAAATTTCTTTTAACTGTTATAATATTATTAACTACTGAATGTTGTTTAAATGTTTTAGAATCAGAATATGAGAATGCGTTCTAATTTACTGTTTATCTCCTCTCATATGTTTAGTATGACCCAGAAAATTCAGGCTTCATCAGTACTGAGCGTTTCCGAGACCTGCTTGCTGCTCATGGATCAGAACTGGACCCTCACAAGCTGGAGGTTCTTCTTGCCCTGGCTGATGGAAATGCTGACGGAAAGATCTGCTACCAGGATTTTGTTAACCTGGTGAGTTCTGCAGATGAACTTGAGGTGAGGTTTGAAGAACTTCTGACCCTGAACTAAAAGCCAAAACATGGAATATTCCATTCCACTTGCATGGGAATGCCATAAAATCTGTGGGAAAATCTCAATGCCACCCACCCTCAGTCTCACACCCTCCTTTGCCCTTTTCCCTGTCTCTTTCCCATTCTCTCTCAGTCTTTCTTTCACACATACAGCAACTTTTCAAAGAGTCTATTGTCCACCACAGTGGCTGGAGAATAGAGCTATAGTGCTATAAAGCAATGCAGTGAAACATTGGATCAGATTCTGTGTTTTGATTGGCTGTGGCAGGTCATGTGAAAGTGGGACAGCAAGGAATGAGGAGTATGCAATTGGTGTTTCTACACTGCTATTGTTCTTCTACAGCTCTCATTCACTGTCCACTATTTAAAAAAAAGTGAGAACAGAGAATCAGAGGAAAGACAGATTGTAATAGCAAGAATTGGAACGAACTGAGAATTCTATATACATACTGTACATTAAGATCCATGTTTCACTTTATTTTGTGTGTGAAGTGTGGCAGCACCACTCCATTATATATTTTTCTGAGAATTCTTTCTTTCCTTCAGCCTTACAGTCTTTCAGCTGGATGTAGTACCATGGTGCCCCAACAGTAGAGCATGGCACAGATATCACAGTTTGTGTGTACTGTCTAAATCCCATATTGTTTGACTTTTCCTTGTTTGGTGTCCATAGAAACAGCCAACACAAAGATCATCCACAAATCATTATGCCTCAGAAAAGTGAAGCACAGGGAGCACTTCATGTCTGTTTATTTTTGTGGGGAATGTGTGTGTATAAAGAGTTGCACAGAGACTGCAACTGTTAATATGAGTTGTTTTAGTAAAGCTGATGGGTAACAGCAGGAAGAAATTAATAGAATATTCATGTGGTAGAGTAAGAAACTCACTGAAACTTTTCTATTATAATATAAAGATTTGCAATTTGAAGACTTGATTTAATATTCCCAAGTTTATTCATTAATATTAGTTAATGCATTATGAGTAAACATTAAAAATGAACAATAGCATGTAAATAAATTCATATTAACCTATTAAACACTGATGTTCATTATTGTAAAGTGTCATTAAAAGTACCTTTTTTTTATATTTACCATGATTAGTGAGAATGATTAGTACCATGGAATTCTTTTAAAGTATCCTGGAGTATCATGTAAATACCTGCTAAATATTCAGTATCATAGTCTATGTGAATTTTTATTTATTTTTTAATTACTATTTGATGCCATCACTGCACCATGGTAAGACCACAGTACGGGCTAGGTACACTACCGTTCAAAAGTTTTGGGATGGTAAGATGTTTTTGAAAGTCTCTTATGCTCTCCAAGGTTGCATTTATATAAAAATACAACAAAAACAACAATATTGTGAAATAGTATTACAATTTAAAATGTTTTCTATTACATTTTTCTATTTTATTTATATTATAAAATGTTATTTATTCCTGTGATGGCAAAGCTGAATTTTCAGTAGCCATTACAATAGTCTTCAATGTCATATGATCCTTCAAATCATTCTAACATGCTGATTTGATGTTCAAGTAACATTTCTTGTTATCACAGCTGAAAATGGTTGTCCTACTTCATTTTTGTGGAAACTGTGATTGCTTTTTGTTCATGATTCTTTATTTGACTGTCTTTACTGATTATCTTTACTGTCACCTTTTTGATGAATCTTTGATCAAGTCTTACTGACCTCCAACTTTTGAACTGTAATCTATTAAAGGATTAGTTCACCCAAAAATGAAAATTCTGTCATCATTTACTCTCCCTCAAGTTGTTCCAAACCTGTATGAATTTCTCTCTTCTGCTGAACCCAAAAGAAGATATTTTGAAGAATGCAGTAACCAAATATTTAATGGACCCCATTGACTTCCATAGTATTTTTTTTCCTGCAATGGAAGTCAATGGGGACCATCAACTGATTCATTACCCATATTTTTTTATTTATATATCTTCTTTTGTGTTCAGCACAAAGGTTTGGAACAACTTGAGGGTGAGTAAATGATGACAGAATTTTCATTTCTGGGTGAACTTATTCCTTCAAAGCTGGCCAGTGAATGTATTTTGTTTTGTTTGTGTCTGTGTGCATCTGTATATCTATATTAAGCAAACAGGTACTAATTTAACATCAGTAAACAGCTTGCAGCTGGTTGTGTGCACATTTCCATCTACAGAAACTCATTTGTGATGAGCTGTTATCCGGGTATGGATCTGCGGTCAGTATTCCCCAGTTTAGATTTTCACAAAGTTGGCTTCATTCCTATATTTAAAACAGTAAACTGTTATTGTAGCTTTACTGTGTGAAGCATGTGAAACTTTAAGCTTTGTAGGTCAGCTTAGTCATGTTTTAAACTATTACATTTGATCCCATTGTGACGGCAAAGGCAACATCTTCAGGGGCTTTCTGGATAAATTTCTTCATCCTACTCAGGGCCTTTTCCACAACTTACATAATGCATGACCTGTATTCCTGATCAGGAGCCTGGCATGGGATAAAAGAACATTCCAGGTTTTTGAGGAAGGCTTTTTGCCTCAGCGGTGAAAAGCTTGTTTGAACAGCATTGTCTCATGCACACAAACGCACACACGCAATCACTTACACACTGTTTGTTACACAGCTGCTCTGAGACTTGGAGATGAGTGTGGAATATTTAATCGGTTGCTAAGTGACAACAGTGGCATTCTGTCTGTGGCAGAGGAGGGGAAGGGGGGGGGGGGGGGTGCACTGTCAAAGACAAAAAGACAGATCATAGACGAATTACATCATGGACATTTCTAAATAAACTAACAGGTGAATTTATGGAAGGCATTTTCTGCCAAATTTAAATAAATAAATTAAATGATTAAAATTAAAACCAGATTAACGATTTCATTACAGAAAACAGTACGCAAAATATGTGACAAAATTGAGAATGAAATTAAATGATTTCATTTTCACAGCATTATCCCTGTCAAATTGAAAAATAAAATGCAATTGGTGATTTCACATTTCATTTTCACTACAGTCTCGAGGCAAGACTGCCAATATTAAAATGAAAAGCCAAACGTGAAAAAGAAACTACAAATACAGTTTTTACAATGCTCTTTAGTAACGCTCACGCAATAATAGTGACACAAATACAAATGTAAATTTTCGTTTTCATTTTAATTCCTCTTTTATTTCACAGTTTTCATTTTCGTTTTCATTTTCAAAGACAACCTGCATGCAAATTCTATGTTAATGAGTGGGTGTGGCTTATTCTAGTAACGGCGCTAGTAGAGACACGCCTTCTGTAAAGCGAAGTCGTCGACGTCCCGTGTGCATGAGTTGAATGTGTGAAACGAAATTATTTAAATGTGATTATATTGTAATCGAGACGACGAGATATGGCGAAATCTGTTAGTGAGCTTTTGCGGGAAGCTGCCGCAACATTAGAACATGGAAACAACCAGCCTGACCATGTTAGTTCTTTTTCTAACTTCGCTCGGTGTTTCACTATGGGAATCGCTTTGGGCGTGACCAACTACGGAAGCTTCTATGCCACCACGTCTGTCTTTGACAGACAGGTCGACCTGAGATCAGGCTCCGCCCCCACCTATATTACTCAGGTCGACCCTACGAAGTCATTCTCGCTTTCTTCCCGTGAGGGACTACAACAAGCTCTCTCAGCACGTCCGACCCTGTCGCTGATTTCGCTTAACTGTTCAACAGGCGGGCCGTCATTGGATTACGCTACCGAACGCGACTTCAGTGGATTGGATTGGGACTGTGTTGAGTGTCACACCGAATAGTGTCCGCGTCAAGGCGAGCTATTCTTTTAGGAATATCGCGTGTTATCACGACGGTAGAATTTTCAGTGGTGTCAAGCCACCGTAGGCTTTACGCGTCAGGCGAGCCGCGAAAAGGGCTAACTACCCTGTGATCCATCGATCGGACTAACGTGTTGTGACGAGTCTTTGAATCACTCCTTCTCTCTCCAGCCGTTATGTCGACAGTCATTACCCCCGCCAAAGGGAATGAGTCGAAAAGCAGGGAACCTGCACCCCGCCCGTGTCCATCGTCATGTGGAGCAACCGTCTCGGGCAGGGACCCCCATCCCATGTGCATCGTGTGCATGGGCGCTAAGCACGCTCAAACGTCGCTTGCGGACCCACAAACGTGCGTTCACTGTGCGTCATTGGCGGTAAAAATTTTGGAGAGAAGGCTGAGAGTGGCGGTGGCTAGCCAGCAGGACCCATGTCTGGCCGGAGCCATCGCGAAACCTAAGGCTACCGATCATCAGCGAGCTACCCCGACGAGCTGGGCTGAAATGATGGAAGCCGAATCCTCGGATATGCCTCCTCTGTTCGATGGCCTTCTCGCACACGAGGAGGGGGAGCCGGGGGACGAGGACGCGGAGGGCGATGCTAACTCTGACCTCCTCGACTTGGACATGGACGACGAGGAGGAGGAAGACAACTCTCTCTTCCCTGTCCAGCAGTCTAGACCCCCTAGCGCGACTGACACTGGCTCTCAGGCGGACGGTAACCTGCACGAGGTGTGCAAGCGAGCCGTTGCAAAACTGGGCCTAGCGTGGCCCGCGGCCCAGGATTCAGAAGGAGCAGAGAGGGACCTTTATGACGGGAAAAGGCTACCGCCTGCTCAAACCACAACGAGACAACTCCTACCTGCCGTGCCGGCGTGCATGAAGGAGATGTCCCGCCATTGGGGTAGCCCCTTTAAGAGCAAGCTCCCGACCAAGGGATGCTCTAAGCTTGAGATCCAAGGAATGGGAGAGCTGGGGCTGGCCGGACCCCCAGCGATAGAGTCTTCAGTGGCCTATCACCTCCATCCGAATCGCCGATCTATTTCTGCCTCATCCCAAATTTCGCTGCCGAACAAGATGGAGCGTCTGACCGCGTCCGTCTATCAGAGGATGTACAAGTATGCGGTGCAGTCAGTGTGCTCGCTGAACGCGGTGACTTTACTGTCAGCGTACCAGGCAGAGATTTTGGAGGAGATGGGGCGACAACTAGATACGGGAGTGCCGAACCCAGCACTCTGGGATGAGATATGTGTGGTAAACGACCTAATTCTCCGCTCTTCTCGTGGCGCAGTGCAGGGCTGTGGCCGTGTTATGGGCTTGGCCGTTTCAGGTGAGAGAGCGTTATGGCTGAACCTGTCTGGATTAAGCGACGCTCAAAAAGCAGAGGTGATGGACGCTGCGTTCGACCCAACTAAGGGCCTTTTCGGACCAGCTCTCGAGAAAATTAGAGAAACCAGCACCCTCAGGAAACAGGAGGATGAGGCTTTTAACCTCTATTTACCACGCAAGCAAACACCGCGACCACCCTCTCAGCCAGCACGGCAGGGTTTTGCAGCAGCCGCTGCGGCGAGAGGGAGACAGACGGGGGCTAGGAGTGTGAGACCGGCTCCCAGCGGACAGCAATCTGGCCATCGTCCGAGATCGGATGGCTCCGGACCCTGGGGGAAACATTCATTTGCGGCCGCGGCGGCGAGAAACCGCCCACCCCACCCCGAGGATCGGAAGAAAAAGCGTGCGACCTGACACGCGAATGTTCCCCTGCACTTCTCTCTCCGCCCGCAAAGAGAAGGAGGGGGTCCAGCCCTGTTGTTCTCAGTTCAGTAAGGGCTCCAGCTATAAGCTATCAAGTTCAAAATGTTCTCCAGTGTCACCAAGCACTCACACAGGGTTTTCAAACGCCCATCAGTTCAGGGGAATGTTTAATAAAGAATGCATTATCGCATCCAGGCCACAGGCTAAGGGCGATATGCTCCCCGAATTCAATAAACACAATAAATGTTTCACTATCGCAGCCAGGCAGAAAGCCGAGGGCGATAGATTGCAAAAAAATGCAAACATTGAAATGTGTGTCCCTAGCCTCTCCGCCGGAGGGAGCGCGCGCGCCTTCAGAAAGGGTCAGCGCAGAGACGGTAATGACGTCATCAGAGCGCGCCTGCGTTGGGGAAGTATACAGGGGACCTCTCTCGGCTCGCATACTCAGTTGGCGCGCATGCGCAGCTCATCCGTGGGTTGTAAACACGATTTCACGGGGATACAGACTTCAATTTGCCATGAAACCACCCAGATTCAATGGTATGATAGTCTCAGTGGCCGAGGGAGAAGCAGCTTGCGTCCTGACGGCCGAGATAGACACTCTTTTAGACAAACGAGCCATCAGAGTGGTGCCAAAGGAAGTGAGCTGTCAGGGTTTTTATTCCCGTTACTTTGTGATCCCAAAGAAGGGGAGCATATCTCTGCGTCCAATTCTAGATCTACGTGTGTTAAACAAGCACCTACGGAAATATTCATTCAAAATGTTGACACACAAAACACTTTGTCGATCCATCCGCCAGAACGACTGGTTTGTGACGATCGATCTGTCAGACGCGTATTTTCACATAGATGTTTACCCGTCTCACAGGAAGTATCTCAGGTTTGCTTTTCGAGGCACTGCTTACGAATTTCAGACAATGCCCTTTGGTCTGTCTCTAGCACCAAGAGTATTCAGCAAATGTGTGGAAGCAGCACTTTTTCCGTTGAGAAACAAGGGGATAAGAATACTGTCGTACATAGACGATTATCTGATATGCGCCTCGTCGAAAGAGCAAGCAATCAAAGACGCAGACATGGTGTTACTGCATCTCGACAGCTTGGGATTCAGAATAAACATGGAAAAGAGCAGCTTAGAGCCAGCTCAGCACACAGAATATCTAGGACTCAGTTTAAACTCCCTCTCCTATCGAGTCACTCTGACAGAGAGGAGGATCGCGTCCTTCACTCAGTGTCTCTCCCGTTTTCAGACGGGGAAAATTGTCCTGTTCAGACTGTGTCTACGAATGCTGGGTTTAATGGCTTCAGCGATATCTGTAGTACGGCTGGGACTACTTATAATGAGAGACTTTCAGCGCTGGGTCGCGCATCTGCGTCTGTGTTCTCGGCGTCATCTCAACCGACCGGTGAGAGTGACTTATGCGTGCGTCAGAGCGCTCAGACATTGGAAAAGCCCCGCGACCCTCAGATCGGGGATTCCCTTGGGGGCAGTGTCGTCGAGAGTCACTATGACGACGGACGCGTCATTAAAGGGCTGGGGAGCGACTCTGATGGGCAGAGCTGTGAACGGTGTGTGGCCTCCACAGCTGATTCACAAGCACATAAATTACTTGGAATTGTTGGCAGTGTTTCTAGCGCTGAAACATTTTCTGAGCTTCATCAGGGGCCAGCATGTTTTAGTGAAAACAGACAATTCCACAGTGGTTGCTTATATCAACCGACAGGGAGGCACACGCTCTCTTCAACTGCACCAGCTGGCAAAAGAGCTGATTGTGTGGTGCAACATAAGGCTTTTATCCATCAGGGCAACCCATGTTCCAGGGATATTGAACAGGGGAGCAGATTTATTGTCCAGAGGAAATCCCCTGTACGGGGAATGGAAGCTTCATCCCCAGGTGGTGAAGCAGATATGGCAAAAATACGGCCAGGCGGTCATAGATCTCTTCGCCTCGCAGGAAAACGCTCAATGTCCTCTGTATTTCTCTCTGGCGGACGGAAATGCACCATTGGGTGTGGATGCTTTAGCCCACCCATGGCCAAATGTCCCGCTGTATGCATTTCCCCCTCTGAGCCTGATTTCACCCACTCTGGCCAGGGTGAGGGAAATGGGATTGTCACTGATACTGATAGCTCCACGGTGGCCATCCAGACATTGGGTGGCCGAGATAGTTCAACTACTGTCGGGTCAGCCGTGGCCCCTCCCACCCCGGAGGGACCTCCTGTCACAAGCGGGGGGGGGAAATCTACCATCCTCACCCAGACAGGATAGCTCTCTGGGCCTGGCCCGTGAGAGGTGGAATTTAAGTGCAGCAGGTCTGCCCCCATCAGTCGTACACACTATACAGAGTGCAAGAGCCTCTTTCACTCGCTCACTGTATAGTAATAAATGGCGAGTCTTTGAAGGATGGTGTGGACGGAGTCATATTGTCCCCTTTCAATGTTCAGTGAGGGACATATTATGTTTCCTCCAGGATCTGTTAGAAAAAGGGAAAGCTTTTTCTACGATAAAGGTATACTTAGCGGCTATATCTGCTTGTCATGTGGGTTTTGGTGACAAGACAGCAGGTCAGCACCCTTTAATAAGTCGTTTTATGAAGGGGGCACGACGTAAGAGGCCAGTGGCCAGGCGGATGGTCCCATTGTGGGATTTGTCTACGGTTTTAGAGGCCCTTTCTCAACACCCTTTTGAGCCGTTGGAAGCTATAGGGTTAAAGTTTCTCTCTCTTAAGACAGCACTACTGTTAGCGCTGGTGTCAGCTAAGAGGGTGAGTGACTTACAGGCTCTGTCGGTCAGCCCGTCTTGTCTGCAGTTTTCTCCAGGGTTTACAAGGGTTTCCTTTCGCCCTAACCCTGCTTTCGTACCTAAAGTAGTGGATGCGTCGTATAGATGTCAAACTACAGATCTTGCAGCTTTTCACCCTCCCCCGTTCTCTTCTCTGGAGGATAGGGGGTTGAATACCTTGTGTCCTGTACGGGCGCTTCGTGTGTACGTGGAAAGGACAGCAGGTTTCAGAAAAATGACCAGCTGTTTGTGTCATGGGCTACTCCTCACAAAGGGAAGCCATTGTCATGTCAGCGACTGTCCCATTGGATTGTAGAAGCTATTTCCTTAGCATATAAATGCAGAGGTTCCCAACCTCCCGCGGGCTTAAGGGCCCATTCCACTAGGGGCATGGCTACATCATGGGCCTTACTTAGGGGCGTTTCGGTCCAGGAGATCTGTGCTGCAGCAAGCTGGGCCACGCCGCACACGTTTGTGCGATTTTATAGACTGAATGTGTCTGAGCCATCCTTAGCTCATGCAGTATTAGGAGCCAGCACGTCAGGTCCCATATGATAGGTATAGCGTACGTTGCAATCCGGGAGTGGTCTATATCTCCCATAGTGAAACACCGAGCGAAGTTAGAAAAAGAACGATGGGTTACTTAACGTAATCCCGGGTTCTTTGATAACAGAGTGAGGTGTTTCACCAACACTTCCCTCCTTGCACAGGAACGGGAAGAAATCTCTCTATAATGACTTCGTAGGGGTCGACCTGAGTAATATAGGTGGGGGCGGAGCCTGATCTCAGGTCGACCTGTCTGTCAAAGACAGACGTGGTGGCATAGGAGCTTCCGTAGTTGGTCACGCCCAAAGCGATTCCCATAGTGAAACACCTCACTCTGTTATCAAAGAACCCGGGATTACGTTAAGTAACCCATCGTTATGATGTTAGACTCAGACTAGACCATAATCGATGATGAGGTTCATTCATGTATTAGGCTGTTTTGGAAATTCAACTATTTGGGTGTACAAAGGTCTTAGTAACACAATTTCTACAACAATTATAGCCAGACATTAATACCCGCTAGCTTTAACCGAGGACCTCGGCCAATGTTTCATATTCGCGTCGTGCCTAACAACGCCCTTCAGCCGTGACTTATTCAGATACAGCACTATAGCCTGTATCTGTCCGCTGTTTAACTGTTATGTGTCTTTTGGTTATTTTAAGTTTGTGTACAAAAAGAATCACAATGCTGATTTTCATTTCCAGTAACAACTTCTGGATGAGATCGAGAAAGCGAGTGTACCTGCATAAGTAGGCTAGATATAGCATTTTCCTTCAGGTCAGTGCTATAGGCTATTCATAATAAAAAATCTGTTGAATGTCCGGTGTGATATCTTGTACTTTTAACAGTTAATAGGGGTTGTCCGTGCCTATAGTCATGTCAGTTGCGTCTTTCTTCTCCGTGATTATAAGTTTGAGTCATTTCAAAAGTCTTCTGACTGACTGACTCACTCATTAAGACAGTCTTTGTCTCCATCTAATGGAGAAATAATGTTACTTCTTCTGTTGCTTTATGGTCAGGGACAATTTTTTTTTTCTCCAGCGGAAGGAATTGGCTTTTAGTGATTCATTTTACTTCATGATAGTTGCATAGATACATATGTTTCGGGATTAATATTTGTATTGCGTGGTAACCGTTTTATAAAATCAATAAGGTACATAGGCTAGTGCTGTATCTGAATAAGTCACGGCTGAAGGGCGTTGTTAGGCACGACGCGAATATGAAACATTGGCCGAGGTTCTCGGTTAAAGCCTAAAGCTAGCGGGTATTAATGTCTGGCTATAATTGTTGTAGAAATTGTGTTACTAAGACCTTTGTACACCCAAATAGTTGAATTTCCAAAACAGCCTAATACATGAATGAACCTCATCGTCGATTATGGTCTAGTCTGAGTCTAACATCATAACTAACATGGTCAGGCTGGTTGTTTCCATGTTCTAATGTTGCGGCAGCTTCCCGCAAAAGCTCACTAACAGATTTCGCCATATCTCGTCGTCTCGATTACAATATAATCACATTTAAATAATTTCGTTTCACACATTCAACTCATGCACACGGGACGTCGACGACTTCGCTTTACAGAAGGCGTGTCTCTAGCGACGTTACTAGAATAAGCCACACCCACTCATTAACATAGAATTTGCATGCAGGTTGTCTTTGAAAATGAAAACTGTGAAATAAAAGACGAATTCAAATGAAAACGAAAATTTACATTTGAATTGTGTCACTATTATTGCGTGAGCGTTACTAAAGAGCATTGTAAAAACTGTATTTGTAGTTTCTTCTTCACGTTTGGCTTTTCATTTTAATATTGGCAGTCTTGCCTCGAGACTGTAGTGAAAATGAAATGTGAAATCACCAATTGCATTTTATTTTTTAATTTGACAGGGATAATGCTGTGAAAATGAAATCATTTAATTTCATTCTCAATTTTGTCACATATTTTGCGTACTGTTTTCTGTAATGAAATCGTTAATCTGGTTTTAATTTTAATCATTTAATTTATTTATTTAAATTTGGCAGAAAATGCCTTCCATATGAATTAGTCTAGTCACATAAAAATAAAAATAAAGATCAAGAAAGATTATTAGGGATCACAGTAAATGACCTGACAAATAAAAGTTTGTGACAACCTGTATCAATGAAAAAGTGTGACGTTTCCCAATAAAAGTCTTGTTTAATGTTCATGCAAACTTACAGGACTGAAGAACTATACCAATACTGATTTACTATCTTTGTTACTGATACATGATTCCATGCATATTCATAGTAAAATGCTGATAATCATGATTGTTCAGTTTGTATGTCATATTTTTTCAGATGAGCAACAAACGTTCAAACAGTTTCCGTCGAGCGATCCTGCAAGGGAGTCGGCAGCTCAGGAATTCGGCACTGAGAGAGGAAGTAGGCTTGGGTCTGTCTCGGAGACTCGTACGTCATGTTGCCTATGAGACTTTGCCCAGAGAGGTGGACCGCAAATGGTACTTTGACAGTTACACCTACTGTCCACCACCATGGTTTATGCTGGTCATCACCATAGCAGAGGTTAGAATGAACTTTACTATTGAAGATTATTAAAAGAGAATTATTTTCCACTGCTTTTTTTTATTATTGAACTGCCAAACGTATCAGTAGATACTTGGTTTCCATTGTTATATTAGCTGTCTTTAACTACTATGAGGTAAAAATGATGGTAAAAAATAGTACAATCTTCTCATTGTGTTCATATTGTATTGTAAAACATGTTTGCTGCTATTGAGGTGGGATAAATGTAAGGTTAGACATAGGTTGGTGGATTGGTTAGGTTTAAGGGTGGAATAAGTGGTAGAGGATATTTTTTATCAAAACTTGAATGTGGGTAAGTTTCATTAAAAAAGCAACATTTTGAACAATAAGCTGAGAAAAGAATAAACAACAGAAAATATTGTCAATGGCGGGGAAAGAGTTAATTAACAAATAATGAATAGATAGAGACTAGAAAGTTATCAAATAGAAAGTCTTCCACCATTTGCAGAAAAAATGCAAGTGAAATGTGAATCTATATACCAGGCCCTACGTCTCCGTAGGGATGTGGGCATGCTAGAGCCTATCCCAGCGTCTCAATAATTTTAATAGACCTTTACATTAGCATGTTGAAAAGCTAATGACTCAATATTAGCATAAAAAACAAGCATAAAAAAATAGTTTGAATAGAATTAATATTGTTTTATTAATTAGTAGTGTATTAAATGTTTATTTATATTTTTAACATTAACGTTTCCCTTTTCAGGGAACTCTACACTGCGTCTAATTATGCTCCTGCATGATTGCGTTCAAGAAATTCCAATGTCATTGGTGTCTCTGTGTTTAAATGTCCTTGTCTATGTGGTGTTGTTTGTCCTGTAGTTATATACAGTATATATATATTAGTAGTGTGGCGACTAAGCATTTTAGATTGTGTGTTCCTCCTTGCCCTCGCTACATTATGGGTGGGGATCCACACTATCTATGTGTGGTCTGCTTGAGAGCGGTGCATGCACGGTCAGCTCTCAAGGTGTGCATTACGATCGTCTTCCACTGAGGATGCTCCGCTCCCGCCTGATCCTCTTCGAGGAGAAATCAGCTTGTATCAAGTTGATCCTTTTACCTGAAGGCAGGATCAAACTAAGTCAAGTTGTCACTGTCAAACCGTTTCAGAGACAGTTAGACTCAAGGCAGATGCATCGATCGTAATTCCTTTTGGCCTTCTGTACATGAGACCATTGCAGTGGTGGCTCAAGACCGAGCGGCAACCTTCCAGTCTCTCTCTTGAAGCCATCACGGAAGTGACTTATACTACAATTTATCGACTGGCCTCTAGAGGCAGGCTCCAAAAGGGAGTTAATTCCATATATCCCCCATGTTAAAATGGCCAACTTTACAGCAGAAAAAAATATGTTTACAGCTTGGTACAAAAATTAGTTTTGGTCTGTATAGCTAATTTTGCCCTTCATGAAAACTGTGAGGTGGGTGTTTTTCAGTTGTTTTCCTCTGTGAACATGCACTCATGGATGTCTGACAATTTCGTTGCCTTTTGGAGTTTTCAGATTTAAAAACTTCTATAGATATAAAGGCTACACACTTTCTGCACTACCGTTGCTCTCACGGAACAGATAGACTATATTATGCTTATTTAACTTTTTAGCGTTTAAAAAAAAATCTTGTGTGCATAGTGAAATCCTGCAGGTGTCGGTGCTTTCTCCATCCATGCAATAAATGCACATCCTTGAATGAGCGTGGATTTTGAGCGCATTCACTTGAACTTCTTAGGTAATATCTTTGGTTTGGCCCATTTGAAAGGCGGCCAAAAATCTGAATTTAAACTGAATAAAGCTTTCTACGAACTTGACGTGCGATGCTGTGCTGACTGACATGTATGCGCATGAATCACTGTCACACACACCCGCTCAGAGCAATATTGTAAGTTACTGGATAATACATTTTTAACTAGCAGAATAATACAGCATCACGACACACATAGTCTCAGTTTTAGCTATGTCTTTTAACTATTATACTATTTCGAAGGGCAAAAACATGAACTTTAACTTTTGGCTTTACATCATCAAGTCAGCTTGGCACTGCCCTTGTGACGGTACTGCCAGTAGCATATAGCATTAGCATAAATCATCAGGGCAAGCTGTTCTCCCTGAGAGCAGTCTACATCCCTGGGTACCTGAATCAGGGAGCAGACATACTATTGAGACAGGGGCTGAGGCCCGGGGAATGGAGACTCCACCCCAAGATGGTGGAGTTGATTTAAAGGAAGTTCGGCCAGGCGAAAGTGAACTTGTTCGCTTCAGAAGTGATGACACACTGTCCGCTCTGGGTTTCCCTCACACATTTGAGGGAATGCACTGGGCTGGAAGCCATGGTTGAGACGTGGCTGAGGCTACGCATTTCCCCCAATTGCTCTGCTCCCGGGAGTTCTAGAGAGAGTTCGCCAGGACGGGGTACATCTACTGTTATTATCCCTGCGCTGGCCAGCCCGAGTATAGTTCTGTGATCTGTTGTCTCTACTGGACAGCTCTCCTTGGGAGAGAGACCTTCTGTCCCGGGCTGGGGGCGCAATCTGTCACCCCCGGCTGGAGATGTGGAAGTTGTGGGTTTGGCCCCTGAGGGGATCAACTCCTGAACTCCTCTCAATCGAGGTTGTTGAGACCATCCTATACTCTAGAGCTCCCTCCACGAGGACACTGTATGCCTGAAGAGTCTTCACTTTATGGTGCATAGAACCATGGTTGGTTCAGTGTTGAAGTCCCTTTAGGATATTTTTTCTGCCAGACTATCCCATCCACACAAAAGGTTTCCTTGGCGGCCATAGCTGCTTATCACTTACCTTTGGGGGACAACTCTTTGGGGAGACAGCCCCTGGTATCTTGTTTCCTCCGTGGCATTTTAAGGGATAAGGCCTGCTATACATTCGAGAGTTTCTGCCTGTGATTTGGCCGTGGTTCTAGAGGGGTTGTTCCTGGCACCCTTTGAGCATATTGTCACAGTGTCTGGGTTGTGTTCTTTGGGTCACCACTAGATGTCATCCTTCCCCACGGTGTCTGTCACATTCAAACTACATTCCCCATGATCCTTGTCTCCTCATTGCACTCAGCTGTCCCTTGTCACTCATTATTACACTCAGCCAATTCCCCATTAGCATTGTCATTTACCTGTGTATTTATACCCTGTCTGTTTTAGTATGTGTTACGGAGTCCTTGTTTGTATCACACCACTTCCGAGTTCTGTTCTTGCCGTTTGTTTTGTTCCTGTTTATGTTTGGATTGCTCTATTGGATATTGACCTTTGCCTGGACTGTTTATGAGATTGGATTACCCTAACATTAAAGTAACACATACTGCATATTGGATCTACCTTTCTTCTGTTCTTTTGTGGATCGTGACACATATTTTCTCTGTTTCGGGGAAGTTTCTCACGCTCAAGATGGTTTTCGTTTTTGCTATTACTTCCCTGATCAGGGCAGGAGGCAGCAGGCCCTGTCAGTTGCCTCCTCCTGCATAGAGTTGGTTTCCATTAGGGTCAAAACAACTCTTCCCTCTCGCATTGCACACTCAGTGGTATTGCAGGCCTTTTACCCTCCTCCATTCTTGTCGGTGGACCAAGAGAAGCTAAACTTGCTTTGCCCAATGAGGGCTCTTAAGTGTTCCATCCACTGGTCTGCTCAGGGGCGCAATACTGACCAGCTGCTGGTATGCTTTGGATCACCCGGCGAGGTTCCCCTGCTTCCAAGCAGAAAATAAGTCAATGGATTTTATATTGCCTATAAAGGTGTGTGACCTTCCTTCGCCTCTGGTTGTAAGGGCCTACTCTACTTGAAGTATGGTAGAGATCTAAAGCTTTAGAGGTGCTCAGAGGTATTTCGTTCCAGGGTAGCGTCATCATCAGACGCAGCATAGAGTTCCCCATAAGGGAACGTTTCGGTTACCACTGTAACTCTGGTTCCCTTGCCATACTTCCGGCATGCCTGTGAGTGACTTTCTTCAACCAATCAGAAGCGGATGCTTTTGTGTTCCAGGTATCCTTTATAGCTTCCATGGTGCCCCGTCACACATCACAGGGTGACGTTGTACCAATGACATTGGAGTTTATTGAACATGTGTTTCAGACGCAATCAAGACTGACGCAGTGTCTCATTACCTAGGGAACCAGGGTTGTAACAGAAAAGTTGTTTTCACCATATTGTATCTATTTTCTACAAAGCTAATCGCATTACATTGTGAGATCATCTTCTCTAATGCATTTAATGTAATAGTTTTTGAAGGATCTAGAGACACTAAAGACTGGAATAATGGCTGCAAAAAAACAAAAATAGAAATAAGCTCATTTAAAATTGTAATAATATTTCACAATATTACTGTATTTACTGAATTTTTTTTATCAAATAAATGCAGCTTTGGTGGGTATAAAATACTTTTCTTTTTTCTTTTTTTTTCTTCTTTTTTTTTTATCTTACTGGCCCCTAACTTTTGTACAGGTCGATTTACTGTATGTGATGCTGCCTTAGAATTCTACAGCTAGGTTCTGAGGTTTCCTTACCTTTTAGAACACCCTTTGAGGCAAGAGTGCACTTATAATTCCATAAAATGTTTTAAAATGCTGTTTTGGAGGTGTCACACATCAGTAACGGCCTCTTACTTACCACATCTTTCTCAGGTTGTTGTCTTTATGTATTACGGACTGCAGCTGAACCGCTGGGTTCTGCAGGTGTCATCGCCATACTTCCTGAAGGGCCCATTGCCATACCACCCGCAGCTCAGAGCTCAGGCCTGGCGCTATCTTAGCTACATATTCATGCATGCTGGGTGAGTTACACATACTTGATTATATTAATGAACATGTGATTCAACATATTGATATGACTTTACTTTAAAATTATTTTATTATCTTAAATGAAGATTAGCTTAAAATGATGTTAAAGAGAAATAGTCAGTTATAATCATCCTGATATGAGAGACATCAAACTGGCACTGGGATGTTGTCTTTAAACTATGGTAAAGATATACAGTTTAGTCGTCATTATAAATAAATATTAGACGGTTCAATGCCACGACTGACGAATCTGAATACAGACAGCTGTTACATAAGCAGGAATAAAACCTTTTTCTCTGTTGTAATTTAAAGAGTTATTTGTATATCAAATCATCGAAGAGTATTGCAGCCTCACAATGTGGCCCACTGCTTCTAATTTGTGCCATTTTTAGATACTGCTTTTATTAGCTGTTTCTTTTCTGGCATTTTAAAATGCTTACACCCTCAATGCAACATTTTCAGGAACACAAAAACATACTAAAGCACATTTCAAAAAGCTTTTTTCTGGCGTGGAGGACTGAATGTCTCTGTCCCCAGTTGATGGAGGGCTTGAGACCCTGTGATGTGTCTGATGTGCTGTGATCTGTGGGGTTTAATGTATTATATTACACTCATCTACCGAGTAATCTCCCCATTAACCCAAGCTAGTGATCTGCTCTGTCTGCTGCACCAACAGAATCCCAATAAGACAACACTCTCTCACACAGAAACAGGCATTTTCAAAAGTCACTCTCTCACCTGGTGTCACCACCAGCAGACATGACTTATTCTGTGTGTCACAGCATTAAACACCACATGATATCATTCAGGACAGCAGAATGCCACCCCACACACACACACACACACACACACACACCACCACCACTGTAAATCCCTTTCATAAGATTATATTTGTAATCTGTTGGATAAAGGTCATTTTAAAGGTCAACACAGTATTTTTTTTAAACACATGAAAATGTTGTGTTTTTGAAAATGCTTTAACATTAAATGCCAGAATAAAATTGGTACTTAGTGTACATGATTTGTTTTTGGCATTGTCCTGTCCTTGAGTTGTGAGAGCTACTACCCTTTATACTTATATAATATCACACAACCTAGTGTGTTGTTGCTTTGATCTCATGTGGTGATATTCAGACCAATAGCACGATTACGATCAGTTCAATAAACAAGTTAAAGGAGCCATATGTAAGATTGTGGCCTAAACTGGTACTGCAATCACTTTCAAATTACTGTGGAGCGGTGTATCCCCTCCCCCTCCCCCCTGACTCGAGGTTGCCAGATAGGCTGCAGGATCCAGCAGGAACGTAGGCTGCTACGTAGCTGTGGTAACTAGAGCAGAGCTGGCAACCCCGATGCCGAAACACTACTGACTTCGTGATTGGTAGATAGGTGGAGGGTGGCGCTTCAGGCCAAAACACAAGATGACAACATCAACATCAGTTGAGGGCTGCAACTTCACTTTTTAAATGACAATATCCTGGCTGGACTACTGTTGTCAGTGATATAAGTATTTGAAATTAACATGATTTCTTAATGTCTAGAGACATATCAGGGCCATTTTATGATTAATTGAAATACATTTCTTACATACAGCTCCATACAGATACAATTTTGTCACTCTTTTTTTGCTCAGCCAAAAAAAATAAAAATTCCAAACAAAGCCACAACAGAATGAACTGTTACACTTATTAATTACATGTATACATACTGTATCATTTGTATATGTTAGTGTATATAATATCTTTTATTCTGGAAACAGTGGATTTTGTTGAAACAGAGATCAGTTTTAGATCAGAGCCTTAAGATCATTCATGCAGATTTTCCTGATAAGTTTATCAGTTACGTTTATATTATATTTCTGGGGGGACATGAAACTGTCTCTTGTTGTATACCTATACTGAAGATTGGCTAAAACGTTCAGAGATGTTCACTTTCAGTTTACATATTAAAGGCTATCCAGTTAAAAAAATGTGTTGCTTTTGTCTGTCAGGCTGATGTCTTCGTCAGCATCCTCAATAAGTTGTGTTACACTGATTCTTTATTTTAGATCTGTATGATCATCCACCATGAGTTCAATTCAATTTATTTGTATAGCGCTTTTCACAATACACATAGTTAAGATAAGTTAAGATACATGTCAAGTCAAGTCACCTTCATTTACAGTATATAGTGCTTTTAACAATATGGATTGTTTCAATGCAGCTTTATAGAGATAATAGGAAATTACCGTAACAGATTGTTTAGGCTTTACAACAGCTCTATAATCCATTCATATAATCCCACAGTTCAAACTACAATCCGGCCTCTAGCTCATAAATGCCAGAGGAGAACTGGCCCCCGACTGAGCCTGGGTTCTCCCAAGGTTTTTTTTTCTCCATTAGGTCACCTGATGGAGTTTTAGGACACCATTAGGTCACTTGA
Source organism: Leuciscus leuciscus (assembly GCF_965113295.1). Taxonomy (NCBI): domain Eukaryota; kingdom Metazoa; phylum Chordata; class Actinopteri; order Cypriniformes; family Leuciscidae; genus Leuciscus; species Leuciscus leuciscus. The sequence goes on from NC_138738.1 coordinate 22,430,968, forward strand.
TGGAGTTTTTCGGTTCCTTGCCACTGTTGCCTTTGGCTTGCTCAGTTGGGGATATTTTGGGGATATTTAATTTAATTTTATCAATCAATAAATTCCTCTTGAAATAAACTTTGTTGTATTATTTAAATTTAATACTGTGAAGCTGCTTTGATACAATCTGTATTGTGAAAAGCGCTATACAAATAAACTTGACTTGACTTGACTCTAGGATAAAGTTATTTTCCAGCTAAAGTTAGTTTTGATTGATTGATTCACTTCCGTTGCGAAGATCATTAGTTGTAAACCAGTGTTGGGGGTAACGAGTTACAAAGTAACGGATTACAGTAACGATATTACTTTTTTGGGTAACGAAATAAAGTAACGCATTACACAAAAAATATCGGTAACTACACTACTTTACTAAACTAACAGTTACTTTCAAAACACTTATAGGCTTTGTCATGAGTGTAGGAACCCATTACCCAGTAACGCATTATTTCCACATCTGCATAGTTGACGATTACCGTAATTTACTATAAATTTAATGAGACGCGTTTGTAAACCATGTTTTCCGCCAAAATAAAAGCTCGATGGAGTTTCCGTCAAAATAAAAGATCATGTGATTATATCTCTTTCAAGTATAGAAATTAGTACAAAACTAATTGTGAAAGTTTCCTTTATTGTTCAGTGCATTTGTTTTACAATATATGTTTATTAGTGTGCTATCATTATTATGGCCAAAATGCCAGGGCCGATTTTTTTTGTCCCAGTCCAGCCCTGATTATGTGTCTACCACCGCGGACATTTGTCCTTTATCCTGTTGTTTGTGGATTTTACAGTGAGGCATATTTCTTTGTGCAGACATGGATATTGTTCTTTCATATGGTTTTACATGCCATTTTGTATAGGCTACATTTATAAACACTATGCGGACAGGCTAAGTGATGATAGGACTATGATGTTTGTCCATATCTACAGGGTAAATTAAGAAATGGGAAAGTAAAGTAATAAGTAGTGAAGTTACTTTTCAAATGCAGTGACTAGTAAAGTAATCTCATTACAATTTACAGAAGTAACTAGTAACTAGTAACTAATTACTTTTTTTGAGTAACTACCCCAACACTGTTGTAAACTTAGGGACCGCTAACACAACACCGTTCTAACAGGATAACCCTTAACGCGCTCCGGCCACCCATCCGCACAAAACAGTGCCTGGTGTCTCGAGAACGCACTCCCTGAAATAGGTTTGATGGTACGATGGTGCAAACGATTATCCGTTATCTCTGTACAAACCTCAAAAACGCAAACCTGCGAAAACGCAGATGTTGCGCATTACGTGTTCAGTCTAAAGGTATGCGCGTTTGAATATATATGTGCGCAGGCGTGTAGTCTTTCTTTACAAATCAACCCTCAATAAACTACTTGTCTGGCCTTAAAAAATTTATAATACAGATTTTTTTTTTTTCGCGTCTGCGTAGCCACGCGAACCGTAATTATCCCGACAACATTTTATCTGTACTGAGGTAAAGGGAAGGGAAGGAGGCCTTCACAGGGGATGGACTGGTTGACACTTCAGGACTGCGTTGTCATCGTTCCCAGGCGCAGGTCCTTCATCAGATCTAGATACGGCCTGGATCCGGCAGACTAAAACCTAGGATAAACAGAGAGACTAAGATGCCATCCTTCTTATGATGTAACAAATACATCAGGATTTACGGGGAGTGTTCCCGGTTCCGGCTGACTTAAACTATGCAGCCCAACATTGAATTATAGAAGTCTATAATGTGTTATGTGTATGTTAGGCTGAGAGATGTGTTTTTAGTCTAGATTTGAACTGACTGAGTGTGTCTGCTTCCCGGACAATGTTAGGAAGATTGTTTCAAAGTTTTGGTGCTTAATAGGAAAAGGATCTACCGCCAGCAGTCGATTTTGATTTTCTAGGTATTATCAACTGGCCGGAATTTTGAGATCGCAATAGACGTGAAGGACTATAATGCGTTAAGAGCTCGCTCAAGTACTGGGGAGCTAAACCATTTAGTGCTTTGTAAGTGATCAGCAATATTTTAAAATATATACAATGTTTAATAGGGAGCCAGTTGACAGAACCGGGCTAATATGGTCATACTTCCTGGTTCTGGTAAGAACTCGAGCTGCTGCATTTTGGACCAGCTGTAATTTGTTTATTAAGCGTGCAGTGCAACCACCCATAATAGCATTACAATAATCTAGCCTTGATGTCATGAACGCATGAACTAATTGTTCTGCACTTTTCATTGAGAGCAAATTACGTAATTTAGATATATTTTTAAGATGGAAAATTTGGTTTTACAGATACTAGACACGTGACTTTCAAATGAAAGATTGGTATCAAAGAGCACACCCAGGTTCCTAACCAACGACGAAGACTTGACAGAGCAGCCATCAAGTGTTAGACAGTATTCTAGGTTATTACGTGAGGACTTTTTTTGTCCAATAATTTGAATCTCTGTTTTTTCAGAATTAAGTAGTAGGAAGTTGCTAGTCTAGTTGCAGTTTTTTATATCAGCTATGCATTCTATTAATTTTGTGAATTGGTAAGTTTCGTCAGAGTGTGAAGAAATATAGAGCTGCGTATCATCAGAATAACAGTGAAAACTAATGCCATGCTTCCTAATGATATCTCCCAAGGGTAGCATGTACAGAGTGAACAGCAACGGTCCTAGTACTGAGCCTTGTGGTACACCATACTGAACTTGTGATCGATAAGACATCTCTTCATTTAATGCTACAAACTGATAACGGTCCGATAAAGTATGATTTAAACCATGCTAATGCAATTCCACTAATGCCAACATAATTTTCGAGTCTATTTAAAAGAATGTTGTGGTCGATAGTGTCAAATTCAGTACTAAGATCGAGTAATACTAATAGAGAGATACAACCACGATCGAATGATAAGAGCAAATCATTTGTGACACTAATGAGAGCTGTCTCAGTACTATGGTACAGTCTAAATCCTGATTGAAAATCCTCGCAGATATTATTTATTTCTAAAAAGGAACATAGTTGTGAAGATACTGCCTTTTCTAGTATCTTTGACAGAAAAGGTAGATTTGAGATCGGCCTGTAATTGACTAATTCTGTAGGATCAAGTTGTGTTTTTTTAACAAGCGAGACAACAATGCACTACCTGATGCGATACTGTAATAGCCGGTTGCATAGTTATAATTTTCTCCCTGATATTATCAATCTTATAAGTGAAGAAGTTCATAAAGTCATTACTGCTGTGCTGCTTGGAAACTTCTGGGCTTGAAGCTTTATTTTTCGTTAGTTTAGCCACTGTTTCAAATAAATACCTAGGGTTTTGTTTATTTTCTTCTAATAGGGTTGAAAAATAAGCAGATCTAGCAGCTTTTAAGGCCTCTCTGTATGCAATCGAGCTCTCTTTCTATGAAATGCGAAATACCTCTAGTTTTGCTTTCTTCCAGTTGAGCTCCATTTTTATGGCTGCTCTCTTAAGGACCTGAGTGTGCTCGTTGTACCACGGCGTTGGACTATTTTCTTTAATCTTCTTTAAGCGCCATGGAGCAACTTTGTCTAAAGTGCTGGAAAAGAGAGAGTTAAAAGTTTCTGTCGCAATATCGAGTTCTTCTAAGCTATCTGGGATGCTGAGATAATGAAACTGATCAGGAAGATTATTAATAAAGCAATCTTTAGTGGCAGAAGTGATAGGTCTAACATATTTGTAACACGGAGTCGGCTTTGCAGCCTTGGCTAAATGAAGTTTACACGAAACTAGATAATGATCTGAAATGTATGGAAGCTTGTTTCTGCCACTGAATAATAAATAAATAATAATAATTGCGACTTTTTATCTCACAATTCTGACTTTTTTTCTCACAATTGCGAGATATCAAGTCAGAATTGTGACTTTTTTTCTCAGAATTGCGAGATATGAAGTCAGAATTGTGAGAAATAAAGTCGCAATTCTGAGAAATAAAGTCGCAATTGCGAGATATAAAGTCACAATTCTGAGAAATAAAGTCGCAATTGCGGGATATAAAGTCACAATTTTGAGAAATAAAGTCGCAATTGCGAGATATAAAGTCACAATTCTGAGAAATAAAGTCGCAATTGGGAGATATAAAGTCAGAATTGTGAGATATAAACTATTCTGTGGTAAAAAAAAAAAAAAAAAGTCTGTCTTTTTTCCCCTTAGAATTGGACTTTATATCTCACAATTGTGAATTGTTTATATATGAGAAAATATGTCAGAATTGCGAGATATAAAGTCGCAATTGCGTGTTATAAAGTCAGAATTGCGTGATATAAAGTCGCAATTGCGAGAAAAAAAGTCTGAATTCTGACTTTTTATCTCACAATTGCGAGTTTATATGTCGCAATTCTGACTTTATAACACGCAATTGCGACTTTATTTCACGCAATTCTGACTTTATATCTCGCAATTCTGACTTTATAACACGCAATTGCGACTTTATTTCACGCAATTCTGACTTTATATCTCGCAATTCTGAGAAATAAAGTCAGAATTGCGAGATGTAAACTCGCAATTGTGAGATAAAAAGTCGCAATTATTATTATTTATTTATTATTCAATGGAGGAAACAAGCTTCCATAGAAATGCCATCGCTCTGCTGCAGTATTTCAACGGCATCAAAATTTATTCCATTTGACAATATTAGATCTAGAGTATGATTACGACAATGAGTAGGTCCTGACACGTGTTGTCTAACTCCAATAGAGTTCAGAATGCCTTTAAATGCCAATCCCAATGCATCTTTTTTCGTTATATACATGTATATTAAAATCACCAACAATTATTACTTTATCTGCAGCCAGAACTAACTCTGATAGAAAGTCAGCAAATTCTTTGATAAAGTCTGTATGGTGCCCTACAGACTTTAGACATTGTATAGCATGCCCTAGTTATCCAAAGCTTTGTAAATTTCAGGTTCTTGTTCTATGACAATAATTAATCTGACCTTGTCCTGCTTCTTATTATTTTAGATCTGGGTCCAGATTTTGCTTATATAGAATCTATTTGGCGATGTTGAGGAGAGCCAAGAATGTGACATGAGGAATATTGCCTGTAGTTAAAAGTTTCTTTGTCACCCAGATATGTCATTATTAAGGGCCAAAGTCACATACACTGCTGTAGGTGTGTAGGACTTCATCTGTAACAGTTTTCCATGTGCACTGCTGAAGGTCAGATAATTAGAACAGTTGGAGAAATTGTTAGAAAAAAACAGGACTAAACAAAGTTGGAGCAGGAGTGGAATTGGAAAAGGACTCATGCCAGAATCAGGTCACTTGTGTGTCAGAGTACACACCAGGAGGGGAGGGAGGGAGAGGGTGACAGAGTCCAAGGGCCCTGGCATGTGAGGGGCCCATGAAGATCCTGAAATTATTTATTATTTTACAATTGTACAAATCTGTTCTATTTCTCTGCTCGCTCATTTGACAAAGTTTGGCACACATCTGTCTAGGCACCTCCCACGAGCACAACATGCTCGCAATTTGCATGATTTGATTGGTTGTCTAAGAACATTGCAAAACGCTAATTAGCTGTTAGGGAGAGCGGACTGGCCGGAGAGGAGCAGACAAGCAGTCATCTGAGAGTGGTGATCTTCGAGTCGCACCACCACCACTTATAACATTCAAACAAAGATCAGGCAAAAAGGGGAAAGGAAAGTAAAGGTAGTGAGGGAAAACAATTCCACACAATTTTCTTCCCAAAGAGACCAAGTGAGAAGCTATATTGTCCAAGCGAGGCGACTGCGACTTATAAGCCGATGTTTATGTTATGTAAATAGATGCTTGCTGCACGGGAGTCTGCATTTTCCTACATAATGAGAAACAACCTGTTTAAGCTCATGACGTACTTATCGTACTCTAAACACCGAAGTAAAGTGTGTGACTAATCTTTAGAGATAAACTGTAAAAATGGAAAACAATATGGAAAGTATGTGTGGAAACTTTGTGTGGATCTTGCATTAAAATATTGAGCAAACTTGATTATTATTTATTGATAATTTTAAGATGGCATTATTATATTAAACTGTAAAAAATACCATTGTTACTACCACGCTGTTACTACACTGTTAAATAGTTTGGAAAGATTGTAATGTTTTAGAATACAAAGGGCAATGTCTGTTAAAAAAAATAAAAAAATAAAAAAATTATAATTCCAGTTAAATATTGTTAAACTGTCATTTTTATGTCTAAGGGGATACTGGGGTGCTATAAGTATAGCACAATTCATATACAAATATGATTGTTACACTGTATACATGACATTATGTGTGGAAACTTTGTGTGGATCTTGCATTAAAATATTGAGCAAACTTGATTATTATTTATTGATAATTTTAAGATGGCATTATTATATTAAACTGTAAAAAATACCATTGTTACTACCACGCTGTTACTACACTGTTAAATAGTTTGGAAAGATTGTAATGTTTTAGAATACAAAGGGCAATGTCTGTAAAAAAAAAAAAAAAAAAAAAACATAATTCCAGTTAAATATTGTTAAACTGTCATTTTTATGTCTAAGGGGATACTGGGGTGCTATAAGTATAGCACAATTCATATACAAATATGATTGTTACACTGTAAACATGACATAAAGTACAATTGTTTTTCTATCAATGAGTGCTATGTGTATAGTTGTACACTATAAAAAAAGTGTGATAAATAGCATGGATCATGGTATGATGATGGCAAACAGTAGCGGTTTTTGGCACGGGCGAACCGGGCAATCGCCCGGGGCGGCATTTTTTGGGGGGCGGCCGGCACGAGCAGAAAAATAAATAAATAAATTTGCGGCGCAAAGCGGTTTTCTATTATCTATCATTTCACTGTGTGGGGAATTGGCAAATTTGCGCCCCCTGCAGCTGCAGGCGCCCCTGCTTGCTGAGAAGATGCCGTGCACAGAAGCTGTTTGTTTGGAAAGGGGAGGGAGCGCGGAGGCGCGGGCGCGGATGACAGTTCACCTCTGGGTCTCTCCCAAATGGAACGGACAAGGGGGGGGATCCATATAGTTTATCTAAGTCAGTCACACCTCGACTTTCTTCCAAATAACGCACATTTCATTCATAATATTATAAATACAGGCCTCTATATTTCCTGCACATTTTTGTTTTTCTGAATTGTCTGAATGGCTAATAAAAATAGGTAATACAAAACGATTACTTGGTCACCACCACCAAGGTGAATGGCTAATAAAAATAGGTAATACAAAACGATTACTTGGTCACCACCACCAAGGTGAATTGGTTTAGTCTTGACTTCTGGTCGTGACTCGTCGTGAGTGACAGTTGGTATGGGGGGGATCAGGGGAAATCTGTTGATTGTCGATGTCGAGTGCCAAATAAGAGATGGACAAGAAAGGTCAAAGCCATCAGGTGCCCAATTTAGAAACGAGCGAAAGAAAAAGGTATGCAACTATGTTTTCTCTGTATGATTACGGTATCCATGTCATGAATGAAGGGGCAATATTAATTGTTGGGTATAACTCAATTTGTTAGCCTTTTTGCTATGATTCTTGCTATGCTTGCTAACAATAATTCGGTTTTAACTCAAACACGAGATCTAATTTCACCATAATATTGTGCTTGGCAACAAAACTGTTACAAGTTCAGTTATTAAACTGCAAAAAATGCTTTTCTTACTTAGTATTTTTGTCTTGTTTCCAGTCCAAATATCAAACATTTCTTAAATAAAGATGCATAACACTATTTTACTAAAGTAGTAAAATGACATAAGATATTAAGTCTTGTTTTCTGGGGAAATAAATAAAAATTGAGGGGCGCGCTCGAAGGGGGTCTCGCCCAGGGTGTAATTCAATGTAGAACCGCCACTGATGGCAAAGGGCCCCTTGAAAATTGCATTGCTGAGTTTTGTCCTTTCATTTATTAAGGTTTTTCTCTTTAATGTCACTCAGTTTATGTTGTGTGATCCTAAAATGTTATCATTTACAGGTAGTTGACAAGTAGTACAATATAAGATTAATCAGCTTTACATAACCAAACCTGTTTATATGCCCTGCACTAAATCCAAATGTACCAAATTGTTAAAAGGGCATTCATCCCTTCCTCAAACACATCTGTAATTATGCTAATGCTAATGGCTGATTTATATGTTTCAGAATAGAACACCTGGGCCTAAACATGGCCATGCAACTTTTGGTTGGTGTGCCGTTAGAGATGGTCCATGGAGCTTTGAGAATTGGCCTGGTGTATGTATGTGGTGTACTGGCAGGTGAGTCAAATCCAGCATAGATTTTTAGGGGGGAGGGGGAGGGGAGGGGAGAGGGGGATGTTACTGTTTATGATGATAAAGTGTGCTTTTTTAGTGCAATCTCTTTAAAAGCCTTTTTTTATATATATAATAGAGTCATGGAAAATTCACTAGAAATTAATATAGGTCTAAGGTGCAGGAACTCCGTTTTTTGCTGTTTTAACTTTTAAAAAACTTTAAATGATTTTTTAAATGCAGCCTTTGCGTGACATTCATCTGTCAGTCACCTTGATGTTGTGTCGATGTACTGACTTATTGAGCCCCATGGAATTTGCATGTGCCACTCCCCCGGACATATGTGTGATGAAGACGAACTCACCAGCTCGCCTTCGGGGAGAAATGTGAGTCCGTGTACGGATGTAGAAAGGATGGTGCACTCGCAGAAGCACTTTGTGCAAGGTGGAATTTATTTACAGTGCCTATAAGAAGACAGTCCACAGTGAAGTATATATACAGGTGCACACAAAAAGAAAAGAAAAACCCTAAAAAGTACAACAACAACGCAAACTCTTCAAAAAAAAAAAAAAAACGTATCAACAGTACACCAGTACACAAAGGTTTTGTTTGCTTGAGGCACCACAGTTGCACTCTCACTTCCGACTTGGTTAACAAGTACTGACTTCAGGTTTGGCCTTGGCTTAAATAGGCCAAACCCCGCCCCTTTTTGGGCCACACCAATTCCAGGAACGTATAACAGTACACACACAAATACTTCATCTATTTGATTATCCATAATAATCCATAATAATTCATTCCCAATATATATATTTATATATATTAATCATAAACACATAATACATTTACACATAATACACTTAACACATAATTTTTTCATTTGAATACACACATGAACACCTATTCACACTAGCGGAAGCTGACGAAATGAAATGACCGGGGAATGAATATGGAAGGGAGAGTGAAGAAATGGATGAATGTCCATGTGCTATCATCATCGTGTGTGCACCCGTTCCTATGATAGCGCCTATGGCAGGGAGGCACGAGACGTTGATGAATGAGGTCAGTATGTATGTGCGTATATATGCGTGTGTGCCAGTGCTGCTTACCCAGCGGTGGCAGCTAATGTGACTTTATCACATCACCTTCCCCCTCTCCTAGCCGCGTACTGGCCGGAAACCTGGACAGGTAGTCGGCTACCACGTTGAGTCTGCCCGGTCGGTGCCGTATCTTGAAGCAGTACGGCTGCAGGGTGAGGTGCCACCGTGTGACTCTGGCATTGTGGTCCTTCATGGACTGAATCCAGGTTAGGGCCCGGTGGTCGGTTTCTAGATCGAACTCTCGACCATGGAGGTAGTAGCGCAAGCTGTCCAGGGACCACTTGATGGCGAGACCTTCCTTCTCGACCGCTGAATATCTAGTTTCCCTGGGCAGTAGCTTACGGCTGAGGTAAACAACTGGTCTCTCTTCTCCAGCGCTTCCCTGGGCAAGGACCGCACCAATCCCCGTTGTGGGCGCATCTACTTGCACCAGGAACCTCCGAGAAAAGTCTGGACTCTGCAGGACTGGACTGGAGCACATCTTGTCTTTTAGCGTAGTGAAAGCTGTCTCGCAGTCATCGGTCCATGGAATAGGGTTCTTCACCGGTTTTGACAACAGGTTGGTCAGGGGGACCGCAATGGAGGCAGAGTTTGGTACAAATCTCCTGTACCAGCCCACCAGTCCTGGGAATGACCTCACTTCTTTCTTGTTATTTTGTTGTGGGCTCCTTCGGATTGCCTCCACCTTGTCAATCTGTGGTCTCAGTTGTCCGTTGCCCAGTTGATACCCAAGGTAGTTTACCTCTTGCTTTGCCCACTCGCATTTTGAAACGTTTAATGTCAATCCTGCTTCCTCTATCCTCTTTAGGGTTTGTTGGAGGTGTTGAAGATGCTCTGCCCAAGAGTTGCTATGGATTACCATGTCATCCAGGTACGCCGCAAGTCTTCACAGTCTTGGAGGACTCGGTCCATCAGCCTCTGGAATGTGGCTGGTGCCCCGTGCAGGCCAAAAGGAAGGACTGTGAATTGATATAGTCCTAGTGGTGTTCGGAATGCGGAGTATGGTCTGGACTGAGGGTTGAGGGGTACCTGCCAGTATCCCTTACACAGGTCTAACGTAGTGATGTACTAGGCTCTTCCAATTTTCTCTAGCAGATCATCTATTCTTGGCATGGGGTATGCATCGAATTTAGACTGGGCGTTGAGCTTGCGGAAGTCGATGCAGACACGCAGGGATCCGTCCTTCTTGGGTATGATCACCATCGGGCTGCTCCACTCGCTCGTTGAAGGTTCTATCACTACTAGCTTCTTCATCACCTTTATTTTCTGTGTCTTCATCACTCTTCCTTTAAGGGTTCCACCAGCCTCTCAGGCACCCGGTAAGGACGTTGGCGTGATGGTGTTGGATCAGAAAGGTGGATGGTATGTTGGGTTAGCTCAGTCCGTCCAGGCCTCTGATGGAACAAAACGGGAAACTGGTTCAGGAGGTGCTGCAGCTCTTTCCTTTTGCAGTCTTCTAGGTGCGATAGATTCACCACAGACAGCTGCCTCTTTGCATCCTCTGATTCCTCTTCCGCCTCCACCTTCCTCACCAGAAGAGATGTTTCGGGTCCCTTACCGGGTGGCTCCTTCCACTCCTTCAGCAGGTTCACGTGTTAGGTCTGCCTGGTCTTGCCCTTGTCCGGATGATGAACTTTGTATGCGACTGGCCCCATTTTGCGGACGATGCTGTATGGTCCTTGCCATTTAGCCAGTAGCTTGCTTGTCGAAGTTGGCAACAGGAGTAATACCTTCTGCCCCGGTTGGAATTGTCGTAGCCTGGCGTGTTGGTCATACCATCTTTTCTGTGCTCGTTGTTTTTCCTGTAGGTTCTCTTTGGCTTGTTCTCTGTACTGCTCCAGGCGATCTCGCATCTCTAGAACATACTGTACAATGCCGCCTTTCTCCTGCAGGTTCCTCCTCCCAGCCTTTCTTCAGCACGTCCAGGGGTCCGTGTACCTGCCATCCGTAGAGGAGCTCAAACGGTGAGAATCCCGTTGATGCTTGGGGTACTTCTCGGTAGGCAAAGAGAACAAACGGTAGCCACTTGTCCCTGTCTCGTCCTGTGTCTGCAACGAACTTCCGCAACATGTTCTTGAGGGTTTGTTTGAACCTCTCCACCAGACCGTCGTCTGAGGGTGGTATGGAGTTGTTCGGATGGCTTTTATGCCCAACTGCTTGTTCAGCTGCCCCATCAGTTGTGATGTAAAGTTCGTACCCTGGTCTGTCAGGATCTCCTCAGGTATGCCGACTCTGGAGAAGAGTTGAACCAGGACATGGATGATCTTTGTTGTGGTGATAGAACGGAGTGGGAAGGCCTCAGGATACCTTGTGGCGTAGTCGTTGACTACCAGGATGTAGCGATGTCCAGCACTGCTCTTTTCCAACGGTCCCACAATGTCCATGGTGATCCGCCTAAAAGGTGCAGAGATGACAGGGAGGGGTTGCAGGGGTGCTCTGCCCCGATGAGACACAGCACTCGTCTTTTGGCAGATAGTACATGTGTTGCAGTGCTTTTGTACATCAGTGTATAGTGTGGGCCAGTAAAAGCGTGAGCTAATACGTGCATATGTTTTCTGTTGGCCCAGGTGGCCAGCCCATGGAACACTGTGTGCAAGGTGCAGAACAAGATGACGACAACAAGACGGTACAATCAGACAAGTCACATCATTCGTTCTCACATACAACACACCATTCACCACTACATATTCTTCCTTGCACAGATTCAAATTCTTTCCACACTCAGCTTTGACAAATAAGGGTTTTAAAGTTTCATCTTCCCTTTGGAATTGAGCTATGTTCCCTGGGACCTTCCAGCCATTAACTTCAAGGCCCTCCACCGAGGCTTCAGAGGCTGGGATACCCAGGTACTTTGCAAGCCGCCTTTGGCGCCGTGACTTTTTAGGGCCTTTAGTCCCGCCCTGCAACAGACTACCATCCAAGTCTGGCAGTGGCTGCAGACCTGCCCTGGCTTGAGCTCGAGTAAGAGCAGGACATGACAAATTAACAGTGGCAGTGGCAAAAGAATGTTCAGAGTCCTTGATGGTGGGTTGCAAGAGTTCATATAACACTGGCAAGTCTCTTCCTACAATCATATCAGCTGGTAAATTGTCCACTATGGCAACATTAAGCAAGTACATTTGTTCCTGTACCTCTACCATTATCTCAGCTCGGGGATACTGCTTTACATCCCCATGCACGCATTGAACAGAGGTAGTCACAGTTCACATAATTGACATTATTTACAAAGCATGATTTCAACATTGACAGATAACTTCCTGTGTCCAAGCAAGAGTGCTTTTAGGGCATGTCCATTAGCAGTCACATCATATACATTCTGACCCTCCCCACAGAGTCAAAATCACAGTCCCCTTCTCTAGGCACATAACAAAACTCCGTAAGCTTCGCTTTGCGAGCGGGAAACACAGCTGCCTTGTGGCCCGGCTACTGGCAGTAAAAGCAAAGCAAGTCTTTGGCCGTTGACTTTGGACCTTGTGCCAGGTCAGCTAGTTCAACACAACCCCTTTCAGACCCAGTGTTATGTGAAACACCACATACAGTACCTTTGAGTGGTTGAGTACGAAGACCGCCGCGATGAGCATTCAGGTACTGCTGAGCCAACTTTGCTGCCGCCAGTCCTGACCTCGGCTCGTGCTCTCTCACCCAGGTGCGTGCGTCGTAGGGTAGCACCCGAAGAAGCTGCTCATGGATGATGGCATCTCCGATCTCCTCTTTGGAGTGCTCCTCCAGTCGCACCCACCGCTTGTACAGATTCTTTAGCCGGTGGTAAGTCTCTGTTGGCGACTCTGCAGCTGGGACTGTAGACGATCGGAAGCGCTGGCGGTAGGTCTCTGGAGATATATTGAACTTCTCCAGCAGTGCTTCCCTCAGATCAGTGTAGACCTCAGCTTGCTCCTTGTCCATTGCCAGGTATGCTTCCAATGCTCGCCCTGTCAGCAACGGGACCAGACGGTAGCTCCACTCCTCCTCGGGCCACCTCCAGGTCCTGGCCAGACGCTCGAACCGCCGAAGATAATTTTCGATGTCCTCCCCCTCCTGGAAGCTCAGCATCTTCGGATCAGCCCACTGCCTTGGCCCTCTCTGTGCTGCGGCATTCAGGGAGTCTTGGAAATAGGCTGGTCTGTGTCTTGTGGATACCTTCGGTGCTGGCGTTGGTAGCTCTATTCGTTCTCTATCCGCGCCAAGTGAGGTCTCAGTTGGACGAATCGACTGCACGATGGACTCACGAAGACCTCGGAGTTCCTGCAGATATCGCTCCTCTCTCTGCTCTTGAGTGTCGAGAAATCTGTGCATCAGGGAAACCATACCCTCGCCAGCTGTAGCATCAGGAGTGATTGACTTGGTTGGTTGTGGACTGGGCTTTGGTGAGATTCTGGGAAGACTCCTGGCTCCCTCCTCATCCTCTGTATTCTCACCAGAATTCCAGGTCTCCTCCTCCTCTAACGCTGCCTTCCCTGTGGATCGTAAACCCGCCCTGGGTTTTCTACCTCTCGGCGCTGTCTTGCGAGTCGTCATCCCACCGCTGCCACCAAATGTGATGAAGACGAGCCCACCAGATCGCCTTCGGGGAGAAATGTGAGTCCGTGTACGACTGTAGAAAGGATGGCGCACTCGCAGAAGCACTTCGTGCAAGGTGGAATTTATTTACAGTGCCAATAAGAGATAAAAGGAGATGACGTGCATCCACTAATTTAGATTGGTTCTTCAGAGCCGAGTGTTGATGCAAACATTCAATCCATTCACCACTACAAGGGAACCTGGTACGAGGCTAGTGTTTACAATGCATTAGAGTGGTCTCTCTCCCCTCTCTAAAGCACAGATAAGTCATTGCAAGAACATGACCATGGCAATGTTGCAGTCGCAACTCTCTTTTCTGGTTAGAGAAGGAGTCACTTCAGATACTCCCCATTCCGGTCCTTCTGCTATGCACCAGGCTACAGGACAATGAGATGCAGAATGTGAGCGTTTCCGCCGGGTCAATCCCCACGGGCCTCACATTCCTCGTCTTGCACAAATTGCGTCTGGTGGAGTTACGCGGCTCGTTTTGGAGTCATACATTTCTCATTTGGGTCTCCAGAAGAGGACGAATTATCAATTGCTACATCGGGTGTGGCATCTCAGCCTGAGTTTGATGCAGTGCTGTATTTGGTATCTGGCCTTGGAGCGTGACTCACAGCTGTGGCCCACCCTAGTGCCTTTCGTCCTGGAGGTACATGAAGAGCTCACAAAGTTGTGGAAGGCACCTTTTACCGCCAGGGCCCTCTTCACAAGCTCTTCCACCCTCACTACCCCCGATGGTGGAGTGGCCAGGGGCTACACAGAGGTTCCACAGGTGGAGCAGTCAATTGCAGTGCATTTGTACATTTATGCTGCCACCTGGCAGAATCGTCCCAGACTCCCATCCAGGGCCTGTAAGTTTACCTTGTCCCTGGCAGCAAGGGCTTACAGTGCCTCTAGACAGACCATCAGGCCAAGGCACTAAGAGATCTGCACAAGGATAGTCTTGAGCCGGGATTGATGCAGGAAGTGTGTTTGGAGTCCGACTTAACTCTATGAGCACCGAAGGTGACAGCACGGGCTCACGGCCAGTCGATGTCCACTATTCCTTGACCAAGGCTCCACTAGGCACAGACGCGCTGGCACACATATTTGGCCCAGGGCCTATGCAAATATTAATTTCCCCCAGGTAGCTTGATTGCACAGATGTTGTGCAAAGTCAGGGAGCCCAAAGAGCAGGTCCTTTTGGTTGTGCCATACTGGCCCACCCAGACTTGGTTCCCGGAGCTTACGCTCCTCATGACAGCCCCTCCCTGGTAAATTCCCCTGAGGACGGGGTTTCTCTGCGACAGGGCTTAATTTGGCACCCACGCCCAGACCTCTAAAATCTCCATGTCTGGCCCCTGGACAGGAGCTCCCTCTACATGGTTGGCTATATGCCTTGAAGTTGCGTCTGTTCACAAACTGGTGTTCTTCCTGAGGTAAAGACCTACAGAGATGCCCAGTTGGGTCTGTCCTTTCCTTCCTGCAGGAGAGGTTGGAGGGGAGGCTGTCCTCCCCCACCAAGCAACACATCACGATTCAGTGGATGGTAAGTTCTTTGGGAAGAATGACCTAATCATCAGGTTCCTCTGAAGCACCAGGAGGTTAAATCCTCCTAGGTCACGCCTTATTCCATCTTGGGACCTGTCTGTAGTCTGGGCCTGCAGAGTGCTCCTTTTGAGCCCTTGGAGTCAGTTTTGACTAGATCGCCCTATTTTTGAAGACATCCCTCCTGATTGCGTTTACTTCCATCAAGTATTTCTACTTTTTCACTTGTAGGCATTCTCTGTCAGTGAAATGTGCCTAGTTCAGTCCGGCATACTCTCACGTGATCCTGAGACCCTGGCCAGGCTATTTAGGGATCAAGTGGTGAACTTCCAAGCACTGCCTTGGGACCTCCAGCAACCTGGTCATTAGTGTTTTCCCCATTGACCCCTAGTTACTATTGCTCTTGGTTACTATTATAACCTCTTTTCACTTATGGAGGGAACGAGGCGCTCTGAACTCTGAACTACATGCTGAATGGCTGGGACATGTTCTCGGCTCCTCAACACAAACCTGAATGAGTGGATGCACTCCTTAAAGCACCTTGTGCTCTGCTTTTGGGGTGAGTTTGGTGGAATGGTTCAGTCTGGACAGATTGCCAGTGGTCTGAAACCTTCTCCATTTCTCCATTATTTTAGATACAGTGAAATAGAGATTCATAAATGTTAGAAATGTCTTTAAATCCTTTTCCAGGCTCATGAGGTTCAACAACCTTCTTTCAAGTGGTTAGGCATTGCTTTTGATCAAGACACCAAAACAGAATAGTTTATTCAGGTTTATTTAAGGTGTCACCTTCCTCTTTAATTATGTTATATTCATTTTCTCTTGTTTCTATTGATTGTTGCACCTGTTTCTTATTTTGAGCATCAGATATAATGATAAATGTACAAACATTTAGATCCCCCTCAGTTGAAATCGCGTTCTGGGGGGCACCGCGATACAACCGAAAGGGCACTTTACTAAAGGACACTTTACCCTTCCCCAACCTTCTCATTCTAGAGAGCATGAAACAAAAATCTCTATAGTGGAGCATGAGTAATCAATATTTATTTTCATGGAACAGAAATGTGAAATATGCAAAATGTCAACAATCAGTAGTATATAAATAGCCTTAAAAGGCTACCTATTATGCAAAATTAATTTTTACATGGTGTTTGAACATAAATGTGTGTTGGCAGTGTGTGTACACAACAACCCTATAATGATAAAAATCCACCCAGTGCTTTTTTTTTTTATCCCCATACATCATAAGCAGTGTTTCAGAACAAGCCGTTTTTTAGATTCTGGGCAATGTGACGTACTTTTGCACAAGCCCTGCCCACGACTGTTGACTGACACTGCCGTATTAGCATATAACCGTGATTAAACTCTCCATACACAATATATTCTCTGGCTCTGTATGGATTATTGTCCGACTCCGGTTCAAACTGAACACTGCTACAGTTTCTGTTCTGACATTTTCATTCAGTGAGATGAGATTGTCCTGCACTGGAGCATGAGCTCTTGAAGCTCCGCCCTCTTCTTAAAAAGTTTGCCAGAGGCTCCAGCTCATTTGCATTTAAAGGGACACACAAAAACTTTAATTTTTTTAGTTTTTTTTTGCTCACACCCTAAAAGTGGCAATTTTAACATGCTGTAAAAAAATATCTGTGGGGTATTTTCAGCTAAAACTTCACACTCTGGGGACATCAGAGACTAATTTTACATCTTGCAAAAAGGGGCATAATAGGTGCCCTTTAAAACTAACACAGTTCTGATTTAATGAGGTTCATTGCGCTTAATCCAGCCACTCTCAGTTTACTCGTGTTTAAACTAATGAAATAAACAAAGTTGAAATCCTGAAAACTCATAAAATCATAAAAAGTAGAAATCCCAGAAAGATGGATGGAAGCAAACATGTTGGAATAAAATAATGATTATATAATTATATCCATGGTCCAGCCATGTGCTTTCAGACTTGTGAAGATTAACAAATGGAAAGCTGATTAAACACTACAAACACTCTGAGCTTTTCCAACATTAGAAAACCTCTCACAACAGTCTGAAACCCCTGCTGAGAGGAACAGTGAGGTAAAAAAAAAAAAAAGGAGAATGCAAGAAAAACAGAGAGATGAAGAGGCACAGGAAGTGAAAGTGAGAAAGATGCAGACCAAAGGAGAGAAGAAAGGAGGGGAAACCCACCTGCATTTTCCATCAGCTGTAGGATTTGATTTGAAGTGGAAATGTCATTTCATTCTCCCTGATGACATTAGCAGCTAATATCAGTGTGTGTGCGTGTGTTCTCCTGGGGAATCAGCAGCAGATGTCATACACAGAGGGGAGAAGTTTAACCCCAGCCCGCACTTTACTGCAGCAGAGCTGGGAAATTAGTCATACATTTCTGGAATATTTTGGAGAAGACTCCAGTAAGAAGTTGCTAATGGCTGTTTGTAGAGCTTGCAGGGTATATAAACAGGTTCGGTTATGTGAAGATGTGAAGTTGGTTAATCTTATATTGTACTATTTGTCAAATACCTGTGAAATATAATACCAGATGACTTAACTGTTCTAATCATTAGCTGTAAACTGAGTGACAGAGAGAAAGACTTCACACTGTGTGAAGTTTTGCCCTCTGCTGCTTTAATTGCTCGAGCTCTTAAAATCGGAATGGATTCTGATTGGCTGTCAATGTTTTTATCATTCATCAGCTGGAAAAAAATCATTCAATGAGATTGTTTTTCTGTGTCCTTATCATTATATGGCCCTATACACATCAAGCGTAGCGTTAGTTCTGGCAGGTCACGTTAGTCAAGCTCGCATCAGCTGACCCTCAGCTGATCCACATCTACCTATAGGAATATGACACCTATCACCGTATACATATATGTGACCCGATCTGGCGAAATGAGTCGGAAGTCGCAACGTTCCATTTTAAAATATGGGCCGTTTATGTGGAAAAACAATGAAATAATAGATTTTTTTTATTATTATTATTATTATTGCTAAATTTCAAAGAACAGACATTCAAAAATAATCTCCTAAAGTTTCGTAGTCCAGATAAATGAGAAAAGGTATTTAAATGACTATTAAAGTTTACAAAGTTTTACTAAATTCGCTGGAAATGAATATTGCTTTTCTCAACTCCTCTCGTCACCTCTGAGCATTTCCCGGGAATCCCCTCAAACGTCTCTGCTTTCCAAATATGGTGTTACACGTTGTATGGAACCAATCATAAAGCTTAGAAATGTACACAAACGCTGATCATTTGTCAATGGGAAGCCCCGTTTCGACTGACCGGCACGCGATTGGTCCAGCCATCCTCCTGTCAGACTCGTAGCGCTATGTGTAAACAAGCTAGCAGATCTCCTCAGAAAGATTAAATATTATTAATTTGAGAAATGTCGCTGTCAAAAGAGAGCAAAGTCGCCAAAAGCGTTGAACTCACTGGAGGCTTCTAACCTAAGCTCTGCTGCAGGTCATCAAGAGTGGCTAAGGCTAGTCAGTGATTTTTTTGGGATCTGGAGACGTGTCATCCTCTGATGACAGCTACAGCGAAAGTAGTCTCAGCCTCACGCCCACGGAACGTTGGCTAAACGTCTGATGCATATGGTACACTTAACTGGAAACACTTCAGGAATGTCGAAGTCGTCATCTGATTGGTTGAATTTTATCGGATTTCCGGGGGGCGCGAGTGTCGCGTTTATTTTCGGTCCGCCGGGAAACAAATGTCATGACGCCAAAACCCCTCGTGGAAGAAGAAAGCCGTTGTTTTTACAACTGAGACAATGAGCGCTTACCACGATCAACTAAACGCTGTATTTTCAAAATGTGAAGTTCGCGGCTCCATTGATGCAGTAAACTTGCACAAGGTTCTTGAATGAATAATTTATTAGATGCACGCCGGTCTGTTATTGTAGGGACATCAACATTATATTGTCACACCCCTAAATATGACGCGGTACAAAACAAACTGTGATTGGTTGTGTTACATGTCAGTCAAACGTCCTCTTGGGCGGTCCTTGGCCAAGAAATGCTGCGATAGAGTCCAGACCTTCTGCCGTCAGTCTGAAGGTCTGGCTATGCGAGACTACAGCGAAAGTGACATCCCTGTGGTATTTATCGTGTATGGATGTGAGTGAGTGCAATTATTCTGTGAGTGTATTTATCTGCAAGGAGAATCCATGACAATGTGTTTGATTTATTTTAACCCAATATTTAACTGTTGGTATCTCCGTTATGAATATGTTACACTGTTATTGTCATCTAGCCTACACAAAGATATGATTGCATAGGCTAACATTATTTGTTCTATGTTTCCTTGTCTCTCTGCCTCTCTCACTTTCTCTCTCTCTCTCTCACACACACACACAGACACACACACACACACACACACACACACACACACACCCTCTCTCAAGCAAAACTGTAGCACCTCTGTTCAATCTTTCTGATTTTAGTAAATGTTTGTAAAAGTGCCTTTTAAATTATTTATTCAAATAAAAAATTTAATAATAATTTGAGCTTCAGCCTGGCATAATAGCATATATTAATGTCTTTGGTCAAATTAAGCTGTACAATAAATAGTTCATCCCTTTAAATGCAATGGATTTTGAAAGATATCAACAAAAAACGGGCAAAAAACTTTAAAAGCGATTTTCTCAGGTTTTCAATTGGAAAAAGAGGGCAGACGACCATAATTCAAATGTGTATATCTTTACAACCATTCAAGGTATGACTTTGACTAGGATATCAGTTGAAAGCTTATGGTCTCCTCTTTTTCCCCTCATTTTGCTGGATCAGGTCACATATAAGCTCCTTCATTATTATCAGCAGCTATCGCGTTTCTCAGGAGCTAATTACCCTCCTCCATCCCCAGCTCCTCCTCTCGCCCAGTCAGGATTTGGCATTCTGATTCCCCTTGAATCAGAATAAATTCTCAAATTATGTTGTACTTTAAAATCTTGAATTAAAAATATTTGCAAACTTTCATGTTGGTGCTGTTCTGTTTACCTCAAGGGGGGTTATTGCTGCTCTCCCTGCTCTTATCCATGCTAGGCTGCATGGATGCGCAGGGAGTTCTCGCCCAGAACGGAACCATACCGCCAATCCAAACTGTATGCTAATTGTTAATCGTATTTGATGGTAGTGGTCCTGACAAAACTGGCGCAATTCAGCGCCAGGCGCGACACAAGGGTTTTTTGCTAGTTTCAGCCCGACACAGTTATCATTTTCACATCCTGTGCCACGTTGTCTAAATAGAAAATGCATTAGAAAACGAGGTGTGTTCAGGCGCATTGTTGGTGCGTTGCTATTTTGAGGCAACTGAAATACGCAATACTTATTTTTATTTTTATAAAGAGAGCTTTAGTAATGTGCGCCTATAGGCGGGTCCACAACGCGTGTACACTTTCCTCGCTAGAGAAGCGTTCAGTTTTTCCGCTTGCAAATTCCAACATGTAAATAGTGAATCTGCCATGGCACTAGCACAACTGGCTTTTAAAGGGAATGGAAGAAGATTCTGTTTGGTATATTGCACGTTACGCCCAAAACACACCCATGATAATACAAATGAGCAAATGATAAAGCTTGGGTTGCTGAATCTTACTTCAAAAGCACTTATTGTTAATGATATGATTACAGACTATAACCTAGATGTGCTGTGTTTGACAGAAACATGGCTAAAACCAAACGATTACATTACTTTAAATGAGTCCACCCGCCAAGATTACTGTTATAAACATGAGCCTCGTCTGAAAGGAAAAGGGGGAAGTGTTGCTGTAATTTATAGTAATATTTTTAGAATTACTAAGAAGTCTGGTTTCAAATATAATTCTTTTGAAGTGTTGGTGCTTAATATAGCAGTATATAGTGTAAATGATAAATCACGTTTGAGATTTGTGCTGGCTACTGTATACAGGCCACCAGGGCACCATACAGACTTTATCAAAGAATTTGCGGACTTTCTATCAGAGTTAGTACTGGCTGCAGATAAAGTCATAATTGTTGGTGATTTTAATATAATGTAGATAACGAAAAAGATGCATTGGGACTGGCATTTAAAGACATTCTTAACTCTATTGGAGTTAGGCAACATGTGTCAGGACCTACTCATTGTCGTAATCATACCCTAGATCTAATATTATCACACGGAATCAATGTTGATGCCGTTGAAATTCTGCAGCAGAGTGATGACATCTCAGATCATTATCTAGTCTCGTGTAAACTTAATTTAGCCAAGGCTGCAAAGCCGACTCTGTGTTACAAATATGTTAGACCTATCCCTTCTGCCACTAAAGATTGCTTTATTAATAATCTTCCTAATCAGTTTCATCATCTCAGCATCCCAGATAGCTTACAAGAACTCGATACTGCGACAGAAACTTTTAACTCTCTCTTTTCCTGCACTTTAGACACAGTTTCTCCGTTGCTCTTAAAGAATTTTAACGGAAATTAACGGAATGCATAGGTGATATAAAAAATTGGATGACTAGTAAGTTCCTACTACTTAATTCTGAAAAAACAGAGATTCTAATTATTGGACAAAAAACGTCCTCACGTAATAATCTAGAATACTGTCTAACACTTGATGGCTGCTCTGTCAAGTCTTCGTCGTCGGTTAGGAACCTGGGTGTGTTCTTTGATACCAATCTTTTATTTGAAAGTCACGTGTCTAGTATCTGTAAAACCGCATTTTTCCATCTTAAAAATATATATAAATTACGTCATATGCTCTCATTGACAAATGCGGAACAATTAGTCCATGCGTTCATGACATCAAGGCTAGATTATTGTAATGCTATTATGGGTGGTTGCCCTGCACGCTTAAAGGACAAGTTTGGTATTTTACACTTAAAGCCCTGTTTACAGATCGTATCTGATGAAATAGAACGGTTAAGATAAAAATTTGGACACATGCTCCTGTCCCGAGAATTTTAGGTTTATTTCGCTTTTGTGGACCTATTTTGCCAAACACGTCACACCCGTGATTCTTCCGTTGAGAGCTTGAATAATAGACACTCCAGCCCAGTTGGTGGCGATAATGCACCTTTGCCAATTGCAAGCTAACCACGGGCATTTCATTGAATACACAGAAGAAGCAGAAGAAGAAGCGGCGGAGTAATATCGTAAAGGTGCTGCGGTCTCACAGCACGTCCTATTAAGTCAATGGAGTTGGACAAAAACTACGATAAAACCTGTTGGAATGCATCTTTTTCAGCGATTTTTGATGGAACATATCAGTGAACACCCCCTGACCACTCGGTGAGTTTCACGTCTTTGTAAACGAAAGTTTAATGTGTTTTTAGGACGGAATCTTCCAGTGCATATAGACAACCATTGTGGGGGTGGTGGGGGGAAGCGAAATAAACCTAAAATTCTCGGGACAGCAGCATGTGTCCAAATTTTAATCTTAACCGTTCTGTTTCATCAGATACGATCTGTAAACAGAGCTTTAAGTGTAAAATACCGAACTTGTCCTTTAATAAACAAATTACAGCTGGTCAAAAATGCAGCAGCTCGAGTTCTTACCAGAACCAGGAAGTATGACCATATTAGCCCCGTTCTGTCAACACTGCACTGGCTCCATATTAAACATTGTATACATTTTAAATATTGCTGTTTACTTACAAAGCACTAAATGGTTTAGCTCTGCAGTACTGGAGCAAGCTCTTAACGCATCTCAAAATTCCGGCCAGTTGATAATACCTAGAATATAAAAATCAACTGCTGGCGGTTGATCCTTTTCCTATTTAGCACCAAAACTCTGGAACAGTCTTCCTAACATTGTCCGGGAAGCAGACACACTCTGTCAGTTCAAAGCTAGACTAAAAACACATATCTTTGACTTAGCATACACATAACACATTATAGACTTTTATAATTCAATGTTAGGCTGCATAGATTAGGTCAGCCGGAACCGGGAACACTTCCCATAAATCCTGATGTACTCGTTACATCATAAGAAGAATGGCATCTACGCTAATATTAGTCTCTCTGTTTATCCGGAGGTTTACTGCAGTCCGCCGGATCCAGGCTGTATCCAGATCTGATGAAGGACCTGCGCCTGGATGCGACGACAGCGCAGTCCTGAAATGTCAACTAGGCTCTCCCCTGTGGAGGCCTCCCTCCCCTCGCTTTACCTCTGTACAGATAAAGCGTTGTCGGGATAATTCCAGTTTGCGTGGCTACGTGGAAGCGATACAAATTCTGTATTATTAATTTTAAGGCCAGACAGGTTGTATGCTGAGGGTTGATTTGTAGGGAAGGACTACACGCCTGTGCACATATATTCAAACGCGCATACCTATAGACCGAACTCGTAATACGCATGTGCACGCCATTGGCGTTCTCACTGGTTCGCGTTTTTGAAGTTTGCGTAGTAAGAACTTAAGAGTTTTCTGTTAAAATGGTGTCGTGTTAGCGGCCCCAAAGTTAATAACTAATGATCGTTGCGACGGAAGTGAATCAATCAAACTAACTTTAGCTGGACAATAACTTTATTCTAGAGCTGCTATAAAGCCAAAACACTTTACTTTAATTTCCTATTATCAATGTAAAGTTGCTTTGGAACAATCTACATTGTTAAAAGCGCTATATAAATGAAGATGACTTGACTTGACATGACTCATTAAGAGAATAGGGGCAACCCTTTTAGACCTTGCGCTGGGCATGCCAACCATTTTTCCTGTCGTTAAACTAGCAAAAGTGGATTCGTACACGCCCTAAGTGCACTTACGCTGTGCGCTTTAGACCATGCGCTTAGATCGTTAAAATAGGGCCCATAGTTGTAGTGTGGACAATGCTATTCTTTTATATTTAAAACGTTTTTTAGAACTATATCTTTATCATTATCGTTAAAGTTATCGTTCCTGGTGTGAACAGGCCTTAATAGTTTTTTCCAAGGTTCATTCTTACATTATTAAATTTGCTTCTCCTCAATCATAAATATGTGTTTACATCCTTGTGTAACTCACATGAGGGTGAGTAAATGATGACTTTTTTTTTCAGTGAACTATGCTTTTAATGTCTGGTGTTAGGAAAAGGAATAAAGTTCTTTAATTTTGTTATTGCAAATAAATCACCCACATTGTACATTTAAAGTGCCATTATTACCACATAGATAGGCTGTTAGTACATAAAAATGTGTGCACTTAAGCTATACTTTAAAGTGCATGTGACCAAATAAAGATGGAACAGCACATTGAGGTGTCACTAAGTAACATTCGTCTACTAGTATTTCACATTCTTACACAGCAATCAGCAGCAGCAGTGTGTAGGTCTGATCACAATGGGTAAGTGTGCATTCACTGGGTCTCATTCATGAAACATTCGTAAATATACGAGTAAATATGTGAGTGATTTGCGCGTAAAGAGACATTCCCGAAAATTCTTCTCCTGATTCACAAATACTTCGTAAACGTCAGATTTGATAGTGAAATGTGTGTGTGGGTTAATGAATTCCAATCAGTCGTAAATGGGACGCGCGCGTGCACGCTCATTCTCAATTACCATAAATCCCGCCCATTAAAACCGACTGACATATATGGGCATCATATTATGACACGAAACGAAGGATTTCAACATGTCTTCTCAAAAGCGAATGAAGAAGAGACATTTCTCAGATGCAGAAATTGAAGTTTTATTATCAGAAGTTCATTCAAAACGCCACATTTTATTTTCAAGTGTACATAGTGGCGTATCAGGTCCTAAAAAAAAGGATTTTTTATATAATAATGCTTTTACCTAAATGCTTTAGGTAAAAATGCTTGGCAGCATTAGCCTACAGATGCAGTTAACGGAGTTTCATCTGTTAATCGAACAGTCCCAGAAGTGAAAAGAAAATGGTTCGACATGAAGCTTGACTGCAACACTTGTGACTTGCTGAAAAAATAAATAAATGAATAAACAGCTTGAAAAAAAGATTTAAAAAAATAAAAGACTTGCGGACTTGTGTTCCGTTTGCAGATGCTATTACTGGCTCTCGTAATAAAAGTAAAAAGAAAAACCGTATGTAATTACTATATATAATATTTTTTCAAAATGCTGTGTAATATGTACCCGATTAAGGTGAATTAAAATGCAGCCTTATTAATGAGCAAAACGTACTCGGTTACTAACGTAACCTCGGTTCTCTCTAGAGAGGAAACGAGTACTGCGTAAATCTTACGCTAGGGGAAAATCTCTTTTCCGCGAGATACTGAAGCCAAAAATTATCCTTAATTTTGAAATAATGTAAAACGCGTTGCGGCAGCATGCAGACACAGGCGAGACGGCTTGTGCGCCTATTGGCTGCCCTGCGGCAACTGCAGCAGCCTATCGATAAGGCCCACTCGTGACGTCAGCTCCAATGGGGGCGCTTCGCGCCCAATACGTCACGTCCCGCCAGAATGGGCGTGGTCTAGGGCTATAAACATAGCTTCGAGAGGCTAGCTCACTGGTTTTTCATCGCCGAAGCGAACCAGAGCGTGTGCAGGCACGGCAAGATACGCAGTACTCGTTTCCTCTCTAGAGAGAACCGAGGTTACGTTAGTAACCGAGTACGTTCTCTTACGAGAGGTACTCTCGTACTGCGTAAATCTTACGCTAGGGGAAACAGTGTAAAACGCCGTGCATGCTAAGATCCAGCACCAAAGTCCCAAGGGCAAGTGCCCGGGCTCATATAGTACATGATCATAAGGGACTCACAGAGAGCCCAGGAAAGAGTGGCTAGAATAGCATCATTCCTGTAATAATATAACATCTTATAAGGAGCAGTTATACTGATGATGTGTCGTACAGTCAGGGCGACCCCCGGCCTGGACTGACGAATATAGTGGGTCTTACACACTGCCCATAGAGCTGCGCGATCCAACAGCGAGCATTTGCTCAAGCAGTTTCAGTATTCTGGCCCGAACACATCAGGGCAGACAGTACCGATTTTAGACCGAAAGCAGCTTAGCCTGCAAGGCGGGAACCTCTAGGTTATAAAACCTTATAAATGTAGACGGGGAGGCCCAGCCTGCCGCCATACAGATATCTTGCAAGGCAATCCCACTAGACCAAGCCCACGACGAGGCAACGCCTCTCGTGGAGTGTGCTCTGACTCCAAATGGGCACTGAAAGCCCTTAGAGGTATAAGCCAGCGCTATAGCATCAACTATCCAACTGGATAGGCTCTGTTTCGACACGGCAAGTCCCTTAGAACGTCCGTAGAGTGAAAACAAAGAGCTGCTCTGTCTGTCTGAAAACAGACGTGCGAGACACATAAGCTCTTAATGCCCTGACTGGGCAAAGGAAGCTTGCGTCTCCTTCCTCGTCAGAGACCGGTAAGGCTGACAGGGAATGACCTGCGCCCTAAACGGTGTGTTGAGGGATTTTGGAACATAACCGTGCTTAGGTTTGAGTATAACTCTTGAGTCATTAGGCCCAAACTCCATACACGTCGCGCTTACTGAGAGCGCGTGTAAGTCCCCTGTGCGCTTCACTGAAGCGAGAGCCAGAAGAAACACTGTCTTGAAAGACAGGTGTTTAAGATCAATCGTCTGTAAAGGCTCGAATGGGTCACCTTTCATGGCTTCCAGCACTGTAGAAAGGTTCCATACAGGGACTGAGGGAGGTCTGGGAGGATTCAGTCTCTTAGCTCCTCTAAGGAAGACGATGACTAAATCGTTCCTTCCTACTGACTGACCCAGCGTTGTTTTTGAGAACGCTGCTATGGCCGCCACATACACTTTGAGCGTGGAAGGGGTCCTGCCCTTGTCCAACAGCTCTTGTAGGAAGGAGAGAACCTCCGTCACCCCACAGTCTAGGGGCGACACGCCACGAGCTGTGCACCAGCTGGAGAACACTGACCATTTCGAGGAATAGAGACGTCGCATAGACGGAGCTCTAGCCTGCGTGATCGTGTTTAACACTCCGCTTGGGGAGGTCAGCGGGTACCCGTTGATGGCCCAAACATGAAGGGACCACAGCTCTGGGCGCGGATGCCAAAACGAGCCCTTGGCCTGAGAGAGGAGGTCCCTCCTCACTGGCACTGGCCATGGGGCAGTGCTTGCTAGCTGCATCAGAACTGGGAACCAGGGTTGGTTTTTCCAGAACGGCGCTACGAGTAGCACTGAGCATCCTTCTCTGATCCGTTCTATCACCTGAGGCAGGAGAGAGACGGGAGGAAAGGCATAGAGCGGGCGGCGGGGCCATACGTGAGCCAGCGCGTCCCTGCTCTTGGAGAAAAATTCCAGACAGTGAGCGTTTTCTTGAGACGCGAACAGGTCTACTTCCGCTCTGCCGAATTTCTTCCACAGCAGCTGGACTGTCTGTGGGTGTAGAGGCCATTCGCCTGTCGGAACATTGTTTCTGGACAGTCTGTCCGGTCCTACGTTCAGGAGCCCTGGCACATGCGCTGCTCTCGGCGAGAGCAGGTTGCGCTGAGCCCACACCAGGAGGCGTTCTGTCAGCCTGTGCAGGTTTCGGGACCTGAGGCCGCCCTGGCGATTTATGTAGGACACCACTGACATGTTGTCCGAGCGGACCAGGACGTGGTGTCCTCGTATTTAGGGACAAAAACGCGTCAGTGCGTTGTCTACTGCCAACATTTCGAGGCAGTTTATGTGTAGAAGCTTCTCCCGTTCTGACCATTGGCCGAAGAACGGTCTGCCCTTGAGCAGTGCTCCCCATCCCAAGGTGGAGGCGTCCGTAGACACTACCTTCACACTCGAGGAAGTCCCCAGGCTAACACCTGATTGGTACAAGTCGTTTGCTTTCCAAGGTTTCAGAGCTGCGATGCATTTCTGATTGACCTTGAGACGAAGCAGACCGGAAGCCCACGCTTGGCGCGGTACTCGCGCTTTCAGCCAGAACTGTAGCGGGCGCATGCGAAGCAAGCCCAGCTGAAGTACTGATGATGCTGAGGCCATGAGACCTAGCATCCTCTGAAATTTCTTGAGCGGGACAGATGCGCCGCAGCGGAAAGAGCTCGCTGCGCGCTGAATGTCTAGTACGCGCTCTGGTGACAGTCGCGCTATCATAGACAGCGAGTCCAGTTCTGTGCCCAGAAAAGATATTATCTGTCTGGGAGACAGAGAACTCTTCGCCCAATTGACCCAGATTCTCGAGGTGATCGAGCAAAATGGTCCTGTGCTCTATGAGCACCGAGTGAGATTGAGCTAGAATCAGCCAATCGTCCAAGTAGTTCAATACTCGCATGCCCTGTAGTCTGAGGGGTGCGAGCGGCTAGAGACAAGCCGAACGGTAGGACTGAGCACTGATATGCCTGGCCCTTGAAGGCGAATCTCAAACGTCGCCTGTGACGTGACGCTATTTGTATTTGAAAATATGCGTCTTTCAGATCTATTGACACAAACCAATCTCCTCGGCGAATGTGCGTGAGGGTTTTTCTGGTCGTGAGCATTCTGAACTGTTGCTTCGCAAGCACTCTGTTCAGTTGCCTTAGATCTAGTATGGGTCTGAGACCCCCGTCTTTTTTCAGTACCAGGAAGTATCTGCTGTATAGCCCTCCTTCACTCTGAGCTTGAGATAAAGGCTCTATGGCCCCTTTGCTCAACAGTTTCAAAATTTCGGCTCGAAGTAGGTGGTGCTACTTCTGTTTTTACCGTAGCTTCAACGCGCGTCACATAGCGGCGAGGGCGTCGGCGAAACTGTAGCGAATAGCCTCTTTCTATAATGTCTAGCACCCACTTCAAAACCCCCGGGTAGCCTTGCCCATGCATCTGCACGAATGGCTAGGGGCTGAATGCGGAGCGCGCTCTGGTCGCTCAGCGACAGAGGGGCTTCGGTGTGCTGTAACATAAGCGTCGCGCTTCGAGGCAGGGGGCGCGCTGATAACAGCGGGCAGATTGCCCGCGCTCGACTCCTTTGCGGTGGTCAACCGAGAGGGGAGGGCTGGGCGAGTCCCGTAGGACCTGTCATGTCTATGTGTGAATGTGGGCGCGGGATAGCGGGCACATTTACAACACTGAGAGCATTGTCCGCCTGAGCAGAGCGAATGCACGTTGGTTTTGTTTTTACAGAAACCTTGAGATATGCGGAACGTAGTGTTTGTGGGCACTGGGCAGTGGGCACATTTACCACGTTTAATGCGCAATCGACCTGGGTCGATTTCATGTGCGCGAGCCCTGTGTGACGGGCTGTGTTTGTGTGTAGGAATTTCGTCTACATTCGTAACACCATCGGCCGTGGCCGGGACACCAGAAAATACACTCTTATGGGATTTATCTGGGTAGCCGTAAAAGCGGCGTTTGTGTGCAGGCAAGCGGGCTGTTTCGCCGACTTGTTTACTGCAGAATACACTGGAACAGTCGCATTTACTGGAACTGAACGAGCGAGAAGTTGCCATAGAAACAGAGAGCGTCAACATGCTGGCGTTTGTTTGCAGGCGTGCGTGTATTACAGCAGGCTTGTTCACTGCAATATTGACATTTCCAGTCGTTTGAACTTCAGAGGCGGAAACCATAGAAACAGAGTTTGGGTGCAGGCGAACGGGTTGTACCACGCGCTCGTTGGCTGCAAAATACACATCTGCAGTCGCCTTTTCAGGGAACTGCCAGAGCGAGAATTGACGGCAAAAAGTGTGTTTTGCCGGTAGACCCGGGATTCGATCGCGGGTCTCTCGCGCGAAAATCTGATGATCTACCACTGGACCACAGAGGAAGACACATAGACATTCAGTAGCGCGAGTATTATCAAAGAGCGTCAACATGCTGGCGTTTGTTTGCAGGCGTGCGTGCAAAACAACAGGCTCGCTCACTGCAATATTGACATTTCCAGTCACCTGAACTTAAGAGGGGAATGAGAAATGTGTCAGGAGTGGAGGTCGGCCCGGCCGCAGCGGGGCTAAAAACACCCTTTTCTCCTTTCGCCAGTGACGCACGGGAACCATAGAAACGGTGTTTGGGTGCAGGCGAGCGGGTTGTACAGCGCGCTCGTTGGCTGCAAAATGCACATCTGCAGTCGCCTTTCAGGGAACTGACAGAGCGAAGCATTGGCGGCATAATATATCTGCCGTTAGACCGGGATTCGAACCCCGGTCTCTCGTGCGAAAAACCTAAGATTCCGCCACTGAGCCACAGGGGGGAACACAAAGGTGTATAGATGCATGAGCATATAAGAGAGCGTCAACATGTTTTCTTCGGCGTTTGCTTGCAAGCGTGCGTGTTACAACAGGCTCGTTTGCTGCAATATTGATATTTCCAGTCGCCTAATCAGGGAACTGAGTTGTCTTTTCGCCGGTGAGTGACGCGTGAATGGGGCGCAAGGGCAGGGTAGCTTTCTTGTAACGTAAAGAAAAACTAACCCCGATCGTCCGCTTCCAGCCTCCCTTGTGAACGGCGCAGTTTGCGCGGCTCGAACAGAGGGAGAGAGAAAGCTAGCCCCGTGACCGTCCGCTCCTGACATCCCCTGTGAACGGCGCGGTTTGCGCGGCTCGAACAGAGGGAGAGCAGGTATCATCCCCCAAGCAGGCAAGGCAAGCGGGCGAACCGGCGAGCTTTGCGGGTTGGGGGGGGGCGGAGGAGCAGTCTCGGAGAAGGATGCCAGGTGAGTCCTCAGAGTCACCATAGGCAGTAACTGGCTCGCAGTGAGGGCGGTCGCCGTCAGCGAGCGCGAGCGCGAGAGCTGCGTGATCCTCAGGAAAGGGGCGTCTTGAAAAAGACGCCTGGCTCTTTTAGTGCAATGAGAGTGTGTGTCGCGGCGGCGAGCACACACACATACACAAAACACAGTAGCAGAGAAAGGATATAACGCCGGATAGCGCAGCAGGAAGGCGACTGAAGGCGGCGCGGCCAGCGGCTTCAGAGTGTCGACTCGTCCCGCTGAAGGGCTTCTTCAGACGGCGCGGCTTCTCTCCGGATCCAGCGAACAGCGATCCAGCGAACAAATAGGCGCACAAGCCGTCTCGCCTGTGTCTGCATGCTGCCGCAACGCGTTTTACATTATTTCAAAATTAAGGATAATTTTTGGCTTCAGTATCTCGCGGAAAAGAGATTTTCCCCTAGCGTAAGATTTACGCAGTACGAGAGTACCTCTCGTAAGAGAACGTTCGGATGTTAAACGCACTATTTACGCGTGGCTGGGAGCAGGTGTAGGTTTCTTTCGTACCAACTAACATTTGGAAAATACGAACATTTTAATGAATCCGAAAATTTACGCCAGAACCACTTTACACACGATTTACACAAAAATTCGTTCTGCTCGTGTTTCATGAATGAGACCCATTGTGTGTGAATTTGAATGTACATCTTGTAATTACATTTTTATAGGACACTGCCACTCTCTGCCTAGAGAAACTTGATATAGTAATCAGAGGTTGCGTGTTTGTGTTACGATCTGGCTGTGTAGATACATCGCACGATGAAGGAGAATAAACACAACAATCTTTATTAAATCCACTGATAGAAACACAGGAGTTCATTGGAGAATAATATAAACACAACCACTTAAACATAGACGATGACCGACAACAAACTGAACCAAACAGGAGGTTTTTATACACAAGGAACATGAAGGAACTAAATGGGATCAGCTGGACGAGAATTAACTGATTAGTAACCATAGAGACTAAAAGAAACGACAGGAATTAACCAAACAGAACATAATCGTGACAGTTTGCTTTCATCTCCGCATACAGCCATTACATTTTAACACATAGGCCTATTCACTTGTTGCTCTTTTCTTCAGTAGTATCTGTTACGGTTAAATTCAGTTTTCTGTGTTTGTGTTTGTTGCCTTGGTTTGTTGCCATATCCAAATAACATGGTCAGAACCGATGCCTGATTTTCCTCAGAAGCAGAACTTACTTGTTTGTTTTCATTACAGTGCTCGAAGTGGGCCGGTATGCACTGGTACACTGCACATGCGTACCAGCACTTCTCACATGTTGCTGGTAGTCTGACTGCCCTCACCGCACCAGCACCCCCTCCACAGAACGCAATTTAAACCGAAAATATAAATATTTGTAAATATTTGAAAATAAATCCTTTATCTGGATTTCGATAAATCTGCTGATATGTTATGAGACTCTGCAGTCTGGTCTCTGCAGGTCTCAAGTCAAGAGGCTTGTGTTATGAATAAAAATTTCCACAGTGATGCAGTAAATTGAGTTTAATTTAAAACACCCACATTAAAGGAATAGTTTAATAATTGCAGTCCCACTTTATATTAAGTGTCTTTAACTATTATGTACTATTTAAATTAATAATATGATACAGTGCATTTATTTTGTGTAACTGCCCCCGGTGGGTATAAACAAGATGTGGAGAGTCTCGACTGATGTCCTTACGGTTTCTTTATTTGCATTTTCCAGTATCCGTAATGCACCGTGAAAACTATAAAAATATACAAATAGATACAAACATAAGTACCTTTATACACATTTCCTTAGCTAAATCAAACATACTCAAGCAATAAACCTAATTAAATACACCACTAAACAACCATCATTTTCCACCAAAATTCATATACACTACACCATAACCTTTAAATTACACACAGATTAACATATCAAAGCGAAATGGCTCTTTGTCAATACATAGCTTAAATAACTTAAAACAATAAACACGAACACCTCACTCCCGCAACATCCACATATAAACAACTACACGTACCTCGTTCCGCTTCCCAAGGGCGTTAAACCAAACCCGGCAATTTCCTTTGTTCCTTATCGTTCCTAAGTTTGGCGTCTTTACTGTGTACTCCCTTCTGTTCGCTCTTACTTTGTTTATGAGTTTGCCACAGCTGTAACTCGTAAGCACGGGTTTATTTAGGGTTAGTTTAACCTAGTGGGAGAAACTATACTGCCCACTAGTGGAAGTCACTGGTGCCCGCGCAGAGTGAAGTGTTCATATCTACGCCACAATCCCAATAAAAACGTCCTTTATAAATACACAAAATATGCATTCACACTCATTAATCAAGACCTTTTAAATAACTCCAAACGGACAGTTACACTCCCACCAAATTCTGCTTAATATACCACTACTCTACATAAACCAAGCAGAATTTCTTACATCACATTTGCCCATCTTTTAAACTAAAACACTTAAATGTGTATAATGTATATGTGCTGTAGTGTGTGTGGTGTATATGGTGTGATCGTCTTATTTGCTCTCAAGGAGGAGAACCAGTTTCTGTACTGGACGCTCAATGATTGAAGGTTTACGAAAGCAGTTCCTTTTCTTTACGGTGGTCCGTTCTCCTATCTGAATTTTGACTCTGCGCACTAATCCTTCGCCGTCCTGGATGGCTTCGACTACTCGTGCTAGCAACCACTGATTTCTCGGAAGATTATCGTCTTTGACAATAACTATATCATCCACCTTAAGATTACGTTTAGGCACATGCCACTTCTGTCGAATAGAGAGGTTAAGAAGATACTCCCTTTTCCATCGACTCCAGAACTGCTCGACCAGATACTGAACTCGACGCCACCTCTTGGAAGCATACAGATCCTCCTTCACAAACGTCCCGGGAGGCGGTAAAGCAACCTTGGACTTCATCATGATAAGGTGATTAGGCGTGAGGGGCTCCAATGCTTGAGGGTCATTGATTCCATCTACAGAAAGTGGACGGCTGTTTACAATAGCCATTGCTTCGTAGAACAACGTTCTAAGTGATGCATCGTCAAGTCTACCTAGACTCTGGACGAGAGTGGCATTCATCACACCCCTAACGGTTCGGATCTGACGCTCCCAGACACCTCCTGTATGACTTGCAGAAGGCGCATTGAAAACAAACTCACAATGCTGGTCAATTAGGAATGCTTCCAACAACTTGGCATTACATTGTTTAAGAGCGTCCCTTAGCTCATTCCTAGCTCCCACAAAGTTAGTACCTTGATCACAGTAGAGTTGCCGGACAGCTCCCCTGATGCTAATGAAGCACCTTAGAGCATTTATAAATGCATCGGTCGATAGATCTTCCAGCATTTCAATATGAATAGCTCGAGAAGAAAGGCACGTAAAAATCAAACCATATCTTTTGTACTCTTTACGACTCTTTCTGACGAGATAAGGGCCAAAGCAGTCCATACCACTGTACGTGAACGGAGCTGAAACTTCAACACGTTCAGCAGGGAGCCCAGCCATTTGTTGTATTTCCGAAGGGCGTCGTAATTTCCTGCACTGCACACACCCATTTATCAGCTTTGCCACTAGTTTGCTTCCACTGATGACCCAAAAACCGTTTACTCGTAGTTCCATTTGAGTCTGGCTTCGGCCTTGATGCAGAATCTTGGCGTGGCAATAAGCCAGAATCAGTGAGGTGATGTGACCATCCTTTGGAAGGATTACCGGGTGCTTTAATTCATGGCTAAGAGAAGACTGCTTTAGTCTGCCACCGACACAGAGCACTCCTTCATGGAGTATAGGGTCCAAACGGCAAAGAAGGTTTGAATTTGGGAGCTGTTTTCCCTTTTGAAGGGTATCCAACTCCTGCGCAAAGGCCTGTTGTTGAACAAGCTTGATTATCACATGAGCCGCTCTCTTTTGTTCCTCAACACCTGTATGATCGTAAGGAAATCTTTGTTTTGAACCCAGCCTCCTAATTCTTGCAACCACCTTGAGAAGTTTCGACCAAGAGGAGAACCTGCTCAGACGGCTGAGAATATCCATACAGTTGCTAACTCTTGTTGCAAAGACCGAAATCACTTTAACTTCAGGATCACCAACGAGCAATTCCGGAAGGGAACAGGCCCTTAGGCGAACTTCTTGCTCCCACAAAAACTTGGGTCCAGTAAGCCAGTTTGAGGAAGAGATGTGTGTTACAGGGAGGCCTCTGGAGGCATGGTCCGCTGGATTTTCTGCTGTATCGACGTAATGCCACTGACCAGGGTCTGTGGTTTCTCTTATCCGTTGAACCCGGTTTGCCACAAACACGTGGAACCTCCTCGCCTCGTTGTTGATGTAACCTAAAACCACTCGGGAGTCTGTCCAGAATAACTCTTCGTCAATCCCCATGTCAAGTTCGCACTTCAACATCCCACTTAGTCTAGTAGCCACTACAGCAGCTGAGAGTTCAAGCCTGGGAATACTTGTCACTTTAGTCGGGGCGACTCTTGCCTTTGCTATTACCAAACTGCAGTGAACCACATTTTTGTCGTCCTTGTATCTAAGGTATGAACATGCGCCATACCCTTTACTGCTGGCATCTGAAAAGTGATGCAACTCCACTCTGATCACGTTGCCGAATCCCCTTGGTTGGTAGCACCTTGCGATAGTGATATTTTTTAGCCTCTGTAGCTCCCGTTTCCACTCCTCCCACCGTGCGTTTAGATCTTCTGGCAAAGGGTCATCCCATTTGACGCTCCTGCGGCACATCTCCTGCAATATACATTTCCCCATCAAGGTGAATGGCGTGAGGAATCCAAGTGGATCATACAGGGAGGCCACCACGGACAAAATGCCTCTACGGCTTGCCGGCTGCTCTTTCCACGTAGTATTAAAACTAAAGATGTCATCATCTATAGACCACTGAAGACCGAGCACACGTCCCAGCTGACTCACTTCCTTTTTTAGTTTCATAGGTTCAATGATTGCTACTCTTTCTGAAGGATCCACACAAACCAGGACTTCCCTTTGATTGGAGTTAAATTTATGAAGCCTTAATCCTCCTTCTTTACACAACCTCTGAGCCTCCATAATCAGTTTCTTTGCCCCTTCCACAGACTTGACACTAGTTAGTCCGTCATCGACGTAGAAGTTTTTCTCCAGGAAGACTGATGCCGCCGGATAGTTAGGGGCGTATTGTCATGCTAAATACTTCAGTCCAAAGTTGGCACACCCAGGAGAGGAGGCAGCTCCAAAGAGATGGACACTCATCCTATATTCCTTTGGTTCCTTTTCCAACTCTCCGTGCTCCCACCATAAGAATCTCAAATAGTTTCGGCATTCTGGAGTAACACTAAACTGATGGAACATTCTTTCAACGTCACATGTTATGGCCACCGCTTCCTTCCTAAAACGACACAGAACTCCTAGTAGGGAGTTAATCAAGTCAGGTCCCGTCAGTAAAGTATCATTTAAAGAAACACCTCTGAACTTAGCCGAACAGTCGAAAACGACTCTTAGTTTGTCTGGATTCTTTGGGTGATAAATGCCATGGTGGGGAAGGTACCAAATACTCTCACCATTTATTGGTGTAGTTACCAACTCAGCATCCCCTCTACTCACTATCTCTTCCATGAAGGTTCTGTAGTGGTCATGATAGCGTTTGTCTGCTTTCAACTTTCTTTTCAAGTTCTCCAGCCGAACCACAGCGAGCTTCCTATTATTTGGTAGCACAGGTGGGCTGCTGCTCTGAAAAGGAAGGGGCATCTCAAGGTGTCCATCATCTTTCTGTCTGATGTTACTGCTAAGGAACTGAATAAACTGGACATCATTTTGAGACACATATTTGTCCTCATAGATGCGTTCGTTGAAATCCGCTTCCAGGACTTTCAAGACATCTGTGACTGTTGGAGCAGGTATCTCTTTCACTGTGACTCGGTGCACAAAACTTTGGCTTCCTTGTCGATCTAAATGAGGGTTTGACGAACCTATTATGCTCCAACCAAGCTCAGTACGTTGAGCGAAGGGTTCATTCTCTTTGCCTATGACTACTTCAAGCGGAGCTAATGCTGAAGGACAATTATATCCTATTAGTAATCCCACATCACAGTCTTGGAGAGGCGGCAGTCTATCTGTTAGGTGTTTAAGATGGGGCCATCTTTGTGCAGTTTCTCGAGTCGGGATGTATGATTTATCCACCGGAATAAAACTACGAGTATAAGCTTGGTTTATCTGGAGTAGGTTCTCATAATGAAGCCCTCGAACTTGAAGGTCTCTGATGCCTTTGCTCGTAAAAACCGTGTCAACAGCAGTCATCGTACTCAACTTTAGCGTCACTGGTCGTGGTGTCACACTCAGATGCTCAAGCAGATCTTCAAGGATGAATGTAGTATCACTTTGTGTGTCGAGTAGGGCATAAGTAAGAACCTCCTTTTGTGGCTCTTGCTTTGTGGATACCAGGACTGGAACTATGCTGGCAGTAGCTGAGGCAAATCGAGTAGATGCATACGACATGGCTCTGTGGACTTCTTCCGTCGTGTGGTTACTCGCAGTAATTGAATCATTTGTAAAGATTTTCGTTGGTCCTTGTCTCCACTCCTCATGCAAGCATGTTGGATGACGACGACTGCAGGTGCCACAAGTGTGACGCCTTTTACAATCCTTGCTTGCGTGTCCCTTCTTTAAACATCCAAAACAGAGATGGGTTTCCTTGATGAACTGTTTCTTTTCATCCATGGCCTTTACAGCAAAGATGAAGCAGGTAGCAATACCATGCGTTTCTTCCTTGCAGACTGGGCATGGTGGCCTCCTGTAATCTGATACTTCTTGTCTACCTTGTGGGAAGCTATTCGTTTGAGCACTGGTAATAAAGGCTTTAGCTCGTTTTGGTGTTCTATCTTCTGTCTTGTAGTTCAAAAGAAAGGGTGAGACAATGGGGTTGCAGGCTATCCGGGCCTCCTTGTTTAGGAATGTACTAAAACATTTAAAAGCCGGATAATTTCCAGATCTATCTAATTCTTCAACCACCATTCGACTCCACTTCCTCATGATCCACTCTGGCAATTTCTTCAGAAGTTTATGATTTTCTTCGCAATCATTCAAGATGGCTAGTCCCTTTACATGTGGAATTGCTTCTGCACACCCTTGCAGAAAGTCTGCAAACTCTCTTGAAGCCAGAGGGTCGGTTGAACTGATTTTAGGCCAGCTAGTGAGCTTATCCCTAAACGCCTTTTGTATTATGAATGAGTTGCCATACCTCTCTTGCAGGACCTTCCAGGCGCCTGTATACGCATCTTCTGAGTTTCTATAAAAGAAACCTTCCACTGCTTTACGTGCATCCCCAGTGAGATAAGTTTTCAAATAGAACATTTTTTCATTTGCTGAGAGGGGCTTTTGGTCAATGAGAGTTGTGAAGGACATTTTCCAGTCAACATATTTCATGGGATCTCCGTCAAATGTTGTTGGCTCAGGCACAGGCAGACGATTTATGCTCAATGAGCTTGTTATTGCTTGGACTAAGCAGGCTGTGTCCTCATTTATAGTCGTTCCTGTAAATGTTTGTTGGGGTAGAAGCGAGGCAGTGTTCGTATCAAGGTGAGCAACAGGTTCAGGTTCCACATAAACAGTGTCTGTTACTAGATTTCTCTCCCCTTCATAGTCGCTTCCAGGGCTGTCGTACGCTCTCACTCGAGCAGCTGCTATCTGGACCTCCTTTTCAGCCTTTAACTGTGTCAGCTTCGTTCGTTCTTCTTCCAGTTTTAGCCGACGCTCTTCCTTTTTGCGCTCCAAATCAGCTACTATTTTCTTTTCTTCAAGTTTCCATTCATTTTCGAGTTTGCTGATATGTGACTGATGAGCATGTATGTCCTTCATTGCCTTTGCTTGCTCTCTTTTTGCTGCCAGCTCAGCTTCTGCGTCTTGTCGTTTGCTGGAACTGCTGGAGCTTGCACTGGAACAGTCAGTATGCTGAGAAGCCACAGTATTAGTTTTTGTATTGCCGAACACAGATCCATATTCTTCTTTATTTAAGACAATCCTCACTCTTTCTTTCTCTACTCGTTCATTATAGTCTTCATCCATAGCGTCTCTTCTTTTATTCACTAGAGCAAGCGTTTCATCAGTGAGAATGGCACAAGTATCCATTTTTCCCACGATCTCTGGAGGATTGGTTTGGTTACGCAGGATGTGCTCGTATTGGTGTAGAAGCCCCTCACGTTTAGTTTGAATATGTTGTTCAATGTTGTCGAGATCATCCATAGAGCAAAAACATTTCATTGTTGCCCTGCTTTCCTTTGCCGTCTGTTTCCATGCGTCATAAGCCTTATAAAAGGCCCTTTTATGTTTAATGGCATTTTGTTCATTTACCTCTTGCATTTTCTCTGTCACGGTTCTCTGACGAGAGCTTGATCTGCCAGATGGTAGGTCTGAGGGTTTACTTGTTTCTGCTGTGTGGAGTGACATTTTAATTTACATGTTTTGATTGACCGTTATTTGAATGTTATGTAAGACGTTTGGAATTTAATTTCTGCAAGCAGTAGTTATAACCTACCGGTATTTTTAGTGCTACCCCTTTTAACCAAACGTCAACAGCCTAAATTTAGACACTCAAATTATTTGTGCAAATGCAAATATTGAAATGTGAACAATTTCGTACTTTAAGTTAGATAATTTCCACACTTTCAAACCTCTATTTAAAGACAACTTTAAAATTGCTGTTTATAAACCCTTGAACACATCTTCACAATAATCACCAACCATAAAACCTTTATCTAAGGATAATCAAAACACTCTTTCACGATCGCGTCTTTCAACATTCAAGCACAATTTATGTTACTGCAATTAACCACTTTCATGAGCGTATGAAACCCAATCTTATTCATATATATATATATTTTTTATTTTTTTTTGGTGTATATAAAAACGTCTCGTTGCACCCGTTATACACCCTTTTACGTGTGTTATCTTCCCTCTTGCCTGACTGTGGTCCGTTTTAGTTGATTTCTTCGATGCGGATCCCGGCCAAGACTGCGAGTCTCATTTGGATGCAGCAGAGTTTCTCAGTGTCCTACGTCACGTGGAGTTTCTCACTCTCTGGCCTACGGCGAGTTTTCACTGTAACTGCCCCCGGTGGGTATAAACAAGATGTGGAGAGTCTCGACTGATGTCCTTACGGTTTCTTTATTTGCATTTTCCAGTATCCGTAATGCACCGTGAAAACTATAAAAATATACAAATAGATACAAACATAAGTACCTTTATACACATTTCCTTAGCTAAATCAAACATACTCAAGCAATAAACCTAATTAAATACACCACTAAACAACCATCATTTTCCACCAAAATTCATATACACTACACCATAACCTTTAAATTACACACAGATTAACATATCAAAGCGAAATGGCTCTTTGTCAATACATAGCTTAAATAACTTAAAACAATAAACACGAACACCTCACTCCCGCAACATCCACATATAAACAACTACACGTACCTCGTTCCGCTTCCCAAGGGCGTTAAACCAAACCCGGCAATTTCCTTTGTTCCTTATCGTTCCTAAGTTTGGCGTCTTTACTGTGTACTCCCTTCTGTTCGCTCTTACTTTGTTTATGAGTTTGCCACAGCTGTAACTCGTAAGCACGGGTTTATTTAGGGTTAGTTTAACCTAGTGGGAGAAACTATACTGCCCACTAGTGGAAGTCACTGGTGCCCGCGCAGAGTGAAGTGTTCATATCTACGCCACAATCCCAATAAAAACGTCCTTTATAAATACACAAAATATGCATTCACACTCATTAATCAAGACCTTTTAAATAACTCCAAACGGACAGTTACATTTTGCATACAATTTTTTTTAATTATACTTATATTTAAAAAAAAATACCTGCATGTTACTACAGCTGTAATTCATTTCTGTAATTACATCTATAATTACACTGCTGATACACTACATATTACAAGTACACTGCTGACCCTTCCCTTACACCTTAACCCACCATTAAACGTAACCATACCATTAATCCTGTCTCTAACCTTACCTCCCTCCTCAATAGCAGCAAAAGTGTTTTGCAATATAACATAAACACAATAAGTAGGCAACATTGTATCTTGCATTTTTTATGCGAGAACATTTAATTAAAGACACCTACTGTAACAAAATTAAAATTGTATCATCCTTATTTATAATTGTCACCCTTATCAAATAAAAATTATTTTCAGTTCCTTGCCACTGTTGCCTTTGGCTTGCTCAGTTGGGGATATTTTGGGGATATTTAATTTAATTTTATCAATCAATAAATTCCTCTTGAAACAAACTTTGTTGTATTATTTTAATTTAATACTGTGAAGCTGCTTTGATACAATCTGTATTGTGAAAAGCGCTATACAAATAAACTTGACTTGACTGTCCACCCCCTTATTATCTTAGACAGAATGTCTTATGAGCTTATAATAGCTTTGTGACAGATTCAAATTTAAGTCATTTTTCATTGATATTCTTTCAATCTGCCATATTTGCTGTCATTTATTCAATTGTTAACAATGGATTCATTTCAAGTGATTTTGGCTCCAGTTTCTAAGAAAGAGAAAGTATTGGTGAAAATATCCTCAACATGTTTGTGTTATTGTGACTTGTCTGCATTGTCTTCCTGCAGGTTCATTGGCTGTATCAGTGACGGACATGACAGCACCTGTGGTCGGATCATCAGGGGGAGTCTATGCTCTGGTCTCTGCCCACCTCGCCAATGTCGTCATGGTAATTGAGAAATCACTATTTTCCTTTTTGAGGAATTGTGATCAGGCTTTGCTCTAGAAATTGAAAATTGTTCAGCATCAATTTGTGACATTCCCTAGAAATTAAAATAAAAAAAATCAATTTATCACAATGGTGCCATATAGTGGTTTATGTAGATTATAGACTTCAATCTTCATTCAGGTCCTGTTTAAATTCTCTTTTGGAAAAAAAAAGAACAGGGAGCCCATGACTCAGACTTGTGTCAGGATAAATAATGAGTGTGAAGATCGGCCTGATTTCTCTTGTCACAAAAATTACACAATAGCTCAAGCTATTAACCCTATATCTGACGTGTATGTGCGTTATTCATAGGTCTTTTTTTTTCTTTTTTTTTTCTTTATTTCATACACAGCTGTTCCCATTAATATTCTCAGATCATCAAATAGCTGAAAGATTGTTAGGCTCTTGTTACAAGAGTTTTAGCCATCCATATGATATACGCATGTTAAAAAGCATGTTTAGCAGCCAGCAGCCATATCACCCTGTAGCACAAGACTGGTTGCCCACTGATGCTAAGCAGGGTTGAGCCTGGTCAGTTACTGGATGGGAGACCTCCTGGGAAAACTAGGTTGCTGCTGGAAGAGGTGTTAGTGAGGCCAGCAGGGGGTGCTCACCCTGTGGTCAGTGTGGGTTCTAACGCACCAGTAAAGTGATGGGACACTATACTGTCAAAGAGCACAGTCCTTCGGATGAGACGTTAAACCGAGGTCCTGACTCTCTGTGGTCATTAAAAATCCCAGAATGTCCTTTGAAAAAAGAGTAGTGGTTTAACCCTGGCATCCTGGCCAAATTTACCCATTGGCCTCTGTCTATCATGGCCTCCTAATCATCCCCATATATATATATATATATACTGATTGGCTCTATCACTCTGTCTCCTCTCCACCAATAAGCTGGTGTGTGGTGGGCGTTCTGGCGCAATATGGCTGCCGTCGCATCATCCAGGTGGATGCTGCA
The DNA here is from genome assembly GCF_965113295.1 of Leuciscus leuciscus. Classification (NCBI taxonomy): domain Eukaryota; kingdom Metazoa; phylum Chordata; class Actinopteri; order Cypriniformes; family Leuciscidae; genus Leuciscus; species Leuciscus leuciscus. The sequence goes on from NC_138738.1 coordinate 22,473,650, forward strand.
CATTGGTGGTGGTTGAGGAGATTCCCCCTTCCATATGTAAAAGCGCTTTGAGTACCTAGAAAAGCGGTATATAAATGTAACGCATTATTATTATTAAACTCAAGTCTTTTATGTTGCTCCTGCCTCTCTTTCGCTGACCAATCAAAGACCTCTGTGCTGCTCCCTAAAACTCTAAGTGAATGGAGGTATTTTGTACTGCATAATGACCTGGTCACAGCCATTAAATATTAACACTGGGGCAGTACACAGTTCTCCCTGATCAGATCATGAACCCTCCTGTACTTGCTCAGCATTTCAGATAGATTTTTTTGTGTCAGCACTGTTACATGGTCAGGACTCAGATTACACATAGTTTGTTCACACAAAAAACTGATCTCTCATCAGGTCAAATCAAAACTGACTCAGTTATTATTTAGAATATTACATGCAAAACAGCAAGACTGACCTTGAATTAGCTGATATGTCACAGGTGCTAATGCTTCTCACTATGCCAGCTCTGATCGTCACATCATCACGGAAAATGCCAGAACAAATTTCCATTTCAGTTTGAAGCAACCTTGATAAAATGGGGTACCAAAACCAATTCCCTGGAACAACACCAGAACAGTCTAAGAAAGAATACTGATGTGCTTTCTCTCTTACCTACTACCAATTTTGTACTCTTATTTCCTAATTTGATGTTTCTCTCCCTCGCTTCTACAGAACTGGTCAGGGATGAAGTGTCAGTTCAAGCTCTTTCGCATGGCAATGGCTCTGGTGTGCAGTATGTAAACTGTTTTTATGTTACTCATGCTAAAAAAAATTTTTGCTGGATATATCAAATACTGAAAGTCATTTCTAGGGACACAAAATAAATTGGTTCCATAACAGTTATTAGCAAATTAGAAATTATTTCATTTATTGAATATTCAAAGGTGCAGTATGTAAAATTGACAGCTAGCAGTTCAAACCAAATTCTAAATATTGGAGAGAGTTGTTTCTCCTGCCCCCTCCTCAAGACTTAAAGGTGCAATAAGCGATGTCACGCGTTTTTTAGGCCAACATTTTTTTTGTCACATACAGCAAACATCTCCTCATCATCCGCTAGCTGCCTGTCCCCTGAACACACTGTAAAAAACGCGGTCTCTGTAGACACCCCAGGCTCCACAAACGGCAAGAAAAACAAACTGGGCTAACCCGCACCACGAAACATAACAAACTGTTCCAGCCAATAACCGACAAGAATGATTTGGGGTATGGTTTGGGGGGGTTAGTGTGCGGATGAGGAGGAGGGAGGGTCTAGCTAGCCTCCGTTTTGTTTGACAATACTTTAAACGTCAACGAGAAGTGACGTCACCCAACATCACTTAGAGCACCTTTAATGCTCATGCGGGTTGGGTTGCCAGTTTGAGAGACACAAAACAGGAATGAGCACAATTGACAATGGAAGGCAACGAGCCTCACAATAGCCGCGTATCCATTATCCTTCAAATTGCGCAAATTGAAATTGCGCATTTAAAATACACCCAATGAAAACAAGTCAATTTAGCAAAAACTCCCATATATCGCAAAAAAGTTTTTACGCTCGGATGAGGTGGTTTTTCAGGTAATTCGAAAAAGGAATGTTTTGCAAAACTGCAATGGAAACAGATTTTTTTCCGCATTTACAGGTCACCTGGCGTGCGTAAAAGACGATCATTATTTAAAGAAGGCGCGGTATGTTTGGACAGAAGAAGAGACACAGTTTTTTATTAAACTCATAAAAGACAAAAGTATCACGGGAATACTGGATTCTAAACAACAAAATACTGCCACAATTTATCAAGACCTTGAAGCAGATAGGAGGGAGTAACACCTCATATGTACCGCTCCCAAGTATAAGGGGCTTTCCTTGCCATTAATGCTTTGATAACACGCCTACGTCTCCTTCGATTAAAAATAATGGCTAGTCCGGTGGCTGGGATATACATAAACCTTCCAACATCTGTTGCCATGATTTTTGGAATGACTTATCGCGAGAGGAAAAAATGACGTTTTAGTCGCATGACATCGGTTAAACGCCATCATTTTGCAATAGTTTTTTTTTTTTTTTTTGACATTTGGAAAACATCATAAAAGTTTTGCTGAAATCTGTAATGGAAACACGGCTACTGTAAGTTGATGAGTTGATTTATCTGCGTTTTAATTAGCCTCTGCCATCTCTGAAATTACATAAATCACCTTTAATTGTGCATTCTCATTTACCCTACTTTATGTTTAGATTACATTTGTCATCATCTACAGCTCACTTAAAGTTAATCTTTAAAAATAACAATAATCTAATAAAGCTATCTAATAAAAAAAAATAAAAAACATTTTATAGTGTTGTAATGCCTAAAATATCTCATTCAACATGAAATTCTACAGAATTTTAATATGGTTCATTTATCAGCTATCAGCTTATCCGTATCAGACAGAAGCATCCCTAGTTATTTCCAGAACTAAAATGTGAAAGTTTGAAGAACTTTTCCATTCTCTGATGGTGACTTTCTCCCACAGATTGATTCTGTATATGGTGGTTCACAAGAACTCACTTTATCTTGACAGTACCCCTAGTATCAGACATTTAGCCTACGTCCTATGAATTAATTATAGTTACCATATACCTGCTAATAGAACATTTCTACAATGACATTGAAAACTAAAACCTTTTGAATACATTTATGTTCTGCATCCACTGTGAGTATAAGTCCAATAAACATAAATATATAAAAAAAATACTTTATGTACTCTTAAGTTTACTTTATTGAAGATTTGCTGTATTTACTGAAATGTATAATATAACCAACACTCAAATAGATTCTACATGTAACCCCTCAAACTAAGCATTTTCTATATTTACAGTGAGTGTGGAGTTTGGTCGTGCCGTCTGGCTCCGATTCTATCCCCCAGCTTTCCCACCGTGCCCTAATCCCAGCTTTGTGGCCCATCTGGGGGGTGTGGCAGTGGGCCTCACCCTTGGTGTTGTGGTTCTTCAGAACTATGAACAGCGCTTACAGGAACAGTCCTTGTTCTGGATCTTCTTTAGTGTCTACACAATCTTTATCCTCTGTGGAATCTTCTGGAACATTTTCGCTTACAATCTCTTGGATGTCAAGTTACCCCCACCTCCATGAAGCTGTGCGCGTGCATGTGTGTGTGCGTGTTTGTGTGTGTATGTGTGTGTGTGACAGGCAACATAATTTAACAGTTGTAAAGGTCATGAATGAGAATCAAATGCTAAGTACCTTACTGCAGTCCTCCTGCGATGTAATGTTTGTGTTAATAGTGCCTAAACCATGCCAAGTTTTAGTGCCATCAGAGAAGCTAAAACCGCAGATTGTGATGAATGTAAATTTACAGGACAAGCCCAACAGTTGATGCTTTTTTCAGCTATATACTTTTTCCCAGCGACCGAGGGCTATCAGCGATAGCATAAGTATTCATTTCAAAATAACACCTAGGTTTAGAAGCTGCTGCTGGCTTGTCAACTGACTCTTTACATTAGCAAAGAGAAGAATCAGTATTTTATGAGGACCTTTTAGTAAGTGTTCTATATTTTTATAAATGACTAAAGACAAGTAGAGCCTATTGTGTTTGAAGCACCCTTAAAAGATATTCAAGATTAAGTGAAGTAGCAATGAAAGAAATGAACAGCTAGATAAACTTCTCTCAATCTTGGAAACAATTAAGCATTTTGCAGAAAATAAGGCAGTGTTACAAGGTTGACGTAAGGGAACTGCAAAGTCTCCCTTTCTGTTCTCAGTGGCGGTCTGCAAGGGAATTTCCCAGACTTTAAAATATGTAAATCATTATTAATCTCTAATATTGAGATAATATTGAATACCTTTTTTTAAACAAATCAATCTCTCCCTAATATCTAACAACATGAATAATAATTTGATAATTAATGACGTTATCTTTCTGATCACCGAGTCAACACTTGACCAGACTAGTACTGTAGTAAAAAACATAACAAATCATGCAGTGCCATCTACAGACTATGAAAAATATTTAAACACTTGTAAATTAATTGAGAGTCAAATTTCATCTAACATCTACTCACTTGTGTAGAGGAACTTTCACTTTTCCATTCCATTATAGCACATTTTTAACCAGGGGTTTTCTATTCTGGCCCTCGAGATCCACTTTCTTTCAGAGTTGACCTCCACCCTTGATTAAACTCACCTACCTTTAGCTTGCTGTTAGCTTGTTCAGGTGTGTTTGATTAGGGTCGGAGCTTAACTCTGCAGGAAAGTGAACTTTGAGGACCAGAGTTGAGAACCCTGGTTTAGGGTACGTTTACACGACGCAAAGTTTTTCCTTTGTGTTTTTCACATATACAGCCGACTACCCTGTCAAAACGATCCCCGTTCACACGGATCCGCGAAAATAACTAAAACACTCCTTTCTTTGTAAAGAAACACTATGCGCCTATAGATTGAACAAGTAATATCCATGCACATGACATGACCGTTTTCACAAATTCGCGTTTTTGTAGTTTACACGGAGGCAATAACAGTATTGCTTTAAAAAACTTCCACTTTGAATCCCGTTTTCAAAAGTTTGTGTTTTCAGGATCCCAAAACGCTGTTGTCATGTAAATGAATGGCCAAAAATGGTGTTGTGTAAACAAAGCCCTTTATAACCACCAGCTTCATGACGCACTGCAGGGGTGGCCTCTCATATTTATGTGAATAGAAGTACAAATTTTACTCCCTTTTGATTTATTTGTGCCACATTGCATCATTTGAATTAATGTTATTTAAATATACTTTCTGACTGTGATTTAGTGATTGAAATTCGCTTGAGCTGTCTCATATGAAGGAAAAGTTATGCACGTAAGTAAAATTATTAAAACAAGATAAGGTTACACTTTATTTTAAGGTGTCATTGTTACAGTGTAATTATATATTGTAGTACTGAGTAACATTAAGCAACTACATGTACTTACATGTAGGGTAGGATTAGGATTTGGTTGAGGATTAGTTGCATGTAATTATGCATAATTTACTGTTATTGCTATGTTAAATACATGTAACATATGTAACAAGGACACTGTGAAATAAAGTGTTGCCAAAGTTAATTTTATCACTTTAGCTGCTATGTTTATTATGAATAATTTTTCAAGGAGACTCAGTCCACCTTCCCTCCTCTGATGGACCGCCACTGCTCATTTTTGTTGTTGCATCAAGGAAGAGATTTTACAGTACCAGCACTGTATCTGAATCAGAATATTTGTCCTGAAATCGCACACTTGATTTGATTTCATGAAACATATTTGATTATATATTTGAATCATATGTTACTGGAAAACCAGCATGACCTTGGGAGTCAATAATCAACAGAATGAAAACAAAAGAACGTGTAATTTGTCAGCTATACATGCTACAATTAACTCAATTGATCTGTTATATTCTGTTTAATATATAAGCCGTATTGCAGTAGTTTTCAATGAATTGTGATTGTGTGACATATACTGTACCTCAAATACTGTAAGTGGTCTATGTTATGAAGTTTATTTATATTGGTGCTGTAGTATTTGAACAGGTTGCTAGGTGTCTGTGCCTCTAGTGACTGGTTAGCTCCACTCAGTTTTGTGCACAGACATTCTTTACAGCAACACTGATCCTGGTACAGCTTTGTGTGTTTTCTGAGTATCTTCTGCCCGTAGTGTGTGTTACCACTGATTCTCAAGCTAACAAGAAAATAGGAAACTCTAAATAAAACCTGCTGAAAGTTAATGAATCCAGTACTTCAATTTCACTACTTTGAGTCCTAAACAACAGGAAATGTTTTAACAATATGTTTAAGCTACTTTTGAAGTGCCAGTATTTTGTTTTGCATTTCTGGCCTTACTGTATCAAAAATGTAATGTTGGGATGTAAGTAACCTGGGATTGTGTGTAAAGGGCTATGGCACTGGAAATATAAGTTTAAGCATATTTTAACATGCGTCTATTTTGTAGATTTGATTTGTAAATATGAAGTGCATTAAAAAAAATCTGTAATTGAAAATGCCATTTTCTGTACTTTCATTTTGAATCAGGACATTGGTTATAATAGTATGTGTGAACCTTGAAACGTTGGATAAACTTCAATGAATTGCTTTAAAAATAACCAAAAGTCAAACAAATGATGGTGTTTTAATTTCTAAGCCACTTGAGTCTATAGTAGTAAAACATTGTAAAATTGTGGTACAATGATTTGAAGGGAGGCAGTGTCTAAACTTCAGTTCAAATCATGCAATCTAAAAACTAGTTTTTTTAATTTAAGTATTCTTTATTTTAAACAAACTCTGTTGCAAATGTGTATCTGTCAGTATACTGCACCTATAAAAAGTATTCAGAAGTGTTAATGTAATTTTACTGGCTTTTGACAGAAAGTGACTGTGACTGTTCCATTTCTTAGAATGATTCAAATCTGCAGTAAACCATGACGCACTGTCACACTGACTATGAAATCGAATGACTCCATTGCTCTTGCAAGTGACACTTCCATGTTACTGCATTTCCAACATAGATGAGAAATCATGGAGTGTTAATGACAGTAGATAAACATGCATCATTCTGAGATTAATGAGAATGAGAAAAATGCAGTGGTTGTTTGTGTCCTCTGTTTCTTTTAATCAATTCTTTTCAGAGTCAGTTAGAACCATCACTGCATCATGTAAATTCCAGAGATGATTTAACATCATGTTGAAATCTTTATTCACTTGTTCTCTTGAAGAGGAGTACATTATTATAATTATTATTATCTATGAAGCCTAGTATAATCCATGTAGTAGAATGTCCTTATGCCATTGTTTCTCAGTGGGGAAAAATCTGCTTTCAGGCATCTGCTAAAAACCTGTGGGTCTAATGAACTGAACGAGACCATCCCACAGTTGATAGGCCATCCCACTATTCAAACCTGGGAAAGTAGTAAACATGTATGTGAAAGTATACCAAACAAATTATTCAGATAAACTGATCACCAGAGAACTTGTGTGTAAATACCTTGGAGAAATATATTCAAATGGGGCAAGGTGATAAGCCTTAACACTTTACATCCCGAACACAGGATGTTCACTTACAGTATATCACTGCTCACGTATTTTGAACTTCTCTTTACCCCTAAGCGAAGAACGAAAAAGAACTTTGCCGTGAGTATAGGGCCTTAACACACTCTTTATAATGGGTTCACACAATTCACCGACAACTCTGTCTGGTCTACACCTATGTTTCACAACCAAACACACTTGACTAGAGAAGTGATTCAGGAAATAATGTATTAGATCACGCGTGATACAGGAGACTGCGAGACTGGATTTCTTTCTGTTAAAAATTGTAGCCCGCAAGAAGCTTGCGATCCAAGTTGGCTGTGCGCTGATTTGCAGTGAAAAAGGATAAGGAAAAGTATGGGAAAAAATATGAAGAAGAGAATGGTAACCATGCTTGCTGATGTTCGGTTCTGTTCAACGCAATGTAATTTCCAGTCAAAACACATTTCACACTGCAGTAGGCTACTCTGAGTCGCATACAGGTCCAGATATTTAGCATGCTAAATATATCACAGGCTATCACGAAGCATCTGCGCTTCTCTCAGATCACGTCTTTGATAATATACACGATTTTCACTTACGTGAACGAGCACAGATTGCCTTTGATTCCGGGCATTTGTCTGTGATTTCCGCAAAACTGTTGGCGAGTGAAAATTGGGGCTAAAATCGTGTAGTGTGTACCTGGCATTTGTTGGGTGCTTCTCAATTCTTATTTGTGCATCCTCGTTTCGTTTCCTTTCCTCGCTTCCTTTCCTCATGTCTCAGCTCCACCCCTGTAGGATGCGAGGGAAGGCTGCATGGAAAGAAAATAAGGACGAAGGAATCGAATGAAATCTTTTTTATACATTGGTATACTTGATCACTCGAAAGTCACTTCATAGCGTCATCAGCTGCGCTCAAAGGATCTGCCCTTATGTTGTATTAGTTTGGTTATTTAAGAAATTCATAATAAATAATAATAAAGAAAGATACCCTGTTGAAATATGTGAGATGTTTGGTTTATATAAACTGCAAAGGTAAAGTATAAATTAAAATTATTGTGACCGATGTGAAGGGGGAGGAGAATTTATACGTGCGTCACGTTTGGTCAATAAAGCTCTTCCGCAAAGGATACACCTGTGTATCCTCCCTCATAACTCCTCAGGAAGCCTCCTCACTCCTCAATCCTCGCCTCCTCGCGGTGCAGTTAGAGAATTAAGATGTCCTTCAAGATGGCTGAGCTTGATCGGTTTCCGGGTCATAGGATGGAGGACGGAGGAGCGAGGAGACGAGGAGGGATATTGAGAAGCACCCGTTGTCTTAGTGACTGGTTATGTACTTGTTTTGTTTTGTACTAAACACCTGTGTGATTAGTTCCTTGTTGGCCGTGTGTGTGTGTGTGTGTGTGTGTGTGTGTGTGTGTGTGTGTGTGTGTGTGTGTGTGTGTGTGTGTGTGTGTGTGTGTGTGTGTGTGTGTGTGTGTGTGTGTGTGTGTGTGTGTGTGTGTGTGTGTGTGTGTGTGTGTGTGTGTGTGTGTGTTTAGGCCTATACCCCTCAGTGTTCAGTTGTGTTTGTTGGTTACATTGCATGTATAATGGTTTTCTGGTCTCCTGTCCTGGATACTGTTCTCCTGACTCCTAGTCCCCCCTTGTTATCTTTAGTCAATCATCAGTCAATAAACCCAGGTCTTTATCCCAGTGACCAGCAGGAATGAAGGGTTCTGAGCACAACCTGGTCAAATAGGGATATTTCTTTACAAGGGTGTCCAATCCTGCTCCTGGAGGGTCACTTTCCTGCAGAGTTAAGTAATAACCTGTTACTGATAATAACCCTTTCAGATGTTCCAAAGTACTGCAAAAGTACAAGAGAAGTTGCCATACAACACATGGGAAGCCTACAGCTTATCACAGGATTATCCCAGGACTTTCTATTCAATATTACAAGTTTAAATGATTAATTAAATTGAATTGTTTCTGTATTATTCAAGTTAATATAATTTTAATAAAATATTTTTTCATTAATGTAGCTGCAGTCCGTAGTTTTTCCTCTTTGTCGCTAGCCTGGTAAGCCAGACCTACATCAAGATGTTAGGTCTGACAACTCACCATTGGCACGGCTCAATCCGAGGGGCGGGATAAACGGTTGTCTCTCAAACTCCCTCTGCACGCAATAGGATAGCGCTACAACCAATCAGAGCAACGAAGAAGGCTAGTTATATTAGGTATATTAAAGGTAATAATATTAGTATCCAGTATCCAGTATTAGTATTAGTATCCAGTCGGCAAAACTCCGAACACATCTTCCTTTTTTTTTAATTACTTAAGTGCCGTTCTTTGCTCTTTTCTCAAAGAAAAGCTTAACTCCAAGTCCTCCAGAGTCGCGGCCAAAGCCGATTCGACAGACTGTTCTCCAGGAGCAACAGCCATTCTTTGTTTTCAAGTAGCAGGGAACCGTCGCAACTCTGTCGTCATTATGTTAAGCCCGCCCCGCCTAGTCTATACACTATGTGATTGGCCTGACCTGAGTTTGGTTTTTCCAGCTCGAAAGTCAACGGAGAGTTGCTAGACCACACTGGCTGCAAAATAAATGTTGCTGCCGCTAGGGTGCGTCTAGATTTCTAGGCTACTTTGTCGCCATTTCTGTTTGAAATCTGCAATTGCAGTTAATCACGGAATTATCAACTTTACGTGGGTTGTGCCTCGGCACGGCACATCGCGGATGAATCCAATGTTTTGAGGAAACTGTGAGGCTGTCAGTCACCTCGCTGGTGTGGATACTATCATTCGGAATCACAGATTCTACTTTTTGGAAGTATGACCAACATAAGAATTTTCACCGGAAAATGTAATCTGAACAAGTAACATCTACTTTTGTTCTGACCAACTAAGGGGAAAAAAGCATTGCAGTAAATCACGCTGATTAAATCTTAACGATCGCTTATCATATCACATCAAACCGTGCAAATTATACTTTGTTCTCAAATTGTTAATGTTAACAACATCCGCATTGCATGACTACATTTAATGTGTATTGGGCTACCTATAGATCAGTTTCCATTTCTGTGCAGTCTAATTTGTATTGTCATACCAACAAATTAATGTTCCTTAGAACTGGTTCTCTTTGAAATACAAACACACGTAGGCCTATCTGTAATCAGATGCATATTTATTACATTATTCAATATTCAATATTCCGATGCACGGAAAAAAAGCCGTATCTGCGTCCGTTTTGAATCCCTTCAAAACATGGAGTTCACGCTACCTTTCAAAAGCCCTTCTAATATTTATCCTTGTACAACGGGTGAATCTCCAGTTATCACTGGTGATCGTCGTTTCAACTTTTCTGGATCCGCCATCGAATTGATAAGTTTAATTATATCAAAGTGCTGCGAGAAAAGGCTATAAATCTCCACCTCCAACATCCTCACACGCAATATAGCCTACTAGCCGGGACATCCTCTTTACAGATGTGATGTAATGACACAAAGACATGCTTGAATTTCCCGTGGAAATCCACCAGTCCCACTGGAATTAAAAACATTATTACAAGCTTACCGTTTTGAATCGAGCTAAGGCAAGCATATAGTTTTGAACACTGGCTGGTTATGTAGGCTACTTGCTCAAAAAATTATTTGGGATAATTTTTAACCCAAAAAAGTTACAGACTGCAGCTTTAAATAGATTTGCTTCAAAGCAGCTTTCAGTGAAATCACTGATTTAAATAAAGGGTGAATTCAACGATCGATGCGTTCCAGTCCACTTTAAGACACGCACTTGCGAACTTCCCTAAGCACTTCCCCTCGGGGGAATCCCCGCCGCCATTTTGAAGTGCGTTCCACTTCGTGAAGTGGACTAGGGAAGTTTATATGGACAGACCCTTGTTCCCTCGATTTTGACCGAGGGAGCGAGTCTACTTCATATGTACACTTCAGGCACCTATATGTCCCACAATGCAGTACGATTGTGACGCCACCACAAATCTCGTCTAATCACCACCACAACAAACAACTCTATGATATATTAAATATATATATTTTTCATTTAAAACAACCCACACACACCTATATACATTTGGATGCTGCATTAAACAAATTCTTAAAGGGAAATTTTTTTAAATAATAAATCAACTCCACAGCTGATTCCAAGTGATCAAGGGCTTAGGACGTTCCAATTCAGTCCATTGCAGTTTCCGCCAGTAGTGGGCACTCGTGCATCGTAAGCAATGACGTGCATCCGAGTGAACGAGACGGAGGGAAGTTAGCGAGTGAAGGGCATGACCATTTTGGACTGGAACGCAGCCTGAGACTGCAAGCCATTAGCTTATCCATTTAAAATGAATAATAATATGATTATTATCTACATTTTATCTACAAGAAGAAGGATATTCTTACCTCTCTGGAGATGATAAAACCACCAGAACACTGAATTGACATTTCAATGACATTTCAAAAGCAAGGAGAGTTTGGCCTACCTTATCGAAGTGAACCATGCTCCATCTTCACAGTTAAACATCTACATTCGCACAAAATGTCCACAAATGATTCTGATAGTGAAAATACATTTTAAACCATCCTTGCAAAACTGAGAGCTAACTCAACATTATCTACAATCTTTTAACAATCAACATTATCTGCAAGCTTTTAACAATCTACATTGTTAAAAGCGCTATATCAATGAAGATGACATTACAACAGTGTTGCCAAGAGGAAAAAAAATAGCCCAAAATAAGCGACCTCGGGTTTTTGGTGGTGAGGCCGTCTGCATATGACACCCCGTTGAAGGGGATTTTGTTTGACTTCTGCTGTTCTGCTAAAAAACTTTTCTTGAACTGTTTAGGTTCCTTTCAAAAATGTCCTCCAACTAACTCCCTGGCACATTATTCAAGGACCAATGTTATGGTGTTTATTGTCCTCAAAACTCATAAGACACATGCACTTCATCTAAATAAGATTATTTACAAATATTGCAGCATGCTTTGTTTAAATGTATATCTTATCTCGCAAGTGAAACAGTATATTCTATTATAGATGTAAGAGTTGGGTTCACTAGTTCTGAAATGTTTAATTTTGCTGCATACTTGTGATTTATATCGCATCTTAGAGCAGTTAACAGTTGGGTTCACAAGTTATAAATAATTCATCAGAGTACACTGTAAAAAGTGGTAACTTGATTTTGTAAGGTTTTGTTTTCAAGTTGAACCATAACTCTTAAAAATGACTTTTGCTTATGTAACCTTGTGTTATCAGATTAGTTTAGGGGGTCTAACCCTCATCCTTCCCTCGGGTCATTTTGAAATGTATCTTTTTAAAAAGTATAAAAATTGAGTGTTCACCTAGGGTCCAAGACCCTAGGATTTTTGTCGCACTTGAAATACGAATACACGAAAAAAGAAATTTGTTTTGTGGTTGAAATTTAAAAATCTATTTTTACCCCCTTAGGGTCTATTTGACCCCCTTAGGAATGAATGGAATGCGAGGAATGCTTTCAGTAGGCTACACATAGAAAAACGTAAAAATGCTCAAAATTCAAACTAAAAATGCTAAATCTCTAACAAAAAATAAATACAAATTTTGTATGATGTCTACATGTGGATCTGAATGCATTCTGAATTAAAAATGGCTCCCAGCGGAACAGCTCATTTTCTCCAAATAGTGTTATAAGGCCACCTAGTGGCTAGAGTCGTGACATTTTTTTTTTTTTTTTTTTTCACAAGAGGTCTACCCTGGTAAGCCTTGTTTATACTCGACGCAGCCGCAAGAGCGCGAGTCACCGCAGACCGCGCGCGCACCTCTCCAGACGGACGAGGCATTTATACTTGACGCGCGCGCCGTTGTGTTATTCTTTGAAACGACAGGGGGCGACTCGGAGTAATTTACCTCTAAACCACCGGGAAACAGCAGTGAAGAAGTAGTTTGCGTGGATCAAAACCTTTCATCAAAATTCTACAATTATTTTTGAATGATACCTGTTGCTGTCTTAAGACAACTTTGATAAACTTTTAAGATCCACTTAAAATGTTGACTAATGTAGTCATGTGGCATTAACTAACATAAAAACATGCGTTACCTTTTTACTCTTTGGCAATGTTAATAAAAATATAAGTTTTTATTTTTTGTTAATATAGCATTTACAGTAACTGAGTTTGTAATACAAAACTACAAGCTGAAGCCTTATTGAAGAGTGTTTAAACTAATTTTATCAGCAGGGCAAACTTCTGCTACTGTAAATGTAAGCAGTTACTTTAGACAAGTGCAAACTGGGTGCTTAATAGAAATGTGTTTCTATTCACAAAATGAGAGGCTTTTATTGGTCGCCATCAATGTAAATGTTTCTATGTGTATAGAGACAAAAGAATGAGGTTAATCACTGTCTGTTACCATCAGTGTACTGCCTCACTTTTATTTATGAAGACATTTATAAATGCAAACACAAAATAAAATCTTTAGTTTTTGTTTTTATTTCACAGCAAACTATAAATACAAATCTCTTTTGTAAATGAATTTAAAAAAATGTATCTATTGTGTATTATTTAAAATTCTAAGTACTTTGTAATGTGTGTAATGGCAAACAAAGTCTATGCATCGTTGTCCCTCAGTGCATCAAAAAGGACCTGATTCAGCTTGAACTTTACATCAAGCTTCTTCCTTGGGTCCACTTTTGCAAGCATGTCAGCTAAAACTTGGCTTTGACAAATTTGTCTCGAAGATTTTTCCAAACTTTTCGACAAAATACGTCTTCCTTCCCCAACGTCTTCGCAATTTCCCTCCAGGAATTCTGTGCCATCTGACTGTCTCTATGGTCCCGCATGGAAGGATCATAAACATGCTGGTACAGACGTACCAGCTCGGACAAAGTCGCCTCGAAATCGTTCATCTTCGGATGCGGCGCCGCGCGCGATGTTACAAAAAGTGCCGTGCACACCGCCAGGCGAAATTGGGTCTTGCGAACCCAACGCGCGAGACCGCCCACTCCGCAATGACGTCATTTTTGCTGCGCGCGCCTCGCGATCTTGCGGCTGCGTCGAGTATAAACAAGGCTGTAAACCAGAGTTCTCGCGAGAGCACAAGTTGAAATTTAGGTCTGGATTTCCAGGCTACAAGAGGTCGGCAAAGACACCCAATGTAAGATATTTTAAACTGAATTAAAAGTTATTTTGAATTTAAGTTGAAAGAATGTGAGGAATGTGCTTAAATTACTATTTATTTATTATTTATGGATAAAATCTAGTAATTTAAAGGTAAATAAAAAAAAAAAAAAAAAAATCTAGGCTACAAAAAATTTGCATTGAACAAAATATTATCAAAATTAAATAAATTGTCATTTCTGGACGAAAAATAATCATAATTAAGTAGGCCTATAATTTTAGGGCTTCGGGTCATTTTGACCAACGAGAAAGTGCGAGGGAAGGATTTAATCCACCCCTGTTGAAATCTCATTTGATGTTTTGATCCTTAATGTGCTTAATATTTCATGGATGGATCATTATCCTTTTAAAAAGAGAATTAAGAACACAAAGTTCCTTTGCAAATCTATAACATAATGAGCTTGCCTTATTTTGTGGGTTCATTCTGATAGCTCTCTGAACAGATGTTTTGTGATGTGATATAGGCCTACTAACGAAATAAAAAGTTATTTTCCTTTATTTGGATAAGGCATTTTTCTGACTACAATATTTGTTTTTGTTTTTTTTTGATGGATAGTTCTGTCTTTGTAGTGTGGGGGAAATGCAGTTTTGCTGGTCTGGAATGGTATAAGGGTGAAAAACTAAGGTGAATTTTAGCTTGCATCAGAAATGTCATTTTATTGGAATAACAGTTGACGAAGCTGAGAGATGTTGTGCATGTTCCTATGTGGGAGGGGAATCAGGGGTCTTCGTCAGGAGCGCGCGACGCAGCTGCGTGGTTGCGTCATATACCGCTGCATTGTGGGTGAAGAGATATTAGCGGAGCCGCGCCATTTTTTGTGTGTTCAGACCTGAACTCGAGAATCTGTGCGTATTGACGGTTTTGAATTATTTCCCTTGTGGCTGAGAAGAAGATAAGTAGTTAAAAAAGAAGTAATTAAAATGGGAAGAAAGAAGAAGAAGCAAATGAAGCCTTGGTGTTGGTATCCTTTTCCATGACCCGATGCGGCCTGTTCAGTGCTGTGTTGCAGCAGCGTGATCATGAATTCAAGCTCATGCTGTCAGTCTCACGCTGCAGTTACATTTATTGCTACATTGTAAAAGAAAACCAGAAACCTGTATGTTTAGTATTGGTGCATTTTGTTGTCTTGATGCCATTTTAGTTCGAATTTCATGTTTGTTAGGGTTAAGAGAGTATTTTAGACACGCTAAGTTAGCTGTCTCAACGTAGCAAGGCGCTTTCTGAACATTTTGCGCTGTAATGGTGATCTAGAACAGATGCATAGCCAGATGCATTTTTAAAACAGTAAAGTTTCATATGAAGCATTTCACATCTTTCTTTTTATTTAAAGTATGTTCTCCTCCCCGAATGTGATCCTTAACCAGAATTGAAGGTACTGTAACAGAGATTTTGATGATGAGAAGATTCTCATTCAGCACCAGAAAGCCAAACATTTCAAATGTCATATTTGTCACAAGAAGCTGTACACGGGGCCTGGATTAGCGATACATTGCATGCAGGTATGGACCTTTTATAACCTATAATACGTTGATATTTGCTAAGGGGTGTTGAATTAAATATTTGTCTTTTTTTTAAAGGTGCACAAAGAGACAATAGACGGAGTTCCTAATGCAATACCAGGAAGAACAGACATAGAACTGGAAATCTACGGCATGGAGGGTATTCCAGAAAAAGACATGCAAGATCGGAGAAGAGTACTTGAACAAAAGTCGCATGGTACAGTGTAATAGTGCTTAGGCAATCTAAGTGGTTTGTAAAATGTCAATAGAATGGTTTGTCACAGATATATAACCTTTTTTTATTGTCTGAGCAGAGAGTCAGAAGAAGAAACAGAATCAGGATGATTCTGATGAGGAGGATGATGATGACGATGATGAAGCCGGACCTTCATCATTTCAGCAGCCTGCTGCTCAGCCTCAGGCTGCCTACATGCCTCCTATGACCCAGGCAGGCATCCATCATGGAGCTCATGCCCAAGGCATGCCACATGGTTATGCAGGTGTGTATAACGAAAGTTTACAGAGTACAGCTCAAACAAAAAGTATGGCCACACGCCCATTAAGACTTCATATCTTTTCCTAAAGGCATGCCACATATGTTGACTGGTGTCCCACCAATGATTCCTGGAATGCCACCAGTAATGCCAGGCATGCCACCGGGGTAGGTCTCAATGTTAATTTATGTAAATTATAACCTTATTATTATGGTCCAGTGTGATTAATCTGTGGTTCTGTTATGAATAGCATGATGCCAATGGGAGGGATGATGCATCCGATGATGCCTGGCATGCCACCAGGTCAGTGTTGTAGACAGTCATTAAACTATTTAAATAAACTAGTTAATATAGATAAGTCATTTTTTTTAGTGATGCACTAATAGGAACATTTTAATTTCGGCTTTAAAAAAAAACAAAAAAAAACGTACAAATAAATAAATGGTTGCTAATTAAACTCTGTATACTGTTCTGGGTTTTGTTCTTGGGTAAATTAAACGAGTTATAGTAAAGTTTTTTGGCAACAAGCTGCCTCTATTTTAGCTGAACAAATTTTACATATTGCTACTCCTTGCAGAATTTTTGGTCACTGTAAAGTGCTTCCACCCTGCTGACATTTTTACCTGTTATAGCTTATCCATATTGTGCACATGAAACACTCCAAAACGCTTCCATCCGTGGAGCGTCTATTAAACGTTAAGTTGTAAATCAATGGGTTTAAAAGAAAATACTTTCTTTTTGCTGTTTTGACTGAATATATTCCGTCAACAAAACTTTGTGCATCTGTAATCATATTCAAGCTTAGACAAAAATGGGAAAAACTGTCAAAAGGTTGTAGTAGTAAATAATTTTCTTGTTTATAGGAATGCCACCCCATGTTGCAAGGCCTGGCATGCCTCCTATGGCACCTACAGCCCCTGTCACAGCTCCTGGAATGGCCAGCAGACCAGCTGTACCTGCCACACAGTCTGTTGCTTCTAAACCTCTCTTCCCCAGCGCTGTGCAGGTATTGAACGTAGGACCAGACTGACTTGTTGGCTGGTTTAGTAACGTATTGTTCTGAATATAAGACCCCCCTCTCGTTTTCAAGATGTACCTTTTAGGAAAAAGGCTTTTTGAAGACCAAATCTTGTCTTTTAAAGAAAAAACTTTTATTTAAAAAATATTTTCAAATTGCATATTTTTGTATTTAAAGTATGGTAAATACTGGTAAAATGTACCTATAACAATCACATTAAGAAATGAACACTTTATGGCATAGCTACCATAAAAATAACCTGAAGTTCTCATTTAGTAGATTTTACTGTGACTGATTTCTCACCTTTTTTTATGTACAGTGACAGATGCTGGCATGTCAAAAAACACAGGTGTTTGATCCGCATTATCTGATCCAGGGGATATGAATATTTTTTCCATAGGCCGATCTCATAGTGCTGAAAAGACAGCAGTTTCTCCCTGAAGTCGGAGGGCAAGCGCTAATCCATTACACCGCTTCGAGGATATTGACAGGCGAGTGCGTCAGTACGTAGCCGAAATAAGAAATGATGGGCCTCGCTGGTGGCTAAGTTCAGCTCTTTGGTGATTTCTGGTGCCTTCAGCTTGATGACGCTCTGGTTATGGGCAGCCCCTTATTTATTTTTTTCGGCTACGTACTGACACTTGCCTGTCAGTTTCTTCGAAGCGGCTGCTTTTAGGACCGCGGTAAGCTTTTTAAGACTGTTTTTTTGGGCCCGCCATCTTCTAACATTAAACTCTGACACCGTATTTCTTGGCAGCTTATTGAGAGTTGTTTGATGACTCTGCTGTTGCTAGTCTTTCTGTTGGGATGTCGTGAGGCATTGCAGGTGCAGCGACGGTTGCCCTCCACTATGAGACACCATGCGAGATAAATTGATCTCTTGCATCCCGACGCCCATTGTCATTTATGAATCGTCACGACTAGGGTTGGGTACCGAAACCGGGCACTAATGTGGAACCTGAACTTAAGTAACTGGTATGTAACCGGACCGAATCAAAACGCAGATTTAGGTGCCTCATTTTGGTGCCACTTAAATGCCTCAGCTCTGTTGAAATATTTGCTCTCTGGTTCTCTGAAACGGAAGTAATGGCGCTTTTCCACTACACAGTACCAGCTCGCCTCGACTCGGCTCTGTTTGGTTTTCCACTGTGTAAAAGTTGTACCTGTACCTGCTTCCAGGTACTTTTTTTCGTACCACCTCCGGCGAGGTTCTGAGCGAGCTGAGGCGATACTAAAATGTGACGTGAAAACACAGCAGACTGCTGATTGGTCAGAGAGAATCGTCACTATTCACTGCGTCATCATTGCACGCGCCAGACGGAGTATCCTGAATAAAAAACAGCAAAAACAAAAACATCCAAAAACAGCATACACTCGATTTCCTCCATTGTCCTGTGTGTTTGGGTAGCGGGTGTGTCTCGCGCGTCTCGCGTAAAAGATTAAGTCACGGCAGTTTCCTGCGGCGTCGCTAGGACGACCAGGTACTATTGTGGAGGTACTATCTGCAATGGAAAACGGAGCGAAAAGCGAGCCGAGTCGAGTTGAGCTGGTACTGGTAATGGAAAAGCGCCATAAGAAACATCATCACCGCATGTGATAGCTAGGTAACCCTTTGACGCATACGAACGTCCGCACTGGTGTGATTAGCAAGTTCAGATCGCGTGATCATCAACTGCTAAATTCCAATTTGCATTCGCGTGTTGGCTGGCGCCGAGCCAGAGACAGACGCTCTCAGCCTCAGTCATATATCACGACTATTCAGTGTTTTCAACCACATAATGTTAATTTTAGGTTTCAGACATTTGTACAAGTACAAGCAAAACAACATTTATAGTTGCAAAATACACTGTCTATGGAAGCGGCAATAACAATCCTTTCAATTATAAATTGATGACGTGTTTAGATACAGATTGTGTAGGTAACTATAAAATTTACTCTGTTCTTCTCACACTTCACCAACCACTTACTTTAATGTATTTCGAGAGAAGTGGATGAATTGACGTTGTAGGCCTAAATCTGATTGATACAATTCTCTGAACTGCGGTGCGTACTAACATGGCGCCCATTGTGCGTTAAAGATCAACTAACATGAATCATGATAATTATAAAGGTTTCTTAAATGACAAAACGCATTCACTTACATGTATTTCAGAATAAAAATATCATCCAAGGACTGACTGACATGTAACGCAACCAATCACTGTTTGTTTTGTTCTGCGTCATGTTTAGTGTGAAAATGTAAAGTCAATGTCCCTACAATAACAGACCGGCGTACATCTAATAAATTATTAATTCAAGTTGTGCAAGTTTACTGCAATAGAGCCGCGAACCTCACATACTTTTGAAAATCCATCCTTCAGTTGATCCTGATGGGCGCTCATTGTCACAGTTGTAAATGACGGCATTCTTCCGTCATTTACAAGGGTTTCGCGTCACGGCATTTAAGGTAATGCGTTCTAAAATAACGCTCAACTTGTGCAGGACATGCAATAAGTCAGGAGAGGTGTCGTATTTGGCCAGAGAAGGCAAAAAATGTGAAAAGAATTGCTGAAATTTAAAGCTGGTTTGTAGCATACCGAATACAGACTTGCTGCCCATTATGCCTCTGGCATGTAGGGCAGCAACGAAGGTCCTCCACTCTGGTCGATTCTGGGCTGTTTTCTGGACATCTCCCCATGTCAGGGGTATCAGTATCAGTTCAGGCACCGTCTAGGCACCGGTACCGTTTTAAAAGTTTCGATTTGGCACCGGTATCGAAAAAAACAAAACCAATACCCAACCCTAATCACGACACCCTACAACAAATGGATCGTACCAAAACCAGGCTGATTTCATGTAGTCTGAACCCAGCGTAATGGTGAAGTACTTTTCTTTTAGTTTTTTGACAAATATATTGCCAGTAAAGGACAACAGCTAAGTTCTTGTCGCTAAAGAGACTATAACTCGTTATAAACAATCTTTTGAAATTTTTGCACAAACACACATGGCTTTCTACAGTAATTGGCTGTTTACTTTGTGACGTTAAATCCTGAGTTGAGTCTAAGGAAAGGTGTTTTTTTAATATACATATATACTGTTATCCTTTCTCTCTGTGCTTCAGATGGGGACTGGTGTTGCGAGCCCCAGCGCCGCCCCTGCAAATGCAGAGACACAGTCTGCCTCCTCTAAGCCTCTGTTCCCTAGCTCTGCCCAAGTACGCACTAGTTTGTGTGCTTCTCTTTACTGCAGCACAGCATGCAGATCAGACACGCTTGTTTCTGTCATTAGTATATGCACACCTGCATATGAAGCTGTGGTGTTGGTATTTAGGCCAATATTTAGCTGCTTAGTGATTTGATTCGATTCTTGATGCATGCATATGCTGTTTGCGTTCAGCATGTTCTATATACATGTTATATGTACTTGTACTAGCTTTTGTTTTTAACCATACTTTTTTCTTTGTACCATAAGAGATTTGTATTTTCTTTGTATGAATTTTATAAAAAAAATAAATAAATTGAAATACATTTTTTCTAGAATTATCCAAAACAGCTCTACTTTACATTTTTACAAGAAAAAATTATAATTTAGCAGTGCGTGTGATTGGGCAAGACATTTGCTTTTCTTCCAAGCATGTTTTGAAAATGTCAGTTTTTCCTTTTAGGCGCAGCAGACTGTATCAGGACCATCATCAAATGCCTCTGATTCTCCTAAAGTGACATTCCCAGCCTACACCCAGCCTTCTTCCACTCCTTCTGTTGCTGTCTCCCCCAGCACTGTGGCCAAACCCCCTGCCACAGTCACAAGTAAGCCAGCCACCCTCACCACCTTGAGTGCTACCAGTAAGTTGATGCACCCTGATGAGGATATTTCGCTGGTGAGTGCTCGAGTTTTGCTCTAACTACTTTTTTTGACAGTAAGTAATTGTGAATGCATTATCTGGTGTTAAAGGGAATATTACAAAAGCACAAATATACCAATTAAGTGATGTTGTAAGAATACATGCAGTCCAAAGTTTTTTGTTGTTACTGCAAGTGTTTGATTACATTGTTATTGTCTTGGCCCCAATTCAGGAAGAGAGACGGGCTCAGCTGCCTAGGTACCAGAGGCTAATCCCTCGGTCTGGGCAGACTGCAGCGGCTGCTGCCTCGGCTCCCCCTAGTGGAGCAGTGGGAGGAATGATACCTCAGCAGCCTGGAATGAGGCATCCCATACATGGTAAGATTGTGTCTGTGTTTCTGTGTTGAAATGATTTGTCACCGTCACAGGGTTTTTCCTGTATTAAAACCATTTTAGCTGCCGCCAAAAATGAATCTTAGTCCTGCCAAAGATTTATTTGATCATTTGATGTGTCGTTCTGTAGCAGTGGTACTCGCTGATAGCCGTCTGTTTTAAAACGCTCCCATGAGTGTTTGTTTGCGCTCTGTGATGGAAAGAGTGGCCTCCTTTAGGGATGTAACGGTATGAAAATTTCATATCACGATTATAGTGACCAAAATTTTCACAATTATCAATATCACAGTTTTGTTAAAATTAGATGAAAATGTTACTGAAAGAACTGATACACACACTGAAAACATTTTAACAAGTTTTATATTTGGAAATCAACAAACAACAAATAAAATTAGCAGGTCTATGCACTTTTTTTTAACCATACCCATTAAATTATATGACCGTCAATAGCAAGGCATTATAACACAGCGCATATCTCTTCTATCACCGCGGATGCACTCTCTCGTTTCATTAAAATGCTATTATAAAAAGATTAGTGGATCATTTGGCAGCAAATGTTGTTATAGTGAAAAAAAACATTTAGTTAAAAATGTTCCATATTGCTCTTTGTATTGTTATAAAATACAATGATGAAAAAAAAAAGTATTTACTTATAGGCCTACTATAAAATGAAAAGACATTTTAAATGTATAGCACAGCTTTTACAAAAGGCAACAACATTTGATAGGACAGAACAAGAAAGACCATTAATAATCTTAATTTCATTCATCAATAATAATCTTTCATTCAAAAGTATTATAGGCCTATTATGAAAGGGTTCAATATAGAGCACTAGAGCGGCTTATGTGCATCCCGTGCGCAGAATGATGCACTTGAAGTAAGTCATTGCGTGCTGCGCGTCACATTGAAAAGTTCACAAAACAAGGGGAAGAGATTAGATATTGATGTTTAGTATATCATATCTATGCAACAGTTTATTGAACCTTTTCTTTAAACAGTTGTACATTTCAGTTACTGTGCACGTGAAGAACAATTCATTGTGCTCTCTCTTCCACTGGGACACCCGAGAGAAAGACTCATGATTTAGAAAGTGAGATAAAGTACTTTTATGAAAAACCGTAGGCATTAAAATAAGTGATGATTTGATGATTAGCTCAATTCATTAAGTTTGGCAGGCCAAACTCCTTCAAAATGAGATGTATGCTTAATATTAGCAGCCAGTCAGTCTTGTTTAAATTATGTAAATGTTAAATTTAGTCCAGGGCTACACAATATTGGAAAAAACTGACTGTTTAACTCTGTTAAAGCTTGTAAAATTTTACTCGTGGTGACCCAAACAGCTGCAGGTTTATTAGGCTGCTGTCCTTTCAAGATAAATTCACGGATCCAATATGATACGCATCAGTAGGGCCCTATGATTTCCGTGATGCGGAAAACGCGGACGGAATTTAACATGAAAACGGAATTCTCTTATACGCACGGAATTTGCATATATTTTGTTGACATTAAATAAACGATTTTTTTTTTTTACTTCTCATTTTTTTCAGTTTAAAACAACAAACGTAGAGATCGAGGTCTCTACCTAAACCGTGGCCAAATGGCATTGTTAAACATGTTGCCTAGTAACCATATGTCCTTACGTTCCCGCGTAAGGAAAAAAATGTCGAAGCGAGCTCGTCAAGGGGCCGTTCACATGTCGTGTCTTTTGCGCGCTCAAGTTCGTCATTTCAAATGTAGGCGCGCGGCAAATGCGCTCATAATTGAAGCGACGCGCTCGTTTTTTCCAGGCGCAGCGAGATGAAAACACCTCAACTTTTCAGAATGCCGCAAGCGCACCGCAGTTCATGTGACAAGAACCACATATCAACTTCACCCTTTCCGTAACAACATTGAAAGCTCAGTCAACATAAAGGATGTGGGTTCACCACAAACACTACGGGTGTTTTTCTCTTCTCCGTAAATAACCCTTGTAGCAGAGCGACAGCAAGCGTTTCTCGGTGGTGGAAATCTATTAGCTACTAAACTTCTTTGTCGTTGTGGAGAGTGCACGGTTGCATAGCAACGACAGACGCCATGGGAAAATCCGACCGAATTTTACTATTAATAATAAAAGATAAGCTAATGTGCATTGTTTTTGTAAATGTCAGTAATTTATCTTTTTTTTTGCTTACATGGAGGGGTCACTGATGATGATGGGTTAACACTGTACTTTTAGGCTGTAATATGTCATTGTGTTGGCTTTCTGTCAGGCACATATCGTTGTTTCAGTGTTTCTGTCTCCCTGCAGCATGGCTGCATTTAATCTTTAATTTAATATTCATCAATCCTACTTTGTAACTGTAACCTTCATGTTACTGTTATTTTTGGCCAGAGATTTGTTGAAGGTTTGGCTGAATTTTGGAGAATTTTGAATGTGCTTTGCTGAATATATTAACAGTTTAAATAAAAAAGCTGAATTGTGAGTTTGTGTAACTGAATTTTTAAAGGTCAATACTGCTTAGAAGTGAAAAGAAAACAAGCAAATCCAAAAAATCCGAAAGGACTGAAAATAAATCCAAAAAAAACGAATTCGGAAAAAAATAAAACGGAATTTGAGAAAAAATCAAACGGATTTCATAGGGCCCTACATCAGTTTTCTTTGTCAGTTGTTTACAAACTGACTGTTTATGAGGATACTCGCCGAGACGGTCTTCCAGTCTCCAGTCACGAGTTCCAGTCTTCTTGCGCTTGATGTTTAAACTGACAGGACTTAAAAACACACACAAATAATAAACTTGCACTCTAGTTTAATCACAATATGTGTTTTTTTTGTTGTTTTTTTTAGGTCAGTATGGTGGTCCTCCACAGGGCATGCCTAGTTATCTGACTGGTGGCATGCCTCCTTATGGACAGAGTTCCCCAATGGTGCCCCCATACCAAGGTGGCCCACCTGGGCCTCCCATGGGCATAAGGCCACCCGTAATGTCTCCAGGCAGCCGATACTGAAACAGCGCTGTCGTCCCACTAGGTTTGGAGGTTAAACCTTTTCTCATCTTGTGCTTTTATTGTAGCCAAACCAATGAGCTCTAAACCCACTGCTGAAGAAAAACCGGACATTTAAGATATGTTATATCACACAAAAGTATTGGATTCAGCCTTTAAATAAAAAAGACTAAGAAGATAACGGCAGTATCAATGTTACAGTTGATACATGTATTGCTTTTCTTCCTATTGTGTTTCATTCAGGTTGTACAAGTACAGTATATTAGACAAAGGTTCATAATATATTGAAGCCGCTGGCCTAACAGTATCTCCATGCACAAGGCAAGTTCCCAGTAAGATTTCTGCTTTTATCTTAGTAGTGAAGCCCTCACAGCACCATACTGTGCTGTTGGACTTTACGTCCCCAACATCAGATTGGTGAGGGCTTCAGATCACTGTTGTCATGGTGTTTTTTCTTTTAACTGTTTGCATCCATTTGTTCAGGGTTTAAATAGAACAAGGGTAAATGCGTTTCTCTGTAATTTTTTTTTATCATTATAAATTTTTTTTTTGCTATGTTCATTGTAATAAAACATGCTTAATTTTGATTTTTTTTCTTCTTGATTTTGTTTTTGTGTGAGTGTTTCCTGAACAATGGAGTCTTCAGGCAGGTTGGTTTTCTTGATAAAGCCATAATGACGTTACAGATACACTCACTCTGTCAATAACTAATTTGTTCTGGAATGTTCATATAGGCATTTAGTCTTAACACACCATTAAAAGAGTCATTTATAGTAAAGAATAAAGCTGTGATCACTCCTTAATATTTTTAACTGTCAATTGACACATTTTTCGCTTAATAACCTAGTTGCATGAATGAGCTTTCCAGAAGTTGGATTTGAATTGCACCACACATTTGACTGACATGACATGCTTGATGTGATATTTCTCACTTACCAGTTTTAAATTGGTACAATGGCTTGGAAGCATTTCCTGGTCTGCAGGTAAGACCCGCTGTGTGAATTATATTGCAAAGAATCCAATTTTACTGCATGTTTTTGTATTTCACCCATGGGTTTTAGTCTCATGTAATGGATTCCTCACAAGAAGAATGTGACGTCTGTTTTATCATTTAGGGAAAGCAGGAAAATTTGGCTGAAGATATTTACCAGTTAAGTGTTTGTCAGACAGTCACAATTTAAATTTATCTCTTTTAGGGTAGCCAACCATACTCCTGGAGATCTACCGTCTTGCAGAGTCAAACAAACACACTTGACCCACATGTTTTTAACCATGGTGTTTTGGCTTACTTGAAAATTCCAGGTGTGATGGAGCAATGCTGGAACTGAACTGCAGGAATGTAGCTCTCCAGGAGCGGGGGTGGCTACCCCTGCTTTAAATTTACTTGATTTTTACATCATTGGTTTTTGTCTTTACTTCCTAATTTGGTATAACTTGGAATGCCAAGAAGTATTGTTATGATTGTTGCTCCTGATTTAAAGTAGAAAGGTAGGGTTTTTTATGGACTGATGTTGTGAAATAAACAACTGTATTCTAAAGTTTGTAAAGTTTGAGTGTGTTTCATTGCTTTGATTTTAATATACAATACAGTACCAGTCAAAATGGTTTTAAGGTTATTTTCCACACATGAAAACAACTTTGCCCACTCTTGTCATGCTATTTGGTGCTAACTGAGGTGTTTTTCCAACAGTTTTGAGTAAGCTTCGTTATATAGTGGAGATGTTTTGGCCACAGTATTAAAACCATCTTTTGGCAAAATTTATCTTACTGTACACATGTAATATGCTTCCTATAAAAATGTTTAGTTTTTTTAAAGGTTTGTTCAATGAAATTAAGTAACTTTTCCACCAATTAGTTACGGTTGGTTACAATATAATAAATGTAAGTTCCTGTGTCATACTAATCAGAAACTAACATGCACAATTGCTGGTTAGTATCATGACACTTTAAGAATTTAAGTTGACTCAACAAAAGATTTGTTTAAATGAACTTCTTTCTTTCATACAGTATTGACCTAAACTGATTGTGCTAATTTGTGTGGAAACGTTTCGTTTACATTTCATTTAGCAGATGTTTTTTTATCCAAAGCGACTTACAAATAAGCAGAACAATAGAAGCAATTACACCAACAATAGGGCAACAATGTGTAAGTGCTGTGACTAATCACAGTTGGTCTAGCACAGTACATGGCAAGTTTATATATATATATATATAAAATGAGATATACAGAATAGAATGCAAGGGTTAGTATTAATGGGTCAAGTGTTGACGATGCGTCTTAAGCCGTTTATTGAAAATCAATAAAGCTCGGGTTGAGTTTGGCAGTTCATTCCACTAGCATGGAACAGTCAAGGTAAAGGTCTGTGAAAGTGATTTTGTGCATCACAAAGCGGTGTTCACTTGCAGAACGCAGGCTAGAGGGCACTTTGCTGTGAGTTTAGGTATGGGGTGCCGAGCCAGTGGTTGTTCATTTGTTCCTTGAATTTGATGCAAGCGGCAATTGGCAACCAGTGCTAATTGATGAATAGAGTTGTGACGCGTGCTCTATTCGGCTTGTTAAAGACCACTCTTGCTTCAGCATTCTGCATCAGTTGCAGAGGTTTGACTACATGCCGGAAGGCTTGCCAAGAGAGCGTTACGATAGTCAAGTCTGGATAGAACAAGAGCTTGGACAAGGAGTTGTGTAGCTTGCTTCGATAGGAAGGGCCTGATGTACATGGCAAATCTGCAGGATCGCGTTTCAAGACTGAATTAAATTCATTGAACAAACGATTTTATGGGGTGGAGAATCATGGATTATGAAATGTAGAATGAAAAAATAAGGCAATGCTGGTGTCGGTACTGACATAGTTGTGAGTGAATCAACTAAACTCACACCATAAGTATCATATCACTAAGTTAACCACGAAATTCAAAAACATTAACTCTAAAACTCTTCTAAATTTCTGTCGTAACGGAACATTAAACACTAATGGGTATTTCCCTTACTGATAAATTTAAAAAACTTAGGCCTAGGTTTTACAGACGGAGCTTAAATTTAGCCAGGATTAGGCCTTAATATATTTAAGTTGCTTTTATAGGCATGCCTTAAAAAAATACATTACTGGTGTTCATCTTGAGATAAAACAATTGCACTGACATTTTAAGATATAAATAATCTCTGATGAACATGAGTGCAGTGTTTTGACTCCACCTTGAAGGGGTTTTGGGTTAAAGATCAAGAGGATAAGGAAACCAGCATTAGATGGTTTGTGAGAAAATAGATAATGCCCAGTTACAGTAAGTCAACTAAAATGGATTAGATAAACTTTAGTTTTAAATAGGTGGATTGAACACGTTAATTAATTTGTGACAAAATGTTCAAAAGTGTGTTGCTTTAGCTCATTTTAATTAAACTGAACAACAGTCAAACACCTTTTTTTCTTCTTTTCTGAGTGAAAACTGTAAATATTCAAACTTATATCACAGATGATTGCCAGACCATGAGAAATTTTGTCTGCAGAAATCCACCATGTTCAGCCCTGAGACGTAACGGTTAAAGCATTTTAATGAACATAACACAAAACATTTCTGAGAACACACATATTCTATAAAAACAAGAAACCACATTTGAAAACATTCTCACAGAAGTTTCGTTTACCTCTTACACTTACAAAAAGCCTCAAAAGCCTAACCCTTACAAAGGTGAAGTTGAAAACATTTTGTTATAAATATTTCACTAGTAAGCATATTCTCCAAACAGAGATGCTTGGGAATCAGTCATGTTTGTTTGTTTTTTTTTTGTTTTTTTTTGTCACCTGATGGAGTTTGGGTTCTTTGACCTATGTAGCATTTGATTGGAGCAAAGTCCAACTGTCTCTGTTCCTAGTTGTCTATTGTTTTGTTTTCCTTCTTTTCTTGGCCCGAATAACAATACATTTTGTCTAAATGATATACAGCATTTTGCTGACTTTGAAAAGGATAGGTCTAAATATTCATTCTGTGGCTCCAGCAGAATGTTTCTACATAAGATGACAATCTTTTTTAGACTACTTTCTTTCCTGCCCTCTCAGATGTGTAATGTGTACATGTGTCCAGATGCAGATTGATAACTTGAATCCAGAGTTCCTGTTCCTGTTTTCACGACCAAATCTGTTTCTGTTTAGTCCCGTGTCTGTGTTCTCTGTTCTCTGTACTCCCTTTTTAGAGGCAGTATAACTGATGGTTCTGTGATGTGAATAAGCTCTGAAAAAAGTTATTGGCATTGAAAAAGTAAAAGATCAGTTTTATTCAAACAACTTCAGATTCATTTGGTTGTTGTATCCAGGGAAAAGAGCTGAGTCTGCATATCTCTTCTATCTTTTTAGATTGCAATGAAACAGTCAATTTAATTTGTGTAATTTTGATTTACCACTCATAATCGTCTGAGATTGATTTGTACTTTCATATTTATGGTTCCATGTGTAAATATTATCAAACATATTACTCTTTTGAGTTATTTAACAGAGTGAAGATGACTGTATGCAAAAATCGTTGTGAAACCGTAGATTAACTGAAGTTGACAAACCAACTTATGCTGGTTTCCTTTTCCTCTTGTTCTTTAAAGGCCCCCAAACCCCACACCCCATTCAAGGTGGAGTCAAAACACTCTCCTCATGTTCATCTGAGATTATTTCTTTGTTACACTCAGACAGTTTTGACTTTCTTACCACGGTCACTGGTCTCTCAATTAATTTCCTCTTTCATAATGTTAGGTTTGAAGTATGCTCATGTTGTTCTCTTGTTTCTTATCACCCCCTCTGTAAATGGTAAGTTAAATTCCATACTGGTTCTAACCTTTTTGTTATAGTGTTTTTTTGTGAAGATAATTTGAAGACTGACTAATACACTGTTACATAAAATGGTCAGGAGTGAAGCTAATGTTTATTTAAAGTTTAACAAAAGTATACTCGTAAGACTTGTTAGATTTTATTTTAGCAGTCTAAAGCAGTTCTATTAGTGTGTGTAACTTTCATTAATTTTTCAATACATGTGATTCATCTATACAAATGTTTCTAACTTGTAGCCATTTCACCTCAGCACATGGAGGTATTGTTTATATCCACAGAGTAAGAAATTCATCCATTGACATTTCCTGCGAATCATCCAATAAGGAAGGAAAACCATTCGCCTTTTCACTGGAACGCAGGTTGCTGCAGTCCAGACGAGTACTGTATCTTTCTGAAGGATTATTATCAACCATCAATAAATCTGAGGACAAGGATCGCATCACAGTACGTGATGAGTTGAAAAACCACACAGTTCATCTGACAATCTCAAACCTGCAGGGTCAGGACACAGACGTGTACCACTGTGAATTCTACTATGGCAGTCTTCCACATGATAAGAATATCCCTGGCAAGATGGATTTCTTCATCTATGTTGGAGACTTCTGTAGGTGACCTTTATTTATATTACTTTCAAATATGTGTTTACATAAAACAGTCTAGATCCAGCTCTATGGTGATGTCCCGCTCAAACAGTGGATAGCCAAAATAGGTTAATCTTGCATTTAATGCCATCATCTTAACAAACAGAAATCATACAGATGCGCTTCATTTTCAACAGTAAATAGTTAACTCAGTGCATTATTTTCATGCAGTGTGGTGTGTTGTTTTTGGATACAAATGTAGGATAATCAATTAATAAACCTCAACAGGAACAGATTGATTACTGTTATTTTACAGTGCATTAGCTTGTAGTATTCGAATCTTTCAGTCAACATGCTAGTCATGTTAAACTGGAATGAAAGATTTTCAAATCCATCAAATCTACAATTAGATCTACATTAGATTACTTGCAATTTACTACCCCTGTTTATGCATCAACGTAGGCTACTGTGATTGAAACTTGACAATCTGATGCAGTCAAGCAGTGAAAGTCTCAAATTACTCATAAGGAAGCAGAAACCACAAAAGCATTTGTTCTTTTTTGTGTACTGTTCTTTTTTTATTTGCAGATGATTGTTACAGAACCTAAGACTGAAAATTTTAATAAAATAAACTTGGGCCGAAACCTACCTAGTGCATTTACTGAAAAAGAGATACATTTTGTGCACAATTCGTTTGGCTCCTACTTATATGTGTGCGATACAAATGGCTACAATAAATCCATAATAGTTAAGTATGAACTAAAGTTTAGTAATAGCCATAATAAATACTATAAAATAACCCACTTTACATGTGTTCAACCTATTTCTTATTGACTGATTTATAGGGCAGATAAGGGCAGATATCTGCCTGTGAAAAAAAAAAAAAAAAAATATATATATATATATATATATATATTATGTATATTCATTGATGGCTCACAAAATCAGCAGCATATCTTAAAATAAAATGAAAAAAAAAAAACATGAGAGCTGTGGAAATACAATGCATTATATACAGTAGTATTGCAGCATATTCCTTTATTGTGATTGTGTTTGTTGTGACTGTGTTGCAGCTCATGAGCCATTGCCATCGTGTGATTGTTTAAGCTACCTGTCATTGCTGTATGTGATCTCTGGAGCTGCATGTCTGCTGGGGGTTCTGGTTTTCACTCTCGCTGCAGCTTACTGTGTAAGTATTTAGTTTCAAGTTTGTTTTTAAATTCAATGGATGGGGAGAGTGGGGTAAGCTGCGCCACCCTGTTTAGGTTGTTCTTTAGGAAAAAAGACATGAAATAGAAATACTCCTAATTATGGTCAAGATGTCTGCTATTCACTGAAAATAGAAGAAAGTGCATTTAATAATAGGTCCATAGACCTTTTTTTCATCCTCCTCAAAAAAGTGGGCCCTATATTAGGGACCCCATCATTGGGGAATATACCAATGATTATAATAAAGTAATAATAAAATTATAATATGAGAAAGAGCACATTTGAAAGTTTCATTGCAACTATTTTACAATATAATGTTTAATTGTTATATTGGTAAAAAAAAAAAAAAAATCCTGACACTGTTGACAGCGATTTGCAGCAAATTTGTGGTTTAAAGGTGGTGTCTTTCTAACCATATATGGTTTACCCCCCACCATATATTGTTTCAGTTAAACCCTCCCTTATACCGATTTCCTCTCACATAGTGTAAAAGGCCCAACCGTAGAAAGCCTCAGCCTGTAGTTCCTGTTTACGAGGAGATGACTGGGGTGCGGCCGGCCAAAAGAAAAGCCACAAGCTGTCAGGCTGATATTGCAAAACTGGAAGAAGAAAACAGCTCTGTGGCCACTTTGTTCAGCAAGGAAAACCTCTATGTAAACTGATTCAACAAAATGTAGTGAATAAGAAGTCACTCTACTTCAGTGTTGACGTTCATGATGATGCTGAATCATCAGCATTAAAAGGTGTTTGATAGCATAAAATTGGTCTTTTCATCTCTACCTCTTTGTTAAAGGTACTTTTAAGACATGTCATTTTTTTGCTACAAAAACAAAATCTCAGCTTGTATCCTTTTTATACAAAAATGTTTTTTAAGTATAAAGTAAAGTATAAAATGTATATATTATATGATAAAAGACAGATAAAAGTATTTTGTATATCTTAAGTACACACTTGCAATATCTTTATTTGCCGTTTTTGTCCCTTGTGTGGAACTGAATAAGAACAGAATGGTAGTTTCCCCACTGTCTCCATGTAAACATGTTGCAATATCACAAAATAATGTTGCAGGACCTGTTTATTGAAAGGTTGGAAAATGATGGAAACTGACAAGGGAAAAAAATGCCGTTGATAAAGACTTTCACATCATTTTTCAGGCATGTAACACATTAAAGCATGCAAATAAAGTTTAGATGAAGTGTTTCCACAGTTTCACAGACAGGCTTCCGGTCTTGTCTGCCACTTGGTTGGTTTTGGTTCAAAAACAGTGGACCACAGATCGCTAACAGTCTATCTGACAGTTTGAGATAAAAGTGAGAGCAAAGTGTGGCATTTGTTTGCTTTAAATATGAATGCTATATGTTTTATTCACATGGCAACAAATAAATATTATCTCTCATGTACATATTTACAATTTGCTTGTATCATGAAAAACTTTATAGTTTTCTGTCTCAAATAGAGTCTCAAGTCATGGGAATGTACATTTGACAATAAATAGAAATATAACAGCTATGTTGCGTCATGCATTCTTTCTTAAAAACGAAATATTCCTGTTTCTATTGATTCTTCTGCAAATGGGAGATAGCTAGGGCAGACAGGAAGTGAGGGATGTACGTTTTAGGGTCTGCTCATCGAGATCTGAGGAGGGCTCTGTACATGGCAAAGCCTAGAACAGCACAAACAGTGGCTCCAACACTCGCTCGGAGCCAAAATGTAGAGCTCTTCAGGTCAGAATGGGTAATATGCCTAAAAAAGAGCAAACAGAAATGAAGAGAAAAAGGTTCAATTAATGTTTAGTAGCTTGCATTTAGAACTGTACTAATTATACAGTTACGTGGCTGCAACTTAAGATAATTGCAAATAAAACATTTAGGAACATTCTGTGGGGAAAACAGACACAAGTTTAATGAACGATGCCCAAAAAGTGACAAACCAAAGAATTCAAATAAATAGATATAATATACAAACAGTGTTATTGAAAGAAAAGGAGGAAAAGCTTGACACTAAAATGTTACAAAACTCAGTCAAAGATGACGATGACAATTTCATAGTCAAGAAATGGCAATGACAGATGGAGAACACAAAGAAACTTTAAGAAGAGGAAATAGAGAGGAAAAGGGTGATAGCAGAATCACTGTGTTGCAACTTAAAACTTGTGTGAAAATGAGAAACTAAATTGCTGTCACAAGTTGCAAGTCAGATGAGGATGACAAAGATATTGAATTTAAGAAGCATGTAGAATGTGCAGGAAAGTGCTCAATTCACTCAAGCAACCCAAAATCCACAAGTTATATTTATACCCTTATGTTATATAAGGGTATATCCCTACTACTTGCATATTGCATGGTTTGTTTTTTAATACAAGTCATTATAATCATTAGGTCTAATTACACACACACACACACACACACACACACACACAAAAAAACAAAAAAAAACGTAATATTAACATTACAGTTTTTTTCGATTGCTAAACGACAGTGAGCACAACTGGAGCTACATGTGCAAAACTCTAACTACAGTCTGCACTACCAACAGTCACCTGAGCTAAACAGTTCAAATCACCTGCAAAACTCTTTCCAAGCAACACAACTCTTAACACATGGCTCAAAACAGGCTCAGTGCAGCCAACACTATGCACAACCCTCACTGAGATAACACACACTGTCACTCAGAACACACTGAGAGGAAAAACACTAGCATCAAACACCAATTCAGAAAATACTAACTTTTCATCTTTACAGTTTGAACAATTTCAGTGACTTCATACAAAGTAATATTTTCTTCAAAGAAAATAGTGACATTCTTTCACGTGATTTATTTACATTTTTAGAACATAACTCTTTAAGGTAAATGAAAATGAGCAGTTTGCTTCAATAGTCTGTAGTAATTTACGGAATTACAGTAATGAGAGAAAAAAAGGTAGAAACTAAAAGTACATACTGTAATTCGAACAAATAATTGAGGGGCTAATCCTGTCTCTCTCTAGCATCAGGCCACAGGTTTTCATCAACATCACATCTAATGTTCTCTCTTGCCATGCACCTGTGGAAGAACCTTCTGGAGTGCCTTATCCATCCCTGGCAGTCCTCTGGACTCGTGTCCTCACATCCGGCACGCATCCGCCCTCTCCCTGCCACCCTTCTCCCTCCACGAACCCGTCTTCCTTGTTCCATTTCCAAAATTAGTCTTTCTGAGCTCTACCTATATATATATATATATATATATATATATACATACACACACCTATATGCGCGTGTGTTCACTAACAAGTCTAAAACAAGACCCCTGCTTAGCCTTTCAGCTGAAATTGCAATCAGCAGTGTTTGAAAGGCACAAGGCTGAAATCTATTCTGTTTTGAATGTGTGGTTCACAGTTTTGACAGCAGTGTGTTAGCATTTGAACAAAGTGCTGTAAATCCACAGTGTTGTGCAGGTTGTGGTTAAAGTATGGGATAAGTGTGTAGAGTTTTGAAAACTGTGTTCAAGCAATGAAAAACGAACTAGAGTTTGGTCCACATGAACTGCTGCTGTGCAGAC
Organism: Leuciscus leuciscus; assembly: GCF_965113295.1. Lineage (NCBI taxonomy): Eukaryota > Metazoa > Chordata > Actinopteri > Cypriniformes > Leuciscidae > Leuciscus > Leuciscus leuciscus. Next base: position 22,508,151 of record NC_138738.1, read on the forward strand.
TGTAGTTAGAGTTTTGCACATGTGACTCCAGTTGTGCCCACTGTCGTTTAGCAATCGAAAAAAACTGTAATACAGCTAATCCTCAAAATAACATGTGTTTGTATGCAGGCATTAATGTTTGTATAAAGCATAAGGAGGTGGGCTTCCCCAGCGTGAGAGTCCCCAGATTCTTGGTTCCAACAAAGGATTTTTTCTCATCTACTTAAATATCTTAGGGAGTTTTTTCCTTGTCATTTTGCTTGTTCATTGGGGGAATTTGTGAGACACTATACTTTGTAAATCTCCTTTGGAACAATACTTTCTGAAAACTGCTACACAAATAAGCAGGACTGAATTGAAAAAAGTATCCAAAAATGCTTTGTAACCCATCCAAAAATCTACAGCCCAACTCTGAAAAGAGGTGACAGTCCACAGAAGATCATAACTTCAGCAGCTCTGTTGCCTAGAGGGCCTCTCCACAATGCATGTTCATATAATCTATATTGTATTATGACTATATAGTATATTCAAAAATGTATTAGCACATTATGCCAGGCCAAAACAAAAAGCTGAATGAAAGAAAATTAATGGGAATCGGCATGACAGTAATGAAGAAAAAAAGTGAATGAATAAAGATAAATGCAGAAGAGATACGTAAAAAACAAAGAGGAAAAGCAATGAAGCAAGATAAAAGCATCCTGAGAACCTGCTAAAGACGACAGTGTAGAGTTTGGTCCGAACCGTCTGCACAAGCTCAGAGTTGAGGAAGTTCTGACACAGACAGAAAGTGCACCTGTTACAGGTACACATGCAGCGCAGACGCGCATGGCTGCCAACACACAGAAAGATACAAGCACATGACAGAAATGAGGCATTTCTAAGAAACAAGATATAGTGTACTTCTGAGTTAACAGATAAAGGGAAAAAGGGAAACAATTAAAAGCACATTTGAGTGTTCCTCAAGTTTTTTTTAAACTACTAACAAGTGTAACATTTTCTGTTGTTTTCTCTTTTGTTGTCTTCACATGCTTGGGACTTCACAAACTGACTCACTTCTGAGTAAACCACCTGACCATGTACTCTTTTTATTGTTATCTGCATTTGGAAAAAATACCCTGAGAGATAAACAAGAGCAGTAAATTAACTCTTTCCCCGCCAGCATTTTTGAAAAAAGTTGCCAGCCAGCGCCAGCATTTTTGATCATTTTCACAAAAGTTTAATGGCCCCCAAAATATCTTGTTGTATGAATATCTGATCATGCAATATCTCAAAAGAAAGAACAGACTATCTGCTTTAAAAAAAAATATTTTTTTAAATTATTTACAGCTTTTAATGCATTCTTTTTTTATCAACACTTAAATGTGGGTAAGTTACAGTTAACAGCAACATTTTGAGCAAAAAGCTGAGAAAATCGGGTTTTTGTCAAAGGCTACATCTAGATTGGATTCAGAACGATGATCAAAACATAGATCAGGTCCATCAACACCCCCAAATGCTTGCACAGTCCTATAGCTCTTCCTGGGTCGACATTTCATTTGGTAACATTTGATTTATATGCTGTTTAATGTTGATGATCGCATTATTTTACATATGCATCCGCTTACATATGATATTGCTTGTTTCTGCTTCTTTTTCACATGTATTTTGATCGGGAGATTCAGTACTCTTTCAGAAGATGTCTAATAGCGGCCCTCACCATATAACAGTAAAACACGGAAAGCCGGAAAATTCCATCAATGGCGGGGAAAGAGTTAACAGAGATAACGGAGAGAATTCAAAAATTTTAATTTATAGTAATAAGTCACTTGTCTTAAAACACCCTAAAAGGAATTAACAAGCAGAGGCAAACTCTACTGTGCTTCAAATGTGTTAAAATACCCAAAAAATATTATAATTGTGGACAATGTAAACACACTTACGGGTACACGGCCATGGTGGTGAGTTTGATGAAGATGTCTTTGCTGGGAGCCGTAGCTGTGTTACAGGTATAGGACTGAGGCGGAGGCATCTTGTGCTTGCGGCAGAATTCCAGTGGAGTCATGCAGTATTGCTGCTTTGTTTCTGGCAGGTCTGACTTTGCGGCAATCAGCATACATGGAGTCTTACTGTCCATGAAGTGTTGCTGGGAAATGAGGTAAAACGTGCATTTAGAACACATACTGTATATCCGAATACATGCAGAATATAGGATGTTTAAATTAGTCATAAAGGAACATTTTTTTTTGCTCTCTCTATTAAACAGACAGCATAGTATTGGCTATGCTTTTTCTTTAGATAGCAAAAGAATTGACAAAGTATAAAACAACAATACTGTGAACAACACTGTGTCAGTATAGCAAACCTTGAAGATTCGTGAGCAGAACTCAAAAGAGCAGGGGTTGCTGACATCATAGATCAGACACACAACATCACATGAAAGTTCTGTCTCAGACAGGAAATCAAAATCTGGAAAGACTTCGTGGAGCTGAAGGAAAAACATAGGAACTTAGAACAAAGTTTCAAAGATTCAGTTTACTTTTCGAAAAAAAATGATAAATAGTACAAATAATGATAAATGGTGGTCAATTCTCTAAACTCTTTAAATGGATTAAATGCATGATGCAAGTTCAAATGGTTTAAGGAACTGTAATAGACCGAATTAGTCTTCCGTCAAAACCCAGAAAGCCTTATTCGCCTGTGGTTTCCTCAAGATTTTCATCTGTATTGTACAAAGCACTATGTAAATAAAGTCAGGTCACCTTTATTTATTTAGCACTTTATACAATACAGCAGCTTTATTAAAGCAGCTTTACAGTGATAAAGGGAAAATGATGCATTTCGGCAAAACCCAGAAAGCCTTATTCGCCTGTGGTTTCCTCAAGATTTTCATCTGGGGTTTTATACTGGGTTTTTTCAATTTATGAGAAAAAGAAGGTCTGTGGTAAATATAACTTGATGATACTTGGACATTTTGTTCTACAGCATTAGACACACACCCATAGCGAAAATGTGAATTTTGAAGTACCTAGATAAGAGCGTTTGGGGTGTGAGTGTGTGCAGTTTACATGGTAGAGCATGTAATTCAAGAATCAAGATTCAAGAATCATCAAGTTATGTTTATCACAGACCTTATGTTACTCACAAATTGAAAAAAAACATTTTAAACCCCATTGGAAAATCTCGATGGAACCAGTAGCAAATTAGTCTTCCGGGTTTTGAACTCATCCCTGCACCACTCTCTTTACTTTTTGAAAAGAGTGTTCAGAAACTAGTTCCACAAACTGAAAAAAAACCTCTAATGTGTAAGATTCTGTAAGGAAAAACTATTTACCAACAAGTACTTCTCCTGTCCGTACACGTGTGCAGTGCTGATTGCATAATATGATTTATGCTCTTCTCTTATTGTCCTCTGATGCTGTGAGGAACAGACAGTAAATAAACAGCAATCATGACAATGTCACATCTGAAACTACACAATGTCACATTTTTTAATGAATAAATTGCAAATAATACCCTACCACAGATAAGCATGCAAAATATTTCAAAATCATGTTGCTGTTGTTCCTCTCATTTCTAGACAGAGTAGTTCTGATGAAATCTAACTGTGCAACAGCTGAGCTATGAACAAATTACTTCATGTTCGTACTATGAACAAACAACATAATCCCTAATGCATTGGATTTAGCACATTTTAACAAACTTAACTTTGTTGTAAAGTGTTACCCAAACTGCTTATTTAATTCCACAATAATATATTTAGCACAAAAAAAAATAAAAAAAATAATAATCCAGACAGGATACTTATTTGAAGGTAAGCTGTCTATATAGATATTCAATTAAAAATGTTTTTCTTGTAACTGACCACAAGGTTTCTGCCGAGGAAGCCCTGCAGGAAACCAGTTTTGCCACTTCCAGTTAGTCCAAACACATGACAGCGAAATACATTCCGTTGCGTCTGTTTCTTCTGAAGGTCGAGATTCTTATCACGGGTCACTAGCATGAGCAAAAACATTCAGTCAACACCACAGCTGTCATACTCATTTTGTATGAATTTTAAAATAAAATACATAATGTCATGATGAATTTTACACAGTCATTGAACTGAACTGAATCAAGACTGAACTGACTTTAGCTGTATTTTTTAGAACTGTTTTATAGCAGAATTGAAATCTGTTTGCATCAATTACCTTTTTTTTTTACTGTTTATCACTGTAAAGCTGCTTTAAAACAATATGTATTGTACAAAGCACTATGTAAATAAAGTCAGGTCACCTTTATTTATTTAGCGCTTTATACAATACAGATTGTTTTAAAGCAGCTTTACAGTGATAAAGGGAAAATGATGCATTTCGGCTGATGTTCAGCTGAAGTCAGTTCAATGTTGATTCAGTTCCCTTGTAAAGATCATTAATTATGACAGTTTTTCTCAATAGCTTTGGCACATTTTTCGAAACAGTCTTAACATTCTCTAAACTGTAAGCTCAATTGTCACAAGTGTTTGCTGGAACATTAGAACTCAATTGCATGTCTGCAAAACATAGTAACTCACCTAAAACATTTAATTCATGTTTCAAAACCAAGTTATTGTGTTAGTAAATTGGCCAAGGGCACCCAAATAAAAAGTGTTTTTGTCATCGTGTGAGCCACACTGGTCAAAATGTATAGATGCTTTTTCACCATGGAAGTAATTTTTTAATATACAAATTTCATGTTTTTTTCATGTTTTTTTGTTGACTAACTGCTTTCTATACTGTACAAGAATGTCAGTTTTTCTGTGTAAATACAGATTCAGAGAGTAGGTAAAAATTGACTGGGAAAAGTCAACACTGTAGTACACAAAAAGAAAATGAACATTTCTGTTTTTACAGTACATTTATTTTTGCCGCAATGTGTTACGTCAACTGAAAATTCTCAGTTGCTTGTTCATTTTTACACACTCTATTATCTCTTTCTCTAACATACAGTATCTTCTTAATTACATATCTTCCTATTGCTCTTCCATGACAATCATTTTTAGTTTACATGTAACATTTCTAGAAGAAAAAAAAAAGTACTGTAAAAATACAAACTTGATTGGTTGGTTAAATATTCCATGTCTTAAATATTTATGGAATATAACATGTCTGACAGATTTTGATCAATGAATGGATCATTTTGCATGTGATGGCTCACGCGTTGAAAGAACGTTAGGAGTTGTGTAGAATCAACTCATCAGTTTTGATCAACAAGCCATGCGCATTAAGTCATTGTGCAAACTGTAGACAATTGTACTTACTCTTTTGCACACATGTGCCAAAGCACATGCAATTTGCTTAAATCAATAAGAAATTCAAATCTGATGTGAACAAGAAACTAATTGTTCAGAGATCTGAACCTATTTTTTTGAGAAAAAAAAAAAGTCTCATTTGAGATTTGTGCCAAAGTGATTGAAAAAAACTGTAAATTAGTTAATGTCATCTATAAAGCAGTTTTGCAGAAAACAGTGATATCAACAGGGTGTGGTTTAATTCCAGGCTACATCACAGATCAAGGATTTGTCTCATAATTTATGAAGTTTGCAACACTGATTCTGTTATTTTTCTCTATATTATTGTGACGCTGCTTTGAAACAGCTGTATTGTATAAAGCGTTATATAAATAAAGGTGATTTGACTTGAGTGGGGTCCGTGTACTTTTTGATCATTTCATTTCCTGTTTGTAAAACCAGCTAGTTTATTCGTTTTTCAGTTTAGTTTAAAATTTTGATTTTGGCTCTTTTTTATTTTTCATTTGTTGTTTACAAATCGGTTTATGGGTTCGATATTTCATTTGCACACGTGGGTGGCGCTGAAACGCCCCTTTCATCTGATTGGTCAAAACGCTCCGCCTTCAGTAAGCTACGAGCTTTTCTTTCTGTCAGGCAGAATAAGAGTCAGTACGAGTGCGGCACTGACAAATACACTTAAATAAAATAATGTCTGAAACCACCACTCACTGTTAACTACGCACAATATTTGAAGCAGAAATATGTTGCTGGTCACGTAATTCGTGCTGCTGCGACTTGCAAGCGACCCCATTAATGTGAGCCACAGTATATGACAGATTATTTTAACATGATGTATTTCACATTGATAAATACAGTGCAAATAGTTCCGTCTCTTTGGATAAAAGGAAAGTGGAAATAAAAATCAATAATAGGCTGAACTGTACCATGATAATATGTCCATAACATTAGATGTCCGTAGATTACCTGCCCATAACTGTTACATTAGAGTTAGGGGATCACACAGTTTGTACAGTATAAAAATCATTATGTCTAAAGTTCCCATAAAACATGAAAACCCAACAACCCAATGGGAATATATATCCTTGTTGTGCAAAACATCTGTTCATAATCTGTGACTACACAATTCCAATACGAATAGCATCGGGAGGCGTCTGGAATAATTCTGCAATGATCAATCCTCATTTTTAAGCCAGCTAATTTTACAGTAGGCTCATATTCAGAATGTCCGCACAAATGGGCTTTCTTTGTGAAATATAGCAGACCACCGTTTTAAATAATAGTTTAAAAAAGGTGGTCTGCTATTTTTCACAAAGGCAGCTCGCTCAGTCAGTCAGTCAGACAGAGAGACAGACAGACAGACAGACAGACAGACAGACAGATAGATAGATAGATAGATAGATAGATAGATAGATAGATAGATAGATAGATAGATAGATAGATAGATAGATAGATAGATAGATAGATAGATAGATAGATAGATAGATAGATAGATAGATAGATAGAGTTTAAATGTGTTAGGCCTATATCAATTTAGGAACATAACAAGCATTACAAACTACAATAGCCTAAACAGAACTGGAACCTTTGTAAGATATGCGCTCGTCTTCACAAAAACTACATGCAGGGTTTTTAAACATCCTGTGTGGAGAAAATATTGTTTATTCTGGGCAGTATGGCAAGCCATGGCAAAAAGCAGGATAACTTGTAGGCAACAGCCTACTTGAAAGGAAAACAAATTTGCAGAGTAAAAACAGAGTTTGTGTTGTTGAATCATATTTTTTTCTAGTAGACTACATCTTAAAATATAGAGCTCATGACAAATAAAAGTTCCAGATGGACAAACATTAAATGCAAATACCAGTTTGAATAACAATATCTTAAAATAAACTAGAGAGTGGATACACAGATATGGCCTATTTATGAATGAAATTCATGCATTTATTTGTCATTTAAACTAATGCAAACAGGGAGAGAATAGAAAACACTTATCATCCTGTCACCCCCTCTAGTGGACAGCATTAAGTAGTCTGGCCTTCATTGCTCAGAGAACGCAAGTCAATGAATTTTTTGGGAAAGCAAGTCTGACCAGTTAAAAAAAGATATAAGCGAGTCAGACCAGTCTGAAGGTCTGAGCTGAATTTGGTGAAACATTAAAGTTCTAGGCGGAGTCAATTTCTCATAATAATAATAAATAATAATAATAATGTTTAAATATATGCTGGCTTTCTCAAGCCAACATAATAAAGAAAACTCAGAGAAACATCGACCAATTCAGTATGTAATAAAATTGTATTAGTTTTATAATAAAACTAATAACATTTTAAAGGTATGCCGTGCTCTTCAACCGACATGATTTTAATTAATCCCAAACCTGGTAATTTTGTCACTATTAACGTACGTTCACTGATTCTAGCTTCTCTCTTTTCTGTCTCTTTCTTTTCATGTGAACTGAGTAGGCTACACATGCTTACATTCATAAATATAAACTTTATTTCTATTCAATTTTCGAAATTATTTAAAGCCTACATATGTCACACACGCCTACCTGCCTTTTGATGTAAATAAAAGACGAGAGTGGTAAATGTTACAGACATATTATCATGGTACAGTTCAGCCTATTACTGTTTTTTTTTTTTCACTTCCCTTTTATCCAAAGAGACGGAACTATTTGCACTGTATTTATCAATGTGAAATACATCATGTTAAAATAATCTGTCATACTGTATACTGTGGCTCACATTAATGGGGTCGCTTGCAAGTAGCAGCAGCACGAATTACGTGACCAGCAACATATTTCTGCTTCAAATATTGTGCGTAGTTAACAGTGAGTGGTGGTTTCAGACATTATTTTATTAAAGTGTATTTGTCAGTGCCGCACTCGTACTGACTCTTATTCTGCCTGACAGAAATGAAAGCTCGTAGCTTACTGAAGGCGGAGCGTTTTGACCAATCAGATGAAAGCGGTGTTTCAGTGCTGCCCACGTGTGCAAATGAAATATTGGACCCATAAACCAATTTGTAAACCACAAACGAAAAATAAAAAAGAGCCAAAATCAAATTTTTCGTTTTTTAAACTAAACTAAAAAACGAATAAACTAGTTGGTTTTCATTTCTCGTTTTCTCCAAACAGGAAATGAAATGGTCAAAAAGTACATGGACCGAGTGGACTCGATTTCTGCATCTGCAATTACCATAATAACAACAGGAGGGATCAGTTACTCATGAACAGGTCACCCAAAGATGAAAATGCTGTCATTTTCTCATCACTTTTAAAAACCCGCTCAATTAATGCATATTCGAAAATACAGACTTTTTGCTAAAAAATACCAAGAAGTAGTAATTATACAGTGGTGGCCAAAATTATTAGAACGGTAAGATTTTTTAATGTTTTAAAAGAAGTCTCTTCTGCTCACCAAGGCTTAATTTATTTGATCCAAAATATAGCAAAAACAGTAATATTGTGAAATATTTTTACAATTTAAAATAACTGTTTTCTATTTAAATATATTTTAAAATGCAATTTATTTCTGTGTTGGTAAAGCTGAATTTTCAGCATCATTAGTCCAGTCTTCAGTGTCACATGATCTTTCAGAAATCATTCTAATATGATGATTTGATACTCAAGAAACATTTATTATTATTAATACTGGAGTAATGACGCTAAAAATGTTGCTTTGATCACAGGAATAAATTGCATTTTAAAATATATTCAAATAGAAAACAGTTATTTTAAATTGTACAAATATTTCACAATATTACTGTTTTTGCTGTATTTTATTAAATGAAGCCTTGGTGAGCGGAAGAGACTACTTTTAAAGCATTAAGAAATCGTACCGTTCTAATAATTTTGGACACCACTGTATATGTATATAATTATATGTTATACAATATATAGCAAATATGTCTTTTAACTTACCTGTTATGGCAGATGCCTGAGACTCCTGCTCAGCAATAATAGAGTAACCAAGGTAGCCAAGATATTCTAGACATCGCTGGACATCCAGGTAAGTTGTTAACCTGCAAAAATGACATTGATAATTGATAAACTGATGAACCATCCAAACAGAAATGAACAAAAGGGTAGCATTTCAATGATCAATAGATTAATTCTACTGTTCAAAAACACATTCACAACATTAAGGACACAAAGACACATGGCATGGTTGATACACACGTCCACTGAGAGAGATAGCCTTGATATGTGATCCAGCCCTGGTCATTAGTGCAGACCGTACTGTTCACATCCAGTCCCCAGGGGATGTAGGGGAAAACACTGAACAGATCCATAAGCTCTTCAGGGGACAAAGCACAGTCTCTGTCCTAAAACAGAAACAAACAAGCTTCAGTAAAAACAAGATACAAATGATGATCCAGAAAACGGCAAATTAAGTCTAGCACTACATTTGTGACAGACATTTTTATCTAGACATTTCAAAAGGATCAAATAGGATCATCTTAATAAATATGTTAATATAATATTATGATAAACTTTTTTTTTCAGTCAATGTCTGAGGAAGTCAACCACTTGTACCTTATCATGTTTGTCAAAGACGCTCTGTAGAAACAGGTAAGCATTGTGATTGAGCTCTGTGGTGCAGTCCGGTGGTATTTTTAACCTGTAGGAACATAAACAGAGTCGGATGTTGATAACTGTAAGATTAGCAGATTAGCATAGTTGGATTAAATTGGGATTGCCGAAAAGTCTCTAATGTTCAAAGCAGATTAAGAAAGTTCCAGATTAAGAGAGTTCAAGCTTGATTTTAATTACTGTAAGAGAGCAGTTACATTATTTTTGTACCATTTATCTGTTTCTCAAAAAAGATATTCTGTGCACTCACATAATCACATGTAATAATTTAATAATTCATTTATAAAGTTTTTTGTACTGAACAGTGGACACAATTACAATATGTAACCAACAGAACAGCTAAGACCCAGTAAAAGGTCTCTTCAAACAAGCCAACTGAATAGAAATCAGAAATGAGGTGTAATAAGACGCTGCTGCTTCCACCCATGACAAGAGAATGTGACTTGCTGAAAGAGTGACTGATGGGAAGTGGTATTTCTTACGGGGGAAACAGGTAGTCCTGATGCAGCTCAAGATCGTCATCATATCCAAACCTCCGCAGTACCGTCCACGTGGTCTCATGCCTTCCTCTTTGGATGAAGAGAGTATGTAGGAAAAGGAAACCTGTGGAAAAAAACAATCTGGATATTCCTTTCTGGGGAGATTTAAGCAAACACAGGGCAGTTTGCAAATGTTAAGCTTCACAAATGCAGCCTTACCTTTGAGAGTGAGCCCATTGTCATCCACTCCATCCGTCAGGTTTTTACTTACAACATTTTTTACATCCTCTAGGGCTTGTGGGGCAAGTGGGGTGTTGAAACAGGTCCTCTAAAAATAAGAATCAGACAATGACATTGAATACACAACAACATAAAGGGGTAGTTCACCCCAAAAAATTAAAATTCTGTCATCATTTACTCACCCTCAAGTCATTACAAACCCATAAGAATTCAGTTAACCTTCGAAACAAAAATGAAGACATTTTTAATAAAGCCTGAGAGCTCTCTGTCTCTCCACTGAAAGTCCATTTCACCAAAACTTTGATGCTACAAAAAGTTAAAGGTTGTAAATGAAATCCATATGATAAACAGATTTAATTTTGGCTTGTATTATAAACATTGATCAGCATGCATACATGGAGCATATCAAATATCCATCTTTCATAGTTTTCACCTCCTTCATATTTTCATTTTGTGTTTCGAAGATGAACGAAAGTGTGTTTGAAATAACAAGAGAGTGAGTAATTTATGACAGATTTTTCAATTTAGGGTGAACTGACCCTTTAGTTTGATTATATGGTTATGGTTTGACTTAAAGCAAAATACAGAGTTAGATTGTCTTCTTTAAGGTTAGGACCAACAAATGGTTGTTTAAGTGTATAAATATGAAAACATGTTCATAGGGACATCAAGGACATCAATTAAATCAGGCATTGATGTTGGCGATGGGACCGGTGTTTCAATTCTTCTTAATGTTGTGAAAGTGGTTCAGGTCTTGGCTTTATGGAGGCCAGTTAAGCTCTTCCACACCTGAATAAACTATTTCATTATAGACCTCACTTTGTACACCAATGTTATGCAGGAGCAGAAAAGGGTTCTCCCTAAATTGTTGTAACAAACAGGAAGCAAACAATTCTCTAAAACATCATGATATAACCCTGTTAATTAGAAGGGGGTGACCACATATTGTGTCGTGCACCCTAAAAGGCCATACACAGCAGGAATCTCACCTGAAAAAAGGTGAGTTCATAATCATTGAGGACACCATTGTTGTCCAAATCTGACACCTTAAAGATTCGTGTCAATGCTCGAACACAGGCAGATCTCATCTGTGAACCAAAAAAAACAAAAACTTAAACTTCACATACATGAAGTACTGTGTGGTTCATGCAACTACATATTAAAATGTATTTATACACAAAGATGTGCAGACCTCTTTCTTCTCTGGACAATAGAGTGGCCCCGTAGGGTGAAGGACAGCCTTCTGTGCATAGTAAAACAACTCTGAAATATTCTTCAGATTCTTGGCTGAACACTAAAAAAAGAGATAGAAAAGATGCAAATTAAACATTAAAACCCTGGTTGTACAGATATGGCATAGATTAAGCCATGAGTAAGCTTTAAATTTAGTTAGATTTAGGACATTTAAAGGTATAGTTCACCCAAAAATGAAAATGTTGTCAATTAAAACCAGACAGTTGACGGTAGCCATTGATTTCAATAGTATTTTTTCAATAGTACTATGGAAGTCAATGGCTAACATCAACTGTCTGGTTACCAACTTTCTTTAAAATATCTTCTTTTCTGTTCAACAGAAGAAACTCATACAGGTTTGAAACCACATGAGGGTGAGTAAATGATGACAATTTTCATTTTTGGGTAAACTATCTCTTTAAGTAGCTTTTATAAACATGCCTTAGAAAAATACTTTATTGGTGTGCATCATGACAATGGCACTGACATATTTTAAGATATGCCAATGCAAGATGCTTTCAGTTACGACAGCTCAAACATCCATTTTAGTCTGGGACTAGGCTTAAGCCTTGTCTGTGAAACCAGGCATAAATGTTATACACAGTCAAAGAAAAGACAGGAATACAGGATTTTTTGTTTTATCTGAGCGATTTAAACTTCCAGATAATATTAAGCGATTTGCAAATCTGACAACTAGAGACTTTAGCTTGATTAACAAAATTGCAGTATAAATCCCTACAGTGAAGCATAAGGAATTCACCTAGGAACCAGACAAATAGCAACAGAGAATTTTCAAAAAGAGGTGAAATTGCCTGTGCCATGTTAAACCCACAAAGTTAAATAGTTCAAAAAAACATAAATGAATACAGTTCAAATCTTTAGATCTCACTTGACAGACCATAGACCATTTATGCACACCCCTTTTTTTTTATTTTATTTTTTTTTATCATCAATTACTTTCTTATACATCCCTGACTTTGCCTTGCAATTAACACTTTTTTTTTGATTGTCATGAATTAATTGATTTTACTGGAATCCACACAACATTCAGACTATAATCTGAATGCAAATGACCTGTTTGATAGTTAAAGAAGACATCAGGGTAATGCCAGGGACACACTTAACGACTAGCTGAAACATTCTAAGACTGAACTGAAAACACTTAAATACTGTTTCCAACAACTGGAGCAGATTTTAAACACAGACTGAACGCAAAGTTCTGTCTCTGACTTGGCGTGTTTGGGAATGATCAGTCGTAAGTATCAAATTACATTCATAATCGGCCTTACAGTCGTTAAGTGTGTCCCCGCTTTAGGAGACATTCAGCTGCTCAGCATACAAATAAATATGAGTATGCATGGCTCTACATACCTCCACACAAGTCTCTACCTCTGTGTATTTGTTCATGATAGGAAGGACAGTCTCCATACTGCTGTGTTCAACCAGATCAGATTTATTCCCCACAAGGATCAGAGGAACCCTTAAACACACACATACAAACAAACACACACACACAAAAAGGTAAACACAAACAGTTTCTGGCTATTTTTTGTATACCATAGACCAGGGGTGTTATTGTACACACTGCCAAGAATTTCAAGTCAGCATCAAATGAGAATTCTGACTTACTATCTGTTTTCTAAATGTATGTTATAGATTTTATTGTGAAAAATTCATCCATGTATGTGTTTCAATTATAAAAAATAAAACATTTTGAAATGTCATAACAGGATCTTCCTGTAACGACTTGTCTCTGGTGACATATACAGGACTATTTAAACCAGTGGTTCTCAAACTTTTTGGTTTTCTATGCTGGGCTTGTTCCGACGATGCAGTCAACGGTCTAGAAGAAAAAATATTCAGAGGAACGCATTTTCCACTGCAGTTTTTCTTTTCTTTTCTTTCTCCCACGCATTTTAGCTACTGCCCATTTGAATGTGCAATAACCAACAGTCACTCAAAGTTTGGCAAACTTTGGGCCTCAATCATAAAATACGGGCTTTTTATTTTTTTTACTTTTTTTTTATTAGTAAAACTGTTCTGACGTAAATTTTCAGTTTCATTCATTGTTTGTATTTTCAAAATGTAAGCTGGCACTAAATAAACTGACCACACATAAATTGTGTGTAAAGCATCAGAATGTTGTTCTTTTAGGCAAACTGATGACAGTGCATTCTGATAACACCATTTACCATAAAAATATATAATACAATTATTAGTTAACCAATTAGTTCAGTGTGAAAAATTATTTTCAATGATATACAAAAAAGATTAAAAACTGCCACGTAGTCCACTTTGCTTTTTATTATAGTTTACTATTAATCTGAGCACCAGTAGTGTTTACTGTAATGGCATTTATCTTGGTCTCTTTTGTATTTATGCAATATACTGGAGCCAAATGTGAGAAAGGAGTTCAGAAGATCATCCCATCAGAAGATAATACCAGCGGGTACCTACCTGCTATCTTTGTCTGTTCTCTCATTTATCAGGGGAATCCAGTGACTTGTCACCTGTGACAATGACATTATTTTCAAAATCTGAAAGCTATAGAAAGACCTGTTCACACCAAGGATGATAATTATAACGATAACTATAAAGATTTAATAATCATTTTAATTATGTCAGAATCCACACCACAACTATAACAATAACAGCAGAGAGGAACAATATTGTTATAGTCACTTTCAGGATGATTTTTACCAGCTGGTGAACGATAAAACATTGACAGCCAACCAGAATCCACTTTAAAGTGCTTGATCATTTAAAGTAGCATACAACATACCTGCAGCAAAACTAGTTATAATAAATAAGTTGGTGTGGATGGCCGCTAATATAGTTATATATCTTCATAGTTATTGTTCTTGATGTGAACAGGTCTTTACTTGTACCATATAAGAGCAAATAAAATATATAAATTGTTAATTGAATGTAAAATACGTAAATTGTAGTAATCAGACAGATTTGGAAATCATGGATAAAATTACTGATTATTCTAATGAACGATTAAGTTATTCTGACTTATAGAATGAAGACTAGAATGTATGATCAAGTTCTCTCACCTTCTCAATAGACTTCTTGTTGTTCACGGAGTAGACTATACATATAACATTGGCCTAAAAAGGGACACAAATATCATTTCTCTGAAAATATCAACGACAAAAAATCCAGCGTTGTGAATCCACATCTTACCTTTGATATCTCTTGATACAGTTGTTCATCTGTCTGTTCAGCTTCTGTACATATTTAAAAAAACAACAACATTGTTATCTCCTCTCCATTTAATAATAATAATTAAAATATTTACAAAAAATAAAAAAGTTATTTAATTTTAGATAAAAGAGCAAGGCTATTTACAGTAAGTTTAGATAGCAAAAGAAGAAAAAAAAAAGAGTTATTTTTGTGTAAATACTAATAGTGCATAGAGCAAATAGTAACAGAAACAGTGTAACATAGTATGTTATAAAACATTATGCATTAATAGCAACATCTTCTGTTTATATATTATATTTATAAAAGTAATAAATGGATGCTGCCTTTTTGAAAACTTATTTCCCTGAAGTCATCCCCTTACACAAACCCCTAATGTAGCCTTTGACACAAGATGGGCTACTGGCAGTATTTGCTGTGCTAGCTGCACAGTGTAAATAGACACTCCAAAAGAAAGTCAGTAATGTTGTGCTTTTGCTATCATAAAATCAATCAATACATCAGTATCGGCCATTGAACTATAGTACATAATTCAACGGCTGGTTTAATACCTGAGTAGTCCACTATATGAGTGGGGACTCTCTCTGGTGTGACATCTGCTGGTATAGTGATTTCCTCAGCTCTATAAGGAACCTATTATGACAAAAACATCCATACTGACACCAAACACTGTTGCAAATAATAAAGTCAGAACAATCATTTTTACAGAGACTGTAATGGTAATAATAATACATACCACAGCCGGGAACTCCTCACTGACCAATGACATGATCAGGGATGTCTTCCCCACTTTGGCTGTTTATACACACAGACAAATAAAAGAGCATTACCGGTTTCCTCATCTCCACAGATCAACCTGATCAACTCTGAAATCCTTAATGTAACCTAGACACGAGAATGCCTCATGCAATTTTAATTTATATTTAATGGGGACTGGGGACGTCCTTTCATAATGTTACAGGCTACCAGGTCTACATTAAAGCCAGATGAAACCCTCTTATGGTCATAAAACTCATAAATAAGTTAACAGAGATCATCATCAGATAGGCAAATACATTTGAGTTTGGCAAACTACGATATTTACCAACCTTTTGCATTCTATAAAAAAAACCTGTCACAGCTAAACCTATCCTTCCTTTTATTGTAAACAGGTCTTCATGGACCACAACAGATCTTAATGTTATAGGACTCAGAACCCTTAAAGGGATAGTTTACCCAAAAATGAAAATTCTGTCATAATTTACTCACCCTTATGTTGTTCCAAACCTGTATGATTGTGTTATGTTTCTGTTGAAGGTAGCCATTGACTTCCATTTGAAATACTAATGGAAGTCAATGGCTACCATCAATTGTCTGGTTACCATTATTCTTCAAAATAACAGAAGAAAGAAACTCTTACATGTCTGGAACAACATAAGGGTGAGTAAATGATGACAGAATTATCCCTTTAAGTTTAACTATCCCTTTAAGTTATTATTTTTACACATTGTATTTTGTAATGCTGCCTACCTAGATGTCATTCTGTAAACCTAGTGAGCTGCCTAGTGCCTACCAAGAAAACCTTCTGTAAACCCAGTGAGCTGGCTACCAAGACAGTAAAAGATAGTGGGCTGTCTGCAAAATCTACGTAGTGAGCAGTCTACCTAGTCCTAGACAGTATGGTAATGGATAACAGACTGAAACAGGCACGTAAAGATGCTCAAAAACGTTGACTAGATACTGTATGAAGTTCACAAACCCTCTCTCATCTTGTTTCATATTGTCATACATAAATCTAACCAAATGAGTCAATGTTCAATGTTACTGTTATGAAGCCATGCGCTGGTCATTACAAGAGCAGGTTATAACAGTCTGCAGTGACAGTACAGTAACCTTGTCATCAGACAAAACTGCGATTTCATGTTACAATGCAACAATTTCAAACATTTATATCACCTATAAGCTCAATAATTCAGTGGAAGAGTGTAAATGTTGATTTCATTTTAAGGTTCACTTATTTTAAGGTTACGGTCGTTTCGTAACAAACAAGGACACCATCCCATTAATAAGAGACTTACGTTCTCCAACCAGCAGAATCCTCACGTCTTTTCGCATATTTCCCACTTCTGAAGTCAAGTCGCATTTACCCGTTTATAATCGTCAGGATTTTACAGGCGTTAACAGCAATCCACGTCAAACTTCACAATAAATAAGCGTGGCATTATGTAAAAATCAAAACAAGTTTATTTTTTTAAATTATGAGGCGATACGACGTTTCTGAATGATATAAACATCAGTATTGGTATTTATGGAGTGGATTCACTCAGCGCGGCTGTTGACTGGTGTAGATGTAACGCGCACACACGCCCCCTTCTGACCTCCAACATGCCTACGGGTCTCACAAAGGGACAAATAATGCAAAAGTCAAAAGAAGACGCAAGATTCTTCAGTTTTAAAATCGTAGTTGTTAGTTGAAAACAACCATTTACACATGTTTTCAAGATACATTCCATCGAGAACCTTTTGTGTCATTGAGATTACAGTATATTAAACAATTAACAGTACATTTACATTACATGTAGCCTATATTTATTCATTAACCTTTATCCAAAGCGTCCAAACACACACAAAAAGACAAAAACAATATCTTAAATGAGCCAACAGTATTAGCCTAAGTTTTAAACTGTGCGTGACCACTTCCACCTGATTTTGTTACTTAGGTAAAGTTGGTTTTATATTCGGACTTCCGCGTTTAAGAACTTTCTCAATTACATGTGAAATAAAGCAATTTTTTTGCAATATTCGAAGCAGCTACATGATATTGACAACAAAGATTCTCAACTACTAGGGGAAAGCGGGGCACAAAGTAACGCTTTTTGACTTTCTCAGTTTGTGTAAATCTAGTTATGGTTCAGAGTATTTATTTTTTCCCACATTAATTTCACACGTCTAGTACAAATATGTGGTTTTGTTTTATTAATACAGTATACTTTTTTCTTGATATACCCCGAAAGAATGGAAGTGAAATGTGACAACATGCCCCATAGGTGGGGTACATTGTAACATGTGAGGGGAACATTGTAACATGACCATATGAAGACTTGGGGGATTACATTTTTTGTTGCAGTGTCCTTATATAACTGGTAAACTTCCAATTGCTTTGGCCAATTATCACAAACAAGCATTGCTGTACTGGTCTCTTTTATACAAACACAATTTTTCTCCAAGCAGGTGTTTTATATGGAAAAATGGTAATATAATTCATAATAAGAGATCATTGTACATGGAGAATTGGGTTCGACACAACATTTTAATTGTAAACCAGCTTATTGACCAGAATGGCCAATTTTACACGTAGGCCTACCCTAATTTTATTTCAAAATATGGTTTATTTGTAAATGAAAAAGAATTTAACAATGTAATTAAAGCTATCCCTAATGGCATAATAATATTAACCAAATTCTCAGACGTAGATATTAATAACACAACATTACAAAATCCTCAACTTTTTGTAAATGGTCTCTCTTTATTTGATAAAGGTTTTAATAACAATTGTATTTAAAAAAAAAATCATTTAATGTCGGTCCCAGTCCTCCATGTAAATCAAAATGGCTTAAACCTTATTGTATATCTTGGCACGGCATTTGGACATTACCCTATAAGTATGTTATTTCTAGTAAAAGAAGTAATGTACAAAATTATTCATAGATGTTATCCTGTAGGCTAAATACAACCATAGATATATTCATACTGTTTGTGATAAATGCACTTTTTGTAACACTGATGTGTTACAAAAAGTGAATAATATCTTGAAGATATTGAACATTTATTTTTGTATTGCCCTTTTTCTATTTCTTTTTGGACTGACTTTAAAATAGACATGACAAAAAAAATTAAACAGATGTCTTAATTTAGAACCTCATGACATTTTACTTTGTTTCCAAAACCCATATTTTTCTGAAAAACAAAATTATATCATTAATCTTTTAATTATTTTGGCGAAGTTTTATATTCACAAGACAAAAAGAACTCAAAAGAAACCCTCCTATATTACCTTTTATAACACTGATCTCACAATATACTTAGAAACTCTTTCAAACATGAGATCACAAAACAAAAAGCTTATAAAAACAATACAAATTTTAAAGCTTTTCAAATACATAATACTGCCCTGATATTATAAACTTTTATTTATGTATTTATTATTTAATTTTTATTTTATTATTATTATTATTATGTACATTTATACTTTAGTTGTTGTTGTTATTCTTTGGTTTATATATTTTGAATTGTATTTATAATGCCGTGTATTCATTTTGTTTTTTGTTGCATTGTAGGCTACTTGAAATGTTTGCAATTTAACTAAATAAAATTAATAAAAAACATGACCATATGACAGCTTAAAATGTTATCTGATCTAATAAAAAATATATACAAGACAAACTAAAATATTTTCTAAATAAAATATAATTATTAACTTTTTCATATAAAATAATGGCATTTTTTAATAATTAAATATAAAATAATTTTTGAGTTTTGACTACGAACAGGAAACAGCTATACAACATAGTTCAAAACAAATAAATAATCAGTAATTTCTGAACATTGACTCTCAGTCTTTATTCACCCTTTTCTCATGTTTTCTCAATAGAATTAATAAAAGTATAGAATATAATAGCATATTTCTAATAGGGGCACATTGTAACGAAGTGTGACAACATGCCCCTCCTGCACAACTGGGATTTAAACGCGGCTGGTGTCTTCTGCTAGTTAGCGAAGCATTAAAGAACTATCTCAACTGTTAAATAACATATAGGAGATTAAAAAAATATCAGATTTGTCTAACTTTAAATAAACACAAAAAATTGAGATGAAAAATTAACTTAAGTAAGAAATTTACTTTTGCTATGGTTTAATAAATGTCTATGGATATCTTCCAAAAAATTATAATTTTGGCACAATTTTTTTCTCTATATAGTGTTGATATGGCAACTAGTAAATACACCAAGTTTCATCATGCTAGAATGTGTGGAAGTATTTAAAACAAGTGTGTTACAACTAGCCCCATGTTACGTTGTGCCCCGCGCTCCCCTATACATTTTTCACAATTCATCAAAATGGGCAAGTATTGGCATACTTGCGAATGTCCACAGAATGTCCAATGTAGTGTGGTAAACAAGATAGGGACCGTCTAAAAAGTCATCGTTTAATTGTTTCATTGTGTGTAAATAGACAACTACATTTTAGCCAACTACAGATGTACCAGCAAATATCTCTCACATTATGTGTTCTAATGCTATAGAATGTCCTTTAGCAACAATAAAAACGGCATTACAATGATGGTGTTTAAAAAGGTGTTTAGGAAATAATAAAGAATGAACATGTACATGAACTGTAATTTGGTAAAAATCCTGACTGTAGGAAGTAGAAAATCATTTGTAATCTCCTGAACATAGTCAATCGCTTTATTTTACAACTGTTTATATTTATTTATTTATTTATTTGAAATCAAAATGAACAAGAACTGTGTTGGTGTGTTGGTTTTAATAATGGCATATTATTTATTTCAAAAGGTTTTGAAAGCATGGGCTGACTGCACCATAGCAAGTTGGATCATCTTGTCTGGACCCTACAGAACATACTGTACTACAGCCCATGTCTTGCTGTTTTATTCACCTCTGTTTTTCTGTTTTTCTGTTTTTAAGGCTTTACAGTGTAACAGTGTTCTCCAGGTGTTGAATAAAAAGAATGGCTAAACTATATCTTTTATGTTTTCCTGTTGTATGGCATCTTCGTTTAACATTAAACTCCCACAATAACACAATTCATGTGCATTGATTGATGTTTACAGTCCTGCAGAAATATAATTGTCCGTGTACTGAATCCATCAGATTATTGACAAGTACTCAGAAAGCATGACAGCAAACATGATGCTTATTTTGGGTGTGAAGGGTGTGGGTTTTGGAATAAACTGCTGCTTCAATGTATATGTAATAAGTGATTATAATCAAGGTATTCATCAATATTTTGCTTTCTAGATGTCACATGAGTTGAATGACTTCTCTAGGCTTGTTTTACTTTGTTATAGAAGTTACCAGTGTGATTACTGAAATGTTCTTTTCATGTATTCTCTAATTTCTGTATTTTATATCTGAATGCAGTAACAGTGCTTGCTCATTTAGCCCGGCATCCAGAAATGATATAGAAAGCTTAAGAAAGGTCTTCAACATGTGTCAATACATACATCTGTTTTTCTAGGGTACCCTGACGACTATAAGTCACAGGGGTCACTGAAGCCAATAGTTAAGGGACCATTTCTCAGTTAAAGCCTTACTTTCCAGTTAGACTAATAAAGTGTAGCTTGAGAGAAAGAACATGTTATCTTGATGTTTTGAGAATACTCTACTGTTTATAGTTAGAGCGTGGCCAAATCCAACCTTGGAAAAGCTGTGTGTCAGAGTGTGTGTTAGTCTTTTTGGTTGCAGGTTAAGGAACCACTGGCATTATTGGAGATTGACTGAGCTGTTGTTTGGGACAGGTTGGCGCCCAGCAACCCAAATCTGTGGTTGGAAGGTCACGTCGTGCCTAACTTCAGGGTCCAAGTGTCAGCTGCATAATCAATGGAGATATGCTTCCGTCTATCTGTATATGTGTGGACATTTTTTTTTAGATTTTATGTGTTCTTAGCTAATCAGAAGTAGCTAACCTGTAAGCAATGATGTAATCAATGCCCTTGGAAATGGTATAACTGCTGTGATCTTTTATGTAAGCGGGGCGGCCTACGAACTCCTGTGTGAGTCTTGAAGCTGACTTCTGCTGATGAAACTGCAAACTATCTTCAGTAAATCTTTTCTTTAATTTATTAGAATTCAGACTCCGGGTCTTCATTCATCATATCTGGTTCGGGGTCTTTGTCTGTGCGCCCCTAACAGGTGAACACTTCAAAAACTAGCAAAACGTCTATGGGGTTCTTCAATGGCACACCTTCCATCAAAAAATATTACATTATCTAAATTTATTTGTTACTGTAACAGCTGAAAACAGTAACTTCTTTATGGATGTATTTATAGAGGAATGATTTGCTTTAAAAGAACTTTGAAACCATTATAAACAAAGTACAGTTCTCTTACGAGAGGTCTCTCGTACTGCGTAAGATATCTTACGCTAGGGGAAAATCCTTTTTCCGCGAGATATTGAAGCCAAAAATTATCCTTAATTTTGTAATAATGCAAAACGCGTTGCGGCAGCATGCAGACATAGGCGAGGCGCCTATTGGCTGCTCTGCGGCAACTGCAGCAGCCTATCGAGCGAGGCCTGGCGTGACGCCAGACCCAATGAGGGTGCTTCGCGCCCGCTGCGTCACGTCCCGCCGAAACGGGCGTGGTCTAGGCCTATAAATACCGCTCGCAGGCAGCTATTATCTGATTTTTCATCCTTCAAGCGAAGCACACGCATCGCTGGAGCTGGAGAAGAAGCCGCGCCGTCTGAGAGAGAGCACCTTCAGCAGGACGAGTCACTGAAGTCGCTGGCCGCGCCGCCTTCCTTGCCTTCCTGCTGCGCTTTCCGGCGCTTATATCCTTTTCATTACTCTGTACTGTGTGTGTGTGTGTGTCGCCGCCGCGACACACATTCTAAAAGAGCTAGCGTCTTTTTCAAGATGCCTTCCTGCGGGTCGTGCAGAGCCACACTCAGCGACGGGGACCGCCACGTTGTTTGCGTTTCCTGCCTGGGTGAGGAACATTCAGTTCTCGCGCTCGCTGACGGCGGCTGCCCTCACTGCGAGCTGATGACCATGGCGACTCTGAGGACTCGCCTGGCTTTCTTCACCGAGACTGCTCCCCCGCCCGCCGCGGTGTCCCGCCGTAAAAAGCGCCGTGCCCAGCGGGTCCCGGAACCTTCCCCCAGCCGCCAAAGCTCGCCGGTTCGCCCGCCTGCTTCACCGGCTTCGTCAGCTTCTCTTCCTGACGGATAGCGGCCGCTGTCTGCCGCCGCTTCCGTCGACGTCGCTGACGAGGAAGCCCTGCTGGGAGAGGATGATTCCTGCTCTATCCTGGCATCAGGCAGTGAGGATTGGACGGGCTCTGAGGATCCCGCGCCCCCTGCCCGCACATCGTCAGGCAAGAGAGCGTCCATCGAGACGGAGCTCATGCGGATACTCGCACAGGCCGCGGCGAGCCTCGGCCTCGAGTGGTCTTCGCCCGAGCAGCCCGCTCACAACCGGCTGGATGGCTTTTTCCTGCCTGGGGAGCGCGCTTCGCCTGCGTCCAAACCAGCGCCCTTTCTTCCTGAGCTACACGTAGAAGTCGCTAAGTCTTGGAACGCCCCCTATTCAGCTAGAGTGCGTCCTGCTGTTTCTTTGGCATTCTCTACAGTTGACGATGCCAAGAACAGGGGATACCTTTCGCTGCCGCTGGTCGAAGAGGCGATAGCGGCCCACTTATGTCCGCCCTCCGCTGGACGGCGCGCTAAGCTGGCCCTACCCTCTAAAGCTTGCCGCACGACGTCAAGCCTGCTCCGCCGCGCTTTCTCCGCCGCCGGGCAAGCTGCGTCAGCGCTGCACACCATGGCCATGTTACAGATCTTCCAGGCCGATCTCCTTCGAAAGCTGGATGAGAATGGACCTGACGCGATCTGCGTGCCGGACTTAAGAACCGCCACGGACCTCGCTCTCCGTGCTACTAAGTCCGCAGCGCAGGCCATTGGACGGAGTATGGCCTCTCTCACTGTGACCGAGAGACACCTGTGGCTGACGCTCTCAGAAATGGCCGAGTCCGAGCGCACCGTGTTCCTCGACGCCCCGCTTTCTCCCGCGGGCCTCTTTGAATCCTCCGTCAAGGATTTTGCGGAGAGATTCGCAGAGGTACAGAAAGCGTCACAGGCTATGAAGCACTTCCTCCCGAAGCGCTCCAGCTCTGCAGCAGGCCGTGCGAAACCGTCTGCACAGAGCTCACAGCCCCAGCCACCGTCCACTGCCGCCACTTCGCAGCGCCGCCAGGCCCGAAACGCGAGACCGTGCTCCCGCTCATCCAGCCGCCGCCCCGCCATGCGTGGCCCGCGACCTAGGATTGCGGTAAAGCCCGAGGCCCCGAAGTCGTCCTAGCACGCCTAGGAAAACGACGGTGTTCAAGTCCCGCTGCGGCCGGACTCACACCAAAGTTATTCGCTCGTCCAGTTCCAGCAAATGTGACTGTTCCAGTGTTTTCTGCAGCCAACAAGCCGGTTCTGTCACCCGCTTGCCTGCACACAAATGCCGTTTTCACGGCTACCCAGATAAATCCCCAAAAGAGTGTATTTTCTGGTGTCCCGGCCACGGCCGATGGTGTCTCATGTGTAGTAAGAATGCCCACTGCCAAGTGCCCATCTCTACACACAAGCACAGCCTGTCACACAGGGCCCGCGCACATAAAATCGACTCAGACCGGTTGCGCTTCAAACGTGGTAAATGTGCCCACTACCCAGTGCCCACAAACACCACGCTATGCATGTCTCACGGTTTCTGTAAAAACGAAACCAGCGTGCATTCGCTTCACTCAAGCGAACAATGCTTTCGGTGTGATAAATGTGCCCTCTGTCCCGCGCCCACATCCACACATAGACATGACAGTTCCTACGGGACTCGCCCAGCCCTCCCCCTCGCGGTTGACCGCCGCAGAGGAGTCGAGCGCGGGCAATCTGCCCCGCTGTTATCAGCGCGCCCCATGCCTCAAATGTCACGAGCGCGACGCTTGTGTTACAGCACACCGAAGCTTCTCCATCGCTGAGCGAGCGGAGCGCGCTTCGTATTCAACCCCTAGCTATTCATGCAGTCGCATGGGAAAAGCTGCCCGGGGTTTCGAAGTGGGTGCTGGACATTAGCGGCGCGCGTCGAGACCACGGTAAAAGCAGAAGTAGCACATTTACTTCGAGCCGAAGTGGCGAAACTATTGAACAAAGGGGCCATAGAGCCTCTCTCTCAAGTTCAGAGCGAAGGAGGGCTATACAGCAGATACTTCCTGGTACCGAAAAAAGACGGGGGTCTCAGACCCATACTAGATCTAAGGCAACTGAACAGAGTGCTTGTGAAGCGACAGTTCAGGATGCTCACGACCAGACAAATCCTCGCGCAGATTCGCCAAGGAGATTGGTTTGTGTCAATAGATCTGAAAGACGCGTATTTTCAAATACAGATAGCGTCGCGTCACAGGCGATATTTGAGATTCGCCTTCGAGGGCCAGGCATATCAGTACACAGTCCTGCCGTTCGGTTTATCCCTGGCACCCCGTACATTTACGAAGTGCATGGATGCGGCACTCGCACCCCTCAGAATGAGGGGCGTGCGAGTACTGAACTATTTGGACGGTTGGCTGATTCTAGCGCAATCTCGCTCAGTGCTAATAGAACACACGACCATTTTACTCGATCACCTCGAGAATTTGGGTCTCAGTGTCAATTGGGCGAAGAGCTCTCTGTCCCCCAGTCAGACGATATCTTTCCTGGGCACAGAGTTGGACTCGATGTCCATGATAGCGCGACTATCACCACAGCGCGCGGTAGACATTCAGCGCACAGCGAACTCGTTCCGCTGCGGCGCGTCTGTCCCGCTCAAGAAATTTCAGAAGATGCTGGGTCTCATGGCCTCAGCATCATCAGTGCTCCAGCTGGTCCTGCTCCGCATGCGCCCGCTGCAGTTTTGGCTGAAAGCGCGAGTCCCACGCCAAGCGTGGGCATCCGGTCTGCTTCGCCTCAAGGTCAATCAGAAGTGCGTCACAGCTCTGAAACCTTGGAGAGCGGACGACTGGTACCAATCAGGTGTAAGCCTGGGGACTTCCTCGAGG
Source organism: Leuciscus leuciscus (assembly GCF_965113295.1). Lineage (NCBI taxonomy): Eukaryota > Metazoa > Chordata > Actinopteri > Cypriniformes > Leuciscidae > Leuciscus > Leuciscus leuciscus. The sequence continues at coordinate 22,533,915 of NC_138738.1, forward strand.
GTGAGAGTGGTGTCCACGGACGCATCCACCTCGGGATGGGGAGCGCTGCTCGAGGGCAGACCGTTCTTCGGCCAGTGGTCAGAACGGGAGAAGCTCCTGCACATAAACTGCCTCGAAATGCTGGCAGTAGACAACGCGCTGACGCGTTTTTGTCCCCAAATAAAAGGACGCCACGTCCTGGGCCGCTCGGACAACATGTCTGTGGTGTCCTACATAAATCGCCAGGGCGGCCTCAGGTCCAGGAACCTGTACAGGCTAGCAGAACGCCTCCTGGTATGGGCCCAGCGCAACCTGCGCTCGCTCAGAGCAGCGCACGTGCCAGGGCTCCTAAATATAGGACCAGACAGACTGTCTAGGAACAATGTTCCGGCAGGCGAATGGTCTCTACACCCACAGACAGTCCAACTGCTGTGGAAGAAATTCGGCAGAGCGGAAGTAGACCTGTTCGCGTCTCAAGAAAACGCTCACTGTCCAGAATTTTTCTCCAAGAGCAGGGACGCGCTGGCTAATGTATGGCCCCGCCGCCCGCTCTATGCTTTTCCCCCCGTCTCTCTCCTGCCTCAGGTGATAGAGCGGATCAGGGAAGAAGGATGCCAACCTAAACCAACCTTGGTTCCCAGTTGTGATGCAGTTAGAGAGCACTGCCCTGTGGCCAGTGCCAGTGAGACCTCCTCTCTCAGGCCCACGGCTCGATCTGGCATCCTCACCCGGAATTGTGGTCCCTTCATGTCTGGGCCATCAACGGGTACATGTTGAACTCCCTAAGGGAGTATTAAACACGATCACGCAGGCTAGAGCTCCGTCTACGAGACGGCTCTACTCCTCGAAATGGTCAATGTTTTCGGGCTGGTGCACAGCCCGTGGCATGTCACCCACAGACTGTGGAGTGACGGAGGTGCTTTCCTTCCTACAAGAGCTGTTGGATAAGGGCAGGACCCCTTCCACGCTCAAAGTTTATGTGGCGGCTATAGCAGCATTCTCAAGAACAACGCTTGGTCAGTCAATAGGAAGGGACGATTTAGTCATCCGCTTCCTTAGAGGGGCTAAGAGACTGAATCCTCCCAGACCTCCCTCAGTCCCCGTATGGGACCTTTCTACGGTTCTGGAAGCCATGAAAGGTGGACCATTCGAGCCTTTACAGTCAATTGATCTGAAACATCTGTCTTTCAAGACTGTGTTTCTGCTGGCTCTCGCTTCAGTGAAGCGCATAGGGGACTTACATGGAATTTGGGCCGTGGAATTCACGACGTGCATGGAATTTGGGCCTAATGACTCAAAAGTTATACTCAAACCTAAGCACGGTTATGTTCCGAAATCCCTCAACACACCGTTTAGGGCGCAGGTTATCTCCCTGTCAGCCCTACCGGTCCCTGATGAGGAAAGAGACGCGGGCCTCCTTTGCCCAGTCAGGGCATTACGAGCTTATGTGTCTCGCTCGTCTGTTTTCAGACAGACGGAGCAGCTCTTTGTTTCGTTTAGCGGGCGTTCTAAGGGACTAGCCGCGTCGAAACAGAGCCTATCCAGATGGATAGTTGATGCTATAGCGCTGGCATACGCCTCCAAAGGCATGCAGTGCCCGTTGGGTGTCAGAGCGCATTCCACGAGAGGCATGGCCTCTTCGTGGGCCTGTTCGAGTGGGATTGCCTTGCAAGATATTTGTACGGCGGCGGGCTGGGCCTCCCCGTCTACATTTATAAGGTTCTACAACCTAGAGGTTCCCGCCCTGCAGGCCAGGCTGCTGTCGGTCTAAGTTAACCAGTATTATCTGACCTGATGCTATCAGCTCAGAATGCTGCGTCTACTGAGCACAGCTTGATGATCGACAGTGAAAAGCAGTAGCACAAGATGTGCCTGGGCAAACTGTGTAAGACCCACATTTCCCCATCAGTTCAGGCCGTACCCCGCCCTGTCTGTATGATGAAATTCGCGTCTAAGCGACGCTGCCATATGTGGAAGAGTGCGGCTTCGCCCCTCCCTCTTCCCGGACTCCCTGTGAGTTCCCTGGGTGATTGTGCACTATATGAACCCCGGGCTTTCGCCCTTGGGTCTTTGGTGTCAGATCTCAGCATGCACAGCGTTTTGCATTGGGTCCCCTTGCGTAAGATATCTTACGCAGTACGAGAGACCTCTCGTAAGAGAACGTACTCGGTTACTAACGTAACCTCGGTTCTCTCTAGAAGAGGGAACGAGTACTGCGTATCTTGCCATGCATGCACACGCTCTGGTTGCTTCGATGATGAAAAAACAGATAATAGCTGCCTGTGAGCGGTATTTATAGGCCTAGACCACGCCCGTTTCGGCGGGACGTGACGCAGCGGGCGCGAAGCACCCTCATTGGGTATGGCGTCACGCCAGGCCTCGCTCGATAGGCTGCTGCAGTTGCCGCAGAGCAGCCAATAGGAGCGCGAGCTGCCTCGCCTATGTCTGCATGCTGCCGCAACTAGGGGTGTAAATATTAATCGATTCGTATCGAAGCATCGATTATACAGCTGACGATTCGATGCATCGATGCGTCCGCAAGAGTATCGATTCATGTGCCGCCTGTCTATTTTCAGCATCTGTTCCGACATATGCGTACAACCTACTAAGCTGCGGGTGGCGCTAACCTCATTATTGTCTTCTACTTCACACGCGTTACTTACGTTTCACAGTCTATCTATGTTCACAAACATTGTTGAGTCTGACTTTCAAGAGCGATGGATCCCTCAGAGCGAGCTGGCAATGACAGTGAAATGTTACACACTCCAGTCAGCGTCAAGTCATGGGTGTGGATGTATTTTGGCTTCAGGAAAACAGATGGAGCAGTGGTAAGAGATGTTGCCGTTTGTCTGATTGCGCCCGTTTCACACATACTCCGTTTGAAGTGCGTATGCGGTGCGTATTTTTTTCAGTACCCATGTTAACAGGTCAGAGCTTTCACACTGCACGTGGTTGCGTCCGTTTATCCGTTCCAGTTGTTGTGCGTATACAGCAGTGCAGAGATCGTTTCCGCACCGAGTCTATTTCTGCTGTGCTGCACGCGCTGAATTAAAGTGACAGCGCATGTTTCGTGGTCAAAATGAACACAGATTGACATGAAAATGTAGTAATTTCACCATAAATGCGTTTAGGCCTAATTAAATAAATTGTAGTAATCTCACCATAAATGTATTTAATTTAATTCTACTATTTTTCACAGTCATTTTTTTTACTTTAAGACCGGGGTAAAGCAAGGAAAACTATAATTTACCTCAACAAGGCGACATAATGAACAACATTCATTCGTGGAGGTGGAAAAACAATTTCTTTGTGACATGCAATTGTATTCTGTATTCTCAATAAAAGGCAAATTATATATTATTTTTGTTGATTTATTTGAAACTTAATAGATATCATGTAAAAATCTAGTATTGAATCATATCGAATCGAATCGTATCGCGGGGAATTCTGAAGTATCGAAAATACTCGAATCGTTGGCTTAAGAAATCGGTATCGTATCGAATCGTCATGTAGGCTCCGATTTACACCCCTAGCCGCAACACGTTTTGCATTATTACAAAATTAAGGATAATTTTTGGCTTCAATATCTCGCGGAAAAAGGATTTTCCCCTAGCGTAAGATATCTTACGCAGTACTCGTTCCCTCTTCTCGAGAGAACCGAGGTTACGTTAGTAACCGAGTACGTTTCACATTATACCTTCAATGTGTCTGTTATGGTTACTGAATCATTTTTAAGTTACAAAGCACACCCTACAAAGAAATACACTACCTCAAATTGCAACCTCATAAAAACAGAGACATTGACTTACCACATGTGAGATTTTGCCAATACCTGCCTCACCGTACATACAGTACACAAATATTTTAGAATCAAATTACATTAATTCACCAAAGGGATTTTTTTTATTATCCAAAGGTTGTAGCATGTTCCTATTGACCACACTGATTTACTACAGGTGAAAGTTTGACAATAACTCCTTTAATGTACGTACAATTATCAAATAAGTTTATGAAAAAAATTACTGTAATTCACTGTAAGTATTTTTTCATGTTCCAAAGGGCAGAGTGTTTTCCTAGCGACCAGACTGACTTACTACAGGTGACATTTTGACAATAACTCCCTTACTGTAGTGTACGTACAATTATCAAATGTGTTTATGAAATAATTACTGTAATTCACCATATGTATTTTGTCGTGTTTCAAAGGCCGTAGTGCTTTCCTAGCGACCTGACTGAATTACTCCAGGTGAAAATTTGACAATAACTCTTACTGTACGTACAATTATCAAATATGTTTATGAAAAAATTACTGCAATTCACCATATGTATTTTTTCGTGTTCCAAAGGGCGTAGTGCTTTCCTAGCGACCAGACTGACTTACTACAGGTGAAATTTTGACACTAACTCCCATACTGTACAATTATCAAATAAGTTTATGACAAAATTACTGTAATTCACTAAGTATTTTTTCGTGTTCCAAAGGGCAGAGTGCTTTCCTAGTGACCAGACTGACTTACTACAGGTGACATTTTGACAATAACTCCCTTACTGTACATACAATTATCAAATAAGTTTGACAAAATTACTGTAATTCACTGTAAGTATTTTTTCGTGTTCCAAAGGGCGTAGGGCTTTCCTAGCAACCAGACTGACTTACTAAAGGTGATATTTTGACAATACCTCCCACAAGTACAATAATCAAATATTTTTATGAAACAATTTACCTGGCTGGGGCTCGTTCTTCGTACGTTGCTTATTACATCCGAGATCAAATGACACATCCAAGATGATATCATCGTGCTAATCATGATCTGGCTAACTCGGTTCTTCGAACACACTTGCCGGATATGATTAGTATAGCTGGATTGAGTTATCTGAGATAATTGCGCGTTCATGCGCTGGGTTAAAAGGGGATATGTATCGATAGTAGAAACATTGATCAGCAACGCTGCTATTGGCTGTTCAGCGTGGCCAAAGAGCGCGCTCAGTTTTTCTCCTCAGCAGAGCAAGAGAATTAATAGTCGAAGTTTATTCGGAATTTTAATGTTTAATCAAAACGCCAGGGAACACCTCAAAGTCTGCAAAAGCCAGGAGAGAGGGCTGGCAAAAAGTAGCAGACAATTTAAATCCGTTAGAAGTGGCCATGTTAGATGTTTTTATCACTTATTAGCCTATATATTTGTATTTTAATAATTGCATAATTTCTTTGTTCATTGTAATGTCAGAGTCACCACACTAGAACATGGGAACAAATAAAAGTGAAGTACAAAAATATTCTACATAATGGTAATTTTTAGTTATATTATAGTCTTTTTTTTATAAAAGGCACTGTTAAATAAATGGTTGTCTGTTTATAAAAGCAACCAAGAAAAAGGCAACAAAAAAAAAGAAAAGAAGATCTTAGTAGCCTACACTGTACAATAATTTTTGCTGCATTAAATTAAGGCTGTATAGTCATTTCAACTGTTAAATCTTGAGTAATGATGAATTGCTTTGACTTGTGAAAGTGAAAACTGATAAACTTATTTTAATATAAAAATATTTTGCCATAATTTATTCATCACAATTTTCCCGAGTGTAGTTCATTGTAATGACATTGTGTTTTCCTCTTTTGTGCACTTTTACATAATACACCAACACTTGTATCTGTTCCCAAGAAAGTGATGGCTGAAATATAGTGGACATTTTCTAACTTTCCAAAGGAAAGAAAGTATAAGACTTTGTAATGTCCATTTGTTTCCATTGCACTGGACAGTGAATAAACCCTCTCAGATAACTGTCATATTGAGGAACTAGCCTACCTGCAAGTGCATAAATAACTTTACTTAATTTATACTTGTATGCTTTATGGCTGCAATATAAGTTGCAGGATTCCACATCTACAGAAAGGCCTACAGAAGAGTCTGCACAGACAGAGGAGACATAGGCCTACAGGTGGGCAGTGTATAGCCAACTTTTCCTTTTCATTTGTTGCATGAGGCATGTGTCTAATATCTCTTGTTGCAGGCATTTGAACACTGGCTTTTCCTTAAAAAGAACAATTGAAATAAAACTCAAGGAACTAAGCATATTTGTCTTTTAAACATTTAATGAAAAATTTTTTTTTTTTTTTTTTGCCAATGTTGTGTAATATGGCACATGCAACAATGTCGCAGGCCCTGTCAGGTGTGCAACCCTCAGACTTATCAGACACTGAAATCTTCCCTTTAGTTAGCCAAAGATCATTTCATTGTGTGCCCTTGTCCTGGCTAGAGCTGCATAACTGGTTTGGGTCAGGGAATGGGGTCATAAAACACCTGTCTGCAGGCAGGAACATGTCATAATCACCTATGAAAAAATGCAGTTCTGTTAGGATCAGCATAAGTGTGTGTAATACAGTGAGCTTGATATTTAATTGTGGAACTTTCCTTACCACTTTCAAATAATGTGCATAAATGTGAATTTCTGAAAATGCTTAAGTCATGCACAGATCCTGGCCATTTTGCTTTCACATTTGTGATATGGAAGATTTTAGTCAACTGCCTTTTTTTAATTTGATATAATATTATTAAAGGTGCTCTAAGTGATGTCACGCGTTTTTTAGGCCAAAACATTTTTTGTCACATACAGCAAACATCTCCTCACTATCCGCTAGCTGCCTGTCCCCTGAACACACTGTAAAAAAACGCGGTCTCTGTAGACACCACAGGCTCCACAAACGGCAACAAAAACAAACTGGGCTCACCCGCACCACGAAACACAACAAACAGTGCTCCAGCCAATCACCGACAAGAAGTATTTGAGGGGTGTGGTTTGGGGGTTAGTGCGCGTGCACATGAAGGGGGTGTGGAGGAGAGACGAGAGAGAAGCATGAAGAGGGAAGTTCAGTGTTGCCAGATGTACGATAATTATCGTATTTGTACGATAATTTTGACCTCTGTACGATCAATAATGAAAAAAATCCCATAATGTACGATAATTTCAGAGTTTTCAGTCGTTCGTCCAAACACACATCCTACCGCCTCTCTCTCTGACCCCGAATCATTTTGCAGGCTCGCCTGCCTGCACGCAAGCACGTATACACACACACACACACACACACACACACCACACGGTCAACACTACACTACAGTTTTGCACTACAATTTTTTTTACACTACACTACAATTTTAATTATGTTCAATTACAATTTTCTAGTTCAAAATGTGGACTGTCGGCATATCTTTTGCACTTTGGCAAAAAAAAAGTTAAGTAGCCAGACTTCCTCCAGTTAGTGTGAGCGCATTACACAGCTTGTTTAAATTGGCTGTAAAATTATTTGGAAAATACAATTGTTGGAAAATAGCTATATTTTATGCGTTTGGTTCGTGTACGATAATTTTTCTCAAAAAACGATAATTTTGAGGTTTTGGTACGATACTTCGACATTTCTAATCTGGCAACACTGGGGAAGTTTGAATTATGGTCGACACCATAGACTGTAAAAAATGGTCTACACACGACTAAAGAGACGACGTTCCGATGAACAAATTGTAAAGAAGAGGGACAAGGATAAGGAACGCGCGAAGTCCCGAATTTACATCGGAAAAACCCTCGAAATGTGGCGAGAACTCCGCCGGCAGAAGGGCTTCCAATCCGACATTCAGTTGCTCTGTTTTTGCAGAACAGGTAAATCCATTTTTCTTTCTAAACTGACGTTCATGTTCGCCAAACCAACACAAGGATGTAATTAGCTGCAGTCAGCGTTAGCTTTGGTGAATACAACATGTTTCAGCTAGCGATCAATCTCTATTGTAAATGGTCAAGCAAATTCACAGTAGGGCGACAATTTGTGTGAATGATTGTTTTCACCCACTGTTTGTTATGGATTTGAATGTTCATTTATAGGCTATTGACAACTTTGACTAAATTTGTTTACGCCGCCGCCGTTGTTTATGCTCACTGGGAAACGCGAATCTAACGTTACCTTGCTATTATTGCGTCCTTGTTATGGGAGCTATAGTTATAGCTATAACCTCAGGTGGCGAAACGATTTTAAGACAATGTTTCTCTTTTTCTGCATTCTGGGGCTCGTTCTTCGTACGTTGCTTATTACATCCGAGATCAAATGACACATCCAAGATGATTTCATCGTGCTAATCATGATCTGGCTAACTCGGTTCTTCGAACACACTTGCCGGATGAGATTAGTATCGCTGGATTGAGTTATCTCAGATAATTGCGCGTTCATGCGCTGGTTGAAAAGGGGATATGTATCGATAGTAGAAACATTGATCAGCAACGCTGCTATTGGCTGTTCAGCGTGGCCAAAGAGCGCGCTCAGTTTTTCTACGCAGCAGAGCAAGAGAATTAATAGTCGAAGTTTATTCGGAATTTTAATGTTTAATCAAAACGCCAGGGAACACCTCAAAGTCTGCAAAAGCCAGGAGAGAGGGCTGGCAAAAAGTAGCAGACAATTTAAATCCGTTAGAAGTGGCCATGTTAGATGTTTTTATCACTTATTAGCCTATATTTTTGTATTTTAATAATTGCATAATTACTTTGTTCATTGTAATGTCAGAGTCACCACACTAGAACATGGGAACAAATAAAAGTGAAGTACAAAAATATTCTACATAATGGTAATTTTTAGTTATATTATAGTCTCTTTTATAAAAGGCACTGTTAAATAAATGGTTGGCTGTTTATAAAAGCAACCAAGAAAAAGGCTGAGAAAAAAAGAAAGAAAAGATCTTAGTAGCCTACACTGTAAAATAATTTTTGCTGCATTAAATTAAGGCCGTATAGTCATTTCAACTGGTAAATCTTAATGATGAGTAATGATGAATTGCTTTGACTTGTGAAAGTGAAAACTGATAAATTAATGTAAAAATATTTTGCCATGAGTTATTGATCACATTTTTCCCGAGTGTAGTTCATTGTAATGACATTGTGTTTTCCTCTTTTGTGCACTTTTACACAATACACCAACACTTGTATCTGTTCCCAAGAAAGTGGTGGCTGAAATATGTGCAGTAAGTGGACATTTTCAAACTTTCCAAAGGAAAGAAAGTATAAGACTTTGTAATGTCCATTTGTTTCCATTGCACTGGACAGTGAATAAACCCTCTCAGATAACTGTCATATGGAGGAACTAGCCTACCTGCAAGTGCATAAATAACTTTACTTAATTTATACTTGTATGCTTTATGGCTGCAATATAAGTTGCAGGATTCCACATCTACAGAAAGGCCTACAGAAGAGTCTGCACAGACAGAGGAGACATAGGCCTACAGGTGGGCAGTGTATAGCCAACTTTTCCTTTTTATTTGTTGCATGAGGCATGTGTCTAATATCTCTTGTTGCAGGCACTTGACCACTGGCTTTTCTTTACAAAGAACAATTGAAATAAAACTCAAGGAACTAAGCATATTTGTCTTTTTATTAAACATTTAATGAAAAGTGTCTTTTTTTTTTTTTTGGCAATGTTGTGTAATATGGCACATGCAACAATGTCACAGGCCCTGTCAGGTGTGCAACCCTCAAACTTTTCAGACACTGAAATCTTCCCTTTAGTTAGCCAAAGTTCATTTCATTGTGTGCCCTTGTCCTGGCTAGAGCTGCATTGTAACTGGTTTGGGTCAGGGAATGGGGTCATAAAACACCTGTCTGCAGGCAGGAACATGTCATAATCACCTATGAAAAAATGCCGTTCTGTTAGGATCAGCATATATGTAATACAGTGAGCTTGATATTTAATTGTGGAACTTTCCTTACCACTTTCAAATAATGTGCATAAATGTGAATTTCTGAAAATTCTTAAGTCATGCACAGATCCTGGCCATTTTGCTTTCACATTTGTGATATGGAAGATTTTAGTCAACTGCCTTTTTTAAATTTGATATAATATTATTAATCTGGAATATTAAGAATCCCAATAGTAACTGGGCTGCACATTTACATTGTGAACCCCCTTTCTGTTCACATAATCCCCTTCATTGAGGCCTTGATGGCAGTCTATGGAAGCCTATAGTCTATGGTACCAATCACGTTAGTGAAGCCTGAGTGACATACTGTAATCGGCATGGTCATGATTGCATGATCTTCATAAAAAATGATAGCAAAAAAAAAAAAAAAAAAAACCTGCTTTAAAAAAACTGCTTTACAACATTGGGTCTTAAAAACCTAAAACTGTTTTTTAAACCTAAAAGCGCCAGGTAAACTCCGAATGAGACGACAGACAGCACTTTCCATCAAGTTCTCTGCATCTCCAATAGTGTAAAGGAAAGAGCCACTCGCAAATAATCATAGGGCAATGCAAACAGTTTGTGCTGTAGTTAAAGCCCGACTCCGACAAGTCGAAAATAATGTGCGTTTCCAACAAATTAATAATGTAAACGACAATCTCACGAGTCACGAGAAAAAAATATCAATCTCAGAAAGTGCACTATCGCGCTGCGCTGGACTTCCCGATCAGCTCCGCTCATAAAGCTGCCAACTAATCCTGTTTACATGAAATAAGCCTGCTCCCGAGCAGGTTCAAGTTTGCGCACCTGTTGCTATGACAGCAAGTCCAGGATGAGCGTCGAAGAACCAAACAATCCAAGATCATGCCAAATCGTCAACAATCAAATCCAGCTAACTGAGTTAGCGACGTACGAAGAACGAGCCCCTGTTCTGCAATATATAAAAGCATTTATCTAACTTGGGGACATTACACATTGAATGAAGTATCAGTAAAACTTAATTTTGTTTTTAGTGACTACTTTGACTTTCCTTTATGCCGGAAGGGAGGGGAGGAGACGGGATGAGGAGGAGGGAGGGTCTAGCTAGCCTCCGTTTTGTTTGACAACAATTCGAATGTCAACACTCCCGGCATCACTTAGAGCACCTTTAAGGTCAAAATTGTTAGGAGCACGGACGAGGACTTTTAAGAGGCTTAAGAGTTTCTTTAGCAGAGGAGAAAATGGCAGAAAGACGAAGAGGGAGAAGAAATGTGTTGCAGACAATGGATGACAGTGAGTTAATAAGACGCTATAGATTAGATCATGCAGGGATCATGTTTGTGACTGATCTTATTAGAGACACGCTAACATCTCCGACACAGCACAGAAATGCCATAGCGTCAGAAATGAAAGTAATCACTACATTAAGATTTTGGCAACTGGGAAAATTCCATGTTTGATACATTAAAACCAACATTCAAACCACCACTTAAATAGACATGCCAGCAATCAGTGTAATTGGAAAGAGTGGAACAATTTTTATCATTCTAAGCCAAGCAAATACCTTATTGGAAATGAACAGCATGGTAAATAAAATAAAAGGATTTATATACACATATATAATGTGTGTGTGAGTGTGTGAGTGTGTGTGTGTGTGTGTGTGTGTGTGTGTGTGTGTGTGTGTGAGAGAACGGTCAAATAGGAAAAATTACGCATGTAATCACTACTTAAAATCACTTTTTTTTCCCTTCTTGGACAACCAACCAATCACAGTCGTCAAAAGATTGTGTCATACATAGCAACGGGGTCAACCCCGCCTCCTTACTAAGATGAAAGTTTTTGTCTTTTCCTTACTCAGAGTTGCTCTCAGATCAGTCCCGAATTGCTCTTAAGCTAAGACTCCTACGTAAAAGTTTTTAAGCTAAATTAAGAGTTTTCTGAGAGGATTCTTAGAATCTTTATGAATACGGGCCCTGGACTCTATCGCAGCATTTCTTGGCCAAGGACCGCCCAAGAGGACGTTTGACTGACATGTAACACAACCAATCACAGTTTGTTTTGTACCGCGTCATATTTAGGGGCGTGACAATATAATGTTGATGTCCCTACAATAACAGACCGGCGTGCATCTAATAAATTATTCATTCAAGAACTTTGTGCAAGTTTACTGCATCAATGGAGCATACTTTTGAAAATACAGCATTTAGTTGATCGTGGTAAGCGCTCATTGTCTCAGTTGTAAAAACAACGGCTTTCTTCTTCCACGAGGGGTTTTGGCGTCATGACATTTGTTTCCCGGCGGACCGAAAATAAACGCGACACTCGCGCCCCCCGGAAATCCGATCAAATTCAACCAATCAGATGACGACTTCGACATTCCTGAAGTGTTTCCAGTTAAGTGTACCATATGCATCAGGGCCCGTATTCATAAAGAATCTTAATGCAAAGAGTAGCTCCTAGTGACACAATTCTAAGAAAATTCTTAGAAATGTGGGCGTTTACTCTTAAAATTAAAGAAAAAATCCTAGTAAAGAAAAAAGTAATTCAGAAAGCATCTTAACCCTTAAAACAGGTCTTAAGGTCAAAATTGTTAGGAGCACGGACGAGGACTTTTAAGAGGCTTAAGAGTTTCTTTAGCAGAGGAGAAAATGGCAGAAAGACGAAGAGGGAGAAGAAATGTGTTGCAGACAATGAATAACAGTGAGTTAATAAGACGCTATAGATTAGATCGTGCAGGGATCATGTTTGTGACTGATCTTATTAGAGACACGCTAACATCTCCGAAACAGCGCATATGCCATAGCGCCAGAAATGAAAGTAATCACTACATTACTGTAAGACTGAAAATACTGGTTGAGGCCTGATTTATGGGACAAAAGGGCCCTGCTGGCTGATTAACATTTGACCTCCCCCAATACAGCCTTTCTTCCTCTCAGAAACTAAGAACCCACACAAGAGCATGGTTTAATGCGAATGTTTATCATTGACTGTTATGCTTTTGGTGTCATTTGAAATGTCTCAAAGTGAGTGGTACAGATATCTCATATCCAGATAGATAAAATAAAAGGAAATAAGGTTTATAGAAGTTCATAGGAAACTGGTTTAGAGATAATGCCAGATAAGGCAACCCCCCTTCTGTGGGATAGAAGCCATTTGAGGGTGGTCTCACCCCATCCCCCTTCTCACCTGGTCAGAGGATAAAGGAAGGTGTTCTGGCTCTCTCTGTCTCTTCTTTCTGGCTGGACGTGGAATTGGATAGGTGGTTTCTCTCGCTCTCTCTCTCTCTCTCTCTCTCCCTCTTTCTTTCCCTTTCTCTCTCTCTATCTCAGGTACAAGCTGGGTAAGATTCTTTGGTGTAACCAATGTATAACCATGTTCTAGATATTTGAATTGATTGTGGAATTGATCTCTGATATCTGAAATATTAAATTGCTACAATGTGATTATTCCAACTGGGTTTGACATTGTTTATTTAATGGTTAAAAGGAATAGTCAAACATTCACTCACTTTTAGTGAGGCACAGATATTATTAAAACCTTTCATTTATGGAGTCAGATGAATTAACGAGTGAGTACATGATTAATGTATTGCAAATTTAACCAACAAATACTTTGCATGAGTGAGGACAGAACACGTGACAACCTTCCCCGTGTATTGGCGAACCGGCAGATTGGGCCAATATAGCGGGCCTTACAAAATGGTGACCTCGGACGTGATCTCAAAACAGATCAAAACAGTTTCACGAGAAATGTCCTTTTCAGCAAGTATTTGGGATTTTAAAATCAACAAGAGGTTTGAACATCTTCTCTTTCTTCCGCCGCGATGGTAAGTAAACTTTTTCTGCCCTTTATAGAAGTGTTGAAGAAATGTTTGCATTGTTTACGGGTCGGAATTAAAGCCCTTTGTTTAGAACGTGATGCGGCAGCCAGATGAAGAATGAAAACCCTTGTGCATTTTAAAGATCTCCTTGTTTTGCCTAAGCAACAAGAAACGAAACCTAAAGTATAACATCTTCCAAATAATGAATAATCGATGAAGAGCTAAAAAAGTAAAGCCTAAAAGTTTTAAAATCAGGCGCATGTTTTCCGGCCATTGTTGAAACCAGCAACACTCGAAGAGAATGAGCAAACTAACAGAAAACAGAGAAAGAAAAATCTAAGTTTGTAAAAGATCGGAAAACACGTGATTTTATAAATAAAAAGGCAGATCGATGCATTGTTTATGAAAAGAAAATTTGGGGAAAACAGGATGATATGATTTACAAGCTAAAACTCAAATATCAAGGCTAATGCTAAGTGCTATTGTCAATGCTAAGCCATGCTGTGCCCAAGGCTAATGCTAAAGGCTAAAGCCATGCTGCGTCCAAACACTTAAACCATGTTTTGTCTCACTGGCTGACTGGTAGGCCCAAAAAGCCACATTGAAAACATTAATATCCTATACTAAACCTAAACTAATCTTGACAAACTCTATATTCCATTAAAATCTTAAACTTTGACACAGATGGAATTAAATTAAGTAATTCAATTTAATTTGGCTTATTTAAGTTCCTCTGAGAAGTAAACCCCTAAAGTATTTGATATGCTGGGATGGAGATAGATCTTTTTTAGAAAGAAGACTATCTAGTCAAAAATCTGGGAAAATTAACTGTAAGCCCATTATTGTGAAAGCATGTGTACTGATCATGTCCTGTTTACATTATGGGCCGAAAAGGTTCAGCCTACACTGTACAAACTCAGTAGAAAAGGTCTTAACGTGGATGCCATTGACAATGAAATTTTCACTTGGTGGAAAACAGTGGGTAGTAAACAGAAGAAATCAAAACATGGTGAAATAATTGAGGCTTTAAACTTCATAAGTTATAAACGGCTAAATGAGTTAACAAAATTTCTATCTTCGCTTATGGATGCTAAATGTGAAGAAGTGCATTCTAAAAATGCAGAGGCACAAAAGTCTGAGGAAAAGATTCAAGATCTTCAAACACAGCTAGATAAATTACTAGCTGAGCTGTTAGCCCTGACTAAAAAGTGTAAAAATCACAAAGACACCATTGCAAATCTTAAGGCTAAGCTAAATGCTAAAAGCAAGTCTCCCAACAAGCTTAACAGCGATTGGGCAAAAAATGTACACTTCTTAGATGAGGCAGCCTGCTCTAATAATCTTGTATCTTTTCAGACAGATGAAGCATGTGATAAAGTTATGAAAAGAGTGCCTGTTTCTGCCCTTAAGGTGATACGGCACCCAAACGGCCCAGAGTCAACCATTCGGCGTCCTTTAACAGTAACTGAATGTAGCTTGTTTAAAGCAGAGATTGGACCATTCCCTTTAAAAGGGCCATTCGAACCATGGTGGAGACACATTGTTAGTCTAAAACATGCATTTCAGCTCGAACCAAAAGATATTTGGCAAATTGTTATCAGCTCAATTTTCTGAACTATAAGGTACCACAGGTTTTGATGACAGGCACCATTGTGCAGTCAATGCATCAAAATGAGCCTGAGAGCGAAATCTTGAATAGACTAAAACAATGCCTTCGCGAGCTGCGTGGTTGTAGTCCTGTTGGATGGGAATTGATTTTCAATCGGAAACAGAGTACTGAAGAATCGTTTGAGACATATGCAGAAAATATGTTTGAACTTTTTGAGGAGTATTCTGGAATTGAGGGTGTTAACCACAACAATGTAATTGTCCTTGAATTCCTGCTTACAAATGCAGGGCCGCGTGTACAGCAATCACTCATGTGTGGTGCTTCTCCAGCACAAAACACATTCGAAGGTATTGTTAGTTGGGCAACAAGAATTGAGTCACGAAAACAAATGCATGGTGAGGTAGCTGTGTTAGAATGTCATGAAGATCCTCCATCTGCAGGAGAATTCAGAAAGCCACACTGTGGCAAACTGAACAGATTCTGTAATTCCTGTCACAAAACAGGCCATACAGAGGAAAAGTGTTGGTCACTGGGCAGAGGCAGACCTCCACCCTATTTCATAAAACGCAGACAATCACAATCTAATGACAAAAACCAGCACTCTGCAAGTAACCAAAGCTCAAATGCATCTAAAACTCTTACTGACCTAACAACTTTGGACGCTCAAGGCCTTCAGCTATTAGCGTCATTTGCTAGTCGGGTAGCAGCCCAATAGCAAATAGCTTAAATGTTTAACATCTAAATTCATTGAACCTGTCTGCATTTTCAAATTTGAAATTGTGCTTAACACATCGTGCCCTACACATCGTGCACATAGAACACAATTTGGTTGTTTGTGCTACAACATGCACATAGGCTAATTTAAAGTTTATTGTTTAAACACAGGATTGCTTTACTGTAAGTGTAGTTGAAACACTTAGGCAAAGGTGATATAGATGTTGTATTCTATTGTTTTGCTGTGAGTGTATTTGGAACACTTAGGTAAAAAGGTTGTAGATGTTGTATTCTAGGCCATGTGTCCTGTGTAAACTGAAGTAAACGCGTGTGTCTGTGCTGAATTTGATGGCTATAATGTGATTCACAATGAATTTGAAAATCAGAAACAGCGAACACATCTCATATTTAAGGCTTCAGAGAACGAAATATTTTTATGTTTGAATGTATTCTGAATTACTCTGAGATTTGTTTTTTCCAAAATAGATTAACGGATTCGTATGTTTCCACAAGATTGGGTCAGAGATTGGCGACGGGGCGGCTAATAACTGATATCAGGAAGTGTGCGGGCGACTTGGATGAGAGGATGGGTTAGTCCGACTAGGATCAGCTTTACGCTGGTTGATTAACCTAGCTTGGACGCTTCCGATGACTTCTGTTCTAATTTAATAGTTTTGGAAAACGGTTGAATTAAGTTCCTGAAGGGCATCCAAGGGGGCTATTGTATATATCTTTGGTTGTTGCGCGTGTACGGCAAAATCCCTAGATATTTAGCCAACTGCCTCAGCTTCTGATCTTCGGGGCTGACCACTTGTGTCGTGCATCCTTGGGAAGGACTGCAAAGCGATATAGTTTTCCTTATCTATAAATGGAAAAATATAAAGTAAGAGTAAATAGAAGAATCAAACGTTATAATGGCCATTTAAAAAGACTAAATGAGAAGAAAAGGTACTTGAAACCTAGCAAAGGGAAAAAGAAAAACAGCGAATGTACATCTTATCAGCCCTGAGCCAAAAGGCCTTTTAATATTCAAATGTATTGACATGAGAACAAGTAGAGGTTTGACCATGCGTTAAGTTGTTCCAGAGACCGAAAACAATATAATTTGACTTGTATTGTTAAAGAATATAATTATATTATAATTTGAATTATAATAAACATTATATTATACTCGCCGAGCAGGACAATAATTGGAGAAGTGTGACTTTCGTCATTAAAATTTAATTTCTGAAACGGAATTTCATTTGTGTGCTACCCAGTGCCAAAAAGGGGCGGAGTATGCCTTTATTTTTCACCGTTAGAAAACACGGCTAGGAGTGTGGCACAGGTAATAGCACGCTAAATAATCCTTGACTGGGGTGCACCAACTGAATTGAATCTGATAATATAAGTAAATTTACGAGGAGGGTGTGAAATGCTAAACAGCAGACAGAAGTACCACAGTTTTTTGCAGGTCAAAAAATATCTGCACAAATTAAAATGTGTGAATGCATTGCACATGCAGCGGACTGAAGGCTGAACTGAAAAAGCAGCTTCAGGTGTCACAACACACTGAGACAACAGCAACAATTCAGACGTGGTCAATGAAACTCGGTTTCATGTGACATCTGGAATTAAAATTGCTAACAAGTAAAAGAATTCTACACGTCTGAATTTAATGCTTTTGAAATATTGGAATTATCTGTGGTTCGCTCTCCTCTGTTTTCTGTCTCAGGCTTAGGCTACTTCTGCAAAATGGTGGAGCCCACCTGGAGCAAATCCAGGACAGCGGAATTGTTCGAACATAACCTGAGACTCGGGAGATGGGTGAAAAGACATTATAAAAGGCCTTTTCACACGTCACACTATCACATTACTGCATAAATATGGCCTCCCAGTTTAGAACTGGATCGAAATTTGCAACACAATTGTTATAGATTAGATTCCACCCATCTCCTAGACATGAACACTGAAAACACCCCTCCATCACTATACCCTCACAGCAACATCACCTGGGGTAGATGGTCTATCCAGGCTGAACACTACACATCAGACGAAGATGTGTCATCTTCACACTAACAGATCCAGATAGCTTCACACACACAGGGTGGAGCTGATCTCATGATCATGGTCTAACAGAGACACAGAGAATAGCATACGCTATTCACAACAAACTGCTAACTAATGTAACACACATGGACAACTGAATGGCTACAGTCACAAATCAAGACAAATTCTAAGGCAGACCTGCCATTAAATTTCAAACTCTATGATTGTTGGTGGGAGTTGGAAGATCAGAGGGCCCCTGATTTCTCAACTTACCACTAATAACAGAAACATAATTAAAATGGATAAATCTGAAGTGAGACCAATTCAATCAAGTACAAAAATTTACAAATCAACTCTGTCATCGACTGTGACTTAGCCAGATCAATACACACACTCTCAAACACACTCTCTCACAGACACACACACACACACACACACACACACAGACACACACACACACACACACACACAAAAACACTCACAGACAAAAACACACTCTGACATTCTAAAAAATTCTCACACAAACACACAAAACCATTGATTGGTTTACACTGACCTCTTGCTGCATTTCTGAAACCTATTTTGATTTCTGCATTGATTTCCTTTGAGTAATTCAGAAAAACATTTCTGAAACTTATTTTGATTTTAATTTCTGAAACTTATTTTGATTTCCTTTGAGTAATTCAGAAAAACATTTCTGAAACTTATCTGCATATTGTCCATTTTACTTGCAACAATGTATTTGGACATCAATTCAATTGAATCTCTGTTTGGTTACACCAAAATAGCACTGGTTGTTTTGTTAGAATGCCATTTATTTAAATGTTTCTAGAAACAGGGTAAGAGCTTGTAAGATCTTCCTTTGTCCTTCCTTGACCCTCTATAGGAGTACTATTGACGTGGTAATTTAAAATCAGGTAATTAATGAGACCAAACGTACCACTCACAATTGCTGACATGAACATGGTATTTTACATTGAACATGACATGATTTTTCCTTATTGCATTATGCATTGCTATGCATTTCCTTACGACTGTAAGTTCATATGTGCTCAATCGTGAAGCGGACATTGAAGATGCTTTTCAGGTGTCGCACACAAAGCCGTGAGGACCAAAGGAGCAGCCCTTCATCCACTGAGGTCTGCCCAGACAACCGTACTGCTGGAGGTGACAGGGTTGGTCAAGAAGGGTCAGATCATCATCGTGGAGAAGGTGCCAGGGAAGCGGAAGTTTCTCCATGAAGGAATGACACGTCAACTGAACAAGTCACAAAAGGTCCAGATTGACTCTATGAACTTTACTCACGTCACAGGATTACAGGAAGAGAACCTGAACGCATTCATCCACCTGCTGGACTCAAGCTATACACCTGGTGAGAACAGGTGTTCTGCAGGTGAACACCGCCCACTGAGCTTCTACAGATGCCAACATTGCAAAGACAACTTTTGTGCTACATCTTCAAGGACTATAACAAACGTCTTACTGTGACCCCGTAAGTGTTCATCGGAATGTGACCCACGGGATCAAGGAGGGAAACTGTAAGACTGAAAATACTGGTTGAGGCCTGATTTATGGGACAAAAGGGCCCTGCTGGCTGATTAACATTTGACCTCCCCCAATACAGCCTTTCTTCCTCTCAGAAACTAAGAACCCACACAAGAGCATGGTTTAATGCGAATGTTTATCATTGACTGTTATGCTTTTGGTGTCATTTGAAATGTCTCAAAGTGAGTGGTACAGATATCTCATATCCAGATAGATAAAATAAAAGGAAATAAGGTTTATAGAAGTTCATAGGAAACTGGTTTAGAGATAATGCCAGATAAGGCAACCCCCCTTCTGTGGGATAGAAGCCATTTGAGGGTGGTCTCACCCCATCCCCCTTCTCACCTGGTCAGAGGATAAAGGAAGGTGTTCTGGCTCTCTCTGTCTCTTCTTTCTGGCTGGACGTGGAATTGGATAGGTGGTTTCTCTCTCTCTCTCTCTCTCTCTCTCTCTCTCTCTCTCCCTCTTTCTTTCCCTTTCTCTCTCTCTATCTCAGGTACAAGCTGGGTAAGATTCTTTGGTGTAACCAATGTATAACCATGTTCTAGATATTTGAATTGATTGTGGAATTGATCTCTGATATCTGAAATATTAAATTGCTACAATGTGATTATTCCAACTGGGTTTGACATTGTTTATTTAATGGTTAAAAGGAATAGTCAAACATTCACTCACTTTTAGTGAGGCACAGATATTATTAAAACCTTTCATTTATGGAGTCAGATGAATTAACGAGTGAGTACATGATTAATGTATTGCAAATTTAACCAACAAATACTTTGCATGAGTGAGGACAGAACACGTGACAACCTTCCCCGTGTATTGGCGAACCGGCAGATTGGGCCAATATAGCGGGCCTTACAAAATGGTGACCTCGGACGTGATCTCAAAACAGATCAAAACAGTTTCACGAGAAATGTCCTTTTCAGCAAGTATTTGGGATTTTAAAATCAACAAGAGGTTTGAACATCTTCTCTTTCTTCCGCCGCGATGGTAAGTAAACTTTTTCTGCCCTTTATAGAAGTGTTGAAGAAATGTTTGCATTGTTTACGGGTCGGAATTAAAGCCCTTTGTTTAGAACGTGATGCGGCAGCCAGATGAAGAATGAAAACCCTTGTGCATTTTAAAGATCTCCTTGTTTTGCCTAAGCAACAAGAAACGAAACCTAAAGTATAACATCTTCCAAATAATGAATAATCGATGAAGAGCTAAAAAAGTAAAGCCTAAAAGTTTTAAAATCAGGCGCATGTTTTCCGGCCATTGTTGAAACCAGCAACACTCGAAGAGAATGAGCAAACTAACAGAAAACAGAGAAAGAAAAATCTAAGTTTGTAAAAGATCGGAAAACACGTGATTTTATAAATAAAAAGGCAGATCGATGCATTGTTTATGAAAAGAAAATTTGGGGAAAACAGGATGATATGATTTACAAGCTAAAACTCAAATATCAAGGCTAATGCTAAGTGCTATTGTCAATGCTAAGCCATGCTGTGCCCAAGGCTAATGCTAAAGGCTAAAGCCATGCTGCGTCCAAACACTTAAACCATGTTTTGTCTCACTGGCTGACTGGTAGGCCCAAAAAGCCACATTGAAAACATTAATATCCTATACTAAACCTAAACTAATCTTGACAAACTCTATATTCCATTAAAATCTTAAACTTTGACACAGATGGAATTAAATTAAGTAATTCAATTTAATTTGGCTTATTTAAGTTCCTCTGAGAAGTAAACCCCTAAAGTATTTGATATGCTGGGATGGAGATAGATCTTTTTTAGAAAGAAGACTATCTAGTCAAAAATCTGGGAAAATTAACTGTAAGCCCATTATTGTGAAAGCATGTGTACTGATCATGTCCTGTTTACATTATGGGCCGAAAAGGTTCAGCCTACACTGTACAAACTCAGTAGAAAAGGTCTTAACGTGGATGCCATTGACAATGAAATTTTCACTTGGTGGAAAACAGTGGGTAGTAAACAGAAGAAATCAAAACATGGTGAAATAATTGAGGCTTTAAACTTCATAAGTTATAAACGGCTAAATGAGTTAACAAAATTTCTATCTTCGCTTATGGATGCTAAATGTGAAGAAGTGCATTCTAAAAATGCAGAGGCACAAAAGTCTGAGGAAAAGATTCAAGATCTTCAAACACAGCTAGATAAATTACTAGCTGAGCTGTTAGCCCTGACTAAAAAGTGTAAAAATCACAAAGACACCATTGCAAATCTTAAGGCTAAGCTAAATGCTAAAAGCAAGTCTCCCAACAAGCTTAACAGCGATTGGGCAAAAAATGTACACTTCTTAGATGAGGCAGCCTGCTCTAATAATCTTGTATCTTTTCAGACAGATGAAGCATGTGATAAAGTTATGAAAAGAGTGCCTGTTTCTGCCCTTAAGGTGATACGGCACCCAAACGGCCCAGAGTCAACCATTCGGCGTCCTTTAACAGTAACTGAATGTAGCTTGTTTAAAGCAGAGATTGGACCATTCCCTTTAAAAGGGCCATTCGAACCATGGTGGAGACACATTGTTAGTCTAAAACATGCATTTCAGCTCGAACCAAAAGATATTTGGCAAATTGTTATCAGCTCAATTTTCTGAACTATAAGGTACCACAGGTTTTGATGACAGGCACCATTGTGCAGTCAATGCATCAAAATGAGCCTGAGAGCGAAATCTTGAATAGACTAAAACAATGCCTTCGCGAGCTGCGTGGTTGTAGTCCTGTTGGATGGGAATTGATTTTCAATCGGAAACAGAGTACTGAAGAATCGTTTGAGACATATGCAGAAAATATGTTTGAACTTTTTGAGGAGTATTCTGGAATTGAGGGTGTTAACCACAACAATGTAATTGTCCTTGAATTCCTGCTTACAAATGCAGGGCCGCGTGTACAGCAATCACTCATGTGTGGTGCTTCTCCAGCACAAAACACATTCGAAGGTATTGTTAGTTGGGCAACAAGAATTGAGTCACGAAAACAAATGCATGGTGAGGTAGCTGTGTTAGAATGTCATGAAGATCCTCCATCTGCAGGAGAATTCAGAAAGCCACACTGTGGCAAACTGAACAGATTCTGTAATTCCTGTCACAAAACAGGCCATACAGAGGAAAAGTGTTGGTCACTGGGCAGAGGCAGACCTCCACCCTATTTCATAAAACGCAGACAATCACAATCTAATGACAAAAACCAGCACTCTGCAAGTAACCAAAGCTCAAATGCATCTAAAACTCTTACTGACCTAACAACTTTGGACGCTCAAGGCCTTCAGCTATTAGCGTCATTTGCTAGTCGGGTAGCAGCCCAATAGCAAATAGCTTAAATGTTTAACATCTAAATTCATTGAACCTGTCTGCATTTTCAAATTTGAAATTGTGCTTAACACATCGTGCCCTACACATCGTGCACATAGAACACAATTTGGTTGTTTGTGCTACAACATGCACATAGGCTAATTTAAAGTTTATTGTTTAAACACAGGATTGCTTTACTGTAAGTGTAGTTGAAACACTTAGGCAAAGGTGATATAGATGTTGTATTCTATTGTTTTGCTGTGAGTGTATTTGGAACACTTAGGTAAAAAGGTTGTAGATGTTGTATTCTAGGCCATGTGTCCTGTGTAAACTGAAGTAAACGCGTGTGTCTGTGCTGAATTTGATGGCTATAATGTGATTCACAATGAATTTGAAAATCAGAAACAGCGAACACATCTCATATTTAAGGCTTCAGAGAACGAAATATTTTTATGTTTGAATGTATTCTGAATTACTCTGAGATTTGTTTTTTCCAAAATAGATTAACGGATTCGTATGTTTCCACAAGATTGGGTCAGAGATTGGCGACGGGGCGGCTAATAACTGATATCAGGAAGTGTGCGGGCGACTTGGATGAGAGGATGGGTTAGTCCGACTAGGATCAGCTTTACGCTGGTTGATTAACCTAGCTTGGACGCTTCCGATGACTTCTGTTCTAATTTAATAGTTTTGGAAAACGGTTGAATTAAGTTCCTGAAGGGCATCCAAGGGGGCTATTGTATATATCTTTGGTTGTTGCGCGTGTACGGCAAAATCCCTAGATATTTAGCCAACTGCCTCAGCTTCTGATCTTCGGGGCTGACCACTTGTGTCGTGCATCCTTGGGAAGGACTGCAAAGCGATATAGTTTTCCTTATCTATAAATGGAAAAATATAAAGTAAGAGTAAATAGAAGAATCAAACGTTATAATGGCCATTTAAAAAGACTAAATGAGAAGAAAAGGTACTTGAAACCTAGCAAAGGGAAAAAGAAAAACAGCGAATGTACATCTTATCAGCCCTGAGCCAAAAGGCCTTTTAATATTCAAATGTATTGACATGAGAACAAGTAGAGGTTTGACCATGCGTTAAGTTGTTCCAGAGACCGAAAACAATATAATTTGACTTGTATTGTTAAAGAATATAATTATATTATAATTTGAATTATAATAAACATTATATTATACTCGCCGAGCAGGACAATAATTGGAGATGTGTGACTTTCGTCATTAAAATTTAATTTCTGAAACGGAATTTCATTTGTGTGCTACCCAGTGCCAAAAAGGGGCGGAGTATGCCTTTATTTTTCACCGTTAGAAAACACGGCTAGGAGTGTGGCACAGGTAATAGCACGCTAAATAATCCTTGACTGGGGTGCACCAACTGAATTGAATCTGATAATATAAGTAAATTTACGAGGAGGGTGTGAAATGCTAAACAGCAGACAGAAGTACCACAGTTTTTTGCAGGTCAAAAAATATCTGCACAAATTAAAATGTGTGAATGCATTGCACATGCAGCGGACTGAAGGCTGAACTGAAAAAGCAGCTTCAGGTGTCACAACACACTGAGACAACAGCAACAATTCAGACGTGGTCAATGAAACTCGGTTTCATGTGACATCTGGAATTAAAATTGCTAACAAGTAAAAGAATTCTACACGTCTGAATTTAATGCTTTTGAAATATTGGAATTATCTGTGGTTCGCTCTCCTCTGTTTTCTGTCTCAGGCTTAGGCTACTTCTGCAAAATGGTGGAGCCCACCTGGAGCAAATCCAGGACAGCGGAATTGTTCGAACATAACCTGAGACTCGGGAGATGGGTGAAAAGACATTATAAAAGGCCTTTTCACACGTCACACTATCACATTACTGCATAAATATGGCCTCCCAGTTTAGAACTGGATCGAAATTTGCAACACAATTGTTATAGATTAGATTCCACCCATCTCCTAGACATGAACACTGAAAACACCCCTCCATCACTATACCCTCACAGCAACATCACCTGGGGTAGATGGTCTATCCAGGCTGAACACTACACATCAGACGAAGATGTGTCATCTTCACACTAACAGATCCAGATAGCTTCACACACACAGGGTGGAGCTGATCTCATGATCATGGTCTAACAGAGACACAGAGAATAGCATACGCTATTCACAACAAACTGCTAACTAATGTAACACACATGGACAACTGAATGGCTACAGTCACAAATCAAGACAAATTCTAAGGCAGACCTGCCATTAAATTTCAAACTCTATGATTGTTGGTGGGAGTTGGAAGATCAGAGGGCCCCTGATTTCTCAACTTACCACTAATAACAGAAACATAATTAAAATGGATAAATCTGAAGTGAGACCAATTCAATCAAGTACAAAAATTTACAAATCAACTCTGTCATCGACTGTGACTTAGCCAGATCAATACACACACTCTCAAACACACTCTCTCACAGACACACACACACACACACACACACACACACAGACACACACACACACACACACAAAAACACTCACAGACAAAAACACACTCTGACATTCTAAAAAATTCTCACACAAACACACAAAACCATTGATTGGTTTACACTGACCTCTTGCTGCATTTCTGAAACCTATTTTGATTTCTGCATTGATTTCCTTTGAGTAATTCAGAAAAACATTTCTGAAACTTATTTTGATTTTAATTTCTGAAACTTATTTTGATTTCCTTTGAGTAATTCAGAAAAACATTTCTGAAACTTATCTGCATATTGTCCATTTTACTTGCAACAATGTATTTGGACATCAATTCAATTGAATCTCTGTTTGGTTACACCAAAATAGCACTGGTTGTTTTGTTAGAATGCCATTTATTTAAATGTTTCTAGAAACAGGGTAAGAGCTTGTAAGATCTTCCTTTGTCCTTCCTTGACCCTCTATAGGAGTACTATTGACGTGGTAATTTAAAATCAGGTAATTAATGAGACCAAACGTACCACTCACAATTGCTGACATGAACATGGTATTTTACATTGAACATGACATGATTTTTCCTTATTGCATTATGCATTGCTATGCATTTCCTTACGACTGTAAGTTCATATGTGCTCAATCGTGAAGCGGACATTGAAGATGCTTTTCAGGTGTCGCACACAAAGCCGTGAGGACCAAAGGAGCAGCCCTTCATCCACTGAGGTCTGCCCAGACAACCGTACTGCTGGAGGTGACAGGGTTGGTCAAGAAGGGTCAGATCATCATCGTGGAGAAGGTGCCAGGGAAGCGGAAGTTTCTCCATGAAGGAATGACACGTCAACTGAACAAGTCACAAAAGGTCCAGATTGACTCTATGAACTTTACTCACGTCACAGGATTACAGGAAGAGAACCTGAACGCATTCATCCACCTGCTGGACTCAAGCTATACACCTGGTGAGAACAGGTGTTCTGCAGGTGAACACCGCCCACTGAGCTTCTACAGATGCCAACATTGCAAAGACAACTTTTGTGCTACATCTTCAAGGACTATAACAAACGTCTTACTGTGACCCCGTAAGTGTTCATCGGAATGTGACCCACGGGATCAAGGAGGGAAACTGTAAGACTGAAAATACTGGTTGAGGCCTGATTTATGGGACAAAAGGGCCCTGCTGGCTGATTAACATTTGACCTCCCCCAATACAGCCTTTCTTCCTCTCAGAAACTAAGAACCCACACAAGAGCATGGTTTAATGCGAATGTTTATCATTGACTGTTATGCTTTTGGTGTCATTTGAAATGTCTCAAAGTGAGTGGTACAGATATCTCATATCCAGATAGATAAAATAAAAGGAAATAAGGTTTATAGAAGTTCATAGGAAACTGGTTTAGAGATAATGCCAGATAAGGCAACCCCCCTTCTGTGGGATAGAAGCCATTTGAGGGTGGTCTCACCCCATCCCCCTTCTCACCTGGTCAGAGGATAAAGGAAGGTGTTCTGGCTCTCTCTGTCTCTTCTTTCTGGCTGGACGTGGAATTGGATAGGTGGTTTCTCTCTCTCTCTCTCTCTCTCTCTCTCTCTCTCTCTCTCTCTCCCTCTTTCTTTCCCTTTCTCTCTCTCTATCTCAGGTACAAGCTGGGTAAGATTCTTTGGTGTAACCAATGTATAACCATGTTCTAGATATTTGAATTGATTGTGGAATTGATCTCTGATATCTGAAATATTAAATTGCTACAATGTGATTATTCCAACTGGGTTTGACATTGTTTATTTAATGGTTAAAAGGAATAGTCAAACATTCACTCACTTTTAGTGAGGCACAGATATTATTAAAACCTTTCATTTATGGAGTCAGATGAATTAACGAGTGAGTACATGATTAATGTATTGCAAATTTAACCAACAAATACTTTGCATGAGTGAGGACAGAACACGTGACAACCTTCCCCGTGTATTGGCGAACCGGCAGATTGGGCCAATATAGCGGGCCTTACATTACGATATTTGGCAACTGGGAAAATTCCATGTTTGATACATTAAAACCAACATTAAAACCAACATTCAAACCAACATTCAAACCACCACTTAAATAGACATGCCAGCAATCAGTGTAATTGGCTTAGAATGATAAAAAAATGTCCACTCTTTCCAATCAAATACCTTATAGGAAATTAACTGCATGGTAAATAAAAAAAAAGGATTTATATACACATATATAATGTGTGTGTGTGTGTGTGTGTGTGTGTGTGTGTGTCTGTGTCTGTGTGTGTGTGTGTGAGAACGGTCAAATAGGAAAAAAATGACGCATGTAATTTCAAAGTGAAGGCTTAGAATAGACCCTATACTTAAAATCACTTTTTTTTTTTCTTCTTGGACAACCAACCAATCACAGTCTTCAAAAGATTGTGTCATACATAGCAACGGGGTCAACCCCGCCTCCTTACTAAGATGAAAGTTTTTGTCTTTTCCTTACTCAGAGTTGCTCTCAGATCGGTCCCGAATCGCTTTTAAGCTAAGACTCCTACGTAAAAGTTTTTAAGCTAAATTAAGAGTTTTCTTAGAATCTTTATGAATACGGCCCCAGACGTTTAGCCAACGTTCCGTCTGAGGGTGAGACTTGCCCTACTGTGATAATATCCAGTATACCACCGTGGATATTTACAATGCCAATAATTGACTTACAAATTCAAATGAAAATTAAGAATGAGAGAGATACCCCAAAGAACATTATTGCACAGCAGTATTTAGATCAGATTTATTCATCATGGTTGCATATATATACTGATGGTTCTAAGGATCCAATCTCTGGAAGAACAGCAGCTCCTGTATTCCTAAGTTTCAAACAAGTATTAAGAAAAGAACAACTGATCATATATCTGTGTTTGCAGCAGAATTAGTTGCCATGATGGTAGCACTCCAGTGGGTAGAGGATGTAAAACCAAGATTTCTTATGCAGCAATCACAAACCTCGTAAGTGGAAATAAATCATCAAGGCAAGACATTATATATGAGATTCTTGCAAGTTTGTTAAGAATAAGTAGTGTAAGCTTAATAGTGTTCTTGTGGGTTCCTGCTCATGTGGGAGTGGAGGCCAATGAAGTGGTTGATAAACTAGCTAAGCAAGCTGTAAAACATAACAAGATAAATATTCAAGTGACTCTGAGCAAAAAAGAGGTTAAAAGTAAAATTAAAGAATTCATAAACAACAAATGGCAAGAAGAATGGAATAGTGATAACAAGGGTAGACATATGTATAGTATACAGAAACAAGTAGGAAATGGAAGAAGTGTTTTTAGGAATAGAAAAGAAGATGCAATTATTTCTCGCATTCGAATAGGGCATACTAGACTAAATCATTCGTTGTTCAAAATAGGAAAACAAAACGGGTAAATGTAATTATTGTGATCAGGCAGAAACAATTGAAAATGTGTAAATAAAATCAATAAAATATGTAAAAGAAAGGTTAGAACTTATGAAAGAAGTAAGAAAATTGGGGGTTGTATTATGTAATATGGAAAGCCTATTGAAAATGCATGCAGAACAAGATCAAATATATAGTGTTATTATGAAATATTGTAAAGCAATAGGAGTATATTGGAGAATTTAAAGTAATGGGTTTAAAATAATATGACATTTATATATATATATATATATATATATATTCTTTTTCCTTTTTTTTTTTTTCTTCTAATCTCATACGATTATTAGTGCTTCACACTCCAGTCCAGTTGGTGGCGGTAATGCACCGAAAGTTGGTTTGCCAACCGCCATAAAACTCCATTAGAAGAAGAAGAAGAAGAAGAAGAAGACTTACCAGAGCCCGTCTACGGAGAGCCTTGGCACTTCCTATTAGCCCCATTGTACTATAGATGGTTGGTTGCAGTTCCATTAGAATTCCACTGGAGGTGATCGCGGGCGAGTGCAGACTGAATGGGAGTCAATGGGGCTATACGGCTAAATGTGTCTCTTTCACCCGATTGCCGTTGAGAAATCTCAGATTTTATTGTAGGTTTTGAAAGTTCAACATGGGTTATAGGTCTAAAATTGAATGAAATAGTACTTATGTCCTTTCGATTTCTTACAAGTTGAGTTGTTGTTGCCCATAACACGCTAGCATTCTGCTAATGAACGCTGATTGGTCAGTGAAGGACTGATTACGACCAGAGATGCCGCTTGATGGCATCGTGTCATCCGAAGCGGGACCAGAAACAAACAAAACAAAAACTCTTCTAGCACGTGTGTTTACCTGTGTCAGTTGTGTTGTCGATGCCTCGAGAGAAAAGGAAGTGCAGAGCGCGAACGCACCAGAGTGACTGAAGGATTGCCGTTAAGCAGTATCTCTGGTCGTACGATGTGTATGACGTCATTGACACTTTAAAATACTTTTTAAAGCAAATAAGTGACTCTAAAAAATCTAACACCCAGCAATGTGTAAGTTCTTTGCATCTCCTTTCGAATACAACATTCAAATTACTAGACAAAAAATTATATCCTGAGAAAAGTGGATTTTGATGGATATAGCGCCATAGACCTCCATTCATTCTGCACTCGCCTGCGAGCGCCCCCGCATGGACAGAGACTTGTTACTTGCAGCCAGTCCAGAAACCGGAAGTAACCAGAGAGTGCCAATTCTCTTCCTATTGGACTTACTTAGTTGAACAGAAACTAGAGTCACAAAGAACTGCGAAGATGTTGTACGTCGTGAAATACATTTTTCTATTGATCAGTATTTGTATAAGAAGCATGTCATGGGCTGCCACAGTGGTGCAAGGTATGAATATGTGTAAGTATATATGCCTACATTTTTTTTTTGTATTATATGAGAAGGACATTCTGAATATGAGTCTACTGTAAAATTAGCTGGCTTAAAAATGCAGATTGATCAGTGCAGAGTTATTCCAGACACCTCCCGATGCTATTCGTATTGGAATTGTGTAATCACAGATTAGGAACAGATGTTTTCAGAGGTGGACAAAGTACACAACTTCCTTACTTGAGTGAAAGTACAGATACTACTGGTCAAATATTACTCCGTTACAAGTAAAAGTTGTAAAGACCGATTTTTACTTAAGTAAAAGTACAGAGGCACTTGTTTTTAAAAGTAGCCTACTTAAAGGTGCATTGCGCAAGTCTCTGAGTTTTTGCAGAGTTTGCGTTGGTGTTTGAAATGAACTACAAGCCGGTCTCTTAGAATCCATCTTCTACGGAGAATGGCGGCGAATACACAAACCTGCCAGACATAGCCAGGTGAGCGTGCCGTGAACGCGCATGACGTCACGCCCAGTCTCAAATTCCGACCCGAATCCCTCTTATTTATTTTACTGTACAGGATTATAGAGACAATCGCAGTGATCAGAGAAGGGCTCATTCAGCCCATCAGGCAATTGTTTAAGCATGTATGGGTTAGAAAACGGGTATTTTTAACATGAAAAGTTGCACAATGCACCTTTAAGTATCAAAAGTAAAATGCAATGTTTTATTATTGTTGCATTGTTGTGTGTAATACTTACAGTACCTTATGCCTCTGAATCTATGTCTGCCTACCCTCATATCAATATCACATGAACACAGTTCCAGTAGAGGGATTGAATGTGAGATTGAATAAGTGCACTCAATAACGTCCACAATGGTTTCGGACACCCAAATGGCTGTTCCCTCAAATAGTGCCCTATTTAAAGTTTTTTGGCTTTTAGTATGAATATGTTAGCCTTACTGTTATCTATAAGCTAGTGTGCACCAAAACAATGACAAAATTCGCATTTAGAAGACCAAACCCAATGTTGAAAATGAAAATCAGGTTGATGTCAGAATCCAATGCCAGATTGACATTAATCTCCAACATTGGACAGACGTTGTACTGTGGTTGAAAACAAGGATATATTCCCATTGGGTTGTTGGGTTTTCATGTTTAATGGGAACTTTAGACATAATGATTTTTATACTGTACAAACTGTGTGATCCCCTAACTCTAATGTAACAGTTATGGGTAGGTCATCTACGGATATCTAATGTTACGGACATATTATCATGGTACAGTTCAGCCTATTATTGATTTTTATTTCCACTTCCCTTTTATCCAAAGAGACAGAACTATTTGCACTGTATTTATCAATGGGAAATACATCATGCTAAAAATAATCTGTCATAGGCTATACTGTGACTCACATTATTGGGGTCGCTTGCAAGTCGCAGCAGCACAAATTACGTGACATATTTCTGCTTCAAATATTGTGCGTAGTTAACAGTGAGTGGTGGTTTCAGACATTATTTTATTAAAGTGCATTTGTCAGTGCCACTCTTGTACTTGTCAGGGTG
This sequence comes from Leuciscus leuciscus, assembly GCF_965113295.1. Classification (NCBI taxonomy): domain Eukaryota; kingdom Metazoa; phylum Chordata; class Actinopteri; order Cypriniformes; family Leuciscidae; genus Leuciscus; species Leuciscus leuciscus. The sequence continues at coordinate 22,565,363 of NC_138738.1, forward strand.
TGTGCAAGCAGAAGAAGACGAGGAAGGCAGAAGGCTCCAATACAAAGTGTTTACTTACAAATATAACTCAAGCGATACAAAATGGCAGGATATACACACAGGTTGTGATATTACATAGACGAGAACAGACAAAGACTGACTGAACAGAGGGAACTAAATACAGACACTGATGAACATAAACTAGGTGACACAGATGAAGGTGATTGACAAGACACAGGTGATGATGATGAACTAATGATGGTAGACAGGGCAACGGATAAGTGGCGGGAAAACAAAAGACATGTGACTAATAAGACTAAACAGGAACACAACTGTTACAGTACTGACTCTTATTCAAAATCAATTAAGTTTATTTCCTCAGGACTTCGGATGAGGATAGGAACAGGGGACTCAAGAAGGGTGGTCTCGGCGGGACGAGACTCTGGAAGGGTAGAGGGGATGGAAAGATTTGCAGGTGGTGTGGCGAGAAAGATGGCTGGAGATGGTTGTTGAGTGGAGATATTATCTTCAGCCTCACCCACAGTGAAGGCTGATCCACTCAACAAGAGCACACAATCCAGGTATTGAGCGAATGATTCTGGTCTTACGGCTGATTCGGGCTGAAGCTGGCTGGTGCAGAGGATCGTCCAGTCCAAGCCTGAACACTTTCGCTAGGACGTCATCTGTCCAGTTGACCTGGTTTGAAATCTCCAGGAAATCTTGCATGTATTCCTCGATCAGACGGCCATCGTGGAAACAGGTCAGTAGACGACTGGTAGAAGTTAGATGGGTGGGGGAAATGCCCATATTTAATTTTACGTAGGGATGGCTGACGCGAAACTGACGTTCCGAAGCTTTTCGAGATCCCGAAGCGCAGATGTTTCGAAACACTGATCCGAAGCGTGATTCAAAACACCCATGTCATGTGACTATGGCTAAATGAAGCTTTGGAGTGTTTCACAAGTGTTTCGACAGGTGGCATGGTCCGCCGAATCAGCGTTTGATTGACATGATCGGGAACAGACCACACAATTGCACATCTGTATAAAAGTGAAGTCAACGCATCTTGACCTCATGGGTTTTTGTGAGAGGAGTTTGATTTTGAGATAGTGGATTTTTGGTGATATAGTGACATTTATAGTGCGATTTTGTTTAGTTATATTTAGGCTTACATTTGAATTTACACATTGACTGATAGGCTATAGAGACAGACAGAGTATACATATAGTGACACATTAATAGATGCATAGATAGAAATATATATAGACAGATAGATTAATAGATAGATACATATATAGATTAAGAGATAGATAGATAAATAAAAATGGAGGCTCCACAGAAGAGATTCCGTACATCTGTGGTGTGGGAGCATTTCCATTTGGAAACCCCAAATAAAGTGAGATGTATGTATTGTGATCAGCAGCTAGCCTACTGCAACAACATCATCCATGATGCGCCATTTGAGGAGCACTCATCCTGCCGTTTTGCAGGGTGCAGAGGATGGTAGCATTCCCCCTGTACCTAGGCCTGCTACTGACACTGCTGGGCCATCTAAGCAAGGTATGCATTGTTTGAAATATAATTATTTGTATGTCCTTGCTAAAAAATATATTTGCATGCCAGCAACAAGTGTCCCTTGTGAGAGGATTTTTTTTCAAAGGCTGGAGAAATTATCTGTAAAAAAAGAAGTAGGATAAGTCCTTCCACAGCAGAGAAATTAATATGTCTAGGTCACCTAGACCACTAGGTGTCATCATTGAGACGGGTGTCGGATTGTTTCGAAGCCTCGACACAATATGGCACATTTGCTTCAACTGTTTCATTGTTTCACGAAGCCTCGATCTGCCCACCACTAGTTTTACGGTCAGTTATTCTGTAACGTTTAGGTTCTCAAAGGACGATTAAGACAATGAAGATACAAATAATAAGAGGATTTATTCTGAACACAACTACTAGCCAACATGCGATACAGTGTGCACATAACACAAACAATAACCAACAATGAACACTGAACAGAGGGGAACTTAAATACACAGATGAATTAGGGAAGACAAGGTGACAACAGCTGAACACGGTGAGTGATGACGATGCGGGTGACAGGTGCGGGTAATGGTGGAGTGAGTGCAGGTGTGAGCCGGAGAGGATGATGGGACATGTAGTGCAGACGGTGACTAACAGATGACAGTGACAGTGACAGGGGTAATGTAGGGAATAGTGAATAGTATAGGGTGCAGTTTCAAACATAGCCTATAACGTTACAGGCAGGTGATTTTGGTCAATGTTGGAGCTAAACTCTGTAGGAAAGTGGATCTCGAGGGCCAGAGTTGAGAACCCCTGCTTTAGAGTAAGCATATGTATGAATAATATATTTTATTTAATAATAATGATGATTTCTTGTTCATTTTGACAAAAACTGGCTATACATATTCAATCATTTTACAAAATAAACAGATTAAAATGTGTCAACACTCCATAAATGTGACTTATTCGATCAGGATTTCCCAAATGAGGGTTTGTGAGAGAACCGAAGCAGGTTTGTAAGTTGATGAAAAGCTAATAATTAAATTTAATGCAAAGTAAAAAAAAAAAAAAAGTGACTGCACAAATTTTAATTTAATTTAAATAAACTGAAATCGCAGTATAGGTTAGTAGTGTGATTATCAGAGTGAAGTGCGGCACGGTGTGCAGCATCAGCATCAGAGCTCTTCGGTTCACAGTAAATGTTGCTTCTCACAAAGTCCATCTCTGTATGTGCATTGAGTTTAAAGCATTACGTTTGCATTTCTGCAAAGCAATGTACACTAGGTTCACTTCATTTCACCCATTCGCACAATCTCCAACATTTCTGTGGAGAGCTTTTACAGCATTTTTACCGGTATTCTGCCAAAATAAAAGCTTAGGTTTAGGCAATTTGAGAATATTTATTGTTATATACATATATATAATATATATATTTTCAGGATCTAGGATGACACTATATTTACTATGCAGAGGCTTCCCCTCAGCTTCCTTTACAAAAAAAAAAAAAAAAGTCACTGCGTGACCACTTCCACCTGATTTTGTTGAACAGAAACTATAGTCATTGTCACAAAGAGCTGCAAAGATGTTGTACGTCGTGAGATACAGTTTTCTATTGATCAGTATTTGTATAAGAAGCATGTCATGGGCAGCCACAGTGGTGCAAGGTATGAATATGTGTAAGTATATAAATTTTTTTTGTATTTGTTAACATTAGTTAATGCACTGTGAAGTAACAGGAACAAACATTGAACAGCTGTATAACGTTAACAAATATAAAAAAAAAAAATACAGTAACAAATATATTTCTCATGGTTCATTTATGTTAGTTAATACATGAACTAATCTTAACAAATTAAACATTAATAATAGTGGGGTGAAAGGTGGTGACAGTTATAGTAAACTTTGTGTACACAAACAATGTAGTCAGTGCTCAAGTTCATGTGTAGAGCCCCTGGTGATACTTCGAGCACAGTTTTATGTTGTGTCAAGCCTCCTTAGTGTTTTAAAAATAGCAATTTTGATGCTATCATAGAAGTGCCCCATGCACTCCCATTCAAAATTCATTTTGACCTAAAACGAAAATACGGTCAATATTAAAAGTGTCGTTTCCATTCTAATTATGCTTTTACACGAAAGTTTGACTCGGTTAGATTAACAAAAAGAGCCTAGGTTCAGTTTTGGCGAGAGTTACCCTTTAAGAAAATATCAAGCACACACAAGATAGCTTTGCAAATTAATTCGTGTATTTAAGTGTTTGCAGGAAAAAAAAGTCTTAATAGTTGCTTTTCTTCAAACAGTAATCAAACCTTCTGGGCATGATGTCACCATCGAGTGCGCTACTGATAAAAGTCCTCAAGATGGAGTGTACATGTACAAACAAGGAGAAAGTAAACAGCAGGCACTCTTCTACTTTTACAAAGAAAACGATCTTACCTTCAAAACAGCGAACAAATCCAAAGTCCGTGTAAATGGAACTCTTCCCAACCTCAGTGTCACCCTCTTACATGTAACTGCCGAAGACATTGGGCTTTACTGGTGTGAATTTAATTTGGATGAAAGAACTACTGTTGGCAAGTTCACTTGGTTATGGATAGGTAAGTGTATCTTATTGCATGTAAATAATTGTATTCTAAAACATGATGAGTTTATTATATTAATGTACCGCATGTGTTTAGTATGTAAATGGTGTGAATGGGAACATTTTGATGGAGAGATTTAGAAGTAAAATCACTTTCTGATTGATATTAAATGGAAAAATGCATAGAGTATAAAAAGTATAATTCTATAATTCTCTGGCCCTGATTTTTTAATTTTTTTTATTCTGTCATTGAAAAAGAAAAAGAAAAAGAAAAAGACTGCCCAGAAGATGCTCTTCCTATATTGTGAAGATCATCCTCATTGTGTGTGCTGTCATGCTACTAGTGTTCATCAGTGGTATCTGCTGTATGATTATGAAGGTAAGCATAAAATTGCGACATATGTTGTTCAAAAGTAAAAACAAAACTTATGGACAACCTTATACGTATATCTGAAGTGCATTACTGAGGTATGCTGTCAAGTGACTTTTCACTGATGCTTTTTTTGGTTTGATGTTGAAAATCTTCTGATGTGTAATTCTTTTCTGATTTTTAAGCTCTGGGATGATTTTAAATGTGCATTTATCCACTATGCACCATTGGTTCTCAACTCTGGGCCTGGGGACCCACCACTCTTCACATTTTGTATGTCTTCTTTATTTAACACACATAATTCAGATCATCAGCTCATTAGGAAAGAACGTGAACTGAACTGAGTGCATCAGATAAAGGAGACATACTAAATGTGCACAGCAGTGGGTCCCAAGGAACGGAGTTGAGAACCGGAGTGAAAATAAATAGTTGAACCATATAGAAAAGATAGCCTATGATATCCTAAAGCTCTAACCTTTTGTTTAATTTTGTCTTGCCAAATGCTAAAGTGAAATATCAATACATTTCAGCAGTCTTTCTGAGAGTATATCAGGGTTACTGACTCATTACCTTGATACTGATTGAGAAAGACTCTTAGTTTTCTGTTCATTTTGTTTTGCAAGCAAAAATGTAATTAAGGATTTTTAACTTTTATATCAGAAGAGCCACCATGAAATATACTTTTTCCATAATTTATTTATTTCACAATAAATCAATTCACAACACTGTTGAACGGAAGCAACACACAAGCCTTGCCGTTTCAGAGATACTCTGACAATCTTGTACGCCTTGCTAACAATTTGGCCGTTGTCAAAGTTGCTCAGATCTTTATTCCTGCCCATTTCTCCTGCATTCAATACATTGAATATGATTGTTTGCTTACCATCTAATCTACCCATCCCTAAATATGTGGCCTTGTTAGAAAATGATCAACAATATTTGCTTCAACTGTGACTAGTCATAATATTTTGGCTCATCAATGTATATTACTATTGTATTGCGTGTAAAAGCTAATAAAATAACAAAAATAATAACTAAATAAAATAACATGTAGGTCAGTGGTTCCCAAACTCCCAGAAATAATGTATATGTATATAATCAATATGATGATTTGCAGCTCAAGAAACATTTCTGATTATTATCAATACAACTTTTTTTTTTTATTATTCTTTCAGGAATATATATGCAGCCACATAAAGCTACTCTCACCTTGATTATATGCCCAATATACTCCAGTATGGTGCCCAAAACCATACTGGACGTTATCCAGTGCACTCATTCCATCCCATAATGCACCGCAATAACGAGTGTACAACTGATGAACACTCAATGGCTAGATAATACTGATAATGCATTGTGAGGGTGCATTATGGGTACTCTCGCCAGAAGATGGCACCCACAGCTGAATCGTCTATCCATCCAATATCCATACCGCTGGTCCAATGAGGCTACAGCTTAATATTGTAAGACTGTATATGATGCACAGGTTAAAAATCACAAGGAAACCATTGCAGATCTGAAGGCTAAGCTAAATAAGTCCATGTCTCCAAAAACGCTTAACAGCAATGGGACTAAAAAGCATGTTTGCAATGATTCTGTTTGTATTTTCAAATTTGTAATTGTGCTTAACACATTGTGCTCATAGAACACACTTTATAGTTGTTTCTGCCACTACATGTGCACAAAGGCTAGTTAAGTTTATTCTTTAAAACACATGATTGGTTTACTGTAAGTGTTGTATGAAACACTTAGGTTTAAAGGTTGTAGATGCTATGCATTCTAGGCCACGTATCTTGTGTAAACTGAATTAATTGTCACGTGTGTCTATGTTGAATTTGTTTGTCTCCTTAGTGGAAAACTCTGCTATTTTCGATACAGCTGCAGTAAAACCATGTACAGGAGCATAGAATTGCCACGTGGCTACAATGTGATTCACAAGACATTTGAAATCTAAAAAGAGAAACAGCGAACGTGTCATATTCAAAGTTTTCTCATAAGAGAATGCAGTAACTTTGAACAAAATGTATAAATTGTTCAATTTGAATTCATTCTGGATTACTCTGCAATTATTTTCCCAAGTAGAAACGGATTCATGTTACCGCAATTTCTGCATCAGATTAGTGACGACTAATATTCGGCACGGATTCAAGTGTACTTGGTTTGCAAAGACGAGTTATTTCCGTTTAGAAGAGCAAAAATGCTGCTTGACCAACCTAAATCTGAGTGCGTCTGTTTTACCTCTGTTTTAATTTAGTGTTACTTCAGATAAGTGTACGTGGGACACCACAGGCTTGGCCAATCCAAAGCTATTATAAGAGAAGTAAAGTTGGTCGACTAACGTCTTTAATGGTGGCCAAAACCTCTACTGAAGTAAAACGATTAAATTAAATTCAGGTAGATGCAATTCCATGAAGCTATTAAAGTATCTTTGATTGTGTACGTGTACCTTTTTTGTACATACATTGCACTGGCCAGTACAGCTGCGACTACAGGGCCAAATCTAAAATAAATCATCTTTTGGAAAATGAACACTTTGACAAATAAGTTGTTCCAGAGACTCTTCAGAGACCAGAAACAATATTATTTAATTTATATTCTTAAATATAACAATTGTATTATAACTCAAATTATAATATACATTATATTATAATGGCCAAGCAGGGCATTAATTGGAGAGGTGTGACATTAATCCTTAAAATTTAATTTAATTGGTTTGCTACCCAGTGCCAAAAGGGAGTGTGCTTTTTTTTTGCCTTTAAAAAACACGGCTAGAAGTGTGGCACGGGTAATAGCAAACCAAACTATCCTTGACTGGGGTGCAGGGCTGGACTGGTAATCTGGCATACCGGGCAAATGCCCGGTGGGCCGACGTGCTTTTTGGGCTGATACATCTCATACATTTTTTTTTTTTTTTTTTTTTTTTTTTTTTTACGGCCCATAAAATTCGTACATCGGCGGCCCATTCGTTTTGTTTTGTTTAATTGACGGCGCTGGGTTAGTGCCAGTGTAATGCATTGGTAAAAAAAAAAGTAAGCGTTAGTTTTTTTTCCACTGACAGACCGGCCCATGAAACGCGTAGATCAGCGCCCCATTGGTTGTTTTCTTGATTGACACTTGGCTGGCCCAATCACAGCTTTAAAAACCTCCCCCTTTTGGGCTTTGAGTGAGCGTGCAGTGTCAAGTGTGTATCTGTCAAAATAGTCTGAGAGATGGAGAAGAAACGCAAGGAATGTGCAGATAAATAGCGTGTAATAGAAATAGCAGACGCTGTAAAATGTGTCAAAATATATATGTTTTCTGCAGCAGCAAGACCTTCATCAGCTCCAGTGGCTGATGCGGATAGTGAGGAGGATCAGGAGAGAGATGAGAAAGTGTAGAGTCTGCGCGCGGTAAGCAGAACTACTTTCAAAACACTTTGGCTATGAGTGTAGGAACCCATTACCCAGTTACGCATTATTTCCACATCTGCATAGTTGACGATTACTTAAATTTACTAGAAGTTTAAAGAGACGCGTTTTTATCCATGTTTTCCGCCAAAATAAAAGCTTGATACAGTTTCCGTCAAAATAAAAGATCATGTGCTTATCTCTTTCAAGTTTAGAAATTAGTATAAAACTAATTATGAAAGTTTTCTTTATTTTTCAGTGCATTTGTTTTACAATATATGGCTATTAGGCTACTGTCATGAGATTAATATTATAACTATTATTATGTAGTAGTGTAATATAGACAGACACTGTTACTAAAAGAGGTTTGATTTTTTCTTTGTTATATTTGCACACTGAATATGGGTTGGAGCTTTTAATTTTGAACCCTCAAACTGCACCAGACTGATGAATTTAACATTAAAATGCACAATTTTCTTAGGGGGAGCATGCCCCCAAACCCCCCTAGAAAGACTGAGGTCCACCCACCACAGTTTTACCAAAATTCCTGTGAAAAACACTGGTATTGCTATGCCAATGCAATAAATTACAATTTTGTACTTTTTTCATCTGTTAACTCTCACTCGTTTATACTCACTCATTACATGGCATTAGTGGTTTTAATGAATAGGAGTTGAACAAAAACATATTCAAGGGCATGCAAAGATGGGTGGTGTTTATGATCATATATAGTGGGCCAGTCTGGCCCAAAATGCCAGGGCCGATTTTCTGTCCCAGTCCAGCCCTGCTGGGGTGCACCAACAAAAATTGAACCTGATCAGAGAAGTAAATTTACAAGGAGGGTGTGAAATGCTAAACATCAGACAGAAGTACCACAGCCTTTTGCAGGACACAAGAGATCTGCACTAACTAAATGTGTGAACGACACCATAAAACAGCAAATGCTAAGCAGGCAACACCGAAACAGGTGAAAGAATTTCTCCCCACAGATCTGGCTGTAATGAGAGCAACTTAAGTAAAGCCATGACCATCGACCCATTGGAACTCATGACACTACAAGTGATAAAAACTCTGATTAATCTCTAATGCTCATATGACACAGCAGACTGTGAAGGCTGAACTGCAAGAGCAGATTCAGGTGTCACACAATGCACTGAAACTACAGCAATAATTCAGACTTGGTCAATGAAATTCGGTTTCATGTGACAACTGGAATTAAAATTGCAATGGATATGATAATGGAGTAAGTAAAATAATTCCACATGTCTGAATTTGAAGTTGTTGAAAATATCAGAAGTAACTGTGGTTCTCTCTGCATTTGTTTCTGTCTCAGGTTTACCGCAAATTCCTTGGAGGATGGATGCCAGGACGGGCCGGACCCCACCTGGATCAAAGCCAGGACAGCGGAATTGTTAGAACATAACCTGAGGAGATGGGTGAAAAGACACTTCTAGAGGCTGTTCACATCTCACAATAGTACATCACTCCATAAATATGGCCTCCCAGTATAGAACTGGAATTCAATTTGCAACACAATTGTTATAGATTAGATTCCACCCATCTCCTAGACATGAACACTGAACACACACACCTCCATCACTATACCCTCACAGCATCATCACCTGGAATAGATCAAATCTAGCCAGGCTGAAGTCTGAACACTACACATCGTAAGAAGATAAAGATGACATTAGCTGTGTCCCAATGTGAAGGCTGCATCCTTCGAAGGCCGCGGACTTCAAATGATGCAGCCTATACGTCCTCCGAAGGACGCACCATATAGCCTTCGTAGGATTTCCTAATACGCTGATTTCACGCAGCCGTTATTTTGAAATCGAAAGCGAGGCTCCGGTGGGAAGAAAACCGGAAGTGTCGCCTTTAATCACAGGAGAGTCGTGAATGCGATGGCGTATTGTTGTGTTTAATGATGTTGTGTCAATTCTAAAAATGTACATACATTTCTTTCATACTTTAGACCAGTGGTTCTCAACTCCAGTCCTCGGGACCCGCTGCCCTGCACATTTTGTATGTCTCCCTTATTTAACACACCTGAACCAGATCATCAGCTCGTCAGGAGAGACTCCATGAACTGATCTGGGGTGCGTTTCCCGAAAGCATCGTTGGCCAACTATGGTCGCAAGTTCCGTCGTTACCAATAGAGTTCAATGGACATTGCGATGAACTTGCGACCATAGTTGGCCAACGATGCTTTCGGGAAACGCACCCCTGAGTGTGTCAGATAAGAGAGACATACAAAATGTGCAGAGCAGCGGGTCCCGGGGACTGGAGTTGAGAACCACTGCTTTAGACTATATACAGTGAAAATCATTTATAAATAAAATATTTTATCTAATTCAGGATGTAAAAAAAGAAGCAGGAATGAACTATATACATATCCTATATTGGATATTAACATCCAATAGTGTAAATCGCGGCAGCAGCTTCAGGTTGGTAATCCAAGGCATTGTTGTTTATCTTTACTTCCGGGGTTCTTCCCACCCAAGCGGGAAGGAAGTCGACCGGAAGTTGAAGCCGGCCGCGTGCCACCATCTTGTAGCAGAACTTCACCTGCTGTTAGCATCCCATTGACTCCCATTCATTTTGGCGTCACTTTGACAGCGAATAACTTTACATCTGAGGCGTTTAAAGACTCCATTTGTCCATTATTTATTTCTAAAGAAACACGACAATGTATAAAATGCTCCATTACCTTGTAGCTTACGTTATGGCCACGTAAAAACTGTTTTTGTAAAAGTAGGCTAACGATTGCGTCATAACCACGCGACTCTCTGTCGCACAGTAGAGAGATTACCGTATTGACGGGAGGAGAAGCTCGCGGGCAATCGGGGAGACGTGGAGGCAAAATGACAAAACAATTAATCAGAATACCTAGCAAAAGTTTCTCCTGCTCCTAGCTCATGGATACCTCCTACTCACGCTCTCCGTCTCTGCAAGATTCGGAAGGGAATGATTCAGATTTCTCATGCCACAGCCACTAGAAGACAGACGGGTTGCTCACGTCACATCTACGTCGTCAAGCTCAGTTTGAGTCTGCGCGTCAGGAACGGAAGTCCTAAAAAATCGCTGAAAACGGGCTTCACTTGCCTCAATTGAGTTCCAATGAGATGGCTCTGTCCACTTCTTATACTGTCTATGTTCCCACCGGAGCCTCACTTTCGATTTCAAAATGGCGGCTGCGTGAAATCAGCGTATTGCCAGAGAAAGTCTAATGAGGGGAGAAATGCCACTCAATAAACTTCGGGTTGCAGTTCCACTCTTGTTACATGTGCACTCATGATACATTTACCTGACATAATAAATTGTTACATTTGATTATTCTAACTGACTTTGACATTATTTTCATTAAAAAATTCAAAAGAATTGTCAAACATTCGCTCACTTTTAATGATGCACGGATATCATTAAACCTTTTCATTTATGGAGTCAGATGAAATATACATATGAGAAAATGTATTACATTTAATAAAAAATACTTTGCCACGAGAAAAGACAGTAAAACGTAGAGACCTTCCCCGCTGGTCGGATGCCGGACTTTGGGCCGATTGAGTGCAGGCTTACAACATACAACATCATACAGGCATAAATTCATTCTTAACTGATTATTAAATTGTTTAATTAAGGTTTATACAAACTATTTTCCATGACAGAGTTCAAGACCAATATTTTCATTCCTGCTGGATCTGCTAGTTTGCAAATTATTATAAAATAGCAAGCACAAACTATGCAAAAGCAGAAGTCCTTCAACACTCAGTGTCCAAATTCACTGACTCATTTTCATTTACTCCTTCAAGTGGACTATATTAGTGGGGTTGTAACATTTAGGTTCTCAAAGGACAATGAAGATACAAATAATAAGAGGATTTATTCTGAACACATTTACTAGCCAACATATAATACAGTGTGCACATAAACAAACAATAACCGACAATGAACAGAGGGGAACTTAAATACACAGATGAATTAGGGAAGACAAGGTGACAACAGCTGAACACGGTGAGTGATGACGATGATGATGATTGAAAATGTATTTACAATATGTTCAATGTCATAAGAATACTAAAAAGAACAATGAGCTGAAGACTAAAATAAATAAATAAATAAAGATAGAGAAAAAGAACATGAGGGAAAGACATTAATCTATACATCAGTTACATTGTACACATTTTGTCATGTATTGTTAAAATAAGTTTCATAAGAAATGTTAGAATGCAACTAGGGTCCAAATATGAGACGGCAAGTTTTAAAGTTGAGACACTCACACACAGATATAACGTTAACGCATATTTTAAAAACTTTGTTGTATAAAATGTATATTTATTTGCAACAGTTATGTTAACAGCAATAATACTATATTTCTGGTAAGAATGGCTATTCAGCTGATGGACACGCGCTGTGTTGTCATGGGAACATCCCAGGTGAAAATAATGAGGAAATTACGTTAGCTGTGTCTGAAATCGCTCCCTATCCACTATAGTGCACTATTTAGGGTGTCGGCCATTTTGTAGTGGTGTCCGAATTCTGAGTGAACGACATCATTCCCTACATTCGTTCACTACTTTTACCCACAATCCTCTCTGAATTCGAGTGTACATCCGATGTACACTTGCTGAGACACTATTTCCCACAATCCAACACGATAAGGCGATAGAGCGCGAATGAAAAATAAATATGACGGACGTCAACAATGTCACCATGGCAACGGCGCACGCGAGATAGAAAACAATCATTTGAAGGACACTTAACAATCATTTGACTGACTGGAAACCCCGCGAAAGTAATGTTTAAATAACGGAGGGTTTTTTTTTTTGACAGTTTTATGTATGTATTTATTTATATACCGTTGTATCTATATTTGAATAAACAAATGTGTTGTGTAGTATTTTGTTCTCTTTTATTTTCACATATAAATGTAAAAAGTAAATAAATATGACAAGCAAGTATTTTTTTAAATCAAATAACGCAATGAACGTGAAAAATACATACATACAATTGTTACATACAATTCATACAGTCAAAAAAGGAAATATCAAAGATGGGTAAGAAATGTTTATGACGAAATTGTCCGAGCTCTCTGGCGCGTGATAATTATGTCAGCGTCCGAATTCGCTCACTCATTTTCGTTCACTCTTTGCTGATGTAGTGCACTCAACTGCCATTCACTATGTAGGGATTAGTGAACGAGTGAGCGGTTTCAGACACAGCTGTTGTCTTTCGTTGCTCCCTTCATCAACATAATGGCACACAAGTGCCCCGCTCCCTCCAAAGTGCCCAATTCAAGGGCTCTGCCGTCTGCCCTTTTAAGAGAGTAGGGCATAGGTAAAGCTCACGAGCAATAAGCACGTCCCAGTCGTCCGTCCGTCCGTCACTTATTGGGTTCCCCGGAAACATTTCCGTTGTGTTCTGTCCTATTTGCAGCGCGTTTCTGTATTTGGTTGTGTTGTGAACTTTTGCAGCGCGTTTCTGTATTTGGTTGTGTTGTGATGAAGATGTTTTCTTAATTTGCGGGTGTTTTTTCTATTTGCATGTGTTTTCTGCAGTTGCAGCGCGTTGAGCTCTCTCGGCCACCGTAGGATTTCCCAAATTAGGGTTTGTGAGAGAGCCGAAGCAGGTTTGTAAGTTGAAGAAAAGCTAATAATTAAATTTAATGCAAAGTAAAAAAAAAAAAAAAAAAAAAAGTGACTGCACAACTAATTTAAATAAACTGAAATCGCAGTATAGGTTAATAGTGTGATTATCAGAGTGAAGTGCGGCACGGTGTGCAGCATCAGAGCTCTTCGGTTCACAGTAAATGGGACATTCTACCAGAAACGTACATTATCTGTCCTTGAATTGTTACAGTGAAGAAAAAAGTATTTCATCCAAAAATTTCTAAAACTGGCTCATAGTTGATTTCTGTGAGTTGTTCTGTAAAGGAATATGTCATTCATTAGGTTCTCAGATATTTTTTTCTTTATTAAAAACACTTTTGAAAATGACAAATCCTGTCCATGCCCTTGTCCTCAGCCAAATTGGAGCTACAGCTTTCATAGTTTTGTTATGCTACAAACTGTTATTTAAAAAAAAAAAACTCATCAATAACAAGTTTAAGCTGTTATCATTCACATCAACTGATCAAAAACATAAAATTATATATAAATTCTACAAATAAATTCTATTTTACAACTGTCCCCATGTTTTGGTCAGTCCTGTCACGTTTACATAAAACTCGACATAAAATGTGTGAAATACACCTTTAAGGGAATCACTCAGAGGAAGTGACATCATTTGACCCAGGTGAAGCTTACATTGATTAAGGCTGAATTGTTTCATTGAATTGTATGATTTTAAGCTTGTTTTTGTATGTTTTTTTAAGGAAGACGAGCTAAAGGGTCAGGCCCTGTCACGGTTAAACATTCCAGAAAATAATGAAAATGTTTTAAATCCAAAACATGTCTAAAAAGGTTATTGAAATTCCTTGCTTGCATGTTAACAGTTTTTATGCTAGCATGCTAGCAGGCTGAGTAATGGCAGTTTACAATGGCCAACCGTCAGGCCCTGTCACATCAGGCCCTGTCACATTCCTGTGTGACACGGCCTTACAAATTAATGTTATTGTTCTTTTTTATTACATTTATTGCATATGTTATGTATTTAACGCATGCAATAGTAAAATGAAGGCCAAGGTGCTTGATTTTTATACAACTGTGGCCATGGAAGTGATTTAAACACCTAAATTCAATTATTTGGAGGGCTGTCCCAATACTTTTGGCAATATTATGTATGTCCTTGGCTGAATTTTACCATAGTCTAATATTACTTTAACATTAAAATTATAATAATAATTTAAAAAAGAAATGCCAATCAAAACTTAAATAAAGAACACAAAACATAACTTTTTCTGCATCATCAAAATCCATAAAGTCAGTCCTGTCACAGTACCGTCAGTCCTGTCACGCCATGGTCAGTCCTGTCACACAGGAAATTATGATAAAAGTGTACTATTTGAGGAAATATTAATTAATCTCTTTAACTGTGTAGATGAAGGTGGGGGTATATATCCACTACTATGTTTTTATAAAAATCTCCTATGTAAAGGTAGTTATTTTACAACTATATGAGTGCCTGCGGGTATTCTGTGATTTTGTGTACTACAGTTGACCGAAAAGTTACTTATATTTCTTAAAGGAATTATAAAACCATGTTAGATACAATCAGGGACATGTGATCAATAAGAAAATGCTATCTGTATCAAAGAAATTCATTAGGAAACCATTCTAACATATACAAATTTGTCTGTGACAGGGCCTGACATTTTAGGGGTGAAATGCGTATAAAAATTTATTTTATTTAATCATAAAAACATGCTGAGATGGGATGATATGTGTTTCTCATAGTTTAACATGTCCTCCATATGTCTCAACGTTCAGATTTAAGAAAAATATATTTTTTTCCCCAAGATTTTTTAAAGTGGAAATGTACGTTTCTGGTAGAATGTCCCAAATGTTGCTTCTCACAAACTCCATCTCTGTATGTGCATTGAGTTTAAAGCATTACGTTTGCATTTCTGCAAAGCAATGTGCACTAGGTTCACTTCATTTCACCCATTCGCACAATCTCCAACATTTCTGTGGAGAGCTATACTTTACAAGTTTACAGCATTTAATACATACACCAGTATTCTGCCAAAATAAAAGCTTATACAATATGTCATCAATATTGACTTGTTTAGGTTTAGACATAGCATATTTATTATTATATATACAATTTTTTTTTCAGGATCTAGGATGACACTATATTTACTACGCAGAAGCTTCCCCTCAGCTTCCTTTACAAAAAAAAAAAGAAAAAGAAAATCTGATAAACGTACCAATATGTCAAATAAAAAGAATAGAAATAACCAGGAAAGCACCAAATTGTTTTTGAGGGGTTTTAGATTGGTCTAGTCGGAGCTGATTGAAGCTTGCTTGCTTATGTATTTAAGTGTGTGTGTGTGTATGTATGTATGTATATGTAGCAACCTATTTATTTATTTTCAGGTCACCTTTATTTATATAACACTTTATACAATACAGATTGTTTCAAAGCAGCTTTACAATGATAATGATTCAATGATGAAAACAAAGTTAATTTCGGCTGTACAGCAGCTCTAAAAGAAAATAGTGTCATTGTTCAACTGAAGTCAGTTCAGTGTTGATTCAGTTCCGTTATAAATATCATCAGTTATTAAATGAGTTAATTTTATCTATAAAGCAGTTCTGCAGAAAACAGTGATGTCCAGCTCAGTTCAGTTTTTATCCAATAGTGTCAATGCAGTCAAATCACATTGTTGAACAGTAAATGTCACGAACATTCATCCATTTACTTATTTTAATCAGGTTTAAGCCTATTTATTTATTTATTTATTTATTTTTAATCAGGGACGATGGAAGAGAAATGAAGCTGGCTGGTCCTAGAATATTTATGGTTGTGTAGCTAAGCGGTTAAAACCCAGAAACCAAATGAGATTACACAGGTATGTAAAGAAAAAAAAAAAATACAATTCAAGATTCCTTTTTTATATATAAAGGATATATAAATAGGATACTCTGTAAGCAAAATGGAGTGTATAAGCTATTGTAAAGGAAATGTTAAAGCATTTTGACATTTCGACAACCCATAAAGCCAGAAGACAGGTCTGAGAGGGCCAGTGAAATTAATGTGGAAACTGTGTAATTCAAGCAGGCTATCATCCAGACTATTAAAGCACAGCTGTCCTTTTGCCATGTCCAGAATAACTCTGATCCCGTTAGGGACACTATGCTTAACAGGGGTCTTTATATTATTGTGACAAGCACTCAGTTGCCCACAGCTCCACTCCAAACACCAAGATGAGGAAGTTCTTCCCAAAATCTCATTACGCATCAGAGTGGGATACGCCACCCCAACAGCCCATCCAGTGCTACGTGTGGTGTCCACGTCCCAGTAAAACCACCCTTCTGTGAATTCCTGCATAGCCATCCATTGACAGGCATCAAAGCGCCCATGTGAATTTCTAACTTGGTGCCCTTGTTGTGTTGCCATTGTACGGCTCTGTGTATGAAAAACCAGCCTTCGGTTTCCCAGCTGGGGAGAGAAGGAAAGCTCAACAAACTTTGCATGAAGAGCAGCTGGGAGGGAGGGAGAGACATTTAAGTGAGGACATGAATATCACCAAGACACATTTTTTAGTCAAACATGCCTGAAAATCACTGTTAGCATAAAAATATTACCCTCAGCACCGTCGCTGTTATGCTGCTGTGCTCCTGCACTGAGAGTTAGATCAGCATCTTCAGACAGATAGACTGGATCCTCTTCTACAAACTCCTGAGAACTCTCCTGAGAGAGATTAGATTTTTGACAATCAGCTTCTTTCCACATCAAATTTAACAAGACCCCTAAATCACTAGCCAGTACAAGCACTTGCTGGGCTGATGTAATTTGATGAAAATACTTTGGTTCCAAAAAATCTCTTGTAAAAACATAATGGGTCTCATTCACATGCGTGCACACAGAATTCATCATGAATAATCTATACATTTGTACATTCACTACCATTTATGAGTTTGGGCGAGTACGAAGTTTCTGAAACAAGTCTCTTATGCTCAACCAGGCTGCATTTATTTGATAAAAAATAAAGTAAAAACAGTTGTATTACTGAAATATTAATACAGTTTAAAATAAATGTTTTCTATTTGAATATATTTAGTATGTTTATATACTAATATATTTAATAGTTTTTTTCCTCCTGTCATGGCAAAGCTGTACCATAGAAATGAATGAGAAATGCTGTAAACTGAATCCTATCTGCTGCAAAATTGTCTGTGACTACTCTTATAAAACAGCATTTTTTTTTCAGTTGTTACACAAGGTCTGCAGCACGCACAACGAGACAAACTATAAAGCAAAATAGTCTTTATTCAAGATTCTTAACACTCTGGAGCAATAAGGGAGAACGTAGGAAACTAGCAAACCACATAAACGTCAACGAACAATGAAAAGAAAACGAAAAAGAAGGCTTAAATACACACAGGTGTAATTAACATAACAAGAAACATGTGCGTAACTCAATCTGAAACCATGGAGACAAACAAGCAAAGGTAACACAGGCAAACAGGAACAGAACAGAACTAAACTAAAACAATGAAATAAATTGTTACACGGGTGTAAACTCTAAAAAGATCTATCCGAAACTAATGTTTAATGGCAAACATGTTGAAAATTATAGCCGATGTAGGCTGTAGATTCAATAAATGATAAGCATGTTCATGCATAAGCATTCATGATAATGTATGATTAGCTTTTCCTCCATTGACATCCATTTTAAAAAAAGGGGTTTTCTTCTTCTTCTTTTTTTTTGCTAACCTTGGAGGGCTTTCCTTAAAGCGGATTTTTCCAAAATCTCAAATATGTGTGTAAGATAAAAGAGACATAAAAAGTGTAGTAAATAAAAATGTGCAGTATTGGGTACATAAACAGTTTTTTTGTGTGTGTGTTTCAACTAGTTTTGAAAATTACACACTTGGCTTTTCTCAAAGATTTATTCGAAGATCAAAGTATCTATGATATCAAAATGTAGCTTTTACACCCGTTATATATAAACTGAAATTTTGAGAAAGCAATTAATTACACTTGTATAGAATTATTAGTGAATTATTACTGAATGAGTCCCAATAGGTTGTTGCTTTAAAGGTGCTGTAAGTGATATTAATGTAATGGCTGTGGCTGCCATCACATAATCCAGTAGATGCTGCACGCTGGTTGAGGAGAGACCCCTGATCCCATTGTAAAGCACTTGGAGTATACAATAGTATCTAAAACCAGAAGCACTATATGATTCGTTCATTCGTTCATCCATTCAATGGTATGATGAAAGTTACTTTTGAAAGTTTAAATTATTTGAGATGTGCCAATCTGTCAACAACAGCTTAAATACATCTTAAAAAGTGAATGCAAAAGAAGGAAGATGTATGTGAACATAGGTAAAGCTTTTGATGAAGGGAGATGAGATCCACAAAGTACATGCCGATCTTGCTTTGCGGGATGTAGAAAAGGGGCTGTGACTTTTCTAGAGTCGCGGAAGCTCTAGAACGGCTAACATCGCAAACAACACCTTTAATAATTATTTACATTTAAATGTTATGTAGCGTTTTCCCACATGGTACACATGTATACAAACATAATGTTCTTTGTGGGCCATCCTCAGAGTCCTCATGTAAAGCGCGAACTTATTGCTACAGTTACAATGGCATATCTTAAGATACCAAAGGTGCTGTACCTCTGTACTGTACTGAGAAGGTTGTTCCTGATGATCCCCTGATGCCAGACTAAAACTTCTGTCAGCATAACTTGAAGCATCACTGTCAATAGATGAGCTGGAAACATCCATCGGAACAGCCAAGGAATCATAAAACCCATCCTGAGTCATACAAAATGTATTCATTATTTCTTAAGATTCATTTTTCAAATAGTACATGTGCAAATTTGAAAGTAGGCTACTAAGATGCTACACATTACCTCACAAGCCTGATTTGAGTTTAGTTCAGCTGAAAGTGAATCCTCTGTCTTTTTTATCTCAGTATTTAACCAATCCAGGTGTTTCATTAAACTATCCTATAGAGCAAGCAGTTGAAGTAAAAGTTAGAATCGATTCAAATTTAGCACACCAGATACACTTGCCCTGAGGTGTGTGTGCATGAGTGTGAGCAACATCAGTTGTTTGTTAATGGCCAATAACACAAATAACCCAATAATGTTTTTTTATTCAACCAGGAATTTAGGTTAAAATCAAATAGTTTCCTACTGAAAAGTGCCTGCTTAAACCAGCCGGTTTCCTGGTTAAGGTTTTCTTCCAGCCTGCATGGCCAGGTGAAAAGTGCCCAAAACCAGGCAACAGGCAAGCCATGTTATACCGCTTTACCTCTATATTCAATATTATATTATTTCATTATACTGTTTGATAAGATAAACTATGAACTTGATCAAATTAAGACCATGAACTTGCCACTTTTGTACTAGGCCTAGTTCTCCCAGCGTGTTGAGGTTTATAGTCTTGATCTGTTTCTGTCAGAATCTGCTCCCACCTCTCGCGACCACCAAGCTCCTGTAATTCCAGTATGTCACACAGAGTAAAGTTAATTTCTGGTTTACTGCTGCTTATATCTCTCCGGCACTGTGGGCAATCTCTCTTTGCGCCGCTAACGTTACGTGACCAATATTCATTGATGCATTTCAGACAATGGTTATGCCCACAAACTAGTGTAACTGGCTTAGTGAAAATATTAAAACATATCAAACATTTAAGATTATTCGCGACGAACTTCACAATATCCTCATATGATGCCGACATCTTGCCAACAATTTTCTTTGGAATCGAAACTAAAACTCCACGCATAGCTCTGTTTTCTTGGCAAGAGTTAATTCGTAGTCGGAACCAAAATCACACGTGCCATGTTTCCGCACGAACCCTTAACTTCGGACCTCTAAGGGCAACGCATTGGGCACATATGTAATATAAACTCTTAGCTGTGGCGATCAAACATGTGGGTCGCGAAACGCCTTCTGTCCTCTATCGTCCTCAAAGGTAATAATAACACATGTAAAAACATTAGGTATGAAATTCAATAAGACCTATACATTGTGATGCTAATCACAAGGACTATAAAGTGTCTTGCAGATCATCACATATCTTTTTGGATTATCAGTTGCACTCATTTAATTTGAAGTGTAGAGTTATATACATCGTTAAGTATTTTACTTGAATTTATTTGTATTTGTTGAATACATTTTTCAGTTGGGGCTTACAATACAATTACTAATTCAGAAAATATTGATTTAACTACTGATTCGTTTGAGAACACAAAAACTTGCACGGAATTGAACTGGTTATGACACAATATCCCTCTGTAGACTGGCTTTATAGCTGAAATTGAAGTCCCTAAATAAATGATGAACTTTGCAGCATTGTCTTTGTTATTTTCCTGTTTGTTTGATTATTTTCTGACTAAACCATTCATTGATTGCAGGGCATTACAGTCTGTTCTGTCGTCCTCCTAGCCCCTTGCCTGAATATGAGCTCAGATTCTTGCACTGCACCTTTTGCAGAAGGAGCAGAATAATGGTGTCTGGGTTCGACACCCTCAGTGCATCCATTTCCTCTGAATTGTGCCAAGAAAACGACAAACCCCTGGACTCATGTTATACGACAGAGCAGCGTACTGTCATCCTCCAGCTCCTCAATACAGCCACAGAGTCAGAACTGGCACAGGTCAAACTGCTGCGAGGACGGAAAGCTGTCAACATCATCGACTACAGAACCAGACATGGACCATTCAACAGTCTGGAGAGTGTCATTAATGTACCCTTACTGAAACACAAGAGTGCTGTCATAGTCTTTGACTCTATCCTCAAACCAGCTGAGAGGAAGGAGAGAAAAAAGGGAAAAGTCCATCTGGCTAAATTTATAAGACCTGAGGTTGACCGAGCTTTCTTGGAGGTGAAGCAGTTTTTCTAAATCACTATATTTAATAACTTTTGTGAATGAAGAATTTTGTGCTATGTTTTGTTCTTGAATGTCTTGCAGGATGCAAGCTCTATCGTGTCCATTGTTTGCGGCACTAATAAAATTGCATGGACACACATGGATCGGGCGAAAACTGTCTTAGACTGGCAGCAAGCAGAGTGCAAGAGCTTTATGAAAGGAACGTACATGGCATCAGATTATTTGAACGATGTGAGTTTCTAAATTTTGTTTTTTGTAAATTTTTTTGAGATTTAACAGTATTGAGGTTTAATATTAATATTAAAATGTTTGCATATTCTTTTGAGAAGGTAAACCAGCAACCCTTGTGGATTGAAGAAAATGTAGGGTTCTAGGGACTAGGTTCTATGCATCGATTGTTGATTGGATGGAGGCAGATTTGAATGCATAGCTTGCAGTTGATAGTAAGAAGGGGGCGGGGTTTATCCGGATGAAATGATTGGAGAAATAATTGGAGATGTCTGTCCTTTACCCGGAAGATGCAGTTGGATAATTATTATTATTTATTTATTTTACAAATTACAAGGTCAACAAATGAATAAAAAAATTTAATGCATGCATGGATAAATAGTTTACAATAAGATAGAACTGCACGATTAATCGTTAAAAGATCACAATCTCGATTCAAACACCCCACTAAATGATCATGATTCGTCTATATCTATTAAACCTTTGACTAGTACGATCACAGCAAACATTCAGATCTGTGTTGCTGCTGATCCAGAGAGAGCAGTCGTCATGAACAGTACAGTATGAAACCGTTTCACAAAGTCTTTTCAACCACACAGTATCATTATGTGTCACATTACTGGGATAAAAGTGTATAATTTGGATATAAACACTGATGTCTACACTTGCGATCAAAATAGAGTAAATCACCTTTTGAAAGTAACTTGATGCTTTAAATAAAGATTGTATCGATTACATCGCTACACCAGTTTGTGGCGACAATCGACTGTTGAAAACATGTATTTCTCATTGAATCATTTGAATTGAAAATTAATTTGGGATACAACATGCTGGAATATGGTGGAGGAGTTGTAGCTGGCATTATGTCGGAGGGATTGTCTAGTTGTTGTGGTCTTTGCTGAGGATCTGTGCTGAGGGCTGTCTTGTCAATGAGGTTTCTTGGGCTCGACTAGTTGTTGTGTTCTTTGCTGACATTCATGGCTGAGTTGTGGTTATCTCAGGGTGCAGGTCCACAATCCGGTCTTGATACAGACCGGATCCTTTTGACTGTGGTAACCTCGGGATAAGGATGAAAATGAAAGACTAATATTAGTGTAAAAGATACCATTCTTCTTATGATGTAACAAGTACATTGGAGGTTATTGGAAGTTTTTGTCATTCAGGTTGACCTAATTCATGCAGCCTAACAATTTGAATTATAAAAATGTGATACTAATGTTATTTGTATGATAGGTTAAGTAAGTATGCTTATTTGAAAGAATTCAGCCGTGTTTGTACATAATGTATAATGAAGGTTAATTGGCATCCAAAATGGGCAATTTTAACAAATTTTTTTTGTACTGTTAAGGTCTTTATTTAATTAATTTAAAAAAATGATTTGGTATGTTCCTCACTGGGCCTGACAGAATACACCTCAAATCATTTGTCTGCCAAAACATGTCGGTTTAAGTTCTTCTGTCAACAAGAGTTGCTGGTTTAAATTCTGTATAGTACTTTCATGCACATTATTTGATCGTAGTTTTGCACTGGAATAACCACTTTGAATTACAGTGTATTTTCTTTGTCAACCCCAGATCTCTACTGTTCTTTCAAGCTTTCCTGCTGCCGACTTTTTTGTGGTGGAGAAGCCAAGCATCTCTCCCCAGAATACTTCTCTTTATCCAGTCATGGTCCATCTCCGGACAGTAGAGGCCATGCTATTTGCTTTACTCACTTCAGCGAGGGAACCAGGAAGCCCTCCCAAAGTCCTTAACATGTTGCGCACAGCCATTGGCCGCCATTTCGACCTAATAGTGGGAGATTGTCGGACAAGTGGAGCTGAGACAGTGAGGAAAATGATGACGGAGTCGGTGATGAAGCGAGACCCACGTGTTCTTTTCCCTCACGACTTGGTGTTAAAGCACAGGAACTCCTTTCAGATGAGCAGTAGGAATAGAGGGGAGGAGCTGTGTGATGCTCTTTTGCAAGCTGTTGCGTTTTTCGAACTCCTGCAGGAATAAATCGCTAATGGATGACTCTCTTATTTATTGGACTTAATTAGCTGAGTGATTAAGCAAGTCTTTTGAACATGACAAAGGATTTAATTAAGTACTTTTGTTTCCCCAACTTTTTAACTGTACCAGGAGAAGTCTTATAAATTTAAATGCAACACTCGGCTGGTCATTGCTCCACCTCTATATCCACTAAGAGGCCCTTGGCCTGAGTTAAAGCCCAAGGCTTGTAATCATAATGATGTCGGTTTAATCCAGACAAAGAATGAGCTGAGCTCTTGAGCAAGGCACTAAACCCCAGGTTGCTGCTCGAGGGGAAATGTGAACTGTACTGTGGGATAGTTGTTTTGGGATTAAAGAATGTATTAAAAAGAGTCAAGGTGGTTTGTTGTCATTTTTCACATGATAATTAATAATATAGAAATATAGTGTCCCCTGAGCCAGTGTGGAAACATTTAAGAGCTCAGAGCCTTTTCAAGCCCAACACATGACGATTAGACAAGGCATACGTTTTGTAGAAGCAGGTTATTTTTTTATATTTTTAAATTAAGTTTCTTATGCTCACCAATGCTGCATTTATTTGATACAGTAAAAACAGTGAATACTGTGAAACACAATTTAAAATATTTGAATATTTAAGGTGGCAAAGTAATATTTCTTAATAAAATTAAAAAGGTTATGCTTTTTAATATAATTTTTTTTGATGAATAAAGTTCAAAAGAGCAGTATTAATTTTTTGAAGTAGAATTTTTTGTAACAATGTAAAAGTGTTTACCGTCACTTTAGATTAATTTAATGCTTCCTTGTTGAATAAAAACTGACCACAAACTATTGAATGGTAGTGTAGTAGTATACATAGTGGCCACAAATAAAAATGGACAAATGTATTGTATTTAATTTGTTAAATGTAATATATATATATATACACAAAATATCAAAACACAATGTTTCAAATATGAAGCAAGATTGTTGGACACATACAATTTTGTGTAAAATGTTTATAGTTAATTTGATTACTACAACAGTGGTTATTCTGCTGAAACGCTTGTATGGATTTAAGGGGAACTGACTATACATTCACAAATAACCTTGAGACCAGTTGGTTAAATATAAAGAAGTTGCCTCAACTAGTTATTTCTGAGAAAAGCTCTTTGTTTTAAATTATTTGTTTGCATATGGCACTTGGTTTGATGTTTAATATTTTCAATGAAATTCAGACATTTTTAAATGTGACTTACTAAGTGTCCAAATAATTTACTGTATGTAATATGAATGGTACTATTGTGCATAATGACAGCCATTATGTTCATTTGAGTGAAAATTCCCCACTGCTAATTAGTAAAATACATTTTTTAAAGTCATATATATATATATATTTTTTTTTTTTTTTTTTTTATTTGACAAGAGTAAATTATCTTATATCAGACTTTACATATATTTATTTAACCATGTACAAACACAAGTCACATTCCTATCACAAAACAGTAAACAGTTTAGAAGTCATGGAGGTTTTCTAGAGCAGCACATCAGTCACACATCAAGGGAAATCCAAGGCCATAAGCTCCAGCGTGCTTCTGGGAAGCTGAAGGCTTGAGAGGTAGTGTGAATGTCTGACAGTGAGAGACAAAAAAAAGACCAAATCTTAATCATTAAAAAAAAGATCACAGTAAAAAAATTCTTATTATAAAACAGAAATTTCCTTTCAAAGTACAACTTTAGAATGGCACATTCATGAATCTTGAGACTCCAAGCTGTACATAGACCAAATTCAAATACCTGAACGAGTGCTGTTTTTTAACTCTCTCTGATCTACAGATTGAGCGCAGAGTGGGCAGGTAGTCCATGGAAAGAGCAGGTTTATTACTGTGACAAAAGACCTTTTTGCTGGAGATCAGTATGGATACAATTTCCTTGCGCTTCTGGACACCACTGTAAAAGAAGTCAAAATCACAAACCACATGATATTAGCACACTGCCACACACGGATGAAGTCAAAGCTTCATGTAAACATTTAATACAACACACACCTAGGTGCACAGAATTTGCAGAGACACAATTTGAGGGTTTTTTTGTCAGATGGCAGAGAAAGGGCACAAATAATTTTTTTCCATCTCTCTGAACACAACTTCTCCCTCAGCCTAGCAGCTTCCGTCCAGATCCCAGAGAGTTCAGTCCGGCACTGAAGAAAACCCAAACCTTCCACAATGGCCAATATCTCTGAGGAATTCTCAAAACATTGTCCAATCTGCTCCTCTCTTGGTAAGTCCAATAAGCTATCCTTCAGTGTTCCACCCATCCAACCAAGAGGTTCCGGTTTGCTATGTCC
The DNA here is from genome assembly GCF_965113295.1 of Leuciscus leuciscus. Classification (NCBI taxonomy): domain Eukaryota; kingdom Metazoa; phylum Chordata; class Actinopteri; order Cypriniformes; family Leuciscidae; genus Leuciscus; species Leuciscus leuciscus. The sequence continues at coordinate 22,591,258 of NC_138738.1, forward strand.
AGTTCCACTGAGAGATGGTCTTTGTAAATAAGCATCCAGAAAAGACATGTTGTCAAAAAACTTTGCAATGCACACCAGATGCTGAAAAACCAGCATGAGTGACTTGTCTTGTCCATGGACATCTGTTTCTGAAGACAAATGATTAGTTTGCTTTGAAGGAACTGAGAAAAGTGTATGGTCTGAATGTGGGTAAGAAATATTTGTTGCCTCACAAGATGACAAACGTTTTTTTCTTCTGCATGTAGAGAGACTGTCTGACTTAACCTCTTGTACATTTGCAGAGGTCTGTAACATCAAGCCTTTGACTGGCTTTTCTCCTTTAGTCTTGGGCTTTATTGACTCTTGCTGATGCAAGGATTGAGATGTAAAATGTGGAGAAAATAGTCTTTCGATGTTGGAGTAGAGTAGACCTCCTCCCGTTTCCTCTGCCAGGATCTCCAGACATCTGCTGTTTTCCAGCTCAGTCCATGATCCACACTGTGTAATTTAAGACCGAATACACACATTAGGTCAAATACTATGAGGCCTAAAAGCTCTGAGACTATCAGCATAAAGTGTGGTCCACTTTAATGCTTATTAATGTCAAGAACCAGGGCCAATTCTAGGATTTCAATATTAGGGGGGGGGGGGCTCAGCCCACAATTTTTACATTTAGTATATTGTTTGCATACTAGGTAGGCAGGAACAATACATACAGTAGGTTCTACACTACCCATCAAGTCAACCCCCTGAAAATTGAATTAATTTCAAATAATTTTAACTAACCATATCATATTCATTAATATTCATTTTTAATATGGACAAACCTTATATTACTGTAATTGTCTAGATTAGCAATATGCTTATTAGCTAGATTAGCAATTTGCCCTGTGTTAAACCATTCCTTTTGTTTTCCATTTAAAAAAAATAACAGCACATTGATCTATCAATTTGCCGCTTCTATAATTCAAAGTGACGTGAAAAAAACACAAATCTAAGGCTAATAAATGTATGCCACAATCAACTGAAGGGTCATTAACTCCACATGATGTTATGTCGTTCACTCTGATAAGCAGTTTAAATAAAAATCTAGTGACTGAGTGCTGTCTGTCACTGATTGTGTCTTTAATAATTTCTGTGCATTACTGCATGTTAATCTAATGCCAGAGCCACAATAATACGTTTTAATTAAAAAAAAATATTTTCATTTGAAAATTACATTTTTCTAAATGATGTCTTCATAGGTGAAGCGCTCTATTTTTGCTGGAGAAAAACACGATGAATAACGTAGACTAAAAGATGGGGAGAACTTGAAGCCTGCCGTCATTTCCATATAAAAATTTAAAGGGGACTGAGGCAATCACAAATTTGTGTACAGATTACAGAGCCAATCACAATTTTTTTAGGGGAGCTGGGTAGAAGCCCAACTAAAAATGGCCCAGTGATGCCCCTGTCAAGAACCAAAAGGGATAGTTCAGCTAAAAATGAAAACTCTCTCATCATTTACTTGCCTTCATACTATCTCAGATATAAGACTTTCTTTCCTCAGATGAACACAAAACATTGATTTGTAGAAAGGGATAAAAACTCATATTTTAAACTTTTTTATGCTTGAAAAATGTAAATGTGTTGAGAAGCTCAAAAAAAGATTTGTTTGTGAAAGAAAGTGACACATCTGGGATAGCATGAGGGTGAGTAAATGATATATGATGATACAGATATAATGAGTGAGGTTTACTCGCACAGCTCTTACTAGCTGGCCTCCGTTACACTCAGCCCCCTAAACCTTACTCCCATCCAGGTCATGGCACCAATGTAATCCCTTAGGTCCTACTTACCCCGCTCTGTGCGGGCTTCGATATACACACACACACACACACACACACACACACACACACGCGTCTGGTTCGCCATCTTTGTTGGGGCTCTCCATAGACATAATGGTTTTTATACTGTCCAAACTGTATATTCTGTCCCCTTACACTAACTCTACCCATCACACAAAACTTTCTGCATTTTTACATTTTCAAAAAAACAAATTCTGTATGATTTATAAGCTTGTGTACCTCAATGTAGGTCCCCACAGTGACACGAGTCCCCATGCTTCCACTGATCTATATAAATAACTGGATTGCTCATTGCATTCTAAACTGCCAGCAAACAGTGAAGCAACAGGAAGTGTTCAAGTGGCCATATTCGTATTCCCTACCAAAAGAGGGCATTCATTGACTTGCAGCCCAAACACTGACCTAAAATCAACCGATTTGCAGTAGATCAGAGGGACAGGATTTGTTTTTAGGATATGTATATAAATAATTGTTACTTCAGACATTATCTGTAATGTTTATGGACTTTTCGGCCAGGATAAGCGATATATAGAAATCGTTAAGATGGGTGTCTACTGCACACTGCTGAAAGGTAACTAAACTAACACAAAATAGATTTCCTAATGAACGTAATGTAGTGAACAGGAGCCCCATTCATCTGCTGTGATGAAAAGACAAAAGTTTGATAGGACCCTCAACATAGAAATACCACAAACAAATGACCATCTGAGCCAGGAATACCATCTGTGAAGGGCCAGAATGAGTACACCAGCGTCCCATTGATCACAGACTAATCCCGTCACCAATTGCCCTTTGTTCACTCCAGTCCTTCATCCCTGAGACCAAGGTGTGAATGACCATGGATTCTCTCAAGGCCATTAAACTTGTTTTGGCTAGTTGACCTCGTCATGTGGCAGAACAAAGAAAGGTCCCAAAACAAAGAAAATCTCTACACACATAGGCTTGAAGCCACAAAAATGGTCAGAAAACTGAAAGGAACATGTCCTATACACCCCCTTTTTCATCCAGGGAACTGTGCCTCTTTACCTCTTTCCAAAGGCCTTGGCATTAGGTTGTTGTTTATAGATGAGATTGCTGTTTGTGTAAAGACTGCTTTATCTAGGGCCAGCTTATAACAGATAGAAACGTTAGAAATGTTATCTGTATTCAAAGTAAATGCCTATTTACTATTCATACGATCTTCTAGACTAACCACAATAGACTTCCCCATAACACTGCTTATTACCCATTCATTGCTTTGTCCAATCTGTTATTCGTCTGCTTGGCATTCATGCCATTTATGTTTGTTTACGTAGTAGTTCGTATTTTCTGTTTTGATTATTGATTCTTTAATATCTTAGTAGTTTAGTCATTCTTTTTAGTAGTATCTAGTAAGTGTGGTAATTTAACTCTTGTATATCTTTTTGTTTAATAAATTCATCATATTGCAACGGTGTTATTCTTGTGTTGATAACCAAAGGCTCTACAAGTTCACCGTAATCTCACTAAAATCCTTCAGAATTAGAACATTATAAAATAAAATGAAAAAAATGCAATCCATGACCCCTTTAAAACATGGAAGGATAGAGGTGAACCATCATCTTCAAGGAAGAAATGTGGTTACACGCTACGCGGATACTGAATTTATTTGTTTACTTATCTTTAATGTTAGAAATTTATATTTGATTTATATAGATTTTCTTTCATTTTTCATCTGATAAATATGACAATAACCACTTCAAGGCTGTTCCAGAGATACCAACACACTGTCTGAGCTTCTCAACAACTATGCAGTGGTCAACAGTATCAAAAGCAGCAGTAAGATCTAAAAGAACCAGTACAGAGCATTGACCTGCATCACTTTGCATTAACAAATCAATTAAAAACTCTAAGTAGAGCAGTTTCAGTATAATGCAGATGGCAGGTAATTTAGAAATAGGTCTATGATTTTGGGGCAGGGATGGAATTTGAAATTACATTTTTAAATAAAGCAGTGGGTACCACATCCAGAGGACTAGAGGCTGTTTAATGAGAAATAGTTTAGTTTAGTGAGATTTTCTAATGTTATCAGAGAAAAATGATCCAGGGTTATTGGCCTAAAGATACAAGGTATTTGAGAGGAAGGAGGAGGATTGAGGAATAATGCTCTCAAATATTATTTATCTTACCCCCCCAAAAAAGAGAGTAAACTGTTGCACTCATCAACTGAAAAAATGTGGACAGTAGGTGATGGTGGAGAGACAATGTTATTTATGAGAAAAAGGAAGTAGAAAAGTAGTAAAGGTTCTGATAAATAAATGTCAATCTGGCTTACTTTGAGTGTATTCTTGAGAATTTGTAGCTCTGTTCTCCCTCCACCACTACAGACCCAGAGCTGAAGCTGGAGAATACTCTGTCTGATATCCCCCTTATTCTGACACAACAGAAAAGCCAAGTCTTCTGGATCAGTCCTCATGTTCTCCACCACACACAGGCACTGCAGATAGCTCCTGATGGTTTGCTGAGTTCAAAATTATACATATCATTATTACTTCAAATAATTATGCAATTAATCGAAAGTAATAATAATGCCATATATGAGATAATTGCTAAATTTGCTACTGAGTAATTTATGTTGGTTTTTCTCACCAATGAAGGAGTTTGGAAATGGATTTCATCAAAATGCCCCTTAAGTCTTTTACCAAAAAATGGGTCTGTAAGGAAGCAACATTTTAAAAAAACAAATATGCTTAACTGCATCTTATGCCTTAAACTGTTGCTCACCATTGGTTGTCAGAATTATGGGTCTTTTGGTTTTGCTCATGAAAGTCCTAATAGCTGCAAGAAATCCAACATCTTCAGGAAAAATGACATCAACCTGGGTGGACACATTTAACATTGGAAGCACACTTAAAAAAAAGTGTGAACAAATAGAAAGGAGTTCTATTCCTATTCTAATCAGCAAATTTAGTTAGTTATTAATCAAATAAATTATTTATTAATAAACAATTAATTTAAAAACTTTGATGATGCTTTCATACTCAGTCTGCAAAGCAAAGATACAATTTCACTCTACCTCCTCAAATAGAATGAGTGACATGGGGATTGATTGGCTCTGCCCAACTGGTGTAGAATCTTTAGAAGAACATGTCAACTCCTTATCTCCTTGTCTCTTGTCCTTAAAACCAGACCTTGTACTTTGAAGTCTACCCGGTTTCAGTTCGACAGCTGTTGTAATCAGATTTGTAATGAATAATCAAAATAATAATGACAATTGTTTATCTATACTTATTATTCTTCACTCAGACATTATACAATGTCTTATACAATGCTTACTTATTTTACCCAGACAGAGCATATACATCTATTAAATGCTTTAGTGAAACAGGCCTATTTTTCAAGTGCTTATAAAACATGGCTAAATTAGTCCAGTACACTTACCATGAATACAGCTTTCAGGTCCATCAGATGTTTTACCTACAGATTTTTTGCTACTCAACTTGAAGAAGTGAGTGAGTTTTACTGGTTGTGGTTTACCACTTAGACAGGAAACACTAGGAGAACTTGAAGTCTTCTTAGATGAAGTAACCTTTCTATTGGCTTCATCGCCTGTGGAAAAAGGGGAGATGTAGTCAATGTTAACAAAATATTCGGATTGAATAAACAAAATTATAATTATCCCCTTTCACTCATATAGGTCGGGCATGTGAGAATCCATGAGACACTTTGTGCAAGACAACATTAACTGATGAACCAAGAATTCATACTGTATGAACTAAAACGTTCACTCACAAGGTGGAGCAGGATTCATTTTGCTTTGGTTAATGATTTCAGGTTTGAGGGTTTTAATTCTCTGTATGTCCACCTGATGAGACTGAGTCGCTTCTGTCAGCTGTGATAGAATGAGACGACCACAGCGCAGGACTGAGCTATTCACCTCAAACACCTGTGTGACCATGGAACAGAGGAAGACGTCATTATGGCTGGTTTAACAGACATTCAGGATTATGCTTACTGTGATAAATGCACTGATAAAATGAAAACATATTGCACCGAGACCTTGAATCCCAGCTCCTGTGCACAGGCATAAACAGCAGCCGTTTTGCCCACTCCTGATGGACCGATCATGAGCACTGTGTTACACAGCTCTTTCTCATGGTCCATGGATACAGTATCACCCTCAAAATCACCACAGTCCCACGACTCTATTGGAATAGAAGTTTTTACACATATTTCTGTTACAGAAAAAAACAAAACAGGCTTCACAAATTTAATATATATCTTGTTGCAATAACTGCAAGTTCTCTGGCAGTTACATACCATTACTGTTTTCTTTTTTCATCCTCCTTTCTTCTTGTCGTCTTCTCCTCTCCTCAATGTCTGCTCTTATTTTCCATTCTTTTAACCAGCTGTCATTAGAAGAATGAACAAAAGTATGTATAAAAGTATTCTTGTATATTAATCATTTTAACCATTATTATTGTGAGTAGTAAAATACTTATCAGACATTTCTATTGTTGAAATTCCCCTAGAACAGTGGTTCTCAACCTTTTTGACTTCATTATTGCCCACAACAAAATACATATTCCCCCACCCCCATGTAGGCCAATACATTTTGTTAAGTAATATTTTTTAAGGCTAAAGGAGTTTTCAGAGAATAAAATAAGTAACTATTTTAGTTTTTAACTATTTTAAAATTTAAATAACATTTCTAAATTCCAAAAATTTAAAAATCTGAATATTCTTCAGGTTTCCCACTATTTTTAACCAATGACTTTACATGATTATTCCAGTTATCTGCAATTAACAATTTTTTTTAGGAACAATAAAAAAAAATAAAAAAATTTGCTGAGGCCCTCTGATTCAGGTCATCCCTTTATAAATGTGCCTTTTGGGTAATAAACCCTAATTGTGAAAGGAATAATTCCTTTTATCTATGAATTTCCTATTATCACTGTAAAGCTGCTTTGAAACAATCTATATTGTTAAAAGCGCTATAAATGAAGGTGACTTGACTAATTTAACAGTACTTTTAGTTTTGTTGAACTTGACACTTTGGAGTGTAATTTTTGTATAGAAAAAAAAAAAAAAAGTAGCTTGGACATTCTGCTCCTTTTGTGGTCCATGAAAAAAAGCTTGAGACATGGTAATTAAATGACAACATATTTTTGGGTTAATAACTAGGCTACCGTCTAAAATTAATGCAGTGACATTTCACCTGTGTAGTTGCCGTACTGATGCAGAGTTGCCAATGACTTCACAAGACTGTTGAGGGTTATATTTATCTGTCCAGAGGACATCCTCCTGTCGTAGACAACTGGGCCACAGGTCCTGATGAACAGACTTATTCTGCATTGGTTCAGTGACAACAGCACAGAATGCAGTTTGTTGCTGTCTGCGTTTTGTTCGGCTCAGTCGGTTTCTGCATTTTGTGTGAGAGTTCGTCAAACTATCTGAAAATTGCTCACAATCCAACTTAGCAGCAGAAATACTGCCTTTGTTTGTCCTGTGACTTTTGTATGTCATGTCACACGTTTGTTCTTGAACCTCTCGTTTTCTCTTTCTCTGGACAGAGGAAGCTGAAGGATGCTTGGAATCGTCCGTTTTTTCTGCGCCTGAAAATGTGTGGCAATACAACATAGAAAAACTTGGATCAATAAAAGTAAAAAAACAAAAACCTGTCACAAAACACTTTGCAAAAAGGCACATCCCACATCCAAACAGATTAACAGTAAATCAGTAATTTGTCCTGATGATTAGTCTTGATTACTATAGTAGTAGTAGAAATTATAATTTAATTTAATCTTCTTGGTCGCATATTATTGGTGAAGCCATGGCCTGCACAGAACTTACAAAAGATGTGCTGGATCTCATTGTGAAGAGGCACCAATAAGGAGAAGGGTACAAAAGTATTTCTAAAACATTAGATGTGCCATGGAATAACGTCAAGGCCATCATTAACAAGCGGAGACAATGGGCACCACAATGAAATTCCAAAGAACAGTTCACCTGTCAAAAATTGATGTAAAACAACAATGAAAACTTAGCAATGAGGCTGCCAAGAGACTTACAGTAACATTAAAGGAGCTGCAAGAATATCTGGCAAGTATTGATCACTCGCTGCATGACAAAAATGTCCTGTTTTCTTCATATGGGCATGGGGTAGGGTGGCCAGACAACACACACACACACACACACACACACACACACACACACACACACACACACACACACACACACACACACACACACACACACACACACACACACACACACACACACACACACACACACACACACACACACACACACACACACACACACACACACACACACACACACACACACACACACACACTTTTTGCCAAAACCATATGGCAAAATGTTTTATGGTCTGATGAAACCTAACTGAACTTTTGCACCCTAATTTTAAAAGGTACATTTGGCACAAAAACAAGACTGCTCATCACCCAAACAACACTATACCCATGCTGAAGCATCATCAAGCATCATGCTGTAGGGCTGCTTCACTTCAGCTGAGACTAGGGCAGTAGTCAAGATATAAGGAATCATAAAATACCAGACCATTTTTTGGCACGAAACTCACAGGCCTCCATTAAAAATCTGAAGATGAAGAGGAATTTCATCTTTCAGCACGACAATAATTTCAAACACAATTCTAAGTCAAAGGAATGGCTTCAGAATAAGAAAAATATCATTTTCAAATGGCCCAGTCCTAAATCTAATGGAGAAAGGAAAAAAAAAACCTGTATGAAATGACTTAAACAGGGATGTAGACAGTAGACCCCCCCTGCAATATGATCAATATGAGGCTCTTTTGGAAGGAAGAGTGGGACAAATTGAGTTGATATACTCTTAAGGCAGCTGTATTAAAAGCAAAAGGTGTTTCAACCAAGTATTAGTTGACATGTGTGCACAATTGTGCAACCAGGATATTGTTATATTGATATGGATATTGATATTGTTGGTAAAAACATCTATTTTCCTACCCAAAGCAGAACTCTCAAACTCAGGTGCAGTTCTCTTCCTCAGGAGAAGAGGGAGAAACCTATGAATGGGAAACTCCAAATTGAGTATCTGAATCTCTTCCAGAAACTCACTGCCGATTTCATTGAGAAATTCATTTCTCCAGCCAGACACCTGAGAACAAAAATAAACACAAAGACTGAGCAAATTATTCTACTACACTAAATAATCAACAACAATAATCAGATATTATCATACATAAATATTTGTTGTTTTGCGAATACGGTTTAATTGTGCCGGTTGTTAACGGTTTAATTAAATGTCAAGGTGGTCAAACCTTTTAGAGGACCCCGTTTTCCAACACAATTCAAACTCTGTATTTTTGCTGAAATCGTGATAAATGCAATGGAGAGAGAGAGAGAGAGAGAGAGAGAGAGAGAGAGAGAGAGAGAGAGAGAGAGAGAGAGAGAGAGCGCTACTCTTATGTCAGTGAAACAGCTTTAAGCAGACTCACCATTTCCCTGAGGATTTTAACATTTGTTGGTTCTCTACAGATGTGCTGAGTCCGAGGCGTGATGGGAGTCAGGGTTGGGCCACTTTCATGATGTTTTGTGCTCTCTGGGATTTGTCCAATGTTGACTTCTGGCTGATCCACCAAACGGTCCCCCCTCACTGGTAAACAGCTGGACAACACCTCTTTATCAGCTGCAAAATGGTCAATGGTTAATGGCTTTAAGTTCCTGTCATTTGAACCAGCAGGAATGGAGACAAACCGCACACCCATGTTGCTGCTTATCCTCTTTAATGTCAGTCTATTGCGTTTTAGAGATCCCTTTGTAGATACCTCGTTTTGCATTTGAGAACATTTTTGCACTGTTTGAGAATGGTGTCCTTCTTTTCTTATGCTTTCTGTGAGAAGATCTGGTGATGTAGGAAGATAAACTGAATGGTCTTTACCGTCAGTAACGTCAGTTATAGCAGTATCTGCAAATAATTTTTCTTTACAGTTAATAAAAATAACGTCACAAGATGCATTGGACTCCGAGGTCTCAGTCATGAGAGTGCGACTGTTTCCGCAGTCAGTAAAATCTTCCAATCCTTTGTGTGTTTTTGTTCGTTTCAGCCTGTTTTGATTAGTTTGGGGTGCACCTGGGTTTTGCATTTGCTGTCCGTCTCCAGGTTCTCCGCACTGAAAAGTCCTTCTGTCGGAGAGACTTCTGGAAGAGTTCCTGATTCGAGTAGGCTGAGGTAGAAAGAACGGTGTTTCCATGTTGCCACAGATATAATGCATTCATACAGTAAACACTTTTAACTGCAACAAGCAGCAGTCAGCCGTTGTATCTTCATATCATAGTTAGCCTAACCTAACAGTTCCCATTTCTTGCTTTGGATAAAAAGTCATAGCGCTACATTAATGAAGATTCCAGTGCGTATTTTGTGCCTAAAATCACGGAATTCTTATAGATTTCTCGTATGGATCCGGTCAAATAATAAATCTCGCGCCCAGGAAAAATGGTCTGGACTGCGTCATCGACGCCTTCTCATGACGTTCGCTCCCCGAGTCCGCCCATTGGATACGATTGCCACGGAGGCGTGGATTCACGGGTGCAAAAACTACTTCCAGTTCAACGTATAAATATAAGAGAAATGAAAACGAGTATTTACTTGTAAATTAATTGTTGCTCTAATATTGTAAATAATGTTTTCGCGTGAAATCATGGTGTATAGAATGACAATAACTTCCAAAATAGGTGGTCCCATTGAATTTTTGAATTGAACACATCTAGTTAAAGTACATTTAAACCGAGCATTTACACATCTTTAATTTGTAAATAATTTTCGTGTACACCAAACTTGTGCATTTTGCAAAGAAAACAAATTGAAGGAGAAAGGATGCTGTATCTGATATACTTTGGCATGTACAACATCTGAACATTATAATAGCAACAAACTATTATATAACCACATTACCAGTAGTAACATCGGTTTGACATGACCTACAAATTATTCCTGATCCTCATTCTAAATGGCATAATGAGGTTTGTTTACAAAGATTTATGAAACAAGGACTTCTTGTTGCCCAAACACAGACAGCTCTCCTTTCACAGGGTGTGCATTATATTGCTGATTAAGAAGAAGAGAACTGGGGAAAGAAAAAAATATATATACAGAAGAAGCCATTCTAAGATGGAAGGATCTTAACACCTCACATGTGAGACAAGAAGCTGTTGACATAATGCAATGTATATATTGATTGGTCCAATCTAAAACCGATAAAAGAGCATCTGTATGTTATAAAAGAAAAAGGAAATGCAAAGCTGTTTAGCTTTCAAATCCCACTTGAGAAACCTGAACATCACAACTTAGGGTCCATGTCAACAATTCTGAGTCTACAGCCACTGAATAAGGAGAAACACAAGTGCTACAATGTGCTAAATAGTCACTGAACGCACAGTGGTTAAAAAAAGTCAAAATGTGTACGGAAAATATTGATTAACAGTACTCCCAATTCTACAGTAACTCACTTCTTTTCAGAAAAAACTAAAGACTATTCTACACATGACTGCTGAAATGATAATGGTTTATGACAAGACACTGCACTGGAAAACATTGAAAAATTGCATGAATTCATTCAAAAGCACTTGCGTCAGTTCTTAATACCAGCAGCTAACTCACAATCGAGTCTCAAATGGGCTCCTTATTTATAAATGAGCATATGGGCAGATCAGAAATAGAACTCATGTTCTAAGCCACAGAAGCACTGCTGGCTGAGTGTTCTAGACCTCAAAACAATAAAATGATTTCAAATGGTTCAAAACAGAGCTCATTGATTCTGTTCATAATTTTTCTTGTAAAACCAGCTGTTGTCAGTCTGAGACTCCACTTTTGGTGCGTTTGCCATGTAGTGAAACACCCGAGGACACTGCGTGACCATTGCAAGTGGCATCTGGCGACTCCTGCCCTTCCTCTAGTTCAGGAAGTGACTCCTCTATCTCTTTCATACGGGCCATGGCCCGGTCAATGGTTGCTATGGTGACCAGGTTGAAGTCATGCAGGTTGACCAGGTGAAGGAGAAAGTTCCGACACAAATTCCTGCGAATTATGTGTGGCCCGCAGTTCTCCACAAACAGCATACTTGCCTGACTCATCTGATTATCAGCAATGAATCTGGAGAATGGACAGTTAGAAAATAAGATGCAACAGCGTTTTTGTACGTCTATGATCAAGGTTTTAAAGCTACTTAAACAGTTAATATAAGGAAAAGAAAAGACAATATGAATGTATTCTTTTACCCATTCTTCATAACGTGAAGATTCCATAACTTCATTACTTCTTTTTCTCCTTCATTCACATCTGTGAATTCTTCAATTTGCTTCATGCAAAACAAAACATAATATCAGTGCAAGTACGTAGTGCAAGAACTGAACCGTTTCAGTGAGTGAAAGAATGATTATCATATATTATCTATACTTATACATAAAAGAGAATTAACTGTTCCATTCAAATGCAAAAATTGTGCAGAGAGAGGAACTTGATTGACCAGTCGACTAACCGTGGTGGTCTTTTCTCTGAGCCACTCTGGGTCCCTTTCATCCTCGCTGTCCACCTCCATCTCTTGTGGACGGAGGGGCATGCAGCTGTCACTGTGGAAATACAGACGATTGTGTCCGCTCACATAAGTCCGCTGCTGCTCGGGCTCACCGTCCTCTGACTCCAAAAACTCAGACAGGCTTGGCTTGGTTCGCTTCGGCCTACGTGAAAGTGGGAGATTAAACAACCATGGGTATAAATAAAACAGGGATGTTCTGCATTTATCTATATTAAATTTTAAGAGCTTGCAGCACCATTGATTTTATCAACAAAAAGAACAAGAGTGACAATACATGCATAATGACAAAAATATGTAAGGTGATGTAAATGCCCTAAGCAGTGTTTTTTTTTGTGCTTTTTTTTTTTTTTTTTGCAAGTAAAGTCATAGGCCTGGTTTCACAGACAGGACTAAGACTAAACCAGGATTAGTGCAAGTTGATATCAGTTAAAACAGCTCAAACATGCACTTTAGTCTGGGACTAGATTGAGCCTTGTCTGTGAAACTGGGGATAAAGGTTTAAGCCAAACCAGAGTGGAAGACTTTGGCACAACACGTCATTATTTTCCTATTCATCACTGTAAAGCTGCTTTTAAACAATATGCATTGAATAAAGCGCTATGTAAATAAAGTTGACTCGACTTACCCCGATTTTGTTCTATGTAAAAACCTTTACAGCATTCTGGCTTATTTAATGTGCACATCCTGTATATATTTTGACATCAAAACTGAAGACAATTCAAAACCCAAACAATTTAGAAATCAAATGAGCTGATTTTAAAAAGCTGTCAGAGATTGAAAAACACTTATTGATTATAACATTGATTTAAGGTAGAAATTAAACGGAAATTGTGACAGTCTTTTCTTAACTATTGTGACATATCCTAGTAAAACAATTTTTCAAACAAAGAAACAAAAACGTAGGTGGGGCTTGATTTGTTAATGGAACTGATCGCTGTAATTTGCGAATTGCTACAATCGGTTCATGTGATTGACAATTAGCTGGAAGGGGAAGGATTCTCCTAATCTGGTATTGGACAAGTGTAATGCCTGGCCCTTGTGCCATTTTTTTATTATTAATTTATGATGCAACTTTCAATAAACAATTAAGAATTGTCAATTCTGCTTTCATGGTGACTTTAAACAAAACCTATATATATATATATATATATATATATAATTTACATTATTTTGTATTACACACACACAGTTGTAATCAAAATTATTCAAACCCCATCACAAATCAGGTTTATAAGCAAAATTGTCACGTTTGATTGCATGTTAGAAATATAGCTAAGTCAAAAGAATGGTCCAAAAAATTGAGAGAAGATATCATCGCCCTTCACAAACAAGGAACAGGATACAAAAAGATAGCGAAGGCACTACATTTTCATAGAGAAACCGTTGGAAGCAAGTTCAAAGTTAAAGGAACAGTGGTTACACTATCTGGACGGGGCAGAAAAAAGAGGCCATCAACTGCTGCAACCAGATTTCTGAGAAAGCATTTTCAGAAAAACCCTCAAGTGACTGCAAAAGACCTGCAGCAAGACTTAGTTGCAACAGGCACTTAGGTTTCAGCTTGCACAGAAAGGCGCGTACTAAACGCATGCGGTTTCCATTCCAGAACTCCAAGACGTAACCACAACTGACCCAAAAGCACAAGAAAAGTGCTCAAAATCATATATATTAGCTACCGATGTGTTGGGAGAAAGAGGAATGAAGCATATGCCGAAAAGAGCACTCTGCCTACAGTTAAGCATAGTGATGGCTCGTGATGCTCTGGAGCTGCGTTGCATCCTCTGGCACTGGAAACCTGCAGCGTGTGGAAGGCAAGATGGATTCATTGAAGTATCAGGAAATCCTAGGAGAAAACGCCATGCTGTCAGTGAGGGTGTTATTGGACCTTCCTACAGGACAATGATCCCAAGCATTTCTCAAATTCCACCAAGGCTTGGTTGCAGTAGAAGTCCTGGAAGATTCTACAGTGGCCATCACTGATTTGAACCCCATAGAACATTTCTGGGAGGATTTGAAGGCGGCGGTTGCAGCACGCAAACCCAAGAATATTACTGAACTGGAGGCTATTGCTCATGAGGAATAGGCTAAGATTCCTTAGAAATGCTGCCAGAAGCTGGTGTCTGGTTATACATCTCATTTGCAGCAGGTCATAACAGCAAAAGGGTGTTAAGTACTAAATCATCGATACTAAGTACTAAATAAGCTTGCCATGAAGGGCTTAAATAATTTTGAGACTGCAGAAGTCATTAAAAGTTGCATTTTCAGTTGAATTTGGGGAAACCACTTGAAACTTTTGTTGTGTTAAGCTGTTTCAATTACTTTTGTTTGACTTGTTTATTGCAAACAGCTGAAAGTCTGTAAATTTTGCCTATAAACCTGATTTGCAATGGGGGTTGAATAATTTCAATTACAACTGTATGTATGTATGTATGTATGTATATATATATATATATATATATATATATATATATATATATATATATATATATATAAAACCCTACAGTGAAAAAACAAAAAAAAAATTCAAAAAAACATTCAGATCCATTTCATACCGACAAACAAGTATGTGGGTGACAGCTGTCCTTTTAACAGGGCCGTTGCGGCTGAAGGCAAAGCCAGGCTGACTGTGGATGTCTTGAGGATTGCCGACATATGAGCCATCATAGCACTCATTTATGGAAACGTCTATCCGAGCACCTTTAGGATGAGGCTGGAAAAAAGGGAAAATTTTAGTTGTGAGACTGAATTCTTGAAATTGTCTACGAAATTTAAAAGACACAACCAATGATTATAGCATGATCCCTAGTTCTTGTGCCAATAAAAGTTTTCATACATACACTAACTATATAAGAAATTATAAAATGAATATAAGGATCTGTTACACCAAGCATAAAACTAATTAAAAAACTATTGTATTCATATTTGAAACGAACCAGGCAGAGATTCATGATAGTGTGTTCTTCTGTTCTCACCACATAGTTAAAGATGAATCTATTGTGGGAGACTTTGAGGTGTTTAAGCAGACTGTAGAGTTTACGGCAGTTGAGCGTGCACCAGGGACAGTGCAGGTCGTCTCTGGCCTCTGTTTGCTGACGACTGTTATTGTTGTACAGAAACTGTGGACAAACAAAAATAACAGCATATTGCATAAAGTTCTCAATTATTTTTTTAATTAGATGGTGCTCCACTAAACCCTCAGTGTAAATTTTGTTTTCTTACTATTTGATAATATACTGGACTTTAAATAGCTATATGTAGAATTCAGAAAGTCTTGTTATTAGCGACACTGGTAGCCTTTACGTGAACTGCAGCCGGCAACTAAACTCACTCATGTGCGCGTAATGTAAGAAACTGAACGTGATTCAAGGCCCCGATATACTCACTGTGAAGTTCTTTTTCATTCTTTGCTTAGAGTAAAAAGAAGTTTGAAATACCTTTTCTGTTCTAAAACATGTCTCCCTCAACGAAACTTCAAGGAAGTGTATGTCTCAAAATCATTTTGCTATCTGATAAGTTTGCTATCTGCTATCGGATCACAGCTACTGCTACGCTTACCTGCAGTCGTGAATGCAGTGATGGACAGCTGTCTTTCCTCATTCAACTGCTAATGATATTAGAACTCAGATTCATTAATTCTCAAAAGTAATTCTATTTTGTAAGATCCTTTAAATAATTTAAGTAATTCCAAACTTCGCGAGGCAGATGACAACATTATGTGATCAGATACAGACAACTTGTTAACACGCTCCACAGCGCCACCCAGTGCATTTAATTATAACTGCGAGTTGCACTTGGGATTTATCATGGATTCACTGCATTTACGGCCAGCAAAGCACCGTAGTAAAATTTTTATAGTATTTTATTTTTCGAATAATAATTCCAGATTGAATATTCAAATATTTGAATATTCATGCACACCCCTACTATAGACCTGGCTATGTTGAGTTAATCCTTTTTCTTTGCATGACAGATTGACTTCACAGTATAGTATAAGCATTTGTTTCATGTGACAGAATGAAAGAGAGGCTCTCAGGAGCATGCATAAAACTTTAGATATTCCTGGCAAAAACGTCCCGAACCCAGTCTACAGTAGGGCTGTGAATCTTTGGGTAGACAGGGAATCGATTCGATTCATGGGTTTTCGATTTGATTCAAGAACAATTTTTGCAAATTCAGAACGATTGGATTCAAGACGATTCACATTACAATTTGATGCGATTAATTCGATTCTGCATTTTTTTATATATTATTTTGGCCTTGTCCACTCCTGAATTTAATCCCTTTGTTTCTGGTTTTCACTAGGGATGAGTCACGATTTTCGAATATTTGATTAGTTGATTTTATTATAGAATATCGAATAGGTTGTGCGATTATTGTCTTTAAAAAAAATCCCCATGGTTTCGGTTCTGATGCGGTGGTGACACGTTCATGTAACCAGAGGGTGACACTGCCAATAACGCATCTAAAAGCTGTCAATCAACTCTCAGTCAACAGTAGAACAACACATTGTCTCATACCAGAGCATGTGAGTGGAGTGGTAATATTTCCTCCAGAGCAGAGAGCGCATTTCTGAAGATTGCGCTCTGTTCGCTGAGTCCACTCAGGGCCGCTCGCTCAACCCAGAATGCCCTTTGTGACAAGCTGGTTCGAAAATGTGTGAAATAAGTAGGGCTGCCCGTGCACGACTTAAAAACAACTACTAGTCGACTAGAAAAAAACTTAAGCCATTAGTCTAATCGCATATTTATATTAATTTAATTACTTAAATATATGTGGGAGAGAATACTAAACCATAATGAGCCTTTTCGTAATATATTGCCTATTCCGCATCTCAAGAGCACGCATAAAGGCTTGCCACAAAGAACCGGCAAAAGTAATGATTATGCATGAGACATTTTATTTTGTTTATTAATAAACTAGTGTTTACTGTGTTAGCGTCGGCTGCATAGATAAAGTTGACGATGTTAACTCGCCATCTTCTCAGTAGTGAACGCACCTATAGAGAGAGAGAAATGCAAACTTCATACAAATAAGCCTACATAAGCAGAGAGTAGCCCATTTCTTTCGTTTTGAATTGTTTTGTTTAAAATGAGACATTTCAAGCTTTCTATAGATATATTTCTCAGGTCTGTCCGAGGCAAGTAGCTTATACGCTGAGTTTCGGTTCATTTATGAGATGCGCTCCAGTTCAAGCGCCGGTGCCTCCGTGTCCTGATTATATTGTCTGCTATATTTTCTTCTTGTTTATTAAATCGAGGCAATTGGTTGATGAAACATTGATTAAAATTAAGAAACAATTTATACAAAACAAAATTCACTTTAAAGAAAGGCTTTCTACAAAACAAAACTTAATGAAGTGGTCAAAATCATGTCTGACCCATTCCAAATGTCTCCCGATATATTGGGCATCTTATGATCCTATCTTACTCATCTCATGCTGTTCCCTTTTCATAAAATCAACATGGATGAAATTAAAAAATAACATTATATTATTTAAACATAAATATGAAACATATGTTTAAGTTTTTTAAGTTATATACACACCGCTCCGGTGTGTAGCCTATACATGCATGTGTGTGCATGTGGGGAAGGGGTGTGATTTTCGAATAATAATCGAATACCCCCCAGCGATCTTTGAATATTATTTTTGCTTGAAATGCCCATTCCTAGTTTTCACTATATTTTTTAAAATAAATGTATATTTGTTGGACATTATCTTTGTGAGTGAGCACACATACATTTATGTTACACCTGGCCCTAGACGGTTGTAACAATATTGAAATGCTTCCCCCAATGTGTCTTAGTCCAGGTGTGAATTACACAGCGGCCTTCGGGGGGGTCAGAGAGTGGGGATTTAAAAAAAAAAAAAAAAAAAAAAACTTTTTGTCCATTGTTAATGTTAGTTCATGTTAGTTTTTAATGATGCTATTATTATTACATTTATTTTAATAGCCTATCAATTGGCATTTGTAGAAATTTACATAAGCCAAGATTTAAAAAGGCTTTGAAAGTATTGTTAGTTCATGCTAACTATTGTGTAGGATAGTGTTAATGGATACACAACCATATTAAAGTGTTCCTGGTACATTAAACATGCTTCCATGGAGAGACTACCTAAACATATGCACTTTCCCAACTAAAACTAAACTATCTTTTCCTCATGCAATAGTAAGAAAAGCCCTCTTTGTTCTCTTTATACGGAACATTTTCCTTATGATTCTGAAAGAAAACGCGACGGGTGTCTACTTTTGCTATAGTAACGAACGCGACTGTAATGCGCATCTGATTGATAGATAAACAATGCGCTTTTTTCAGTGTTATTAATGTTGTAATTATTTCAGCAGTTTCCTTCGTACATTCAGTTTAACAACATTAAGTAAAATTGACTGTGCGTATGCATTTTTGACACCTATTATGTGTTTGCTCTTTCCATGCAATAAATTCACGCCCTTGAAGTGGGGTTTTACTTCAACTGCTCAGGGCGAGTAATGTCAATGATATGACCCATTTCCGTACAACTTCAGTATTTTATTTTAAAGAAAATAACGGTGACGTTTTCAAGCAATGAAACCGTTTTATTAGTGTCCACGCAATGACTTGGAAGCTTTATCAATGGCTTGAGCAGTTTGACTCAGGACTATTGCTGTCTCGATAGAGAGCTGTCATCTGCTCATGTGAACAGCAGTGGCTGTCCTGAGGAGAGCTCAAACATGGACTTCTCAAAAATGTGTAGATGAGAGCTATAGGGAGCGGG
Organism: Leuciscus leuciscus; assembly: GCF_965113295.1. Lineage (NCBI taxonomy): Eukaryota > Metazoa > Chordata > Actinopteri > Cypriniformes > Leuciscidae > Leuciscus > Leuciscus leuciscus. The sequence continues at coordinate 22,610,390 of NC_138738.1, forward strand.
CACCAGCGAAATCCAGTGAAAGACGGTAAAAAGTGCAGCGCATATATGGGAAGGAGAGCTGTGAGGGCGTGAATGACGCATCACAACATCTCCATTAATTTGAGCATGTAGTAATTTAATGTTTATATATTTTAAAGCACTGAATCGCTATCAAATCGTGATTCATTCGATTCTTAGCATTTTAAATCGATTATTGACCGAAATAAACGATTCACAATTCAAAAATACTAAATTAAATTAAATACAAATATATATAAATTAAGTTTCATTACAAGCTGTTTACAATAAATAAAGAGTACAAAATTTCTACCTGGTAAAAGATGCGTAGTTTCTGTCTGGGTTCACAGGGGGACAGCTCTCTTCTGGTCTGTATGCTGGTGCTCACTGAATCCTTCACCGCTGAGAGAATAAAACATTAAACAACTATATTCACCATTATATTACATATAAGAAAAAGGCAGATCATTCATTATGTTTGATTATAGTAAGAATTTAGAATGTTTTCAGACCAAGCAGGCCATGATTGCTAACAAACTTATACAATACAGGGCTCAACGCTAAGGATTTTTTCTTGATTCAAATTTTGACTTGCCCTGCCAAAACGTTCACTGGCCCCACCACAGAAAGTAATATAAAAAATAAATAAATTTTTTTTTTTTTTTTTTTTTAACTATAACCTCAATCATGACACCAAAAACTACTAGCCTAAAGCCGGGTTCACACTGTACGGTTTTGGCCACAATTTGGCCGTCTGAGACTAATTTTGCAAATTCTAAAAGATTCCTCAGATCCTAGGCTAAAATCTGAAGCCTATGATCATTAGTTTGACATGTTCACCGATAGCTGATTAATGACCGTTGCGATCAAATTTGACCTCTGACGAAATTCTGGCAGTGTCAGAAGAACTGACTTACAGTCCTGCAGTGTGACTTCTCCTACGATGACCGTCAAATTGTCTTCATTTTCCAAGACAAGCCATGGCCAAAATTTACGCTAGAGATTTCTTTGTAGCCACCATTTCAATCCCGAGTGTAATTCAACTCACTGTCACTGAACGTGTCATTGATTGATGACGTAAAACTCAGGACAAGTTCTTGTGTGCGTCCATTTTTAATGCGTCTTGACTGTCGTATAATCAGACATTAATGACAACTGAGATCTTACAGTGTGACATGGCTTACAGCGAGGATCATGTTCGTAGAGTCTGTAGGGCTCGACAATAAGGACTGCCCGATGGCCCAGGGCCAGTGTGAACGATGCTCGGGAGTCGGGACAGTTGACGGAACTGTCACTTGCCCGATCAGGCCAGTGCTGTAGGGGTGTGCGATATAGTTTAATCTATGATATCGTCGATAATGTCCCTCACTTTACAAAAACCAAACAAAAACTCACCCATTGAGTGCACGCATACACTGCGTGATGTAGTCTAGTAGATTAGACTAGCGCGTGTGCACAGAGCGTACGATTATACTGCGTGATTTAGTCTATTAAAATGCATTTAGAATGCCCCCAGATTCAAGAAAAAGGGGTAAAAATGCCCCTGTATGTCTTATATATTTATATAATTTAATATAGTTAACCAATATTACACAGAGTGCTGTTTTTCTTCAAATATCAGCATGATTACACACGTGACATTGATTTTATTCAACGTAGTTTAATAAACAAGTTAATATTAAGTGAGTTACATTTTAGACATCAAATCGCCTGTTTCAATCTATTTCGCCAACAAAAATAGATTGAAATTCTATTTTATAGGCCCATTTTCTTTTACTTAATACATTTTTTGTTGTGGGGCCAGTGAAAATTTTGGCAGGGCAAGTAAAAATTAACCACTGGCCTGACCGGGTCAGTAGAAAAAAATCCTTAGCGTTGAGCCCTGAGTCTGACAAGCAACAATCGTAAAGGACCATTATAAATCGTACAGTGTGCAACCGACTTTACTCATAAATTTCAAACATTGTTATAGACAAGTAAATGGTCTGTCATTAAATTAGAACAAAGCAATAGAACAAATAATTACAATAGAACAAATAAACTTTGCTTTTCAGGTTTTTCAGGAATGTCCAACAGTAGTTTTCAGGTAGAGAAATTGAATAATCTAATGTAAAATAACTGCATACTCTTCACTGTATAAATTAAATACATATTACTTTTTAAAGTTACAAAAGTTATTCAGTCAAGAGCAGTGAGGCTTAAAAACAAGTGCAAATGATAAACTTTCATGACGATGCAGCATTGACTAGATCGGGCAACAGACAGTTCCGTCAACTGTCCTGAGCCTCATTTACACTAGCCCAGGGCCATCAGGCAGTCGAGCCTTGTAAGATCAGGCAGATCTTTGCTTCCTTACCAACAGGTGCAGGTCGGAGAGTGCTGGGTCTGCTCTCTGTGGTGCTGGTGTCAGAATTGCGGGTGGAGAGAGGTTTGGCCACAGGGGCCGTTGAAGGGTCACTGGGGTCACCTGTCCAACGAAGGGTGAACTGCAAAGTGGGTCCCTGAGAGAAGGTCTCAAATGGGGGCAACCTCTTCAAAATACAAGAATCAACAATTGCAATCTACATCGCCACTGAATGAAATCTATACAGCTGTTAAAATAAGGGATTTAAACCAGGAACAAAATTTTAAATTATATAAAAATAATAATAAAATAATGCATATTTATAATGCTCTGTAACGCATTTATGTTTGACTGGCAAATAACTTCACACTTGTTTTGTTCAGAAGTTCAAATGCTTGACAGGAAAGTTAACAGCTTATTTTTAGCAGATATAACCAACCTTTCCATCCAGGATGGTCTCCCATGTGGCCCGCTTCTTGCTGACTGGACAGTCTTCAATCTGTTGCATGGAAACCTCATACTCTCCATCCAGCAGCTGCAACCGTCTGAAGGGCAATTGTGTTATCATGCATGTCACATAGGGAACAGCATTTTTTTTTTTTTTTTTTTTTGCCATTTCTAAGTGATATGAAGCTTTCAAAAGCACTGAAATTACTAACCGGTTTTTATCGAAAACAGTCATCTGAGCAACAAATGTTTCTGTGGTCTCTCCGTCACCCCTGTGGGATAAGGATCTCTTCTTTCTGGATGGGAGTTCCTCTTTTACATCTACAGATAAAAGCATTAAGACTGTTTTGTTCCGGCCTTGCATTTGTGAGGCTGAGGCTACAAAAACTGCAGTGGGCAGTGCGCAGTTAAGTGTATTGGCTATGTTTGAAAATGTAGGGTGCTATAACTTTAACTGATCTTCGCACCAATTCATGCATCATCATGGACAGATGACAGAAAAGGTTCGATTTCAGTCAGTCACTCACCATCAGATTTTCTGAAAAAAATGATACTACTTAAATTTTCATCCCTCTCCTTGATTCATGGACAGTAAAGCAAAAGTTCATCCAAAAACTAAATTTTTTCCTCACCCTCATGTTATTCCAAACCTGTCCAAAAGATGTTCTTGATTCTGTGGAACACAATATTTTGAAAAACTGTTTTGTGCACATAATGAAAGTCAATGGGGTCCAAATAGCACTGGACCTCAGTGACTGACTTTTTATGGACAAAAGACATTTTTCAAAATAAATTATTTTGCATTCCACAGAAGAAAGTCGTATAGGTTCGGAACATGCAAGTAAACGACAGCATTTCCATTTTTTTTTTGGATGAACTATCCCTTTAACTTACACTCAAGCCACGAAACAGATTAGGATGGTCGCAGAGCTTTTCCACAGCATTCTACACTTTTTTTTCCTGCACTGCCACTCACCAATATTCTCATCCACCTCACAGTTGATGAAGCCATTGGGGTCTCTTTTGCCTGTGCGAGACACCCTGAATAGAAGAGAATATGATTTGACCATGTGACTGTTACTGGGCTCAAACTCATTGCTGGACACCAGCAGGGAAGGGAAGGCACCAGGCTTGGTTTGACTGAGATCCGGGTTCAAAAGCACCTGCTTTTTCCCGGTAGGCACTTGCTTTATAGGGCAGCTGACATCCTGAGGGAGAAAAAGACAATCATAACAAAAAAAGGTTATGATCTTAAAATTGGCATACTTTAACTACTGTTTTCATCACATGTATATTTTAATGTAATAACACATTTAAGTAAAGAGAAGCTCACCTTGCGCTTTTTATGACAGACTTTGACAAGTAGCACCTCAAGTGAAACTGAGTTTTGATCATTTTCTGAGTTTTGACATGGCTTATCTGGTAAAACAAAAATAATTATAATAGAACCCTAAAATGGTAATTGATGTAAAATAAAAGATGATAATTCAGACACATTGGTACACTTTTGACAGATTTAGACTAACCATTCTTGTGAAAAAATCCAGTGAATGTCAGTTGCAGATGTGAAGTCACACTGAAATCACAAATAAAAAAACTAAAAATCACCATTTGGAACCAAATGATCCTATAACGTTTTCCTAAAACAGTTTTCCATGAAAACTATTTAGCCGCTCTAAAAGCACAGTCATTCTGAAAACAACAAGTAGTTGTATTTATTAAGCGCCATTCCAAAGCTCAACTGCTGTCTCTATCTTTCATCATAACTTTTGCCCAGATGTTTGTCCCAAGTCAACACGATTAGCTTAAAGGGATAGCCTAGTTCACCCAAAAATTAAAATTCTGTCAATCCTCACCCTCATGTTGTTCCAAACCTGTAATACCTTCGTTTTTTCTTCGAAACATAAATTAAGATATTTTTTATGAAATCCGATGGCTCGGGGGGCTCCATTGACAGCTATTTAATTAACACTTTGAAGGCCCAGAAAGGTAGGAAAGACATCGTTAAAATAGTCCATTTGACTACAGTGGTTAAACCTTAATTTTATGAAGCGACAAGAATACTTTTTTTGCGCCAAAAAAACAAAAAGACTTTAAGACAACAATTTCTTCTCTTCCGTATCAGTCTTCGACGCGTGTTCACGAGAGCACTACGACGCATGCGCGTTGAAAGCCAGGATCCTTTGTTATACAGCAAGATACAAGTGTCGTCTCATCGTCTGAATTATCCAAACTTTCAAGATGTGGCATAGGGGTATGCGATATCACGATTTTTGATCGTGGACGATTAAAATGTCTCCACGATCTGCTTTTGAATAAATATCGTAGTATCGTGTTACAGAGCATTCTATCAGTTGCAGTTCTGGCGCCTCCGTCTCAACATACAACATCGACGTACATACACATCACACGTTAATGCTGAGGTTCGGGACACTGCAATTCACAAAAGTTCATTATTTGCATGTGCTTTAAAGCAACCCTCTACAATGCGAGTAAATCACTCACATATGCGAGTAAATTTCACACTGGGCGACTAAATAATGTCTATCATTAGTCATTGGCTAATAAATTCTTAGATTTTACTCGCCAGTAAGTGTGTTAGATGCCAAGTATAAGTTTAGCTCAGATATATTTTCACTCGCTGAACACTGACTGAGCGCTTGAGAGTTTCGCTCTTCGTCAAGCGATCTGTACTAGTTTTTCAAATTCAGCTCAGCGTGTCTGTATTTGACGTACCGTAAACTCTAGTGTGAAGGTGCACGACTCGCCATCGCGTTTCTCTCACACACGCAAAGAGAGAGAGAGAGAGCGAGAGTCTAACATACCACACAAAATTAACGTGCAACATGTAAACGATATTCTTGTTTGTATTTTCCTTCAGTTCAATCTAGAATAATTCAGCTTTTAAGAACAAGCAGAAGATATGCCGGTTTCTCCGGTAGTGGGCAGAACTAATGCGCAAACGGCAATCTCATTGGATGGCACTCATCCCTGTTTTAATTTCAGCAAATCAGTTCAAGCGAATGCTGACAACGTGATTAACATTCATGATGAAATACATACATACACACACACAACTCACATGCAGCGTGCGTGAGACTGAGACACTGAGATTTGTCAAAGAAACATGGAGAAAGCAGATCAAGAGGATCCAGGGTAGTTGTTAACGTGATATTTTCGGGGGAAAAGGCGCAGCAGTCAACTAGAGCAGTGCGGCACCCGTAGGAAACATTTCATTCGCGTGCTGATTAGGGCTGGGCAAAAAAATCGATTTTTCGATTAATCGTTTTTTAAAATGTGGTCGATTCAAAAACGATTCTCAAACGCCAAGAATCGATTTTTTTCCATCTTTATGTATTAGTTTTCCTCCACTGTTCATAGGCTTGCAAACTCAATTTTATAGCTAATGCTGTGAGATTTTATGGTAGTTTTATCTAAATCATAAAATAACCTCAATTAGTGCTGCACGTTTAATCATATCGCAATCGCTATGACAAGCCTATACGCAATTAGGCTATATGACCAAAATGCTGCCAAAATGCTGTCGTGACTGTGACAGAAAAACTTGCGATGATATCGTGCGTTCGCACAAGACAGCACAGAATAGAATTATCTTTCGCGCTTGAACGAAGAACACACACAATTATGCCAAAATGTATTTTTGTCGAGTATCTTTATAACATAAGAGCAGTCTTATGACGAACGTGAAGAGTTGTGCCTCGTGAGAGAATGAGTCCGCGTGTGAGTTCCGCGTCTCTGTCAACAGCGGCTGGTCTTAAAGGGACAGTACACTGTAGCCACTAATTATCTCTGTCATTTAAGTTAATCAAAGAACAAAGAGAACAGAGAAAAACACTCACTGCTCTTGAATAAAGAACTTTTGTAACTTTGATTAGTCAATATATAATTTATAATTAATGCAACACAGACTGTTTGATAATTTTATTCAATTTCTGTATGGCCTAGCTGTTAGACAGGAAGGGCACATATTATATTATATGCAACGTTTTTATATGTGGGTTTATGTGAGGATTGTTAACCTGTTTGATCAAGACATGCGACTGTTCTGACTTGTCCAATTTTCAGCATCAATTTTTCATCTTGCATCAAAATCCTGTCTATTCATTGTATGCATTTGAAATATAGAGTTGGGTTCTGTTTTAATGTACCCAAGTGTACCTAAAATAAAAAGAGTTTAATATACAGGTTTGTAGCTCTTAATTTCTTTTTATTAATTAAACACTTGAAAACTTGTTCACTTTTTTTTCTTTTCTTTTTCTTTTTTTAATAAATATAGGATTTGTATTTAATATTCATTGAGTGAGTTGAATCGAAATTAATTTAGTATCGAAATGGGAAAAATCGAATCGAGAATCGAAATCGAAAATCGAATCGAGAATCGAAATCGAATCGATTTAGAGCTTGCAAATCGAAATCGAATCGAATTGTAACATCTGAATCGATACCCAGCCCTAGTGCTGATGCGCTGTTCTAACGTGCGCTTTTCTGAGCGTGTACACCCGAAGTGCAGGAACTAACAGCCAGTCAAACAGCACCTGATTACTGGACTAAGTTATCTTTAGAGTCTCATTGCGCTAATACTGTCACATACACACTAGGTTTACATAAACAGAGTTGGTTATGTATAAAGTGACAAACATTTGAGAGAAAATCTGGTGCGTGTGTTATATGCGTGTATAATAAATGCGTCACGTGCAGTCTTAAAGTGACAGTAGCCTAATAGTAAACATGCTGCCGATTGTCCTTAAAGCACATGTGTCAAACTCAAGGCCCGCCACATTATTTTATATGGCCCGCGAGAGCATAATGGGTGTCTTAAAATTAGGGATGCAACGAAATTTAGGCTGCCGAAAATAACATTTTCGGTTTTGGGCTGAAAGATACTAAAAAGCCGCCGCGCCCCTCCGTGTTCGGCGATGGTTTGACTCTGGCTCAGCGTGTTTTATGACTTTGCGTGCGAGTCCGCTTCCGAAGATGCATAACTTCGAAGCGCGTTCCGCTGTGTGTGCGCGCTCTGTGCTCTCCGCTCCGTGTTCACCGAGCACGCGTTCTGCTCAATGTTCCGCAAGCAACCTCCATGTGTGTGTGTGTGTGTGTTTGTGTTGCGAGCTCTGCTCACGCTCACCGGAAAGGCAAAGTCCGCAAAAAAAAAAACGTGCCGACATGAAATTTCTCTGGACTTGTTTCTTTTTGCAATGGCACTACTGTGCTGTAACATGGTGTGTATAACCGTGCTGGGCAACACTGGTAAAATTACACGAATCACGATCCTCTCGTTCACTGGTCCTCTCCCTGCTCTGCTCATGCTCTGATAAAAATAGCTTTGTAGGACTATACTTTATTTTGATAATTGGTCAAAAAATAAATCTGTTAAATCTGATTCTGCTGCATAGAACTGATTGAAGAATAATATATTGATATTTTATATTATTTTAATATAGGTACCAGTATTAGCCTTTTCACCATTTGTATCACTCCACTTGTCTGTGTTTGCGCCACTCTCATGATTAAGCCAGTAGGTGGCGACAAGTGATGTGGTGACTCTTTATGAGTGAACAATTGAACTTTAAACTGATTAACATTAACACAAAAACATTGATTAACTCAGGAAAGAAACAAGTTGCTGAAACCAATCTTTAATGCTAATATAAATTGCTCATTTGCCTCTGGACACAAAAAGATTGCACTGGTTTTTGATTTGATTGTAACATCTATGCAAAATAATCCTTGAAAGATTTCTCATTTAAGGCCATTCCTGTTTGGTATATGTGATTGTGTATTGTCAACAAGCAGAAACATTCTGCATTTCCATTTTGTAGTGTGGATCATACATTGCAACATTTATCCTCCTTCTCATTTTTAAGAATCTGTTATCTTGACAAATAATGTATGCTACTGCCCACTGACATGCTTTTAAAGCTATTGTTATCCAATTTTTTTGGCCTTTAAACACCTTAATGCACATATGTAGGTCCGAGAAATCCAAATTTTATCTGGGGAGCATACCCCCGAACCCCCCTAACTACATTTGAATACGCATGACTGTGTGGTAATGTGTGCTGGTGTGGCTACAGTGCCAAGGCTGAATTTTTTAGCCAGTTTGCCCCTGCATATATACAATATACATTATTCTCTGTATCAAATCATTATTACCCATCCCCTGATGTTTCGGGCTCATCCCCTGATGTTTTTAAAACCTAGAAACACCCCGGCAAATGCATATATAATATTTGTAACTTAAATAAGTAATAATCAAATAAAGAGACAATATATTAACATTTTAAAAGTCTTACAGTTACAAACGGCCCTTTGAGGGCAGCCATAATGCTGAAGTGGCCCTCAGTGAAAATGAGTTTGACACCCCTGCCTTAAAGGGATAGTTCACCAAAAAAAGAAAATTCTGTCATTATTTACTCACTCTAATGTTGTTCCAAACCTGTATTATTTCTTGTGCTGAACACAAAAGATATTTTGAATACGACTTCAATACGAGAAAAAAAAACTATACACTTGGGACCAGCAACTGTTTGGTTACCCACATTCTTCTAAATAACTTATTTTCAACAGAAGAAAGAAACTTATTTGGGTTTAAAACAACTTGAGAGAGTAAATTACGACAATTTTCATTTTAGGGGGAAATATCCCTTTAACGTTAATAAAACAACAAAACACAGAGAAAATCACTCACTGACTGAAAACTTTAATAGTAGCTTTAATAAGAATCAATGTATAATTTATAATGTGAAGTAGGGCTGGGCGGTATGACGGTATATATCGTTACCGCGGTATAAAATATCAACCGTAACAGATTTTTTCATTCCGTGTATACCGCGACATGTAAATAAGTGGGCGTGGTTAACTCACATGCAACGTGCGTGAGACTGAGACACTGAGATTTGTAAAAGAAACATGGAGAAAGCAGATCAAGAGGATCCACAAAGGAATTACGTTTTCTAAAGGGTTGTTGTTAACGTGATATTTTCGGGGGGAAAGGCACAGCAGTCAACTAGAGCAGTGCGGCACCCGTAGGCTACAGTTTAGAGGAGTGCACGATCGCAACAGGGAAAGCATGAAGCTTACTTGACAACAACAGTTCATATATCAATATCATAACGAATAGAAATAACCTTAAATAATGTATAGTTGTCTGCATCTTTCTGTCTCTTATGTATAGTTACTTTTTAAACATGAAACTCGCATTCAGTATGACACGCGAGCGGTTGCCGTGGTAATGAACAACCTGCTTGTTAAAGCGAATGTATAATCCTGTATCTGAGGCAAAATTGCTAAATATGCAGCGTGAGTTATATATTTCTAACTCCAAACAATTAGCCACTGAACCAGCTGATAAAATCTTGCTTTGATTACAATGCGTAATTCACTCAAATGTACCGGGAAAACATTTAAACATAACTAGTATCTATATCCTACCAAATTAAAAGGAAGTAATTAATTTATTATGAATAGAATAGTTCAATATAAAATATTCAGATATTATAAACTGATTGATGAAGTAAAGAAATAACATGAGATTGAAAAATTATTCAGCAACACTATTTAAAGTTGAATTGCACCTCTGAGTTGTATTTAATATCAATCAGTTGGGGGCAGCTCATCTAAAAGTTGATGAGAGTGTTTTGTTTACTATATTTAGCTATTAAAAATAGTTTACCAAAGAAATAATTTACCAAATAAAAGAAAAAGAAAATTCAAACAAAGTAAGTACTTTTCATTTCTAAAGTATTTGGGTTTATTTATTATACAAAGCCCTTTTTGTCAAAAAAAAAACAAAAAACTCAGAGCGGAAAAAGCGCCCGACATCATCGCATTTTTTTTTCCACTGAGTGTCCAATCGAATGAATGGAGAGGCGGGCCTTCCTTTTTAGTGATGAAAGTTACAGTTGCTTGAACGCCCGGAGAGTGCGATGATGGAGGATAAACTTGTGGTGCTCTTGCTCCATTACCAGGAGCTTAATGACTTCACGAACCGTAACTACCACAATGTTAACAGAAAGTAAATAAAGTTAATAAAAGGCTGATTTGACATTTACTTGACTGACAGGACAGCTGTTTCAGTGGTTGCCTAGCAACTAAAAAACACAGCGCTGCTCTTTCTGTGTGATCGGGGCAGTGCTGTATCTGAAAAAATAAAGCACTGTTTATTTCATTTGTATAATAAGTTGTGTAATGTGTATCTTTTTTATAACAAAGAAAATAATGACAAAGATTTTTATCTTCGCCACTTTGGCCTAAATGTCTGCCATTCTTTTTTATTTTATATTTTGTTACCTAAGGCTTTGTTTTTAAAATGGGGGCATTAGTTTGGCTGTAATGCTCAGTCACTTGCAAAATAGTAAAACCAACTTGAAAAAGAACAGTGATAAAAAAATCGTGATATATTTTTGCCATATCGCCCACCCCAATGTGGCATGACAATATCACAATGGATGCAGCACACACACTCCTGTTCAGTAGGCATCGCTTGGCACTGATGACATCTACACCAAAAGCTCTCCATTGCTCTCTGTCTTTCAGAGGCTTGTGGCTGTGGTTTTATGTTGAGCATGTGTCTTCCTCTGCTAGTAAACACAGCCCTGCATTTCCTAGTCATATGTCAGAACGCCAGCTTCTGCGTCGTCACACACACGCATGCGTCGTGGTACTCTCGTGACCACGGAGACTGATATGGAAGAGAAGAAATTGTTCAAAGTCGTTATTTTGGCACAAAACATTTATTCTCGTCGCTTCATAAAATTAAGGTTTGAACCACTGTAGTCACATGGACTATTTTAACAATGTCTTTCCAACCTTTCTGGGCCTTAAAAGTGTTCATTAAATAGCTGTCAATGGAGCCCCCCCTTAGCCATCGGATTTCATCAAAAATATCTTAATTTGTGTTCCGAAGATGAAAGAAGGTCTTACGGGTTTGGAACAACATGAGGGTGAGTAATTAATGACAGAATTTTCATTTTTGGGTGAACTAAAGTCAGAACCAGTCGGCAAATTTGGGCAGTTGGTGTTGACAGATTTAGCAGAAAATTGCTAAATGTATTATGGGCATTTTTTTATATATTCAGACTATAGCTGCTTTTACAGCTGTCGGGCCGAATGGTTCTAAGAACGGTAAGGAACGGTTCAAGTTGTGTTTCCACTTGAGCCTAGTACGGCACGATTACAAACCGTTCTCAGCCTGAAATTCTCGGCAGGGTTGGCTGCCAGTGCCTCTGTTCGGCCAGAGGGTGGAAAAGCGGCTTATGATTCCATCCAGTCAGAGGAAATCAAACATGTTTGATATTTTGAGCCAGTTTTGAAAAACAAATTGTTTACATTTGTCATGTGTCTCGTAGCAATGAGGTACACGTTTCCGCATTACTTTGTTGTGTTCGGAACGACTGGTGGTGTGTGATCCTCAGTTGTTTAGTGAAAAAAAGTTTAGTGACAGTTTTTCTCTGTAACCATTTACAAAAAGTTTTAAAAGTTGTCTAGTGTATTCCAGCCTTTAGGATTTCTTACACTTTTGTAGACAGCTTGCAAAACATCAGTAGAAAACCAATACCTCTGAGACTCTGGCTCCCCTTTCATTCTCTCCACACTGGACAGTAAGTCATCCACTTTAAATGCTTTCCTGAAGAAAAAAAGACCAGTTAATTCAATAAACACACTTTAAGAGAGCTAAGCAAAGCAGATATTTGGATAACCATTATTAAAACATTGAGAGGACCCACCTTTTGGCATTTGTTCGTGAGTTTCTATGAGACATAAAGGAAAGGGTCCTGTGAAGTAATATTGGCTGTGAAAGAGCAAGAAAAAATAAATAAAACCAAGTACAACCAGAATCAACTTTACTGTTAATGTAAATTCAGTGTTAAAGGGATAGTTCACCCAAAAATGAAAATACTGTCATCATTTACTCACCCTCAAGTTGTTTCAAACCTGTATGAATTTCTTTTTTCTGCTGAACACAAAAGAAGATATTTTGAAAAATGTCTGTAACCAAACAGTTGATGGACCCCACTGACTTCCATAGTATTTTTTTTCCTACTATGGAAGTCAGTGGGGTCCATCAACTGTTTGGTTACCGACATTTTTCAAAATATCTTCTTTTGTGTTCAGCAGAAAAAAGAAATTCATACAGGTTTGAAACAACTTGAGGGTGAGTAAATGATGACAGAATTTTCATTTTTGGGTGAACTATCCCTTTAAGGCTTTTGATTAACTTATAAAGGTATACTTACAGCTATTAAGTTCCTTGTTCTAAGGAATCTGTAAATTTGAGTAGGCTCTGAAGGGAAAATGCAAAAGTATTAACAATTATTTAAATTGTTTTATTTTAAAGTTTATTCTGTAAAGTGACATATTGTGTCTGTTGATTTTCCAACCTTCATCTACAATAAACTGGAGGGGTTTAAGTAGCTGCTATCAAAAATCAGTTATTACTTGTTATTAGAGATGGTTATAAAATGTTTCCTCATGTACAAACCCTTAAGACATCACAAAGATAAACCTAAGGGCTCATCCACGTATCTAATAACAGAGCAATTTGTCATGATTAAGTGTTTTGACAGATGCGAGTCTGTTAATGTATTTTCTCAGAAGCCTTCATGAATAGCTAATAGTTGAACTTTGTGTGGTAAATGAGACGGACGTGGACTCACTCTCAAAGGCCTGCAGGAAGAGCTCATGGTCGGCCTGCAGTTGCTCCATCTTGGGCTTCTTGAGTGAGCTCACGCCAGAGGACGTGTATACAGCACCATTGGCTTTACAGTTCATCACCTGAGCCGAGTATTTCTGAGGAGCCATCAAAAACTAACAACTAACCGGAACGTTACACAAAAACAGCACCAGGCGAAATTAATATCTGCACATTAATGACAGACAGCCGCCCTAGCTCCTTTAACCAGCTCTCTACCATCACCTAAACATCAGATACCGGTGGTTACCAGTCTCTCTGACTACTAAGTTACGTGTTTTAATATGACTCGTATGAGTAAAACATATGACTTGTAAATATGTTATTGATGTGCGTCCTCAGTCTGGTCACTGATCCTCAACAGATGAAAATTAGCACGTTAGCTTGCGGTCCTTCACGGCGACAAAAACACAGTTAAATAACACCAGGTTATCCAGCCATATAGACAGCCGGTCACTTTCCGTTTTAGATAAACGTTATGGTTTATTAAATATTTGTTATTTACGACCGAAATTGCATTTATTTTGGATGTGAAAATCCTACCAGCTGATGGACATCGGTACTACTGTATCGCCCGAGCCCTTGAGGAAAGAGCCGCGAGAACCGGCCTACTGCAATGTGGCAGCCAATCAGAGACGTCGTCTAGTGAATTCGAGGTTTTCTATTGGGCTGACTGATCTTGACAGACGCGGGATTAAGATTGGTAGAGGGGACAAATTGCCGCCAAGAATGTTTTGGTTTTGCGAAGAGACACGACTCGGGGCAGAATCAAACATATCGAGAGCTTTAGTTAATCATATATTGTACATTATCATTTCAAATAAAAATAACAAAAATATGTACCAACATAATGATTGTGTGCAACATTTGAATCAAATGATAGAGTGAAAAACTATTGACAGCTTTTGTCCCTCGCCACTCCACGAACCAGCGCAAAGACGGAAAATAGATCTAATTATTAACGCTCTAAATTATAATGTTTCCCTAAAACGCCGCGCTTTTAAAAAATAAAACGGAGGATCCATCATTCGTGTGCAGAATTCTCGTCGGAGTTTTTTTTCTGATGAGCAACCGGATGTAGCGCATACAACTTCCCATCCACACATGTGTCGTGATGTGATGTGATGTGATGTGATGTGAAGTTGGTCAGTTTTCGTTATTTTACTAAAACTCTTAATATCTTACACATTCTGTGTAGATTTCCCTCACAACCTTTAGAAATGGCTGACATTGTACAACAACGATTAGAGGACAAAATACCTGCGCTTGAACAGCTGGAGAGAGTCGGTTTGTTCACGAATAAAGAAGTCAAGTGAGTATCACAGTAAACACACTAACAGAAAAAAAGTGGTTCTTCTCTGAAACAAACAGTTTCCTCAAACAAGACCTTTGTTTCAGGTCTATGTTGAAAAGATCTACTGCTCTTGAATACAAGCTGCACCGGGCAGTTCAGAGTAAAGATGACTTTATTACATACATACAGGTCTGTATTATCAAAAAGCTGTTTGATTTATTTTGTGAATCACACAAATAATCAGTATACATATTAGTTATCTACATCAGGGTGGGTTGGACTTTGCAAATAACCATTCTAAGCTGCAGCAGGGTCCAAATAACTTGATATATGACAATGATTTATAATTGGCTGGTTTGATTTTTGTTCTTCATCAGTATGAAATAAACGTCCTAGAGCTCATCAAGAAGAGGCGGGCGGTGAGTAGAGCTTTGGTTTCCATTAATTGTAAAATATATATATTTTTTTGTAATAGATCTATGTTACACTAAACCAGGGGTTCTCAACTCTGGCCCTCGTGGTCCACTTTCCTGTAGATTTTAGCTCCAACCCTAATCAAACACATCTGATCAAACTTATCAAGATCTTCAGGATTAGTAGAACGTTACAGGTAGATGAGTTTGATCAAGGTTGGAACTAAACTCTGCAGGAAAGTGGACCTCGAGGGCCAAAGTTAATAACCCCTGCCCTACACTGTACTTTAACTGAACTGTACCGTTGTGTTTACAGAGAATTGGTTACCATTTTAAACGTGAAGAAATTGAGTATCCCATCATTCATCGCATAAACAATGTTTTCAGAAGGGCTACCACAAAATGGCAGGTTGGACAATTTAAAACGATAACCTCACTTTAGGTGCTGTAAAGTGATGTTCAATTTTTGATTGAATAAATGCTTTTCCTGTAGGAAGACGTGCAGCTCTGGCTTTCTCAGGTTGCTTTTAATAAGAAATGGGTATGTGATTTTGTTATTAAACTAATAAAAACAAACAAATCTATGTTAATGGGATATGATGATGTTATATTAGGTTTGTCATTAGGTTTAAAAAAAATCATAATCTTGCTCCTCATCTTTCAAACAGGGCACAAAGACTCAGCTCAGCAAGGTTTTGTCATCTATGTTAGCTATCCATCCAGACAAACCAGGTAAACCTTTAGTGGATTTATTTTCATTGCTATAGAAAATTATATTACTCCGACTGCTCTACGGAACCGTACTCGTATGTATTTTTATGTGAGGCTGTCTGTGTGTCAAGTATACATATTCATTAGGGCTGTGCAACAATGAATCGCATCCAAAATAGAGGTTTGTGTTTACATAATATATGTGTGTACGGTGTATAATTATTTTGTATATACTAAATTCACACACATGCATGTGTTATTAAAATGTGTTATTTATATATCAAATATTTATACAAGTATATACATGCAAATATTTATTAAATATTTACATGCATGTGTGTATTTATATATACAAAATAATTATGCACAGTACACACATATATTATGTAAACTCAAACTTTTATTTTGGATGCGATTAATCCCGATTAATCGTTGCACAGCCCTAATATTCATTTACTTTAGAGGTGTATACAATTTAAAACAGATGGCCAGGAATAATGTAATTTCATAATTATTGCAGCTCTGTGGATAATGGCTGCTAAGTGTGAGATGGAGGACAGGAACTCTTCAGAGAGCGCTCGACATCTCTTCCTCCGTGCCCTGCGCTTTCATCCAGAGAATAAGAAAGTCTATCAGGAGGTGAGGAGACACTAGCATTTCTCTTTGAATTAGCCTGGGTAAACTAATAAAACATTGAGTTATAAAAGGTCCACACTATAAGCTGTTCATGCAATAATCAGTATTAATGTGTGTGTGTGCGCAGTATTTTCGGATGGAGCTCATGCATGCTGAGAAATTGAGGAAACAGCAGCAGGAGTTGGAACAAGCTAAAATAGATGTGGTGGGTTAATAGGTGAAGATCTGAGCCTTTGGGTAAAATACAATTTTAAAAATAAATAACAAAACCTTTATTTTCTCAATTTAGGGGGAATATACATTTTCTCCGGAAATCTTGAGTGGAAAACTGGCTGAGGTGGTATACAGAGATTCTACACAAAAAATTAAAGGTCAGATGAATTTCCACTGAGCTGTTCAACTCAACTGTTGTATTAGTTGAGTGCTGTAAGGTTATCTGTCTTGTCTCGTCAGGGGCTGAATTCATCTTGTCCCTGCTACAGATCGCTGCCATCTTTGACTTCACAAAGGAGTTACATGACACCATTCTGCAAGAGTAGAGTCCTATTCCCTTTTTTTCTGCTATTTTACGTAGATTCATTTCTTACTTTTTTTCTCTTTCATGTCTTAGTTTTTACATGATCATCTTAATTGGAGGTTGACTAATTTATTGTTTTTGCTGATTAATCCGCAACAATTAACGCTATAGGAACTGTTTTGGCAAAGTCCATTTACAGTAAGTTCAAGTCAGAAAAGGTGATGTTTGAATACTGTTTGATTTCAGTCTACAGAGTAAGTATAATGATGACTGCCTGATGTGGGATTTCATGGCTAAGCGTGAGCTGCATGCTGCTGGAGCCCCGGAGCTCCAGTCTGCGAAAGGAAGAGCTTCCGATACAGACCGCAGAGAAGATCGCTGCTGTGCCGTTTATGAGGAGGCTCTGAAGAGCCTTAATACAGGTATCATGATGTAACACTTACTTCAGACACATGTTCAGTGTTTGCATCTAAAAATATTAAGTTAGAATTCATTGGTGGAAATGAGTGGATTCTCATGGTTCTAGCTGTATGTAATTTGCCTACTGATGTGCAATTTCTTTTTGTAGAGGCCATGTGGACATGCTATGTCAAGTTCTGTCTTGAGAGATATAAGAGGAAGACAAATGTCACTGAACTCAATGAAAAGGTAATGATCCTGGTATTTTATTGGGGTGTCGCAGTGTGAGATTTATATATAATGTTGATTAGAATAGCATGGATTTTCTTGATTTGGGCTGTTTGATTGAAGTTTGATGTTGGTTACACTTTATTTTAAGGTGTCCGTGTTACAGTGTAATTATACAATTAAGTACTGAGTAATAATAATTAACTGCATGTACTTAGGGGTTGGATTAGGGTCAGTTGCATGTTATTATGCATAATGTATACAGTTATTTCTACAGTAACTACATGTAATTTGTAACAAGGACACTGTAAAATAAAGTGTTACTATTATGCTTAATCAGATTTACAAAATGACATCTACAATGTGAACATGAAGTCATTCCCCCTTTACAGGTTCACATCGAGAACTTTAACAATTGGGTATATCAGGCTAAACAATAACCAATACTATAAATTCTTACCTATCATTCTTGAAATTTGTGCATTCCTGTGTCTCAGGAAAATGGCCAAAACCTTTACAGGGGTTCTTATGATAAGCTCAGTTTGAGGTGAATGAATATGAGCCACTGTTTACACCCTGTTTACACCTGGTATCAAGATGCGTTTTGGTTGATCGGATCACAAGTAGACGAGGGAGACATACCCATTTACATCTGGTATTTTAATCTGTCCCTTTTGTCCACCTTCAACCACTTCTGTCCTGATTTCTTCGAGGGGAGGGTCTATGGCTGGGTAAATGTATGGTTTTTTTTCAGATCTTTCAATCTAATGGAAAAAATAAGCTCACTCAATTTACATATGAACATGACCAGAGAAAACAGAAGACCATATGGAGAGCAGTAGCTTTTGTTTCTGCTCTGGCAGCCACAAGACCTTGCCGAACGCGGTGGTTGGTACGTTTATAGCTACTGCTACGTTTTCATCTTCAAACCAAACTTGGGTCTCCAGCCAAATTTTAAATCCTGTCCCTCCCATAATGTTTGCACATTTGGTCAGTAAGCTGTTCGAACACATTCGGCCACGGTACTATTCAAGCGTCTCCACTACAAAAGCAATCCGCAACCTCTGGAAGTGGTCGAAAGTGGCCAAGCTCAAAACGTTTTAGACCCCATTTATACTTGTATTTAGCGTCGTCCAATTGTGATCCGATCGACCAAAACATCTTAACACCAGGTGTAAACAGTGCTTTTGAATAATTTATTATAGAAGTTTATTTTTAATCTTGTTTTTGATTAAATTGCATGTTAATACTTTATAATACACCAACAACCAGTAAGCAATAAAAAAACAGTAAGAAATGTTGTTATTGGTCTCCTGTTACTAATACTAACCTTCTTTTTGCGTTCTTAGACAACAGTGGTCTTGGTATTTGTTGATTTATTGTTTTCTGTTTAAGTGCCTTACTCAATTGTGTGACTTCAACTTTTCAGAGAAAGGAACGATTACTCCAAGTCTTACAGAGTGCTCATGATGCCACGCTTTTGCAAGAGACTTACTACAAGAACTGGGTAATGTACACTTAACATTGGCATCTCACTGAAACACATTCACCTTACATGCCTTACGCAGCATGCAGCAGTTTGTTCAAATGGTGCTGCTGTAATAATATAGGCCACTTCCATCCCCTCAAAAAACAGCTACAGGTCCTGCTGTCATCAGGGGATACAGTATCTGCTACCCAGATCGCCATCACAGCCACTCAGCGCTTCAGCCAATCAGTAGAGATGTGGAGCTTCAGCCTCCAGACATTGGTCCATCTGGAGAGCGCAGAGGCGGGACATCTATTCCAGGAGGCCTTGAAACACGTGAATCCCAAGGTAGCAGTTGTGCCACAGCTGCCTCTAAGTGGGACATCTTCCTGCAACAGCAGATTTGCCCTAATTAGTGCACTTTTTCTTTAATATATTTTAATTATAATTGGATAACAATACTATACATTTACTATACAATACGTTACATTTATCCATTTGGATTTTATTCAAATTGACTTAAATTATATTTAATGCATGCATTTTATCAGTTAATGCATTCCCTGGGAATTGAACTCTTAAACTTGGTGTGACTATTACCATGCTCTGTTTGAGCTACAGTAATGCCTATATATAACTTTAGTCAAGTGATGAGAGTCATCCTCTTCTAGGATAACTCGGGTTTGCACATTAATTTGTCCTTGGCATTCTTTCGTCAACCAGCTAGTGAGAAGTAGCGTGTGTGCAGGATTATGAAGCCTTTAGTTACATAACCCCACAAAGAGGCCGTTATCCAACCACATGGGAACATGAGGCTATAGAGTAATATCAGCATGCACAATTACCCAGTTTCATTTCTCATTCCTTCATGTCTTGGTGTTTGTTTTGTCCAAACAAAATGATTGTATCAGTTTCTTACAGAATTAGAGGTTTTAAGGTGGAAAGTAGTGAGGGAAGTCATCACTATTGTGTAATGTAATATAATACGGTGGGGGTCCAAAAGACTTGTTGCAGTAGTGCAAATGCTCTTATTTGCATGAATTATATTATCACCATTGTACATTGGAACATTGAGGAAACAGAATTTTTGTACAAATGGGTCAGTGTCACAAAATTTCTTATATTTATTAAGTCAAATCCCTTGCAATATTCAAAAAGCATTTAAAAACGTGCCTCTTCTGTAAGCAGAAGGCTTTGTTTATTGTTGGTGGTACTTGTGTTATTGCCTCCTTAAAGGAGAACTCCGGTGAATTTTTAAGTTAATCTTGATCGTTTTACCTTTGTGAGTACTGTCTATAGAAAAAAAAACGAACCGGATTGGTGCTTGCAACGCGGAGCTGTTACAGTTAATGCCCAGAGCTCCCGTTCAGCTAAAACGGCAGTTATGGGGGCATAAACCTAAAGAGTGTCTTTGTGCCTCTTAACAGACACAAAATGCAATTAAAATGTCTGTCCAACATGAACAGGGCCCTTACATGACAACAAGATGCGTTTAGCAACTTAGCCATTGTTTAAACTCACCTAAATAGTGTTTTAGACGGCTAGCTGTAGTCTCGCGCTGAAGTCCCGTGGGAACTCAGTTGTAGCCGGAACACGACACTGCAGCTGATTTCATTGGCTTAGGTTACAGTGACGGGTAGGTTTAGGGATCAGTGTTTGGTGTAGGCAATCTGTAATTAACATGACTAATGAAAAGCTTAGAATCAGCTGCAGGGCGGGATT
This sequence comes from Leuciscus leuciscus, assembly GCF_965113295.1. NCBI lineage: Eukaryota > Metazoa > Chordata > Actinopteri > Cypriniformes > Leuciscidae > Leuciscus > Leuciscus leuciscus. The sequence goes on from NC_138738.1 coordinate 22,631,277, forward strand.
TCCGCTCAAGTGGTTTGGGGAAAAAAAATCACGCGCACGTACTATTTACCTTTTTCTGGCTACAACTGAGTTCCCACGGGACTTCAGCGCGAAGACTACAGCTAGCCGTCTAAAACACTATTTAGGTGAGTTTAAACAATGGCTAAGTTGCTAAACGCATCTTGTTGTCATGTAAGGGCCCTGTTCATGTTGGACAGACATTTTAATTGCATTTTGTGTCTGTTAAGAGGCACAAAGACACTCTTTAGGTTTATGCCCCCATAACTGCCGTTTTAGCTGAACGGGAGCTCTGGGCATTAACTGTAACAGCTCCGCGTTGCAAGCACCAATCCGGTTAGTTTTTTTTTTCTATAGACCGTACTCACAAAGGTAAAACGATCAAGATTAACTTAAAAATTCACCGGAGTTCTCCTTTTAGATGAATTGCTTGGTGTCTCATTTGTAAGTCACTTTGGATAAGTGTCTGCTAAATAAGTAATTGTAAATTTGTATTTGACTAAATAAATCATTTTACGCCTTTTTTCAAAATCCTAAAATCTTCAGTGTTTTTCATTTAAACCTACAAATATTTTAACTGTGTACCCAATGATATCTCTTTTTATATTTAATTATTGTATAATGTGTTCTACAGGAAAGTCTGGCATTATGGCAGCTGCAGGCAGATTGGAGCATGACCTCACAGACACCAGAGGAAACTGAGACCTTTTTTCAGGTGGGACATGACATAAAAAAACAATTTAACACTAAAACTCATCCAAGATCGGTCGATGATGGTGAATATAAAGGCATTCTGATCATTTGATTTTTTAATTTTTGTAATTTTTGTCCAGATTACATGTTGAATTTGAGTTCTAATGCAGTCCACAGTGTTAATATATCAAATGTAATTAAATTGCTCCTGATTCTATACTTGCAGAAAGGCCTACTGTCCCCAGTACCTGCAGTGTCAGCTGCTATGAAGGAAAAATACCTTGATTGGTCATACAAAACTGGTAGTTACAAAAGGGCTAGAAAAACATTCACAAGGTACACATCAAATGTGCTCTAAGGTTATTTCTTTCTGTATATACAGTGGGACACTAAAGGCTAAGGCCGTAAGTAAAAATGCTTATACTTTACATTGTTTTAATGGAATTTTAAATTCAATAGAATTATTTTCATTGGCATTTTAAATATTTCTATTTTCTATTGACATGCCGTATTCCCTTTATTGCTTTTACTCCTTTGTTTTAAATTAATTTAGCAGATACCATACCTCTATATAAAAAAGCAACTTAGAAATGAGGAAAAGAATAATCAAATCCTGAAACATTATTTTCAGTACGGTTTTAGGCTTTTGGAACCCACTGTATATCTACAAATGAGAAATAAGCCATTTGAAAACAACCCCTTCTTTTACTTCTTGGGTTTCAGTTTACATGAACACAGACCCTTCACTAAGGCATTCTTCCTGATGATGATTCAGATCGAGAAAGAGCAGGTAAAAGTGATGTAGCACCCAGTGACGGGGTGTCGAAAATTCCTATTAACCAGTAGACTTGTATTTAAACACATACAGTGTATTGCTGATCTGTATTATTCTCTCAGGTGACACCAAAGATGAGTAATCTGAGAGATTACTATGAGCGAGCTCTTCGTGAGTTCGGCTCCTCTGATGAAGGTGAGTGTGAGTCGGTGCTTTTTATCCTTTTAAGAGGCAACTCTCTTTCATACTTTAATATATTACACTGAGTAACAACAACTATTTGATGTTTTAGATCTGTGGATGGACTACATCAAGGAAGAGTTAGCTAGGCATGGAAACCCAGAGAACTGTGGGAAGCTCCACTGGAGGGCTGTTAAAACCCTGGAGGGTGAAAGTGTTGAGCGTTTTACCACAAAATACACACTGCTGCAGACCGGGAACATTTAAAACCAGCATGAATCTTTAACGTGTCTGTGTTGATCATATTTGGAGCACACATTGACTGATAGCCTCAGGAGTTTCCCTTTGAAAAGCCTAATTGTTGAAAACATTGAAGTTCCATTTATCTTTTTGATATTTTTTTAAACATGCTGGCATTTGATCTTTCCATGTTGTTCCAGAAATAAACATTTTATTATGACAATGTTATTGTCTTTAAATGTTAAATAAATTCTTTGTTGTATTTTGGCAAACCCTAGCTTACACCAGCACACCAAATAAAACAAAAGTTCTATACAAAAAACATTACTGTGGTGAAATGTTGTAGCCTGTAGGTAGCATCAATTCAGAATACGCTTGACATTTTTTGCATTATAAAGCTAGACATTCATTTTGCTATTACAGAGCTAGTGTAACAAGTACCACTTCAGGAAAAAAAAGTTAAATCTATAAAACACAATGGCGGAGCATTAACTGATTTCACATTTAAAATAAAGTAAAAACTCCTTAAGCATGACAAGTAATAGTAGTTAATACACTGATAAAATTGTCAAGTTAACTACATCAGCCTTTCTTTAGTGATTAAGGACACTTCAAGTTGTGAAATCAAGAGTTTAATCGATGTCACTGATTTTTACTAATAAATTACCATGGAGCTGAGAAATAAACTGTTTGACATTATAGGTTAACAGTTATAATTTGCCATTGGCAAAAGTTGAATGTGTTGTTTAAAAGTAAGCTAGACACAAAAGCTGACTCCATTGAAGATGGCAGCAAACAGGTTGATAAGCCTGCTAATCCACTAGGTTGTTGTGTTTGTTCAGCTTTCACCAAGCTTGTGTAGAGAAACCATGGTCAGGTAGCATCTCTGAATCCTTTCCTCTGTGGTAGCCATGAACAACCTATAAAATCCATAATGGGAATCCATGGTGGAAGCCTATTTTTTTTTTATCAAGAAACATGCTTGTTTTGCTTTACCAGATTACTCAGAATCGCATCAACTGATAAAGCAGCAACATTTTAATGAGTTAGGAGTAACTAAAGTTTAGTAGGTTATTAATTGGGTAAAAGTCAGACATGTTAAAATCCCTTTAAGGTGAGCAGAACAGCTTGACACCAACATTCACTGCTGTAGTGTATCTGGCTTGACTAGTCCTGAGTCAGTTCTTCCTTAGCAGAATGTAGGTGAAAAGAGCCACAAGTGCAGCCGACAGAAGGCCGATGACACACTGGTGGATGGTTATAACACTCTCCAAAGAGTGAATGCGCTCTTCCATGGCACTGGTGTGGATGTAGTCATAGATTGAAGCCCCGATGCTCCACACCGCCCAAACTGCATCCACCAACGCCCTCATTGTGGGAGACACCATTGAGTGTGTGACTGCCCCTCAGTTTGGGAATCCTCACAGCAGCACTCACTCACCCCGCCCCCCCTGAGGGATAAACAGAGACAAGAATTGGTACAGCATGGCAAAGCCTGAACAGCAAAGAGTATTTACACAAGACAGTATGCTTGACCACTTTTTTATTATTTTAGAAAAACACCTGGGTGCATGGTAAAATGAAAACATACACTCAGACTAAAGTAGCAACATTGTGTATAATCTATATACTGTACACATTTAATGTTGTATGCAGCTTCTATTGTAATACTTCTTTATTGCATCAATCAAAATTAAATTTGTCATAATTTACTCACCTACAAGTCATTCCAAACCATTTTCTTTCATCTGTAGAACATAAAATGAGCAAATTTAGAAAGGTATTCTTTTGTTTCATTTTTTTTTTTTTTTTTTTTTTCATACAGTGGAAGACAATGGTCACCAACCGGTTTGGTTAACAACATTCATCAAAATAAAATGTTGTGTTCCACAAAAGAAAGTCATACAGGTTTGGAACAATGACAGAATTTTCATTTGGGTGAACTTGAACTATTCCTTTAACTTCAATCACATTGAGCATGTGACCAAAAAACTTAAAATAAAGTTTTGGTTGTTGTACACATATGTATCCACAAATGAACACAACTTCTCCACACCAAACTAAAGCACTTTAAAACCTATCTATGTACACTTTCATTTGGTCTCTCTGGAACGAGACCCTTTTGTAAAATACCATTGAAGGGCAACTGCCAACAACAAGATGCTGTTTCACTCTTATTTTCTGTGAATTTGCATATGCCATATGCAGTTGCTATTATTATGAAACAGAACAAGTGTGCAGTGTCTTCACTCACCCCTGGTTTATACAGTAATACCTTTACTATTCAATGGAAAATAATCAAAACAATGCACTTTCAAATTCAATGAGATGACGTTTCATTATTATGTGTTTGCTTGTAATAGTGAAATCATTTGCTACTGTATTGTCCAGTCCAGTCTGGCCACTGACTGAATGAGCCAAGATTCATCTCACAGCCCCTCATGTTTACATATGCAATATAAGCATGGCATGACATCCTTCACAACAATAGCAACAGTGTAACACAAGTTTGAGCCCAATTCAAAAGCTAGTACCTCTGCCGACTCAACATCAATTAAAAAAGCTACGAGGAACTGTATCTAACTTGCACTGATGTAATACTACAGGCCATTATTGCTCAACTCACTAGGCCGATCATATATCTCCTTATGGGCAAAATAATCATCCCTGCTGAATAAAATGCACTATGTGTGGTTTAGTGTCAGAGAGTTTCTGAAGCATCCGGATTAAAGACTTTAGGAAATGATGAGAGGCGATGAGAGGCGATGAAAACATGATCATCAGCTGACATCCCTGCTCTGACAAACAGCGTGATGAACAATGATAAAGACTCACCGATGGATCGCCGAAGTTAGCTGAATAACAAATGCAATGTGAATGATCATTCGTACAGTTGAATATTTTGTGAAAATATCACGGGCCGTATCGTATGACGCTCTCGATACCGCGAGCCCGAAGCGGCTCCCGTGATGACGACATACGTGAAGGGCGTGTCTTCTATTGAGGATTGTTCAATGTATCAAATCAACTGTTGAGGACAAAACCATGTCTCTTTAAATATTATGTGGGGGGAAAAATACGTCAACTACAGAAAGATCAAAAAAAAAAAAAAAAAAATCTTGCAAGCAGAATATTGGTATTTTAGCATTTTAAAATATTTTTTACGCATGTATGTTCTTTTTACTATACTGTAAACTTATTACAAATAAGAGGATAAAAACAATGCTTGTTATAATTTCTTACACAACTACAGTCGTTAAAAAGTAGGACAATTCGAATGTTTAGGGTGTATATTAATGTGTCACCACAGGGAGCCGCTCCACACTGCAATAGTCCAATCTATCCAAATAATAGATTGACAATAGACAATAATTGACAATAATAGACAATAAACCACAGTCTCTTCATCAAACCGTAATGCCTCGCAACTAAAGAAAAAAACATACATTTAAGGTGATGATATACTGGGTAACTTTTTGAGTATTGTTGCTGGGCAGTGTTGCCGTCAACGGGCAAACAGGTGAGACACAGGGGAGGGCCCACCGAAGAATCCCGATTTTGCCCATTCTCAATGGGAAAGTGCCCAAGGAACATTGCTCAAAAAAGTTGCCCCGTGTATCATCATCTTTACAGTCTGTTGCCAAATTATAGGATACACAGACATTAAATAACTTTTCACATAGAGTCGGTATAATGGAATGTATCAATTGTTCTAATTATTATTTTACCAAAATGATTATGAGCCGGTTTTTAAGAAAAATAAGAATTAGAACAATTAATTAACACTTTAGTTTAGGGTCCAATTCTCGACTAGTTATACACATTAGCATGCATGATATAGTAGGTCTACTTATAAAGCACATATTAATGCCTTAATTATTCTGCATAATCAAACCTACATCCCTTACCCGATAAAATTAACAACTAGCCTACCTAACTATTAATGAGCACTAATTAAGAGTTTATTGAGGCAAAAGTCGTAGTTCAAAGTGAGAAATTAACCATCATTTTTAATGGAACTGGGTTTGAATGAGAATGAACCGAACAAAAACAATTATCCTGGATAATTTATCATTTACATTACTATTATTGCAATGTGTTTTGATGTTGATGCATGCAGGGTTAGTGATTTTAGTGATTTTACTCCTATCAGTCATTTGATCAACATAAAGGACATCATCATTTATTATGACAGATCTATTGCATTCATCAACAGTTCCGCACCAGGCTGATGCAGTCACATCAACGATCCAATTCTGGGAGGTCCCGGGCGCGGATACACACAACCTACTACGATGAAGTACTGGCTTTTGAATATTAATTAGGTTGAGTGACGTTAATCTAGTAGGCCAAAACAGCAGGCGGTTTAACCAAAATACGAGGATTAATTGGGGTACGTGAATGGACACTCCAGGGGGGTTACTAAGCAACGTCAGCCTGGCTTAAATTAATATTCATGAGCTAAGCCTTCACCATAGTAGGACTCACTGATTCTAGACCCAGACACAATTCATCCCGCATGTTGTCGAAGGAACCAGTCGGTGGCGCTTCAGCGCAACATGTACAAATATGATAGGCTATGTGTGTGCAGCCAGATGGATAATTCATTAATATCGAGCACATGGGGTCGCTCTGGCAGAAACAGCATACATGGAGAATTTCAAAAGGCTTGCGCAGTAAACGAGGCTCACTGTTCCACCGCGTAATATTGACTTTTTCCCTTCGTCCACTTTTGCGCAAAGGGAGAATGTTGTAAGCGGTCCCTGTGGATATACTGTGTCTTCATGAGGAGTTGAGCGCAAATAAGGGGGCGGGTGATGATAATGTGTGAAGAGTGGCAGCAACTTCTCACTGCACGGCAACATTTTTCGTTCTTCTTCAGGCGACATGCCTCTTCTTTCTAAAGAAGCTCCGTGGAGGAAGGCTGGTGGTGGACATGGTGAAAATGACAGGTAAAAAAGTGAGACCCTGGTATTTGGATAGACTCGCTCTTCACTGAACGCGTTCCGTGTCGTTGTTTCTCATGTCATGTGCGATGGGATGATCGCGTTTCCGAGATTATCAACTGCAAATGCCATAGATTAACACAGACTAATACACTTTTAACGCATGATCACGCAACCTGCAGCAGAATTCAGCAACAATTGATAGTGTGTCAGAGGCTGGGTCTTTGCGGGCAAGGTGAGTTTTCCTTTTATTCAACTGGCCTACAAAGTCCCAGTTTTCGGCCCATGTGACCATCTCTGTCAATTGACCGTGCTGAATATATATGTGTGTGTAGGCTATATATAGTGGAGTTTATCTCCAGTAGGCTACTGATAATAACAAAGTGATGAAATATAATAGATTAGTTCAAGTTCTTGTTCAGGTAATTCTCTTCGATATTCTGTTATTTCTTTTTTTGTCATTATGGGATCGCTGACGTCATACAAATGTAAAAATTTCTGTTCTTCACAAACCCTTTTCAAACTTTCTTAAACCTTTTATTTTCATTTTTGATTTAAATGTATAATTATTTATAGCCTACATTTAAACATTTAAAATCGGACTATTTATACATAGAATTGAAAACGAATATAATTTTAAAATATAAATATAGTAGAATAATCTAAAATTATCTTAAGCAGTTTTACAGTAGCCTATCTGTTAACTATCTTATAAAAGTACTATGTGTAGTAAAGCGCTTTGAAAACATTTGACAGTACGGAGTACTAAAATATAGCAAAAAATAAATAAATAAATAAATAAATAAATATATATATATATATATATATATATATATATATATATATAATAAAATAAAAAGGATGATTGATACAGAAGATATTTTACTCTGCGGGTTTGTATTTGTGAACTTGTATTATGCATTATGAATATTAAAATTAAATATTTGATATACTTTTGTTAATAACTAGTAACTTAGAGTCATATTACGTAATATTTTTTCTTTTGTTATTTTTATCATTTCAAAATGTTAGTGAACATTGAAGTGTTACAAGCTTTACAATCAAAACATTTAGAAAATTTAAAAATACAAACAAATTATTATCTTCAAAAGTTTTTAGAAGTTGAGCCTTTTTGTTTACTAAAATAAATTATGTACAATCTTTGAAAACACTGAATAAAATTCTGTTTTTTAACTTTCACATGAAAAAATACTGAGTTCAAGGACAATTAAAATACATTAAAAATCATAAACTTCATTGGTTTCTGAGAAGATAAAAGTATGTCAGATTTCACTATAGGGAGTGGCAGAGGCAGGTTAAAAGAAGCTTTGTTAGTGTGTATGAATTCTGCAATAGCTTCCATGCATGTCTGAAATAGGTTTTCATATTAAGCAGTTCTCAAAGCTACTTGCCAATAGTTTCCCAAAGGATATTGTTCTGGCTCAGTCACACATCTTGACAGTTGCAAAGGCCTGTACTCATTGTAAACTAACCTCTTCCAATGCAGCACATGAAAAGCTACAAGAATAATAATTTATAGAATAGTTTATTGAAAGTTATTTTATTAGATGCAATGCTATTTGTTTCCTATTTAAACACATTAAAATATCTAATTTGCTCTCTCTCACCTCACTATCTAATGTAGGAATTAAAAACACCCTTAATGTCATAATATGCTAGTTAAAACATTTTACAATCAATTTACATATTTAGTTATTTTCCCATTCACCAATGATTGCCGTTTCACTGAAACACACTGGAGTTTGTATTAAGCAACTGCTTTGAATTCTTACAATCCAGCTTTAAAGTTAGAGCTCTATTTTATTTGCATAATTTAAACAGAACAAGCATGTCACGCAAAGTTCTGTACTGTGAAAAATCTGCCTGAATGTTCAAGAGATAATTGTAATTTGTAAATTAATGTTTTCTAATGTTCAGGTTAAACATTTTTGCCTCAGTTGGAAATTGGACACAGTTCGTCATTTGAAATAGTTTGGTCATTTAATGCATTCTAATAATAAGGGTATGACATTACGGTTGGCCTTCGTTCAGGGAGAGGAGGGATATTATAGTCAAGACTGACCTTTAGTTTGGTTTCCTCAGAGTCTTTAGAACCATGGTATAAACCTTAAACGTTCTTGAACAGCAGGCAGTTCCCGGACAAAAAAACTGTGAATAAGTCAGCAAGAAAAGTGAGGGACTTTTAGGGGCAGCTGTGTTATACTGACCCAGTCATAATGCCCCTAAAAATCCTTATTACTCTTGCAATGCTCAGCGATGAACTGCTCTTAAATCAGTCATAACACAACCGCTCCCTCAGGATCTGTAATATAGTCATTAGCCTCAAAATGTGCTTTCCTTATGGACATCTTCCTTTAGAGAAGAGTGTTTAGAGAATCTGAGGTTTGTTACTACAATTGGTTATGCTTCAGCTACTAAAAATGTTTCCCATGTGCAATAAAAACCAGATCCCAGTGCTTTAGATCTGTTGCGCATTCAAATCAGCAACTCTTATGTCAAATATATCTGCTTCTCTCATTCACGTCACACTTTGACACCTTGGCATAGGGCCATCCGTTTTCTCCTAGGCAAGCAGTGAGGGGAATTTTTAATGTGAACGGGGAAAACCAGTGGTGTTGCTTAGAACGTACGCGCATTTCTAACCGATTGTTCTTCTGCTGTTTGATCCATACAGGAAAAGAGAGAGAGAGAGCGAGAGCGAGAGTGACGGGTAGAAAGTGGCAGAAGAGTAACTGAAAAATAATTAGTGAGAGAAATAAAGGGTGGGAAAGAGAGAAAAGAGACAGACAGCATGCTTGGAGCAAGAGAAATAAAGCTAGCTGATGACTCAGGCTCATACGCTTCGTATGTAGGGAGGAGGGAGGGATGTAGTGGGGGATGAGGAAGGGAGGGAGGGAGAAATGACTCATCAGAGCATGTGGAATCTCATATGGCTATCACAGGATCGAGGTTCTCTCTTTCTCCTCAATGCTGCCTGCCTGTTCATGACTCTGTCTGAGGTAAGTGAAGACTGCCCACTCTGTCTGTCTCCAGCAACAGTCTGTATCCACAGGGAACAGCCAATTGCAATGCACAATCCTCCATAGCTGCTGGCCTTTTGGAGAGTCTGGCAGAAAAAAAACACACCTTAGAATTAGACCATATTGAATGGGCTCAAGTAGATGTTTAGTCATTATAAAACTGCATCTACAAAATGTAGTGCAAGGCCCCCCTAAATACACATACAGTCAGTGGTCCCAAAAATAGTTTGGACACTTCAGAATGTGACGATAGCTATGTTTCCAAAGTTGCTAATTTAACTTTATCTTAACAAAACTGGAATATCACATAGAACATTTGCGAATAAAGCAGCGTTTCCATCCCATCTTTTCAAGAGAACCAATTTGTCACTTCACTTCCTGGGAAATTGGCGCAAAATATCTGTACTAAAAATGGAAGTTGCTGCAATCAGGGAAGCCACTCTGGCTCTTATTTCCTACATCATAAATAAATCATAATACCAAATTATTCTGATGACAGACATTGGCGTTGGCATTTCAGAATGATCAAACCAACATTTGAGAATCTGTGCAATGAAATTGGACCGTTGGTTAGTCCAGTTATCCAATCACATCCAAGTCACATGAGTTTTTTGTCACATTTATTCGGTAAATGTGTTTCCATCGTAGTTTTTGCGCATGCCTTCTTATTGGATAAAATATATATCTGCCTCAATTAAGCACATATGTTTTTTTTATGCACATTTTTAGAATTTATACTCGTCTTGAAGTTTCCATCCATGCGATATCCCAAAATGTGCATAAAAATTGGTCAATGGAAATAGCTAATGAATGAATTTCACTTTTCTGAACCATTTTTGCAATGACTAATAAGCAACTGGTATCAAAGTGATTGGCTGCTTCTGAAAGTTTATACAGCTGACTCGCTGCTCTATCAGGCAAGGACTTTGCGGTGTTTGCACATGAAAGTACCTTCCAATTTTAGACAGGTTTCTGAGGCCCTGTTTCCACCTAGTATTAGACTGTGTTTTCAGTGGTCCGATCACAAGTGGTCAGCCTAAACACATTACAGTTCACACCTGGTCTTAACATGTGTTTTAAATGCATCTCCTGTGGCCACTTGTGTTTGGTTTTTGTCTAGACCCTCCCCTCTTATTTCATCACACTTTACATCATTTTCACATTAGTGCCAAGTGCGGCACACAAAAATTATTGAATGAATGAAGCCATTACACTGCTTATGAGCAAGCAGTAAAGGAAGCGAATGGAAAGGATACAAATGGTAACACCGATTTTATACGTAATCCATGCGTTTTCCCACAACATAGCGAAGTTTGAATCAGTTGTTTTGGTGCACTTTCAAAACGCATCCCATTACATTCTTTTGTGGCTGTTAAAAAATTCATTTGACCACATTAGTATCTACACTAAGAAAGCAGTCTGGTTAAATGCGTTTCCAACTGGAAAGTGGACCAGAACAAAGCTTTTTAGACCCCATTTACTTGCATTTACTCTAAGCTCTTACAAAAAAAGTTGAAAGGAGCTTTGGCGATAACTAAGCAAATATTTAATTACTATAATAGTGTGTGTGTGTGTGTGTGTGTGTGTGTGTGTGTGTGTGTGTGTGTGTGTGTGTGTGTGTGTGTGTGTGTGTGTGTGTGTGTGTGTGTGTGTGTGCAAAAAACTCCAGGGCAAAAAAAAAAAGGCCACGCCCAAAATGGCTGAACACTAAGCTTTTAATTGTCTTAACCACAAATTATTGGTCAAGAAATGTAGCATTTAAAGCTGCAGTCCGTAGTTTTTCCTCTTTGTCGCCATCTCTGCAATTGCAGTTATTCGCGGAATTATCAACTTTACGTGGGTTGTGCCTCGGCACGGCACAGCGCGGATCAATCCAATGTTTTGAGGAGAATGTGCGGCTGTCAGTCACCGCGCCGGTGTGGATACTGGCATTCGCAATCACAGATTCTACTTTTTGGAAGTATGACCAACATAAGAATTTTCACCGGAAAATAAAAAATAAAATAAAAGTTAGTAACATCCACTTTTGTTCTGACCAACTAAGGGAAAAAGCATTGCAATAAATCACGCTGATTAAATCTAATGATCGCTTATATCACGTCAAACCGTGCAAATTATACTTTGTTCTTGTTAATGTTAACAACATCAGCATTGCGTGACTACATTTAATGCCCTTCTGATATTTATCCTTGTTTTCACATGGGCCCGGTTGCAGTCTCTTTTTTAGTAGCCACTCCGAAGTCCGAAGTCTTTTGCATTTTACAATGGGTGAATCTCCAGTTGTCACTGTTGATTGTCGTTTGAACCTTTCTGGATCCGCCATCAAATTGATAAGTTTAATTATATCAAAGTGCTGCGAGAAAAGGCTATAAATCTCCACCTCCAACATCCTCACACGCAATATAGCCTACTAGCCACCTGGACACCTGCTTTATGTGTACAGATGTGACGTAATGACACAAAGACATGCTTGAATTTCCCACGGAAATCCACCAGTCCCACTGGAATTAAAAACATTATTACAAGCTTACCATTTAGAATCGAGCTATAAGGCAAGCAGAGAGTTTTGAACACTGGCTGGTTATGTACTTGCTCAAAAATTTATTTGGGATAATTTTTTACCCAAAAAAGTTACAGACTGCAGCTTTAAGCAAATGGACCACTTAACGGATGGATGTTTTAGAAAAACATCAAAGACAGAATGAAGATTTTGGCAGAATATGGGAAGTTTGATTCAGTGTGAATCAGCAGAGTTGTGTGGAGTAATGAATCACAATGAAACACGAGTTGCATAGTGATGATCCAGAGGGTGTCTTCGATGATCTGGTGATAAGTGTAATAATAAATGCATCTCTATTCTCTATCACAGCAAAGCATGAAAGAAGAGGTGTCATTGTGGGAGCCTTTTTAGCTGCTGGTATTGGTGAGCTACTTCACTGTGAAAAGTACGGGAAAATATTGCACAATGGCTTGCTTCCCACACATGAAAAGTTCATGCAAATTGCCCATATTGCAAAGACAAGCAAGAAATGAGTTAAGAACAAGTCCATCAGGCTCATGTTTTGGCCAGGTCAGAGTCCAGATTTGAAGACTATAGTGAATATTTGGTCTCACATTAAACTCAAACGAACTGGGAGACATTTTTCAACGACTCATGAACTGTTTGAAGCCATCAACAATGAGTGGAACAACACTGAGTCTTCTTCCTGTAAAAAGCTGTCCGCAAGTTTACCCAAAAGGCTTAAACATTTAAAGAAAACAATAGGCAAGGCTATTGAGTTACCTACAGTATTTGTGCAATTCTTGCTCATTTTCTGACCAGTGATTTGTGATTAAAATGGTAAAGACCACTACAAGACCACTAAGTTTTTTGCCATTTTGCCATTTTCTTTTTTTCGCCCAGAAGTGTGCACTACTGGTCAAAAGTTTGGAATAATTTGGAATAAGATTTGTTAATGTTTTTAGAAAAAGTCTGAAATACTTATGCATTTCTGTAGAAGGGCTGAATTAATTTATACTGCTCCAGATGTGTGTCCACGGTTTGCTGTGTGTGTGTGTGTGTGTGTGTGTGTGTGTGTGTGTGTGTGTGTGTGTGTGTGTGTGTGTGTGTGTGTGTGTGTGTGTGTGTGTGTGTGTGTGTGTGTGTGTGTGTGTGTGTGTGTGTGTGTGTGTGTGTGCGTGTGTGTGTGTGTGTGTGTGTTCACTATATACTCCTAATGTGTGCACTAGGTTGGATGGGTTAAATCATACAGGACAAATTGCGAGTATGGGTTACCATACTTGGCCTTCACATCATGTCACTCACTATTTCACTATTTGTTCAGATATCCAGTGAAAACAGTAATATTATGAATTATAAATTTTTATTAGAATTAGAATTTTCAGCAGCTTGTACTCCAGTCATCAGTGTCATATGGCCCTTCAGAAATCATTCTAACGTGCTGTTTTGGTGCTAAAGAAACATTTTTTTTTATTATCAATGTTGAAACCTATTTTTGCTGCCTTTTCTGTGAAAAACATACACTACTATTTAAATGTTTGGGGTAAGTAATTTTTATTTTATTTATTTTATTTATTTTTAAGAAAGAAATTTAATGACTTTTGAATACTGAAATGAAAGAGTACTTTTTTGCAGCAAGGATGCATTCAATTGATCAAAAGTGACCGAAAAGGCACTTGTAATGTGACAAAAGATTTCTATTTCAAATAAATGCTGTTTTGACCTTTTGATTCATCAAAGAATCTTGAACAAAATGTATCATGGTTTCCACAAAAATATTAATCAGCAAAACAGTTTTCAACATTGAATATACCAGAACCATTATTAATAATTGAGGACCAATAATAACTGATAATAAATTAATTATATCTTAAAATACATTAAACATTTTAAATTGTAGTAATATTTCATAAGATTACTGATACTGTATTTTTTTTTAATCAAAATAAATGCAGCCTTGGTGAACATAAGAGACTTCAAAACCATTACAAAAAAAATATTAATAGTTCCAAACCTTTGACCCGTAGTGTATATATATTTATACTATGCAGTCATCTGTGTCAAAACTCAAAAGATTGCCCTGATTAAAACTGCGTTTCGGTTCTCACGTTTGTAAAGGTAACTGCACACTTTCAGTGCACAGGTGAATCTGAGGGAGTTTGATGAGTCACTACTGGAATAGGACACACCCTATTAACAAGTGTCAACTCCAAACATCTCCTTGGGTTCTGCAGTTATGGGTGTGGGATCCACACAAAATGTATAAAGGCAGCAGCAACCACCCCCACCCCCAACACTCCTCGGTCCCCTCCAGGCTAAACTTACCCGACCTGATTTCTGCAGCCACCTTCCAATATAAAAGTTGGGAAACGCATAGTTGAACACCCTCCAGAGCAAATATGTCAATGCTTGTTGTATCCTTGTAAAGGGTGGGAAGGTATTAATATAAATAATATGTGCATTCTCTTTCATTCTAAACTTGATTTAGTGTCATTGGTGTTTATCCTCTCCAACAGTAAACTTAGCATGAACTAATATGGCTGTGCACTACTATTAGAACAAGTCTTGTGCATTAGCGTTTCTCAGTGTGACTGAATGGAAGGGAGGAGGGAAGGTTAAATAAACAGCTCACCGAAATCCCCGTCTTGGCTCTTGGCAAATACAACTTTTTTGAATTGGCATGATTGTATATTTGATTTATGGTCAGCATGAGGATTATTATATGGGATATATGCATAATATTCTCAAAATGAGAGCTCAAATGTTGTCTTGTTTACGCACAGTGATTCATGGTTAATTGCCACGGCTTTTTGCATGATGAAATCAGGATTAACCTGTATCCTGAAAAGCTTATTTCGCAGGAGATCAATTCACTTATGTGTAATATCACTGATATATAAATGAATTACTTGATAGACACAGGGGTTTCATCCTGAAGCTTGCAGTTGTACTGTGGAGAGGCTGCTAATTAATGTTTCTAATAAATCCACAGACAAGTATTAAATGAATATAATATAATCGAAATTACTAAGTGTCCATATATTAACACTTTATGTTTCTGTGTATACTGTGTAGCATATAGCAACATAACTTTTCATTCCTGTTATTCAGGGGGGGGAAAGTGCATACAATTTGGAATTAACATGCAGAACCTCTCGAATTGTGCAATTAAGCACTTGTCTTCTACATTTTTGTTTAGCTAATGAATTGAACATATGAATTTTGCGAGATGATATATCTGTAACACAATAACTGCAGTAATGTATTTCCTCATTGAAGGTTTTTCAGTTATACATTTTAATACACATTTATTTAATTATTTAGGTACGTTGAAGTGTTTATAATAATAATACATGATAATTACATCTCTGCATAAATGGCAGGCCAACACAATTATGTGTTTTTATTTATGTTTCATGTTTACCAGAAAAATCTACAATGTTCTGTAGAAGGGCAAGAGAACAGCAACATTGGCTCAGTGAGATTGGCAGGCTTTTATGAAAATATTGAAGGATAAAATAAATTACTTAATTTGTGTTTAAATGAATTGTGTGAATTCTTAAAAGAATCATGAATTAGAAGGAGGCATTTATACTTACAAAACTAGTCTATTTAAGAAAACCTATTCAGTTGTAGTACCTAATTTCCCAACATTTACCACAAAAATGTGCTCTAAAATGTCTGATATTTTATGTCTAAAAATCTAAAATAATATTTCATAATTAGATATATTGCATACCAAAGAGCGTTAATAGACCTCACCCAAGTTGAATGATAACTTAGGTTTTAAAATCATACATCTTATAACATAAGCAGATACAATTCTTATTATAAATGTAAATGGAGAACCTTGAAGAACTAATAATGGCATTTTCAGAGGGACCTGCGTGACTTTGTATAATTTTTTTGTGATCTGTAACCATTATGTTTTTCTGCAGAACAGATGGGGCCCGTGAGCCCCAGGTGAGCCAGAAGGTGTGAGCGTTCTGTGCCAGAGTCACCAACTTGAGAAGCAAAGAGTGAGTTTACCATGACTGTCCCATGCAGTGAACCTACAAATAGTCAATAGCACTGAAATATGGGCCCCGCCACAAAGCTGTGTGAGGGGAACCTCCACTTAAATATGGGGGAACATTTTACTGACGTAAATGAACCAGCCAAACAAGGCAAGTTATACAAACCTTAATTTTCATGCCAAACAAAACAAAATGTTGCTATTTGAATATCCAGGCCTGTTAGGCTTTGTTATAAATTCACAGTCGAAACCATAAAGGTTTGATGAGATTGGCGTGGGTGAGGATTGATCGTTTCTGGGAGGTGAGTGGAAGATTTCCTGAAAACTAAGAATCCTTGACCCATAACCCTTTCACCCACTCGTTTAGACCAGTCACATGCATATGTTCACGCACACACACACACACAGACAGACACACACACACACACACACACACACACACACACACACACACACACACACTCTAATTTAAAGGAATTTTACAAAAATGCATGCAATGCCTCTCCCCCTCTCTCCTCCGGCACACCCTTATTATGTGTACCAAAGACTACGACACCCAAAGGAGTATCTTAGTACATGTAAAAAAAAAAATATATATAAAAAAAAAACGTTGAATCTTCCGATTATGAACAAACTAGGGCCTCGTTTGATAAGTAGACTAGGAACTTAACAAAATATTTGTTGTATACTGTGACTCTAAAGCTGATCAAAAGGAAGTTATTTTCACATCTTTAACATTTTCTTATTTGATGCTGCATAGGAATTATCTTGTTTATTCAGTTGTTGATGTTGCTAATGTTCTCACACATTCTTTCTCTCTCTGTCTTCTGTGATGGGTAGGTTTAGGGTTAGGGGATAGAAAATGCAGCTTGTACAGTTTGAAAATCATTATTTCAATGGAATGTCTCCATAAAACATGAAAACCCCAAATTTGTGTGTGCGCGTGTCTTCTTAACACATTAACAAACATACAGACATCTTCTGTCTTAAAGAGGGCATGCACATGACATGAAGCCTGAGGCGAAATCTCTTATCAGACAGCAGCACAACTCAGATGAACGGACTGTTCGTTTCTGAGTAGTATTAACCATATACCAGTGGCTTTGACCTTTTATATATTAATGAAATACCCAATTTACAGTAGGTCCTAGATGCTAATAAAGCAGTATTAGAATCAATATTTGATCTATCTGTAATGTACCAGGGTAAAGATCTGTGAAATGCTGTTCTAGGACTAAACTCTGTAAAGCATGTGAAATTGAATTGAAGACACATTGACGTCACCTGACATCACAAGATTTTTCAATTCTCAGATATTGCCCCTGGTACTTGAAAAACTGCCAAACCATGCAATTTAAAATCGAGCCTTTCTGTTGAGAGTGCAGAGATAAAAAAAATGGTGTCTGTTGCCTTTTGTACAGTTTGAACTATTTGGGTTGCTAATATTTTCTTTAATGGACTTGAATTATATATAAAGCACAGCTTGTAGTAGGCCTATTTTCTACATACATGTATTTTGTCATAAAATGTATCCGAAGTTGCTTGTGTTCCTGTAATGTCTGTCAAAATTAAATGAACAATTTAATAAAAACAATACAAAAATATGCATATTTCATCATGTCCTAATGTTTAAAATATGGGTCAAAATCATAGTTGCATAAAAATTCACATAACTGGTCATAAAGGGAAATAACATTTCCCAAATTATTCTAAACCAACAATACTGATATTCTAAAAGCACAGAACATGTGCTTGGCTCAGTTGTAGTTATTCAGTGTGTAAGCATTAGTGTAAAAAATGTGGACTAGTCTATAGTATTTATAATTGGCTTTATATATGTCATGAAACAGAAGGATTCACACAGGTAAAGTAATCAACAGGTTTATTTGTAGAAGTATGTGATTGGAACGATGGAAGCAGGTGAGTAACTGATGAATATAGTGATCAGGATGGATATCTGCATGAGTAATGGTCTTCTGTTGCAGGTTCGGAAATGGAGATTGAGGCAGATGACTGAAGACGGATGAAGGAAGCAGATGACTGAACACAAATCGTTCTGGTAGGTATCGTGCAGGTAAGGAGTCGGGTAAGTGTTCTTTGAGGGAACAACGAGACCGACAATGGTGAACTGCAATGGGAAGAGTTATATAGTGCTGGGTGATGATCAGTGAAGATTGGTGACAGGTGACGGTGATTAGTAATTAGTACTCTGGTGACTGGGAACGAGTGGGTGGAGTGTAGAGGTCTGGTGCTGTCGAAGTTGTTGACTCTGTGACAATATATAAATAGAAGTCTATGGTATGTCTCCATTTAGAAACGTATGTAAATGGGTATGTGTGTGTGTGTAAACATGAATTTAACAGCAAAATAAAACATAGTGAAGCACAAAATATACAGTAATACAAGTCTGAAATCACAACTGTTTTACAGAATCGTTTAAATGTATTTCATATTTCCCCTGTGCATGAGTGCGCCAGTGCAAGTATTTAAGGGCGCTTTCACACTGGCAGTTTAGTGCGGACCGGGGCACGGTTCGCATGAAAAATCGCTAATGTGAACGCTGTCATCGGACCCGGGTGCGCACTAGAGTACCGAACCCGAGACTACCTGGAGGAGGTGGTCTGAGCTCGGTTGCTCCCGAACCGTGGCGCGGTTCGCGTTAATGTGCAAGCAACACGGACTCGGGTGCGCGCTTGTTCAGGAAGTATAGTATCCCGCGCATGCGTATCACTGTCGATATCATTGTTTCCTCACACACGACAACCATGAGTGGCAGGGGAACGTTGTGGGACACTGAAGAGGTGATGTCTCTCACTATGTTGTGCATGATAGCACCAAAAAAACTGACAAATTACAGCTATGCTCAGTCGAGTTGTATTATCCATGCATTTTCCGTGTGCGTTTGCGATGACGTAAGATCACTGCAAACGCACCTGGGTTCGATACAACTAATTGAGTGTGAAACCAGACCAACGCTGCGGGGGGCGCCGGGAACGAGCGCACTCGGGTTCGGACCGCAGCAAACGAACCCAGTGGAAAAACGCCCTTAATCTACAACGATGTGTGAATGATTTTGAATGAGAGTGTCTGTGTACAAACAGCATCTGTGTGCATTTGTGTGTAGGGTAAGAAATGGGGGCAGATGCCCCCCTTAACAACATTGTGAATTTACTTTTCAATTTGAACACATTTAAATATAAGTTTAGCATGTGCAGGATGATGATGCATTACCTAATGTGTTATTAAGAGAATAAAATAGAAACTAATTTACTTGTCATAGCACAAATTGTAAAATTAATATGGACCCCTATACCCATGGGGCAAGAATAGGGCTAAACTTTTGCAGGATGTATAAAAGACTTTAGAAATCATTTTTATTCATTTACATATATGGTGTCATTAAGGCAAAATGTTTAAATAGTGTTTTAACACGTTTTGCTCTAAGTGATGCTTTTTTCAAGCATATAATATGTTTACACTGTTGTTACCAATAAGGTACACTGAAAAAAACAAACTTAATTCAAGCGCAATGGAAGATATGGCATGGGACATACATTCATTTCTGTAGCCCCTGTGTTTAATCACACACACTGCACACTGTTCTTGATCAGTGGAGACAAAATTAGATCAATTAACCTAAAAATAGTTTTGACTGACAAAATCTTTCAAATGTTGATATTCAGAAGAATTGTCAAAATTAAGCCTAGCTTTTCATCAGATGTGTTGAGATCCAATTTTGTTCCATCTATGATCAAGAGAAAAAAAATGAAGGTGGTGGGGTGTCATCTTACACTGTAAAAAGTGTTCACCTGCAATTGTGACGTTAAAGAGCTATTTCTACCTGATCTTACACTTAAATGACTATAGTCACTTAGTTTTGTTGATGTAACCTAATATATTTAGTTTGATTCAGTAATGTTAAATGACATTTTGTATTTGGATAAAATCAATTAATTTAGATGTTGCCACACTAAGCACATTTGATTACACTTTATTTGAAGGTGTCCATGTTACAGTGTAATTATGCATTTAAGTACTGTGTAATAATAATTAACTTGCCTACATGTACTTAGGGTTAGAAATGGGGTTTGGTTTAGGTTTATGTAATTATGCATAAATTGTAGTTATTACTACAGTAACAATACGTGTAACAAGGACACTGTAAAATAAAATGTTACAGCACATTTTTTAGGTAAACATTTTTTTCAGTTACCTGTATGGTATCAAAAGTGCAAACATAATATATGCTTAAAAAGCATACCTTTGAGCAAAACGAGTTAAAGTTTGTAACATTAAAAACACAATTTAAACAGAGAAATGTTGTACTATATATATTTTTTTTTACATTGTTTTGTTGATGCTGCCTTTTTTATTTTCAAAGACAGATGATGGTGACGAATACTAACGAGCTTCAAAAAATTATTGAAGAAAAAAAGTAGATTTACTTTTATATTACAAGTATTCTGAGGGCATGTGATAACTTGGTGTAAGGAACAGACTGAAACATCTTTATTCATTGAAAATATTTCCCTGGGCCAATGCTCTCAAAATTCACTTATATAAATCACGTATTTTAAAATATGCCAGATGCATTGCACCAGGTTTGAAGTCAATGATTCCGAATGCCACTGGCTTCTTTATTTCATGATTGATCGAGTCTTGGCACGTTTGAATATTCAGAAGTGTGAATGAGATTTCAAAGCTATAGGGAATATGCGCTATAGCTGAGAGGTGTCTGTTTTTCAATTCAATTATATTTATTTGTTTATTTTCAAATAACAACAAACCCCATGTTTTTATGGAATTATTAAGATATTATGGCTTGGAATGTTGTTGAGTGAAGGTAAAACAGGTTCCCTAAAAATACTCCCTTAAAATGATAGTGTATGCAGATAATTGAAAATGGGTTAGGGTTCGTAATAAAGTAAAAACTCAGTGTCCATCCTCATATTTGATCCATAACTTAATTCAAGCACAATGGAAGTTATGACATGATGGGACATACATTCATCTTTCCAGTCCCTGTATTTAATCACACACTGCAGACTGATCTTGATCAGTGGAGACATGTCTTGAGTTCTCCGAGCTTAAAAAATTTTGTTTTCCCCCTACAACGGACAAAGACGATGAGGAATGCTAATGAGAGTGTAAATTACCCTTGTTCGGTCTTTGTATGTGTGTGTTCAGGGCTCTTAGATTACTAATCTGTAAAGAATGGAGTTAATATATTTTTAGAAGTATAAGATTCATTAGATTCATATATATAAATATGATTTAGATTCATATATATAAAACTATGAATTAAATATTTTAGAAATGAAATGACTGCATCTACTATTCATTTTTTGATATTTTTTTATTGCTTACACACTTTTTATTGCTTACACACTCAGGGAAAACATTCACTCATTCCTAATCATCTGACCAAGTCTGCAAAACTACAAGCACATTATTTGCTTTACACTAATTTTGTGATTGTAAAATATACTTTTTGCAAAACACTAAACACAGTTCTCTACATTAGAGACATCGTTCAAAACTAACAGCAATTTGTTTTCATTTGGGAAACACTGCCATTTAAATGGCACATTCATTTACTGATTTCCTAAACCCAATGATCAAGTGTGAAAACACTTTAGAAATCAATTCTCAATGTTTTCAATAAGAATTACACATTTCTGTTTATAGTGTAAATATAAGTTGATTGCTTATAATCACTTAAATCAAAAAACGTTCACCCTTGAATTTCTGTTTATTTTGTACATACTTATTATGCATACAAGTCAAGTCACCTTTATTTCTATTGCACTTTATACAATACATATTTTTTTCAAAGCAGCTTCACAATAGTATAACAAATTCAAGCTCTAACAAGCCAACAACAGTGTCATTATTCAGCTCAAGTCAGTTCAGTGAGGATTCAGTTCAGTTCAATAATTGTAAAGTTCATCCATTGTGCAACAATTGTGCATGTATTGTATTTGTGCACAAATGTGTGAGTGCTATGACAAACCCCTGTGCACCACTGCAAGCTGAACAAGCAAGAAAGAAGTGTTTTACATTTTCCAACTGTGTGTAGTTTGGTGTGTGTATGGCTAATCACTTGATGCATTGTGTGTAGTGTTATGCAAAAACACAATTTTTAGAAGAGTTAAAATAGTTTTGAATGAAATGTTTGCTTTTGCAAGAGATGTGTGATGTTTTGCATGTGCGTGTTTTGTGTGTAGAGTTTCAAGAAAAAAAGTTTCAGAAATTGTTTTCCATTTTTTTTTTTTTATATATTCAAACTTGGGTTGTCAATCAATTATATATATATATATATATAAAAAAAACGTATATAATTAATTACATGATGTACTAAATTATTGAATCTCCAAATCAATCTGGATTTAGACCTAATCACTCTACAACAACAGCCCTTACAATATTTACCAATGATATTTTGTCTGCACAAGACAACAACGGGTTGTCTTTATTGTAAAATTTATTGACCTCACTAAGGCATTTGACATGGTCAGTCACTATATTCTTCTTGACAAACTATATGCTATTGGTCTTTCCAAATCAGCTGTTCTCTGGTTTAATTCATATCTTCATTACAGACGTCAAAGTGTGTCTTTTAATGCTGCTCTCTCCCAGCCTAGAATAATGGAAACGGGTGTCCCTCAGGGTTCTTCCTCAGGGCCCCTTTTATTTTCCATTTTTATAAATGGTCTCCCACAAATATGCTTAGACCGTCAGATTCATCTATATGCAGATAACACATACATCTAAACACGATATATCTAAGATTCAAACCTCACTTCAATTTGATTTCAATCTTATTCAAACATGGTTCTCTGCTAATCTGCTTTTATTGAATAAAAAGAAGTCTTATAGCATGCTTTTTACAAACAGATCTGCACTCAATAAGCAAAATAATTATTTTGAGGTTAAATTCCTGGATGGTACACCTCTAGAGAATGTTGAGGAGTTTAAATATCTGGGCCTTTGGCTCGACTCCCAACTTACCTTCAGACCTTATATTGAATCTATTGTGAAAAAAATAAACTGTAGCTTAAGAATGTTATACCGCTCAATTAATTGTTTTACAAAACAGATTAGATTAAAAATGATTACTCAACTATTATTGCCTATAATTGATTATGCGGATGTTGTTTATCAGAACACAGTCGTAACCAATCTTAAACCTTTGAATGTGATTTATAATAGTATCTGCAGATTTGTTCTGAGGTGTCCATTTAGAACTCATCACTGTCAAATGTATCAGTCACTGAATCTTCTTTCACTAAATGCTAGACGACAGTTTCACTGGATGCAGTTTGTTCACAAATGCATTTTCTCAAACTACCCATCCTATCTGAAACAATACTTGATTCCATATCAACCATCCTACAGCCTAAGAGACACTTTTTTTTCTGTGCCAAATATATCCAAAGAAAGTGGGAGGAGAGCCTTTAAATATAAAGCCCCTTCTGATTGGAATGGTTTACCTAGGTCTTTTAGATCTATCTCCTGTTTTCACCAGTTTAAGATGTCTCTTCTTAATTATTTTGCATACAAGCTGCAATGGTTTTTCTCATGCTTGATTTTTGTTTTTATTTTTCTTCTTTTTTTTTCTTCTCAATTGTGTATATGAATGACCTTAACTGTTTATTGTCTAATATCTAATGGTTGGATTGGGGAAGATATGGGTGGTTTTGGAGTGATGGAGAGCTTTTGTCTTTGTTCTGTTAGTATGTACGTACGTACGTACGTACGTACGTACGTACGTGAAGTATGTTTTTCTTGAGGTCCCCTCGAAAATGAGATGTCACATCTCAAGGGGTTTTCCTCTTAAAAATAAATTTGAAATAATTAATTCAATTAATTTAATATATAAACATTTGCTAAGACAAACCGCCAATAATGAGAAAATCATTGAATAGACATTGTAAAAAATCATTTAAAAAAGCCTTTAGAAGTCAGTAGATGCTTCATGGTTGAATTGCTCCTATTTTTGAATGTGTTCTTTTTATTTATATTTAATTGTACTAAATCAATTAGTTAAACTGACAGCTCATTCTGTCCAACAATGGTTCATTGTTCTACTGTAGCAACTTTTTTTTATTAATCATTTCTTTTTAGTGTATTTTAGTTTGTCATATTTTAGGACCATTGAAAGGCTGCTAGAAACAATGAACACACCCATCTAAAGCATTTCACTTTACTATTATTTTGACTGTGTATAATTTACTATACCAGATTGTTATAAGCTTCTTTTTTTTGGTAGGAAATGATGACTGTTTTATGTAATAATAGGGGTGGTAGTGGCGCAGTGGATAAGACACATGCCTCTGGTGTGAGAGACCCGGGTTCGAATCCACTGTGAGACACCAATGTGTCCCTGAGCAAGACACTTAACCCCTAGTTGCTCCAGAGGCGTGCGACCTCTGACATATATAGCAATTGTAAGTCGCTTTGGATAAAAAGCGTCAGCTAAATGAATAAATGTAAATGTAAATGTAATAAAAAGAATGACTGTTAACTCAAACAGCTACAGCAAGCTGCGTTCCCCAGTCAGCACACTCATGATTCTCTTCAGGTTAAAGTCTGTGGATTCCTCCGTTTAGATACTGCATTATCAGAGGTGCATTCTCAGCACTTCTGTGTCGAGGAGGGATTTCCTGCTGTGTTCTTAATAAAGAAAATGAATGAAGCTTATTCAAATTTCTCATATAGCTTAAACATGCAACCAAATTTAAAACACAAAGACATAATGCAGTCTAATTTTTCCAAACAGGGCACATTACAAGATAAAAAAATACTTTTTTAAGGAATATACTTTCTAATAAGGAAAATGTGCTAGTTAATTATTATGAGCAAAGGGGTTAATTATGACACGTACAAATTCTTATTCATAATGGTTTAATATTGAATTTAAACTTCAGAATTTAGACTATGAAATTAACTATTCTTGCTTTTGACATCAAATTATCTGGTGAGCGTGATTTCACCAATATGTTCCTGGATCAACATCTTTGTTGATCCTGGAACGACATTCCTATCAAACAGTCAAACAAAACAAACATTCCAATCAAACGACTTTTTTATTTTATTTTTTTTATCACTACATGACTTTGTTGGTCAAATTATTTTGTTTTTAAGTATATATATATATATATATATATATATATATATATATATATATATATATATATATATTCTTTCTTTCTTTTCTTTCTCCTCAGTTGTATCACCCTGTCATTTTTGCAACAAAATTCTTTTAAAATTAATTTTAATTTAGAAATGAATTACATCCATCAAGGGGTATATTTCAGTCACTTTATGTATGATTAGCATTTTGAATGTATTTTTAAATAAATTAAAATGATCCAAAAGCAAGTGTGCATCATGTCATTGAACTATATGATCAAGTTTCCCATTTCTAACATGGACACACAATACGTCAAAATTATGTTCTGGCTTAAATACGTTTTTTTTATGAAACAAGTTTGCACAAGCACAAAACCAAGGCTATGGGTGTTTGAAGCAGCAATTCCATGGGCCAACTAAGCATTAGTACCAAGAATCCCATATGAGATTCCCTTTCATCAAATGACCAGACTCTTGGAAGCGCACACAAAGAGCATGTCGTGAACTACTTTGCAAAACATCTTACAAAAATCTGTTTCATAAGAGCATGAAATTGCCACTATTGCTGTGCTGTTTAGCAGTGTTCCTCCCTGAAGACTCTATGGGTCTTGAGGATCATTCAGCTCCTCTCTACTAGTTCGTTTTTCCGCTGACTGGGAGCATTGAGCAGCCGTTTTTGCCAGTCTCTAATAGCTAGATAGTGTACAACAGTCAGATGGTTTTGAAATGACAAATGCCTGTGGGCCAACACATTAACACTCATCTGACAATCAACATTCAGGAGAGAAGGTCAAGGAAGACGAGAGAGAGAGAGAGAGAGAGAGAGAGAGAGAGAGGGAGAACAAGACAGCCAAAGAAGAATATATATATATATATATATATATATATATACATATACATATACATATACATATACATATATATATATATATACATACACACACATATATATATATATATATATATATATATATATATATATATATATATATATATATATGGGGTTGTGTGCGTGGTCATGTATTATTAGTGAAAGGGAAAGAGTGCTTGAGAGAGAAGTGCTTGACTATTCAAACATCGGAAAACACCTGTGCCCTATACTTTAAGATGAAACAAAGGGCTCTTAAGATCTAATAATATAACAAGCGCTGATGAGGAGTATCATATGGATAAGAGAAGTTACAGACTTAATATAGTCTGCTGATTAATGACTAAGTCGAAGAATATTTCCTCCATGTTGAATGCATACTTGGGTAACCTAACCAAAATAACTGAGCCAGGTTTAACAGTGTGCAGATTCCTAATGATTTAACCACATCATCTCCTCCATGAGTCATCCAAGAACAAAAGCTCTTATTCAAATAAATAAATGACTTAGGATCAGTTCCCTCCACAACAACACAAAGCAGATCAATTGCGGGAAACTAATCACGCTTTCCAGCATCGAACCAAAACTGAGTCAATGCTGGGGTCTCTTGCCATCCTGTCTGGGGTTGGAAAACCACAAAAAACCAGAAGACTGCCTATTAAGACCAGATCTCCACCACATCACAGAGCCGTCAGTGGGTCACCGAATCACAGGCTTGTCAGGAACACATACCAAAACTATTACAGATCAAGAGTTGGTCAATTGGATTTTCTTCCCTACGCAGGCCTCCCACGTCTAGTACTCCCAGTGGAGTTACAGTAAGCCAACTGTCCACCTATAACAACAAACACACCATACAAACATCTCCCTGCAGCCCAGAGTCCAAATCATGTGCTTGACTGTTACAATCATATAAAATAATTATTCATTGTGGGATCTATGCTGTTTTCTTTTTTTGCTCAAGGTAATTTAGTGGTAAGTTAGTGGTTTGTCAAGATTCTCATCTGCAAAACAAATCCCAACGGTCTCATATCTGATTAATTCATTTCTTAGTAAATCTATGTATATTATATATGGAGAAATTAAGTTTTAGTTTGTTGATTGATCATAGGTATAATCATTCCAGACTATAACACAACAACAACAACAAAAATCCACATAACTTTTCACTTAAAGGGATAGTTCACTTTGAAATTCATTTTTGGTATGTTTTAGCTTACCTCAAGGGCATCCAAGATGTAGGTGTCTTTTTTTCCACAGTAGTTTCAATTTTGATATTTTTAGGTCAAACCGTTCTTGTCTGTCAGTCATATAATGCAGGTCTATGGTCACGGTCTCAAAACACAAGCACAGAGTCCAAATTAAAACAATTCCCCGTCGTCCAAATTAAACAATTCCCCATCGTAAGTACACATTGATGGCCTAAGACACGAAACGAGCGGTTTGTGTGAGAAAACTAACAGTATTTATATCGTTTTTACCTCTTATACGCAGACATGTCCGAGTGATCTGATCTGACGTGTGTGTTGTGTTTTGAGACCGTGACCATAGACCTGCATTATATGACTGACAGACAAGAACGGTTTGACCTAAAAATATAAAAATTGAAACTACTGCGGAAAAAAAGACACCTACATCTTGGATGCCCTTGAGGTAAGCTAAAACATACCAAAAATTAATTTCAAAGTGAACTATCCCTTTAAGTACACATAGGCCTACAACTTGAGTCAATCACAAAGAATTTTGCCATTATAGCAATATGTCATAAATTCTGTGAAGTTGTCATTGAGCAGTTCAATTTTAAGGCTTATATATATTGTATATTCCTCAATATAATTGTCAGTTTTTTGGAGGGATATTATTTTAGTTTGGGATGCAGATATTTACATGACATCACATCAAGACCCAGAAAGGACTTTGTGAACAGGTATGTGTTCATCCATGATGCACACAATTTTGAGTTAAAGTTATCCCATGGCACCCAGAGACGCTTTCTCTGCAAAAGTATGTGCATATTATATATACCACTGCAGCTATAGTGGACTTGCTCTATGCTTGACAAAGGAAAAACATTGCCTAAAAATTGTGCGATTGTGAATTGAAAATAAGTTGATCTACAGTAGGTGTAGCATTCCACAACGGATAAAACAACACTATAAAGCACACTCGGATTTGCGCAGTGTATGAACCTGAGACAAGGAGTCTGCATGCAAGATATGAGCAAAGACAAGCTTTGATGACTCATCATCTTACAACAAGTCGCCAACATCAAACACGGGCGGCAGTTCAAACTTGTCACAGTGGCGGGATCCTACAGGCAAGAATGGGATCTACCTCAAAACACCTACATAAACTTGGCAAATCTGTTGGTAGCTTTTAAAAAAAAAACTTAATTTACTAGTCTAAATTTTAAGATCTGACCAAACTTAAAGATTAAATTGAGGTTGAAAAACTGCCTAAAATGGACAAATACATTATTTATTCATTATAAAGCGGTGGCCAAAACTTTACTCAAAATTTGGCAAAATTATTGGAAAAAAGTGTGCCAATGGTTGGCAAGGGTATTTGTAGTTTCCCTGCTATCTACTTGTTTTCCAGTGCTTAAGCTACCCCTTTCCAAACAGTTAAACACATTTTGACCTGTGTTTATTATTTAATTATTTATCAGAAACGTTTAATACATTTTTTTAAATATACACACTTTTGATAGGGGGAATTAACTTCTACAAAGATTTGAAATGCTATCTTTGTGTTACAGATCCTCAACCATTAAACTATTAAACCATGGCTGTTTAATGCAGATTTTAGTTGAGACTTAAAAACGTAAAACTTCTTCATTAATATGTAAAACTATTTTTGTATTGGTTAAAGGGTATATATTCATCTATTTTGTGACTTGATACAACACTGCCATCAGCAGTACAACACAGAACATGAAATACCAAATCAGAGGATTTTATCATTTGTGACCCTGGACCGCAAAACCAGTCACAAGGGTCAATTATTTGAAATTGAGATTTATACATCACCTGAAAGCTGAATAAATAAGCTTTCCATTGATGCATGGTTTGTTAGGATAGGACAATATTTGGCCGAAATACAACTATTTGAACATCTGGAACGGGTGCAAAAAAATCGAAACATTGAGAAAATCACCTTTAAAGTTGTCCATTTATGTTCACGATTGTGCTGCATTCACTCACAAAAATATTTACTTTTACAAAATATCTTCATGGAACATGATCTTTACTTAATATCCTAATGATTTTTGGCATAAAAGAAAAATCGATAATTTTGACCCATACAATGTATTTTTGGCTATTGCCACAAATGTGACTATGCGACTTGTGACTGGTTTTGTGATCCAGGGTCACCTTTGTTATCTTTTTTTTTGTATTTATCTGCAACATCTGCAAGATAATAACATTCGAACTCACACTATTGGTTTCTGCTGAAAACATACTACTGCTATGTTTTGCCAAATCATACTCATAACACTGGAATGCTTCATTCTGATTGGTCGATCACAGCATTCTGCATTCAAATATTTTTGTAGAATAACCACTAAACTGTATAAATTAACAATTTTCACAGACAACTGATTGCATAGCTGTAGTTTCATCCCTCCAGTATCAAACTGTTTCTCACATAATTATACAATTGTTAACTCAAACTACTCTGTCCATTTATTTATTTGATAAGTTTTTCACAAATTGTTTGTAATGTTCCTCATTTGAAAGTTAGTTTTGATAAAAATGTTTTCTGATGTAAATGTAAATATATTTAGTCTGAAAGCCACTCCAAACAGCACAGGAACAAGTGTACATTGATAAAGAACTTCTCAGGAAGTAGAGAAGGAAATTGTAATGTTCTAGCAAATTATTAAAGAAAACACAGACACGCATTGAGTAGATTTGAACTGCTTGCTGCATAACAAAACACATTGGGCAGTTGTCGTATCAGTTGTACCTCCACATGCGCATTGGGAACCGAATCAATGTTCAGAACTTGTTCAGAATGTTCAGTAAAAGTTTTATTAAGAATTGCATTTACATGTATTCTAAGACATACATCAATAGAAATAAAGTGCAATACACTGAACTCTTTTTGATTTTAAAAATGCCATCCCACCCACCCACAGCGACCATATAAACAAAAACTCTCTCCCTCCCCACTCCCTAACACATTAGGCACAATCATAGACAATCTATAACATAAAATAAATATATAAATAAAATTCCACAATACTAGTACAGTGTAAAGACATTTAAAACTTATTTTTTTACAACAAGTTCTTAATTTGAGCTGATATAGTTTTTTGAGTGACCCTGTGCATCTTTGCCACTGATAGCTCCATGTTCGCAATGTCTAGGAAAGAATACATCCAGTGTGATCAAGCAAAAGAGTGTGGAGGTTTCCAATGTAAGGCAAGCATTTTCTTAGCTGCAGTTAATCCAGAAAATAACAACTTTTTCAAGTCATCATTTAAAAGCAACATTTTAGGACACCATGATATGTCAGTTTCCAGAATGTCCTTCAGAGTAGTATACCTGTCTCCAAAAATGATTAACTTCAGGACAATCCCAAAATATATGCTTGTATTCCAAATCTCCTGAGCAGAAATTACAATTGGACGGTGATGAAGGCTTCCTTAAATGGGTGGTATAATGCCCCTTTTCACAAGATGTAAAATAAGTCTCTGATGTCCCCAGAGTGTGTATGTGAAGTTTTAGCTCAAAATACCCCACAGATTATTTTTACAGCATGTTAAAATTGTCACTTTTTGGGGGTGAGCATTTAAATGAAAGTGAGTTGCTGCTCCCGGCACAGAGAGTGGAGCTACAAGAGCTTGTGTGTGTGTGTGTGTGTGTGTGTGTGTGTGTGTGTGTGTGTGTGTGTGTGTGTGTGTGTGTGTGTGTGTGTGTGTGTGTGTGTGTGTGTGTGTGTGTGTGTGTGTGTGTGTGTATGTGTGTGTGTGTGTGTGTGTGTGTGTGTGTGTGCGTGCGTGCGTGCGTGCGTGCGTGCGTGCGTGCGTGCGTGCGTGTGTGTGTGTGTGTGTCCGATTACCTTAAGCAGACAAGCACAAAAATGTCAGAAACTGTTCTGCCTTTTATGTTTAAACTGGAGTCGGACAATGATGGAGAGACTCAAGAAGAAGTGACAACATGTAGAATGCAACAGGACATTTCTGAATGGTTAGTTGATGAATGATAATGATAATTTATAAAATCGCTTATGTGGGAATTGTTGTAAGATGCCTACAGAGTGACATGCTATTGCATTTGTGTTATGTACTGTATTGCATGTGAAAAGGCGGATGCGACAGCTGGAGCAGACTCACAAATGTGCTCTACTACAACAACTCTTCCTCTTCTCAACATGGACTGAGTGTTCCCGGGGGCAGGGTTTATGTAAATTTTAGGGTTAGTGATGTCACTAACCCGGGAGGAATGTCATGTAGTTCCTACCAGCCGTTTTTTGTAGTCCTTAAAAATGATTTCTTAAAAGCAAATATCTTCCTTTGCTTCGAACTTTGAGCGTTGTAACTTTGCAGATGTTGTTTATGCTCAAACAGCAACATTACACACTAACTAAAGTTAGAACACCTTCTAGGGGTGAATACATCATATTAATCATTTTGTAGTGAATTAATTGGTTGCTATTTTTTATTTTAATTTTTTTATTTAAGATTGGCCCATATTGAATCCCAACAGAGATCATCATTGTTATCTTTTATTTCCGTACCATATACTGTATATCTCTGTTAAAGATGTCCAAAATTGGTCATTGTAAACTTTAGGGAGCTCCTGATTTAAAGAGCATTGAACGCTGTGTAGTGACTCATATATCCCCAACACAACCCTAATATAACTTATTTCTCTTCAAGTTGGAGTCCTGATCATCCTAATGGGGTTTATTTTTTGATAATGTTTTGCTGACCGTACATTATCGCTTGATTAGTGTGTTTATATGATTATGAGGGTAGAATTCATGTCAAGGTCATTTTAACTTCCTATTGTAATATCCTAAAATCCCCCAAAATAGGGTAGTGCATCAGTTTGGTCAGCTATTTTATAGATTCATCCAGGCAAAGGTTCATTCGACAGTGTCATTTTCAGCACAATGGAACAGACTGTCTTGTGAATGATGTCTAAGAAATGTAGGTGAAAGAGGAAGCGCATATCTGTCATTCCCCACTCAACTCTCAAGTGGCCACTATACTTTAAAGTACTGTCAAAACGTTCTTGCCCAAGACACTTTTAGTGAAACCAGCAGACAAACTGGTGAAATTTTAGGGGTCAGGAGAAGGTAAGAGACATCTGTTTACCTATAATCCTTCCTAAGCAAAAGCTTGGTATGATTGGACTTTTAACAATGTTTCACGTGAACACACGATCCCTTCTTTAGGAATATGTTTGCCACTCAACCGTCAAGAAGGGCAGGGTAAAATTAGAAGTTACCAACCACAAGTGACTATACAGTTCGGCATCTCTCAATACACATCACATGTCCTGGATCTACAGTTTTGTGGCATTTTTACAGAATATCAGTTTGTTTACAACTGAGGTCTTTAAGTCCATCTCTTTTTTCCCTTGTTTGTTGCTGCCATTCTCTCTCTCTCTCTCTCTCTCTCTCTCTCTCTCTCTCTCTCTCTCTCTCTCTCTCTCTCTCTCTCTCCCCTCTCTCTCTCTCTCTCTCTCTCTCTCTCTCTCTCTCTCTCTCTCTCTCTCTCTCTCTCTCTCTCTCTCTCTCTCTCCCCCTCTCTCTCTCTCCCCCTCTCTCTCTCTCTCTCTCTCTCTCTCTCTCTCTCTCTCTCTCTCTCTCTCTCTCTCTCTCTCTCTCTCTCTCTCTCTGTCCTGTGCTCCCCTCTCTCATGGCTCTGAGCCAGAGGTGACAGATTTAGAGGAGGCACAGGTTCTATTTTCTCCACCTGTATAAATGATACAGAAACTCAAGCCTGGACCACTCTGCTGCTCCGGGTCCCGAGGCATTTCCATGGAAAGCCAGACTCATGACCTGGACACAAGGATCACTTACACCCACTTTAAAGTTAAGTTAAACCAAACTGTGTTTCTCAGGGAATTTGTATACTCTGGAAAGAACTTTTATCGATATTAAGACGGTAGCAACCATATAATGGACCCCTGAATAATTTCTCTAGGGCAAAAAACACCTGTCATCAAGTGGGTACAGTAAGTGGGTTAGGTCATCTCTACCATTTGGGTAACATCCTCAAGTTGCAATGTTTGCTCATTTGGATACACAGAGATATGAACTGAGAGCGTCCTTTGTATTTATGTTGTTTTCATATGGTTTTTCATATGGTTTTGGTCATTATGGTTACCTTTATAACACTATCGAAATTTACATTTTGATATTGTCCTTACACCTTATTAATTATTATCAAACATGATTAAGAATTATATAAAGTATGGTAACACTTAACAATAAGGTTCATTAGTTATCATTAGTTAATTAACATGAACTAACAATGAGCAATACATTTGTTACTGTATTAGTTCATCTTTATTCATGTTAATAAAAATAGATATGTTCATTGTTTGTTCATGTTAGTTCACAGTGTATTAACTAATCTTAACATATACAACCTTTGATTTTAACAATGTATTAGTAAATGTTAAAAAATAATATTAACTAAGATTAATAAATGCTGTAGAAGTATTGTTCATTCTCGTGTTAACTAAGGTAGTTTACTAATGTTAACTAATGAACCTTATTATAGTGTTACCTAAAGTATATATTATTATTATTATTTTACAAATATCACAAAGTATTAATTCAAAAATAGGATCTGGGTTGTCACACCACATGATTATTAGTTTAGTTATTGACTTGACAACCAGTCATGAGGGTCCTCAGATATAATTTCCTGTTTTATGGGTTATATATCCCTGCATGTTGGTTGGACCACTTTTTTTTCCTTTTTTTTTTTCCTTTCAAATATTGAAATGTTTACTTTGATGTTAACTCATTGATGCTTTTCACCTATGATTGCTTTGTCTTCGAAAAACACCAAAGTATATCACTTAATCTAAAGAAACACATTTACACATGAGCACACTATAGTTTATTTATAGCATATTTAACTTGCCTGAACAAATTTTTTCCAATATCATGACAGACATCGTCCTCCTATCACCTGCAAATGCCTTTATATAAATTATATCTTGAAATATTCTCTATAAGACTGAATTCTATTAAAAACTAAAATGACAGAGATAAATTAGAGAGGAACCGATTTATATTTCTTTTTTTTTAACATTGGTATAAACTGAAAGGAGCAATCTGATGTTGGTTTCTATCACCTCCCTATTTTTTTTCATTTTTTTTTTTTTTTTCATTCTAATACATACACACACCCAAAGATCTTTTGCCTTTTGTGAATTTAGAAGGTTGCCCACACCTTTCAGCACTGCATCGAGAGGAGTGACCTTGCAATGAGTTGTCCTGGATTCTGGGTCAAATCCTGTTGCTATGTCTGCTGTGCAAAGCAGGCCAAAAAGTGTGCCAGAGACAGACTATGGACATTTATTGTCGAATCCAGAGAGTAGATGATGTCATGAAGCAATGGAACGGAACCCTGCTTGGAATCATAAAAAGACAGGATCTGATGATGTCAGAAAAAGGGTCAAAGGGAACTAGAACTACCTGCAAGCAAAAAATTTATTCCACTCTATCACCGAGATAATATTCCCAGAAGAATTTAATGACATAGTCATTAAAAAAGAAAAAATGGTTAGCCTCAGGACTGACACATCAAGTTAGAAGATTTATGACTGAAGTATATTCTTAAAACAAGAGGGCATTCTTACATACTCAGTCTTCAAAAAAAAAAAAAAACTAAGTACAAGAAAGGCCCTTTATCTAAAGTCTAAGTAATCCTGAAAATGAGGATGTTGGTTCATGCCTGCCGATTAAAGTTGGCCTGTAACATCTAGAGTAAGAGCTCTGGACAGCACAACACAGTTGAAATGGAAATTGTCCTTTCTTCCCTTACTGTGATGTATATCAGAGTGAAATGGCTTCTCAAATGAGAATTCTTTTTATCAGGACAGGACTTGATTTTCTCCATTAAGAAATTATTGTATCATTGTCGTTTGGTGAAGGACTATCATCCCAGCTTCGCGCTGGTGCACCAGAGAAGAGATATTGTTATGGGGGAGGGGAAGGTAATGTTTTTGATTAAAGATTAAAGGGATACTTCAGGATTTAGCATTAAGCTTTGTATTAGTAGAAAACCTGTAGTATTTTCGAATTACAGTGCTTCCCTCCCTCATATCTCCCTGAGACGAGAGATTTATGTATTTTTTGTCTGGAAAAAATCCTCCGATGACGCAAAAATCGTCATTTTGCGTCATCTGAGGATTTTTGGGCCAGAGGCTAAAGACTACAGCCAGTAGGAGGGGCTGTCCCGCATGTTTTCAACCCGCCCATAGAGGGTGGGATCTCACTCACAGAATGTACACATAGTATCAGCCATCTTTTTTTGGAAGCTAAGCTAGCAGGCTCTTGTTCTGTGGAGAAAGCTAGTAGGAGAAAGCTGGTAGTAGGGGTTACCATACTCTTTTTCCCGGACATGTCCGGCCGTTGAGATTATCCAAAATGTCCGGGATTCGGCTTTTGCTTTCTGCAGTGACCATTCATTGTATTATTACATGCACACCTTTTGTTTCAATCTTACTGAATTCATTCCGATTGGTGAATCTGAATGTAGTGTTTACATGAACGCTAAACAAGTGATCGGTTGATGTGCGTTTTAACATTGCTAAGAAAATTCCCGCTCCTCCATGAGAGATACGAGACCGGTGCGTCTCAGTAATCACGCCACCGGCCTCGCACTGTTCTCCCGCGCCCCTCAGTCTCGTCCTGCTCGCCACAGTAAACATAATGAATGGCGACTGTAGAACGCAAATGCCGAATCTCGGACATTTTGGGCGATCTCGAAATCAGACTTGTCACGGAGTCTCACTAGTAACCTAGCCTTGTTGTTTTAAACTGCGCTCTCTTACCGGTAGGCGTGGCTTGGGAGTGGCCTTCTAGGGCAGCGAAACAAGTGCATTCTGGGAGTTGTTGTCCACATAAGCCAAAAAATAAATTTTCTGGCTTTTCTCAGTCTAGAAAGCTCCAAATTCAAAAATAATTTCACAATTTTAAATACACATTCATCTTTCCAGAGGTGAAGTATCCCTTTAAGGGCATGTGAAATTTCAAATAATAATAATAATAATAATAATAATGGTGTGCACATATAAATAATTAATAAGACTTCTATTAAAAAATTAGAACGGTCAATTTTGATTTCATACCCACTTTAAAATTCTAACAGATATGATAAGATGATAACTTTTTTTTCATACTTTTGGTAACCGATATGACATCCCTAAATCAAAAACAGTATGTGCCTCCCAAAACACAACCTGACTCTAATGAAAGTGATATAAATGAAACTAGCACAAAGAATCGGATTGTGTATTCTAAATTCTCTTCTCTTATATCCCCCCTTCAGCATCCTTTTCACACTCTATGCAGTCGGTGGGGGTAGCAGGAGTCTATAGCTTGACCCAGACAGCTGCCTGGTGCTGGTCTAGACAGTGATGGAGACAAGCGTCACGGCTCCATGCGCACAAACTCTGCATCTCAACATCTCAGGGACACAGGCATGTAGAACACCACCCTCTGACGGGTCTGCCTGCGAACTGCAGTCAACCTGCCAACAGCTATGATAGTCTACTGATGGCAATGGCAATTTTATTTATATAGCACTATTTACTACAACCAGAGTTGACCAATGTGCTTTACAAAAAAAAAAAAAAAACACTCAAAAACACCAATAGCACAAGGATAAAAATACAAAGCAGTAAAGCATAACATAACATAATAAACATGCGGTAAACATAAGACAAGAATAAGAGTGCTTCAACCATTAAAAGCCATATCGAACAGATAGGGTTTTAACTTAGATTTAAAAATGGACACTTTGATCTTTGAGACATGTTCATTTAAGCATGCATCTAAGTCACACATGACTCCTGAAAAAAAGCCCTTAAGTACTTCAAACAACCCATTTATAATTGATTCAAATTGCATTTAAACTGAAACATGCACCATCGTGACTGTGCAAAAAGTCTGGCCTAGTTGGAAGGCCTGCACTGTTCACAAAAGAACAGCATTGCATCATTTTATAGTTAATTTCTGTTAGGAAATAAACTATTGTACCAATAAACATGCCTTTGCACTTGCCAGGTATTTCTAAACATCACAGTCTCTGTTGCACTTTTGCCCAAAAAGCCAGCTGCACTAAACCCCAGTAGATATGAGGGTTCAAAACATTAAATACAATCTAAACATTTGTGTAACTGACTGTGTGCAACATATTTTAAGCACATCAAACTGGTCAAGATTATGAAGTTTGAAGTTTCTTCACTGCCATAACGGATCAAAATTGAGATAATGAGGAGGCTGTTTTCAGATGAAAGTTAAATCCCAGAAAGGTATATATATATATACAGGTTTTTTTTACAAGTATATTTTAAAAATCAAGGTTATATATATATTGCATTTGCCTAATTTGGTCAAGTTTATTTTACATGAACACTCAAAAAAAATATTTTTTTGATATTGTTCACTTTGTTTAAACCATTCATTTTGATTTAACACCATTGTATCAGGTTTCATGTTCAAATTGCATCATGTTAAACTGACCGTAACTCTTTGGCTTAACTTTGTTTTAATTTTGATAGAACATTTTTCAATCAAGTAACTCAGAAATTAATTTTATCTAGTAGCTTACACAAAATATTTAAAATAAGTTTGAACTTACTCCATGATTTCTAATTTGGAGAATTAATTTTAAACTCGTCCAAATAACCTGATTTAATCGTGTCCAAATAACTTGATTCAATCATGTCCAAATAACTTGATTAAATCGTGTCCAAATAACTTGATTCAGTCGTGTCCAAATAACTTAAATCAATCACGTAGAACCACTGTCCATGATTAAATCATGTACAACCAGAGTCATTTTTTTGAGTGTATACCATTAAAAGTTTGGTGCCTGTTAGATTTTAATCGGTGCCGGAAGTCTTTAATGCTTAACAAAGCAATATTTATTTAATCAAACATATTGTAAAAGCAGTAATATTGTGACATTTTTATTTAAAAAAAGAAATTACTTTTGAAAATAATATTTTATATTGTAATCCATTTTAAAATGTAATTAATTCATGTGATGGTAAAGCTGAACTTTCAGCATCATTACTCCAGTCTTCAGTGTCACATGATCCTTCAGAAATCCTAGTAATATGCTGATTTTCATTAATCATAATTTTCATCATCAATTCAGTTGTGAATCAGTTGTGCTGCTAAATCATTTTGTGGAAACGATGAATAGAAAGTTCAGACAAAATATGCACAGCATGTCTTTTGTAAAATTATATCCCAGAATGATTAGAGAATGTTCCAAAGAGCATTATGCGATTCAATGGAAGTAAAGAAATCTGACTTGTACAAAGGAGCTTATCTTAGATTCTGAACTCAAATAAATGTGTGTTGAGATGTCTGGCAACCAATTATTCAAGTGAATTCATAAATCATGTTTGAAAATCACACTTTGAGGCAAAACATTTTTTTTTTTTTTGATATAGACATTTGAAATCTGCAAAGAACAACACATACTAGAAAAGCAATGTGGTGACTGGGCTTGAGGACACACAAAAAGCCTATAGCCTACAGAGAACAGTTGAGAAAGTCAAACCCATCATCACAATGCAAATGCTTCGAGACAGACAGCCTTTGGCATCTTAGCCATGAATAATCTTACTATAGCCAACATCTTAGTTCATAATTTTATCAGAAGAGCTGTAACTACTAAGACTATGAATACATAAGTACCGATGCTTAATTCAAGGACAAATCTATCCTGAAGATTGAGTCTATATTGCCACCTAGTGGACACTCCTGTGAAATGTTATTGCACAAATTGTACAAAAAGCAAATTTTCAGTTCAATTCAAATCATTCTTTAATGTTTTTAACACTAAACAAGAACACAATCCCTTCTGGTTACTTTGTTTTAACCTTAACATTGTAATGCATTATTTTATAGATGTACTGTAATGAAATTCAAAATTGTGCTTAGACTAAGATTAAAACATAAATATGCTTCAACTGGCAGAAGTGAATGAATGAAATAAATTGGCAAAAAGTAATGCTCAGCAATGATTTGTTCAACGTATCTATATAAATTAACATTAAATACTGAGAGGTCATTCAAAACAACAAAATTACTTAAAACAACACTGGCCTGAGCTCAGTAGTTTATAAACCAACTACTTTCACATATTTTTTTAACAAAGAGCTAACATCCTTATACTTCGGCATCAGCAAACTGGTCGGCCACTACGGTATAAACAATGCGGACCCATTTGACAGGTTTAATGTGGTGAACTGCTGGGCTGTAGTGTCCCTGGTTTGAGCTTGGGCCATTCTGGATGTTACAATGAAACATCTCCTTTTCTTCTGTAATCAAGTCATCTCCAGGATCTGTGGTAGGCATACAGACATACATAGCTTATTACAAAATTTATGAAACAGAGATTCTATAAAACATTATTTGTACATGAAATTACCATAAGGAGGCTGATTCTCATTTTCTATGCGTTGTGAAATCTCCTCTAACTCCTTTTCCCAGTCCTCTTCCTGAATAGGGGGCTGTGGCTGTGGCTTGATGCTCCGGTGACCCATCTGAGGAAATGTTTTCTTTGCTCTTCTTTGTCTCCACTTGTTTGGGTGCATTTCTTCTTCTTCACAGAGAGATAAGCTCTACCTCCAGATACTAGAATGATAAAACGTGTTAAAAGCAAACAACACGTGAAGATTCCATTCTGGTACTGTTGGATACATTTCTGGGCTTTTGCCAGGTCATCACAAACCGTTTTTACAAAATCCTTGTATTTAAGATTAAGGTTTCAAGATTAAATTCAATTTTCGTTTACTCTTCCACAATCCGTTGAGAAAAATGCACTTGAGTTAACCCAACTTTTTGTAAGGTAGACTATGAAACTTTGTTTTGTTCAAAAGCAACAACATTTAGTCAATACATCATCAATCCTTCTTCCAAACGTGTTTTTTTCTTACCCTGATTCACTATGGTAAGCCTATTATAAGTGCAATATCATAGACCCGTCGGGATCATAGACATTAAAAGAAGATCGGGATGGTTTCGCAGAAAATTGCGTACATACGTCACTCGCCCGTGTGTGTGTCGTCATATCCGTAAATAGAGAAAAGTTGCTCCGGCCAGGCGGCCACTTTGACGCGTGAATGGTGTGGGAGTGGCATAGTTTAGATGTCACAACGAGCAAGAAGGTTGACACGATGCAACTAAATCTCATACCCGTTTTAAAAACGAACAGAGGAGAGTCTGCTGGCAAAAAGAGAATGTGACAGAGCTCACAATAAAATGAGAATCAACATTGACTTGGCTGTAATGGCGACAGCTGATGGATTTCAAATGTTGTAAAAACGATGCGCCGATGGCGTTTTATTACTCAACAGGTGAGTTATTTTATTGAACAGATAAACTGCTATAGGTAGCTCTAACAAATCATTGTAATTAAAGCATTATCTATTGTGAAGGTTCATTTCATTATGAGTTGTTGTAGTGCTGTGCTGGAATTTATTTATTTTCAAGGAAGTACTGTGTCTGGATTTAGCTACAGTCTTCAGTTAGTTTTTTTTTTTTAGTTTTTTTTTAACCATATCAGACTGGCAATCGTATAAAAGTATACGTTTTTCAAATTAGTCAAAATAACAGCATAACATATTGTATTTAAATGCGTAGGTGACATCATTGGATTTTCATGTGTTCATTCATCCGCGGTCATGCAAAGCCGACGCACAACCAAAACAGTGGCTGAATCCGAAATCGCCCCCTAAACCCTCATTCACTATTCCCTACGTTAGTCCACTAATACTGTTCACTTGAAGGATCTAATGAAAACGAGTGAGTGAATTCGGACAGCTGTTGAGTGTAAATCGGCACTCGATTGCAGTGCAATGTGGGATTGAATAAGTGCACTCAATAACGTCCACTATGGTTTCGGACACCACTACAAATGGCGGTCCCCTCAAATAACGCCCTATTTGAGGGTATAGTGGACGCTTTCGGATTCAGCCAGTGTTCTTTTGCAAAATGCATGCAGTTTTGTTTTTAACCGCTAGAGGGCCAAAAACAAAGTTACTTGTGCCCGGTTTCACAGACAAAACTTAAAGGTGCAATGTGTGATATTTCTGAGGATCTATTGACAGAAATGCAATATAAGATCCATAACTATGTTTTCAGTGGTGTATAAAGACCTCACTTAATTAACCGTTATGTTTTTATTACCTTAGAATGAGTCATTTGTATCTACATAACCGTGGCCACCCCCTTCTATGAAGGTCGACATACTGTGACGTCATGTTTCTACCGTAGCCGACAGCGAACAGAGCGCTACAGAGCGCGTTTCGTCACTAATTGAATGAGAAGCAGCAGAAAAAGACTACTTTCTGCTGACTCAGACGACGACATCTTCCGATCCCGGCCACTGTAGCTTCTCATTCGAGTTTGCAATTTGAAGGAAAGGCCGCGAGTTATTGATCGGTTGCAATTCGCAAATCTCACCACTAGATGCCGCTAAAAATCACACACTGCACCTTTAAGCCTAGTCCCGGACTAAAATGCATGTTTGAGCTGTTTTATCTGAAAGTAACTTGCAGTGACATTTCTTAAAATATGTCAGTGCCATGTTTTGTCACAAAATGCACACCAGTAATGTTATTTTTTCTAAGGCGCGTTTATAAAAGCTTCTTAAATATCCAAATGTATCTAAGGCCTACTCCTGGCTTAATCCTGTTTGTGAAACCCAGGCCTGAGGGTTGTTCCATAAATGACGCTTAGAAAAGCGGGGATTAAACTCCAAAACCGGACTTGAATGAGCCTAACTAATAAATTGGGGCTAAAGTGGTTCCATAAAAGGTAATTGAAGATGCCGCTAAAAATCACACACTGCACCTTTAAGCCTAGTCCCGGACTAAAATGCATGTTTGAGCTGTTTTATCTGAAAGTAACTTGCAGTGACATTTCTTAAAATATGTCAGTGCCATGTTTTGTCACAAAATGCACACCAGTAATGTTATTTTTTCTAAGGCGCGTTTATAAAAGCTTCTTAAATATCCAAATGTATCTAAGGCCTACTCCTGGCTTAATCCTGTTTGTGAAACCCAGGCCTGAGGGTTGTTCCATAAATGACGCTTAGAAAAGCGGGGATTAAACTCCAAAACCGGACT
The DNA here is from genome assembly GCF_965113295.1 of Leuciscus leuciscus. Classification (NCBI taxonomy): domain Eukaryota; kingdom Metazoa; phylum Chordata; class Actinopteri; order Cypriniformes; family Leuciscidae; genus Leuciscus; species Leuciscus leuciscus. Next base: position 22,674,016 of record NC_138738.1, read on the forward strand.
TGAATGAGCCTAACTAATAAATTGGGGCTAAAGTGGTTCCATAAAAGGTAATTGAAGTTCACGCAGTCTCACTAATTTGATCCAGGTTTATAGTCTAGATAATTGCGTGTGCACGCGTTTCTGAAGCAGCCCTAGAGGTCGATCGTGGATCAAATCGTACACCATCAAACAGCGTATATTTTGTGCTGTTTTATGCGTTTGTGACATGTTTTTTTCCCCTCAGTGCAAAACTTACATTTTACAGTTATTTTCTCCATCTGCAAATGTTAGAAAGTCGTGCAAATGTATCCATTTTGCTGCTAATCTTCATATTGAACGAGCGCTGCTGCGCGCATGCGCGCCAAATAGGAGCGCAATAATTCTGACTAAAATATAGCCTACATTTTGCTTGGAAAATTAATATGCGATATTTTATAGCACCAGAAATATCTTCTAATTATAATAATTTATCTTTAGGATGTTGGATAAGTTGCAGTGAACTTCTAGCTCATTACACTCATATATTTTATACTTCTAATAAAAAAAATTGAACAGAAGTTGCCTAATTCAGGGAAGATTTTTTTTAAGAAACTAAATATATAAAGATACATAATATAGTTTTGGGTATGCTACTTAATAAAGATGACGTATACGTATACTAGAATGCTGAGAATTACAGCTTTTAATGCAATAATTTTTTGGAGAAAGCAAGAATCCCCAGTTTTAAATGAGTGGTTAGATTTAGTTTCTAAAGTACACTATGGAGAGGATAACATGAAATTAAGAGCAAATGTATACATTTTGAAAAGGTATGTGCAACTCTAAAATCAAAGAATATTCCATAAAATAAAGGAATGTATAGCCTACATTAACTACATTTTTATATAACCCTCCCTCCCTTTTATTTCTAGTTATTTGTTATTTAAATTAATTACTTATTTAATATTGAATATTTGATATTTAAATAATATTACTTGAATAACTATTAGGAATTATGTGTCATTATAAGAGTTTGATATAAATATGTGAATGTTACATTTCTATTAATATTTATTTATAGTTTTTTTGTCTTTTTCCCCTTAAATCATATGTAAAAGTGTCTAACTATGTACTTTGTTCTATTTTTATTGTTCTAATTATGTGTTTTTTTAGGCTATGTGTTGGTGGGTATTATCACAAAAGAAAAAAAGTAGAAGGAAAAATAAGGAATATTTATTGGGGGGAAATAATGATGTCTTTAAAGGAACTGCCCATTTGTATAATTGTGTTTGAATTGAAAGACATAATAAAGTACATAATATATATACACTGCTCAAAAAAATTAAAGGAACACTTTGAAAACACATCAGATCTCAATGGGGAAAAATGTCATGCTGGATATCTATACTAATATGGACTGGGTAATGTGTTATGAACGAAAGGATGCCACATCGTTTGATGGAAATGAAAATGATCAACCTACAGAGGATTGAATTCAAAGACACCCGGAAATCTAAGTGAAAAAATGATGTAGCAGGCTTGTCAATTTTGCTGAAATTTCATTGCAGCAACTCAAAATGGTACTCAGTAGTTTGTATGGCCCCCACGTGCTTGTATGCATGCCTGACAACGTCGGGGCATACTCCTAATGAGACGACGGATGGTGTCCTGGGGTATTTCCTCCCAGATCTGGACCAGCGCATCACTGAGCTCCTGGACAGTCTGAGGTGCAACCAGGTGATGTCAGATGGACCGAAACACAATGTCCCAGAGGTGTTCTATTGGATGTAGGTCAGGTGAGCGTGGTGGCCCTTCAATGGTATCATTCCTTCATCTTCCAGGAACTGCCTGCATGCTCTCGCCACATGAGGCCGGGCATTGTTGTGCACCAGGAGGAACCCAGGACCCACTGCACCAGCATAGGGTCTGACAATGGATCCAAGGATTTCATCCCGATACCTAATGGCAGTCAGGGTGCCATTGTCTAGCCTGCAGAGGTCTATGCATCCCTCCATGGATATGCCTCCCTAGACCATCACTGACCCACCACCAAACCGGTCATGCTGAACGATGTTACAGGCAGCATAACATTCTCCACGGCTTCTCCAGACCCTTTCCTGTCTGTCACGTGCTCAGGGTGAACCTGCTCTCATTTGTGAAAACCACAGGGCACCAGTGGCGGACCTGCCAATTCTGGTGTTCAATGGGAAATGCCAATCGAGCTCCCTGGTGCTGGGCAGTGAGCACGGGGCCCACTAGAGGACGTCGGGCCCTCAGGCCACCCTCATGAAGTCTGTTTCTGATTGTTTGGTCAGAGACATTCACACCAGTGGCCTGCTGGAGGTCATTTTGTAGGGCTCTGGCAGTGCTCATCATGTTCCTCCTCGCACAAAGGAGCAGATACCAGTCCTGATGATGGGTTAAGGACCTTCTACGGCCCTGTCCAGCTCTCCTAGAGTAGCTGTCTGTCTTCCTGGAATCTCCTCCATGCTCTTGAGACTGTGCTGGGAGACACAGCAAACCTTCTGGCAATGGCACGTATTGATGAGCCATCCTGAAGGAGCTGGACTGCCTGCGCAACCTCTGTAGGGTCCAGGTATCGCCTCATGCTACCAGTAGTGACACTGACCCTAGCCAAATGCAAAACTGGTGAAAAACAGTCCGAAAAGATGAGTAGGGAAAAAAATTTCAGTGGCCTCCACCTGTAAAACCATTCCTGTTTTGGGGGTTGTCTCACTGTTGCCCATCTAGTGGACCTGCTGTTAATGTCATTAACACTAAAGCAGCTGAAACTGATTACCAACCCCCTCTGTTACTTAACTGACCAGATCAATATCCCAGGAGTTTAACTGACTTGATGATATTCTCTGATTAAAAAGTGTTCCCTTTATTTTTTTGAGCAGTGTATATATATATATATATATATATGCTAAAATATTTGTTATTTGGACATTAGATGTGCCTTATTTAGAATTTTAAACCTACAAGTGTATTTTTATGATAGCAATAACTGTAAAGGGACTATTGTAATGGGGTAAATCAAATGTAGGCTAATATACTGTCAATTACTAAGCTCAGATTAATATTACCAGTTAAAATTTATACTGTGCTTTTGTAATTATTTATTTTTAATTTTGTGATTTTAACTTCTGCTTTAAAAAGCTTTTTTTTTCAGATTGTGTTCTAATGTTCTTCTAATAATCATAAACATGTACTACAGCTGCCAAACAAAACCAGCGAGAAATGTATTCATAAATCTTTAAAACAATCTAATTAAATCTTGGGCACAAAACATTCAGCCAGTAAAAAAAAGAAAACCTGTAGTATATATATATTGTATTTATCTATATCTATATATCTATCTATATCTATATCTATATCTATCTATCTATATCTATCTATATCTATATATATATATATATATATATATATATAGAGAGAGAGAGAGAGAGAGAGAGAGAGAGAGAGAGAGAGAGAGAGAGAGAGAGAAGAGAGAGAGGTCTATATTGTCCAATTTATCATTGTAGCCTTATATAAGTTGATTTTCTGTATACTGTGTATTTATTTTTGGACTAATAGTGGTTAATAAAGTCCAATAATGGTATGAGAGAGTGTCAGTGGAAATATCATTGTGTTCTTGTCGGTCAGTGTTAGAGGATCTGTGTAACAGCTGTGGCTTAGCCTGACAGTTAGCCTGCCCCGGACCAGGGGTGCGTTTCCCGAAAGCATCGTTGGCCAACTATGGTCGCAAGTTCATCGCAATGTCCATTGAACTCTATTGGCAACGAGGGAACTTGCGACCATAGTTGGCTAACGATGCTTTCGGGAAACGCACCCCAGGCTAGTTCTCTTACGAGAGGTTCTCTAGTATTGCGTAAGTTAGCTTACGCTACGGGTAAAGTCATCTTTTCTCGAGATATGAAGCCAAAAAATTATCCTTAATTTTTATTCATTGTCAACGCAGTGCAGCAGCTAGCAGACCTAGAGCAGGCTATCTAGCGCGCTCATTGGCTGCTCCGCGGCAACTGCAGCAGCCTACCAGTGAGCCTGGCGTGACGTCACGCCCAATGAGGGCGCACGCGCCCTCACGCGTCACAGCCCGCCAGAATGGGAGTGGCTTAGCGTATAAAAGGAAGGCTCGGAGGCTGATACCCTCTGATGTTCGCCGCTGCGACACATACTCTCGCTTCTAAAAGAGAAATTTCCTACGAGGCGTTGTTTCAAATGCCTCCCACCACTCCCCGCTCTCTCTCTCTCTCCCTCTGTTCGAGCCGCGCAAACTGCGCCGTTCACAAGGGATGTCAGAGATGCGGACGATTACGGGGCTCGCTCTCTCCCTCTGTTCGAGTCGCGCAAACTGCGCCGCTCACAAGGGATTGCAGAAGCGTACGGTCACGGGGCTAGTTTTTCTTTACGTTACAAGAAAGCTACCCCGCCCCCCGCGCCCGTCTCCCGGCGAAAGGAGAAAAGAGTGTTTCACATCCATTCACACATATTTCTCAGTCCCCTCCTAGTTCAGGCTACTGGAAATATCAATACTGCAGTAAACGAGCCTGTTACACAGTACACGCACGCCTGCAAAACATGATGACGCTCTCTGGCTACTCGCCCCTCTTCCCGCGCTCTCTCCCTCTGCTCGAGATAAGCATCACTATATTAACAAAAATTATTTAGTTCACAATTACGAAGAAGGGGGGTTCAATCTTATAGACTAGAAACAATGAATAGTGTTTTAAAAACTCAATGGTAAGGGCGCTAGCACGCGGCGAATGGAGTAGACGTTCTTTTTAAGTCTCCTCAAGTTGACTCCTGTTTTTGTTTAATATATCCGTCATTATACCTGTTCGCCCTAAGTTTTATGTTACAGCTTTTATTTAATTGTTGCCGATTGCAGCAGTGTGTCCAAAGTTAAATTTCTTGCTACAGTTAGTAATGACTTCCAAGAAGCTTTCGAAGGCCTCGCAACAGAGTAAGGATGGCGACGCCATGTGCGATTCCCTCTCCTCAGCCACCGCCAACACTATACTTGCAGCCATTGAGACGCAAGGCAACGATTTAAAACGGCTCATTGAGGACACAAAGTTGTCTATCAATACTCGTCTTGACGCGTTGGATACCGTGCTGGCCAATCTACAGTCCGAACAGTCGGGTGTTAAGAAAAAAGTTGAAGATTTGGAATTAGCCATGACCGGCTGTGATTCACGTCTGGACGAAGTGGAGAAAATCTGTGACGAACTGCGTTCGGACAACAGATTTCTTCGTACTAAAGTAAATGATCTGGAGGGCCGCTCTCGTCGGCTAAACTTGAAATTTGTGGGAGTAAAAGAAGGAGCGGAGCAAGGTCATCCTACGGAGTTTGTTTCTGGGTTAATCTCTACTCTGTTCGGCCAAGACAAGTTCCCGAAACCTGTCAAAGTGGATCGCGCCCATAGATCGCTGCAACCTAAGCCTACAGAAGACGAGAGGCCGCGACCGATTATTGCGAAGCTGCATCATGACCGCGACAAGGACTTGATCCTCCGGCTGAGCCGTGACAACGCGCCGCTGCATTACATGGGGAAACAGGTGCATATCTTTCCGGACTATACGGCGGAGGTGGCCTCCAAACGTCGCGCATTCGGATCGGTGCTGAAAGCTTTGAAGGAAGCTGGGGTGTCCTGTTCTCTTCGCTTTCCTGCAAAGTTGCGAGTTAAGTACAAAGACTCCATATCGATTTTCGATTCACCAGAAGAAGCACGAAAATATGCGGACTCTCTATCTAACAAATGACTTCTCTTTACTGATTTTGATTTATTGTGCTGGTGCATTGGCTTGATTAGGGCGGATTGTTAAATTGTTCATTTAAGCTCTTCCTCGATTCTTTCTTTTTTTGACGGCACTTTTGTCTATGTTGGGTATTTTGTCAGCGGTAGGGGAGAACGAGTGATACTTTTTCTACAGCTTACCGAGTAAGTTTTTTTTGTTGTTGTTTTTCTCCCTTTGCTCTGCTACCTTCCTGGTAATGGGTGAGTTTCACTGTTTCAGTTGGGGAAACAGTTATAGGTGGGGGGTAAGTTACAATGGGCTGTTCTGGGCTAATTATAGTACAGTATTTACTGCCTTCTTTGTTCTTTTATTTGTGATATTCAAGTTCGATGACGAAGGTTGATGCATATAGTGCTTTTGGGGGGACCAATGCACTTTTATATCATGGAATGTTAGAGGTATGGGACACCAGATTAAAAGAGGCAAAGTATTTGCACATCTTAAGTCCCTCTCTGCCGATATTATCTTTTTGCAAGAGACTCATATCAGACCAACAGAGCAGAGACGCCTTAGATCTAACTGGATCTCGCAAGTTTATCAGTCCTCATTTTCTTCAAAGGCCAGGGGTGTTGCTATCCTATTTAGAAAATCTGTCCCATTTCGTTTGTCTACTGTCATCTCTGATCCTTCGGGAAGATATATTTTAGTGTCTGGTCATATAAATTCATTCCCAATTTCATGTGTAAATATCTACGGTCCAAATTTTGACGATCCTAATTTCTTTAAAAAGATTTTTGATTTGCTACCTGACCCCAGTACTACTAATGTAATAATTGGTGGTGATTTTAACTGCTATCTTGACGCTTATCTGGACCGCTCCTCCACTCAGGTTCCTCACATTTTACGTTCAGTTAGTACTTTAAATCATTTATGTAAGTCTTTTAATATAGTTGATATTTAGAGACTTCAACACCCATCCGACAGAGACTATTCCTTCTTTTCTCCTGTGCACAAATCATATTCTAGAATAGATTACTTTCTTATTGATTCTAAACTTATTTCGAACGTAATACAGACCAAATATAACAATATTATAATTTCTGATCATAGTCCGCTTACTATGGTGTTTAACCTTTCTATGTCTCAATCAAAGTACAATTGGCGTTTAAACCCTTGTTTATTATTGCAGGAGAATTTTCATGCATACATCTCTTCTCACATCAAGCAGTTTCTTGATTTTAATGATAAAGGCGATGTGTCTGATTCCACTCTTTGGGAGACTTTTAAGGTAGTGTTGCGGGGTAATATAATAGCTTATGAATCGAGCAGGAAGAAGGCGAAACGTAAACGGCTTGCTGAAATTGAAACCTTGCTTCCTACTATGGAACATGCCTATAGACTATCTAAATCTCAGTCAGATCTTAATGCAATGCTAAAACTGAAGTACGAGTATAATAATATTTTGAGTGAACAAGTCCGTAATATGATGCTTAAGATAAAACGTAAGCAATTTGAGTTGTGTGACAAACCGGAAAGATTACTCTCTCGGCAGTTAAGAGGAATACAGGCTAATAGAGCTATTTTTCAAATTAAATCAGACTCTGGTGTATTATTAACAAATCCAAAAGAAATTAATTCTCGTTTTTTGGAATTTTATAAACATCTTTTTACTTCAAAATGTAATGTGCCCATTTCAGATATTACTGACTTTCTTGATACAATAGACACTCCAAAGCTTAGTGAAGATGCCAAAAGGGATCTAGACAAAAAGTTCACATTAGAGGAAATTTTGAAGGCTATTAAGTCCTTTCCGAATGGTAAGGCTTCAGGGCCCGATGGGTACTGTATTGAACTATATAAGGCTCATTCAGATATCATTGCTCCGCTATTGCTGAGAATGATAAATCATTCTTTTGAAAATAAACAACTTCCTCGTACTCTCTATGAAGCAAACATTTGCTTGTTATTAAAAAAAGATAGGGATGACACTGATCCTTCTAGTTATTGACCATTAAGCTTGCTTAATTGTGACCAGAAGATTGTTGCAAAAGTGTTGGCCTTTCGTTTGAGTAAACACATGGCTTCATTAATTCACCATGATCAGACTGGTTTTATTTCAGGTAGATTTTCTTTTTCAAATGTTCGTCGCTTGTTAAATGTTATGTATAATGTAGATTCTCAGTGGACTAAGGCAGCTATTATTTCTTTAGATGCCGAGAAGGCCTTCGATCAGATCGAGTGGCAATATCTATATTCAGTGTTAGATAAGTTTGGGTTTGGTAATAATTTTCGTACATACATTGAGATGCTTTACGCAAACCCAAAATCTGTAGTAGTCACTAATTTAGACAAATCTGACTATGTTCCACTTTACCGTGGGACTAGGCAGGGATGTTGCCTTAGTCCTTTACTGTTTGATTTGGCTTTGGAGCCTTTGGCTATAAGTATTCGGCACCATTCTTCTATTAGTGGCATTAAAATTGGGCCATTAGAGACCAGGCTCTCTCTATATGCAGACGATTTACTCATATTTTTAAAAGATGCTGTTGACTCTTTACCTCCAATAATGGATTTAATAAAAAATTTCGGTTCTTTTTCCGGGTATTCTATCAACTGGAATAAAAGTATATTTGTTCCCCTTGGAAATAATTTTTCAACAAATTTTTTTGAGTCCCTCCCTTTTAAAATTGTTTGTGATCATTTCACTTATTTAGGATTGGTTATTCCCCTAGATCCCAAAGATATATTTAAACTTAATTTTATCGTTGCAATAAAGAGCCTTAAATCCAACATTGAAAAATGGAGGCTTTTGCCTTTATCATTAATAGGTCGTGTTAACGCTATAAAGATGATGGTCCTTCCAAGGTTTCTATATTTGTTTCAGAATCTACCCATTTATCTTACTAAATCGTTTTTAAAAAATCTAGACTCTATTATTTACCCTTTCATTTGGAGTTTTAAGACTCATCGTATCTCAAAGGCACACTTGGAAAAATCTAAAGAGATGGGGGGGTTGGCAATGCTAGTCTTTCAACATTATTATTGGGCAGCAATTGTAAGAGCCTTGATGTATTGGAGTAAAGATTCGCAATGTCATCTTGAGACTGATGATTTTCCTACCTGGATTCATATGGAATCTCATTCTGTAATCAAGAGCTCTCTTCCTGCTTTATTACTTTCCAATTTAAATAGTCCTTTAAAGAGCATTACTAAAAATTTTGTAGTACATAGCTCTTTAAGAATATTAAAACAAATTAAGAAATTTCTTGGTATCACACGGCCTTCCCTTCATTCTTCAATTTGTAAGAATCATAATTTTACACCCGGTCTGAGCGATAGAATTTTTCAGTTGTGGAATAACAAGGGTCTCTCTACATTTAATGATCTATACACAGATGGTCTCTTTGCCTCTTTTGAACACCTACTTGCTAGATATAGTCTTTCTCACTCTCATTTCTATCGATACTTGCAGATTCGGCATTATGCTCAGCAAGCATTTTGTGATTATAGGATTCAGCAGGAAGAACACCGCTTCTTTAGCCTAGTGCGACAAGCACCTGATTCTAGGCATATGGTTTCACAATTTGTTTCTCTCTTCTCTTCACAATTAAACATTTCTTCTGATTATCTCAAGGTAGCTTGGGAAAAGGATGCTGGAATCATCATATCTGACAACCTCTGGTCTGAAATCCTACAAAGAATACACAGCTGTTCTATTAATGCAAGACTTCAGTTAATTCAGTTCAAAATTGTACATAGACTGCATTATTCTAAAGTTAAACTCCACAAGATCTACCCAGAAGTGTCTCCAGTTTGTGATCGATGTCAGGGCGCAGAGGGAACTTTATCTCATTCTTTTTGGTTCTGTCCAAAACTCCATAGGTATTGGCAGGATATATTTTCTTGGTACTCTGCGGCATATAACCTGGATGTTTTGCCTGAAGTAGAATTGGCCATCTTTGGTTGCTCTGGCACAGTTTCATCTTTTCCTTATTATGTGCAATTGGCTTTAATGCTGGGCATGATGGTGGCTAAGAGAATTATATTGAGGGAGTGGAAATCCACTGTTTCCCCATGTTTCCAGAGATGGCTTGCTGAAATGGCCTCTGTCATTCATCTTGAGAAAATGAGGTTTAATGAAGCAAAGTCTCTTAATAAGTTTTCTAAGATCTGGAGTCCCTTCCTCCATCAGCTTAATAACAGTAGCATGTAATGGACTTTGACACATTTATAATACTGTGATTTTAATGCTGATTCTATCCCCTTTTGTATGTGTTTGATCTTTTTCCTTTGTAATTATTTTAGGCACTTATGTAATTTTTAATGTACTCTGGCCCTTTTTCTGTGTGGGTGGGTTGGTGGGTATGTTTTGTTTTGGTTGTTTTTTTTTGTTTTTTGTTTTCGTTGGTATGTTGTTGTTGTTGTCATAAAACCAATACAATTAATATTGAAAAAAACTCAATGGTAAAGATAATTTCTTTGTTATACAAACAGTGTATGGTTTACGGCCTTTTCTTCAATATTTGGGAAAGTAGGTGGCCTGGAATTTTTGATTAGATGTGCCTTTGAGTTGTCCAAATTACCTCTTAAATGGTCTGCATTCCATCAACTAGTTCTCCTATGTTGGAAATAAGCATTTTATTCACAATTTTAATCCACACAAAGCTTGTATTTGGAACAATCATTTTATTCTTCACCACAACAAATCTTTATTTTATGAGAACTGGGTTCAATATAAAAAAAATTCCCTTTTGGACGTGATGGACAACTTATGGTATTGTTCTCAATTAAAATGATTTTTGTTTAAAACATGGATTTGTATGTCATCCTAAAGAGTTGTATACTGGTATATTGGTAAAAGGGATTCTTTCACACTACTCTGTCTGTGACATTCTCTCTCCCATGTCCTTGTCTGGGTGAATTATCTATTAGAGATCATAAATGCAACAACAAATATATGAGAAGTGTCTTCATTGATAGAATTCATCCAAATATAATTAAAAGTTACTATATTTTCAACGATTGTGACCCGAAAGAGGTGAAGGAAATGAGAATGAGTTATCTTGCCTTTCCAAGTCTCCCTAAAGCAAAAGAACTTCATTTTAAAATAATAAATGACATATTCCCATCTAAATAATTCCTTAATTCAAAATTTTATATAGAAGAAAACTCTTGTCAATTTTGTGAAACTGATATTGAAACCACTGAGCATATTTTCGTGTATTATAATTTTTCAAAGTTGTTTTGGTCTCAATTGTACAGTAAAATGTCAAGTGTGAATCCCCTTTAATACAAACAAATTAAGTTTGGTGTACTGAAGGAAGATTGTTCACAACACTACTTGGTCAATATCCTTTTTGAATTCGCTAAATACCTAATTCATAAAGGCAGATTTTTGAAAACCCCTCTGTCCTTTCCTCATTTTACTAATTTACAAAGCTTTTGCTACTTCTCTTTGTACCCTTTCAAATGAAAACGCTACTTCAGGAGCCAGTTTCTTCAATGATCTATATGTAGCCTACCCTATAGCTCCTTGCTACCCCTTGCAATTACCTACTTTAAATGTTGTTCTTTTAATAATTTGAACATCATTATTTTATTTATTTTTTACTTTTTTTATATTCATTTATTTATTTTCTCTTCCTTGCCTTCATGATTGTATATTTGATTTGAAACTTCATTGCTGTTACTTATTGTAATTTGCAACTACGTCTGCCTTTTGAGAATTGTAAATTGTTAATATTGTTTGTACAATGCCTATTAGGTTTGTAAATGTGTCTATTTCTCAAAAAAAAAAACACAAAAAAAGATGCTTATGCAGGCTTATGCTTATGTTCAATCTGGTCCAGTTTTCACTCCGGTAAAACTATAGCGTGAATGTGCGATAATTAAATAAGTGAAGTAACCTGACTTAATTAATTGCATATTTTACCATCCTAAATATTGCATATGTTTACCATATATTATAACACCTGTTTTTTAATCCTTTTCTTTTCCTTGTTTTTATTGGAATATATAGGCTACATTGGATCATGTGCATGATCTAACCAGTATCTCTTGTTTTCTTTACATGTTCACCACTTATGAGATTAATAAATGTCCATATTATATGAACCTCTCTTATTGTCTGCTGATTCTTTTTGCACCAGTCTTGAATACAGGGTCATGCTGCATGCACTGTATATACCAAACCAAACAAATACTTTATTTACATAAAGGGACTTTGTACCAAACCCTTTCAGTCACAAATGGAATTCTATATTGTTTTATTTTAAAATATCAGTCTGTTAATTTCTCATGTTACAGTTCAGTAACTCCTGGCATGCAAAACTAAAAAGCCTGTATGCACATCTTGATCATAGAGACTAATAGAAATCTGAAACAGAAATAAGCTCATTACAGTCATAAGGATTGCTAAGGCATTTCAGACCAGTCTATTATTCAACTGAGTATACATTTTGTGCAAGTGAACCAATAACCCTTTGTGACCCTGGAACACCAAACCAGCCACATGGGTAAATCTTTTCAAATTGAGATTTATACATCATCTGAAAGCTGATGTCCATTGATGTATGGTTTGTTTGGATAGGACAACATTTGGCCGAGATACAACTATTTGAACATCTGGAACCTGAGGGTGCAAAAAGATCGAAACATTGAGAAAATCACCTTTAAAGTTGTCCATTTATGTTTGCGATTGTGCTGCATTCACAATCACAATGTTTTATATATTTACAGTAGGAAATATACAAAATATCTTCATGGAACATGATCTTTACTTAATATCCTAATGATTTTTTGCATATTAGAAAAAATCAATCATTTTGACCCATATAATGTATTGTTGGCTTTTGACACAAATATACCTGTGCTACTTGTGACTGGTTTTGTGATCCAGGGTCACCTTTCTGGATTAAAGTGTGTGTGTGTTTCCATTCAGCATGTTGTGACATCATGAGTCATTGACCCAGTCTGCCGTCTCACAAAGCAAACCTAATACTGCCTTTTTTCCAGCACCTCGTTTATAAATATAAAGAGAATGAGAAATAATCAGATAGTAGTCATGGTTTTCACACCTAAAGGATTTACAAAAAAAAGTTAGAGATGATGTAAAAGCAATGAGTGGCACAGAGTAAAAAAGTTTTTTTAAACAATTTACAAGTTGCTAAAATCCCACAAACATCAAGTATAAAGTGAAATGTATCTTAGTAATTATTTAATGTTAAAAAAAAAAAAAATAGGTCTACTAGTGAGTGAAAAGGGAGACATGATGAGAAAATGTGTACAATAACATTTTCAGGATTGCATAATATACCCAAAAATGTAGGCCTAGATCAACACATATTACCCATCGCATTTGCAGATTATAGAAAATCTGTGAAATTATTAAATATATTAGTTTGGAAGAACAAGTGCAAGTTCCTTTTAAGGCCATTAAGAACATAATTCAGCTGATGAACAGACAGGTCTTAAACTATTATGCTAAAGCCTGTAAATAACCTGAAATACTACTTGTTTGGTACATTCATTCACATTGAGTTTACATTCAGCCTCCTGCATTTTGACTCCTTTTTGAAGCACATACAGCTTAATGTCAGAATAAACATCTCAAACTTACATTGCAAACACAGACTAGAGCATTCCCCTCGTCCAAAATGGATTTCTTGTACAACAGGCAGTGTTATCAAGTTCCAGTTCCAGCTCTGATTACCTCCTTTATTCTTCTCATTTGTCTCTCCTTACCTTTCCTTCACACGCCATACAACAAAATCCTTACATATGCACCTACAAAAATCTCTTTCCTCTCATCATATATCACAACTCTGAATGGACAAGCTCTGATGGCCATCAAATGTTTTTCTTTTTCATCAATAGCCCTCTCTCATCACATTCCAGTGCAAACTCAGCAAGCATCAATCATCCATATAACACAATACACACTGCGTGAACACCCAGTGCTAAAATATTCACATATTAGTTGGTGCATATCAGTACCCATAATGCCATTCCAGTGAAAACTCCCTTGTGTCGTACAGAGCAGCAAAAATGCCCTTTAAATGTGCATGAATATTTCACCAGTATATTTTAGATTTTTGTAACATGAGATAGGTGCACAAAACACCAGCACATTGTAGTTACTGTGCATTCAGAGGCACACGTCATATGAGGTTCAGTGCGACCTCAGGGGGAGCTTTAGGTCCTCTGTTAAGTTTCTAAACAGCTTATGACAGGCTTTTAGGTTTTGATTTCCAGAATAGATGGGTTGTTGTCCAGAATGGATAAAATGATCTTGTCCATGTATTGCCTGAGACGGAAGTTGATCTCCTCTTGTTCTTTTAGGGCTTCCATCAACTGTGGGAATCAAAAGTTATAGAATGATTTTTGACAGGTCATCAAAACTGTCAATTAATTATAAACTTCAAATTAAATGAAACAGTTCTCCAAAAATGTTTAAAGTTTGAAAAACACCAAATGTTGAAAAAACTGAGGAGGGCTTGTGTTCATCACACAAAGCTAGGGTATGGTTTAAAAAAAAAAAGTTTGTTCCACAAATTCTGCTTTATTTCTCCTTTTCTGTTCCTCAAAGTCATTCAGGTTTGGAATGACATGGGGGTGAGTAAATCACAATGTTCCTTTTAAGGTGAACTATTCTCACAAAATTAATTTCAATTGTTCACAGTATATTGGACTAAAGGTCATTTTTTAGAGAATGATCCAGAAAACAACAATAACAAAAATGCTTCATATTGTTCTCTTGCTCAGACGTACACATTAAGTTCCTCTTGTTTGACTTATCAGCAGATCAAGGTCAAGCACTTCTCTTACCTGGTCACGGGAGGCATGATCAATCTCCATGGCCAGAGACTGCGCTTTTGTCTGAGTGGCAAACAGGTTTTTGGCCTCATGGAGGCTCAGACTGAGAAGCTGACCATTTAGATCTTCATTCTGTTCTCTCAGTTTTTGGTTCTCCTGTGATAGAAAAGTAAAGAGGATGGAGTTACAATTACCCCAAAAAGATGGCCCAAGAGTCATCTTGCTTTTCCTTTTTATTGTGGCCTAGTTGTGACTGAAACAAGAGAAGTTTGTTAGACCAGCTTCTGCTGGCAAACAGAAAGCAGTTATCTGCAGATGAAGAATCTGGATTGAGATGATTACGCAATTAATGTAGATTGGAAGAATTTTCAGATCACATTCTTATAACAGACATACACCAAATGTAATACTACTAAATCTTTATTTTCACAATAACTATATTAGTTAATAGCACAATTAGTTCTAGCCCTCCATTTTGATTGGCCAAGCAGTGTGTAAGAGTGCTCATATTGAGTATAATAGCAGTGGGATATTTCACTATTTATATCACTCCAGAATACCTATACAGAGATGTGTGATTTTGCATGGGTGATGAGTGTTGTTGTTTTTTTTAAAGGTTGGAGCATCAATGGGGAGCTGGAAATGGAAAATTAGAGAGGTGTGAAAACAGAAAGCTTTGAGCAACATGCCCAGTGATTCCGCTTTAGGCACAAGGTGATTTACTGATATTCAGTACAACAGAACTTTTGTGATATTGTCTAGTTATCCTCTTCTTTTGACAGCAACATGGAGCTACAAAATCTACAACCAAAAAAAAAACCTATATTAGGTGTTAGGTGAGAAGAAACGGCAGCCTGGCAGATCATCTGAAAATACACTTCTTGTGAATGAACATATTAGTGGTTAATTAGATGATATTAAGTCTGCACAGGAATTACAGTTTACCATCAGACTCGGAAAGAGTCGTGCCCGAGCAGACACAAGCTGCTGGAGGTCAAAGGGCATGTCCTTGGAAACACTCCTCTGCATATACACACAGTAAAAAAGATGAAATAAGAGACAGAAAAAGACAAAAAGAATTCATTTTGGGATCACTGTTTTTTATGGAAGCTTGTTTCCAGCACAAAAAAAAATTTATAACTGCAACATTTATCTCACAATTTAGAAAAATTCTCGCAATTGTGAGCTTATAGCTCACAATTAGTGGTGCAACGGATCACAAAACTCACGGTTCAGATCATTTACAGTTTGAATCACGGATCCGAAATTTTTTCGGATAAGCAGCAAAAACTACCAGACTAACAAAGTAAACAAATTGTTAAAGACAAATGACCAGTCAGTATTAAAATAAGAACAATTACAAGCATAGCTGAAAACTATGTACCTGCATATACTACAGTTAGACTTTGTATAGACATTTTATAATTAGGCCTAAATGTAAAATAACACTAATGTGTTCACTGTAGAAATAAAATATATGTTAATCTTTGTTAAAGCTGCATTTTGTTGTTTTATTAACATTAATGACACAGACAGCAGCAGGAATATTAGGCTGAATGCACGGACCGAATATATACTGACACAACATCCAGTATCTTTCTCAGCTGTTCATTTACAACATAACCGAGAGAATACAAACAAAACTGTCGAAATATCCGTCTCAGCAAGTATGTATCTGTTCAAGCGCAAGGAAACACGAAAAAGGAATCAATTCCATGTTTGTGCACTATCTGAAACTTTCCCCTCTCTCTCTCTCTGCGCGCGCGCGCTGCGGGTGTGTATAAACTTGCAAATCTGACTTTCTTGCCATTATGACTTTATTACATGAAATTGCGACTATCACACGAATGAATATATATATATATATATATATATATATATATATACTGTATATATATATATATTCGTGTGATATATATATATATCACAAAGTCAGAATTTGTGATATATATATATATATATATATATATATCACAAATTCTGACTTTTTTCCCTCACAATTGCAAAAAGAAGATATAATCTCAAAATTGCGAGAGAGAAATGTCGCAATTCCACTTTTTATTCTTTATTCTGTGGTGGAAACAAGCTTTCATTATTATTTTTTTTTTATAAATTTTAAAACAAAAAGTGGAGACTGCCTGAAGGGAATGAAGTTCACAGCCTTTACTGGAGGAAACAAATAGTAAATAAAATGGTAAATAAAAGTAAATAATTCCTTAAATGTGTTTTTATAACGGTAGGCATATTTTTATGTGAAAACATTTGTACTCATTACATTTTATCAAAGATCTGACCATGTGGGACTACTGTAGTCAAGGCCATAGGAAATATACATGCTGAGAGATCGGTTACCAGCTTTCCACCTCTCTCACCTGTTTTAGTCTCTTGACCTCCTGTTCCAACTCACTCTCACGTGTTCGAGTGCTGTATTCTGATAGGCTAATGGAAGATCTGCGAACACGCCCCATTCGTTCTGCCTCCAGCTTGTATACTTGGAGGTGCTCCAGCTCTCGCCTAAGGTCTTCAATCAGCTGAACAGAAAATACACTTTTAAAAGCACTTCAAAATCACTAAGCTACTGAACTGAGAACACTTCTGTTTGATATGTAGTCAAGGACAGGATTGCTGTATTATGGACAGAATAAGACATGGTAATTCTGAACTAAATTAATCTATTAATTTCAATATACTAGCAATTCTCAATATAATATGCTCCGGAGTCTTCATACAGTTTGTGTAAATGTATCTCTGTGTTTGACTTGTATGTGTGCACATTTTTTAGGTAGGCTACGCAGCCCGTTCAAGCCTGAGGGCAACTAAAGCTGGACAAGGCTCTGCCACTCTTTTTCTATCTGTAAATATATTTGAGCTACTAAATACATGGCATAAAAGATTAGGAAGAGCTTTTGTCAACTTGCTGAATAAACGATTGTTTAAATCACTGCCATTTTTACAGTGTTTACATTAAATTTACTTTAGTGACCAGTGGGAAGAACCACGATTCTCTCAATCTTTACATAAGTTTCTATGGGATTTTCTATAAATCAAAAGTTGCCAATTTGTACATGAAAAATATTCTTATAAAATGCTAAATGATTGCACGGTATGGTCATAGTTCTCAAATCATTATAATAAAGACATTTCTGTCACTAATAGGTTATTTAGTATGTCCGTTTTAACTAGTGTCAAAAAATAAGCACATTTTAGAACATGGTCTTACCTCCTGCATGGTATCTTTTTCCTTCTTAAACTCATTTCTATTCTGTCGTAGCTTGTCCATCATCTTCTTGTACAGATCCATCTCATCCTTCAACCGCAGGCTCGTATCCTCCAGCTTGTCTGTCATCCGCTGCCTCTCCTTCACACACAAACAGGACATTTAAGCAAGTGTACAGTTCATTTGGACAATTACTTGACATAATAGGGATCTTAAATAAATGACGGGTTTTTTTTAGCTCTCTGAACAAAACAATTAAAAATAAATCTGATATAATAGTGAAGGGGGTGGATTGGAATCCACTGCTGCTTCAATGTATATGTAATGAGTGATTATAATCAAGGTCTTATCAATATTTTTCCTTCTTAATATCACATGAGTTGAATGACTTCTCTAGGCTTGTGAGAATTTACTTTGTTATAGAAGTTACCAGTGTGATTACTGAAATGTTCTTTTCATGTATTCTCTAATGTCTGTATTTGATATGAATGCAGTAACAGTGCTTGCTCATTTAGCCCGGCATCCAGAAATGAAATATGGAAAGATGTTTTGTTAAAAAAGGTCTTCAACATGCGTCAATACATACATACATACATACATCTGTTTTTCTAGGGTACTCTGACAACTATGGTCACAGGGATCACTGAAGTCTTTAGTTTAAGGGACCATCTCTTTGTTAAAACCTTACTTTCCAGTTAGACTAAAGTGTAGCTCTCTTTGAGAGAAAGAACGCATTATCTTGATGTTTTGAGAAAACTCTCCTGTTTATAGTTAGAGCGTGGCCAAATCCAACCTTGGAAAAGCTGTGTGTCAGTGTGTGTGTCAGTGTGTGTGTTAGTCTTCTTGGTTGCAGGTTAAAGAACCACTGGCATTATTGGAGATTGACTGAGTTGTTCTGGACATGTTGGCGCCCAGCAACCCAAATCTGAGAACTGGAAGGTCACGATGCCTAACTTCAGGGTCCGAGTGTCAGCTGTATAATCGATGGAGATATGTTTCAGTCTATCTGTATATGAGTGGAAAATTACTATGTTTATCTATTTCATAGCCAATCAGAAACTGCAACTAGTCCTTGGGTCCTAAACCGTTTGCCCCTAACAATAGTAAGTTGGCATTTAGTTGGCAAACCCCTTTTGATCAAATTCTAACCAACATTCAAGAATGTTGTAAGAACTGCCAGATGGCTTTACGACCCAGAACATGTGTTAGAAACAAATTTTGTTCTAAACATTTAAAAGGTACACTATGTAACTTTTGGTCCTCTAGCGCAGTGGTTCCCAAACCTGTCCTGAAGGCACCCCAACACTGCAAATTTTCTTTGTCTCCCTAATCAAACACACCTGATTCAACTCATCAGCTCATTAACCCATGAGATAATGAGCTGATGAGTTGAATCAGGTGTGTTTGATTAGGGAGACAAAGAAAACGTGCAGTGTTGGGGTGCCTTCAGGACAGGTTTGGGAACCACTGCTAGCGAAAAAAAAAAAATGGTTCCTACTTATAGCTAAAAATCCTACTGCTCATTAAATGTTCACTACAAGGCTTATGAGTTATACGGTAACCAGTTTAGGTGGAAATTATTTTACTGTAGCTATACCCATTAATAGACACGGTACTTCCTTGAAAATAAATTCCAGCACAGTGCTACAACAACCCATAATGAAATGACCCTTCACAATAGATAATGCTTTACAATGAACTCTGTTAGAGCTACATATGGCAATTTATCCATTCAATAAAATACCTTTCTCACCTGTTGAGTAATAAAAATGCCATCTCCGGGTAGTTTTTTTTACAATATTTTAAATTCCTCAGTTCTCGCCATCTCCGAAAAGACAAATCAATGTTGATTCTCATTTTATTGTGAGCTCTGTCGCATTCTCTTTTTGCCACAGACTCTCCTCTGCGTTTTTAAAACGGGTATGAGATTTAGCTGCTTTGTCAACCTTCTTGCTCGTTGTGACATCTAAACTATTCCACTCCCACACCATACACGCGTCAAAGTGACCGGAGCAACTTTTCTTTATTTACGGATATGACGACACACACACGGGCGAGTGACGCATGTACGCAATTTTCTGCGAAACCATTTTAGAAGAAGGATTGATGATGTATTAAATCATTATTTAAATTCTGTTTATTTTGAACACAAAAATGTTCATATAGTGTACCTTTAAATAAAGCAGTACCATTACAAGCATTCATTCATCCTCATTTACATTTACTTCAACCTAAATAAAAATGGTCAAGAATATGTATAGTAAAACTGTCCCACCTCATCCAGTTTATCTGTCTGGGATTTTAGTCTGTTCATATTCATTGCCATCTCTCCATTTTCCTCCTCTAGATGATGTAGTCTGCCGGTAGAAAAAAGAAAAGAAGCCTTCCATCATACTACTGATGCTATAAGTGTCCACTGCACAATAGCTCTGTGAATCAAGATCTCAGGTTTCTAGATATAATGTAATGGTCCCTTCAGTGGCTTAACGGTGTTGCTTTTCTCTCTAACACCCTTATGAAGGACCATCTGAGACGGCTTCATTAGTGCACTATATACTGGAATATACACCAATACTGGAAGACCTCCTAGGAAGAGTGTTTAACTCTTCCCCTGCCATTGATGGAAATTTCCATCATTTGAGACAACGTTTCCTTGCCATTCACGGAAATTGACGGCTTTCCGTGTTTTCACTGTTATACCGTAGGGTGCGCTATGACACCTGAAAGAGTACTGAATCTCCTGATCAAAAGGCATGTAAAAAAGAAGCAGAAACAAGCGATATCATATGCAAGCACATGCATAAGTACAATAAAGCGATCATCAACATTAAACGGCATATAAATCAAAACTGCCAAATGTTACTGAATGAAATTTCGACCCAGGATGAGCTATAGGACTGTGCAAGCATTAGGGGTGTTGATGGACTCGTCTACTTCATCTACTGTATGTTTTGATCATCGTTCTGAATCCGATCTGGATGTAGTATTTGACAAAAACGCATTTTTCTCAGCTTTTTGCTCAAATAGTTTTTTTTTATGAAACTTTCAAAACATTCAAGTGTTGATAAAAAAGAATGCATTAAGATTGAATAAAATGGGTTTATTTTGTTTAAAAGCAGAGGCTCTGTTCTTTCTTTTGATATATTGCATTTTCACATGTTCATTCAACAAAGTATTCTGGGGACCATGAACATTTTGTAAAAATTATTAAAAATGCTGGTGGTGACTGGCAACTAAATAGCGGGCGGACAGTGGAGTGTAAAACCTGCCTAGGCAAATATGTAAACTCAAAATGAGGTACAGTATAATTTTTTTTTTTAAATTAAGCATTATTGTATTTACTGCATGACAAAAAAAAATTGCATTAATATATTAATATATATTCTTTATACATTTACTTTAGAAGCAAATTTCTATAAAATTTGTTTTTTAAAACACGGAATTACATTTATTTTTGTTATCCTATAGTACAGGCAAATAGTTTTATTCTTCTTCACACTACTGATTAAAAATGTGAAATAATTAAGAATTTTTTTATGTTTTTGAAAACGTCTCTTATGCTCACCAAGGCTGCATTTATTTGATCAAATCAAAAAGTAAAAACAGTCATATTGAGAAATATTATAAATTCTACACATTTATTGTGAAATACATGAAATACAAGTGTAATTTATTCCTGTGATGGCAGTTATGCTGCTTAATACTTTTGTGGAAACCACGATACACTACAATTAAAATGGTTGGTGTATATAAGATTTGAAAAAATGGTTCACGATTTCTACAAAAATATTTTTTAAAGTTTATGCTAAACTATTTTTAGCATTGATAATAAGAACCATTATTAATTGAGTACCAATAATAATTGATAACCAAGCACCAAATCAGCCTATTAGAATGATTTCTGAAGGATCATGTGACTGAAGACTGGAGCAATGATGAAAACTCGGATTTGCCATCACAAGGAATTTATAATTTTTTTTACAAATGTATTAAAATAGAAAACAGTTATTTTAAATTGTAATAATATTTCACAATATTACTGATTTTTATATATTTTTTTGCTGTATTTTTAAATCAAATAAATATGCCCTTCGTGGGCATAACAGACTTAATTATTCCAAACTTAAACCTCACTAAGTTTTTAGTTCGATTTAACTAAATTGAGCTTGTTTTAAAAGGTATTTGTATATTTTTACCGTAGAAAAAAAATGATCCAACAAGACTCGAAATTCTTAAGAAAAAAAATTGCAGTTTTGCAATTACAATTCATATTGTACTGCATTGTTATTTTTGTCTCTCACCGATTTGTAAGCAGCTCAATCTGTGTGTTCTTGTCTTTCTCCAGTCGACTGTAGGCCTCTCTGTGTCTCCTGAGCTCCTCCTCCATTATGTTTTCCTCTCTGGTCTCCTGGTCTTTTAGCTGCTCCTCCAACTCATGAATCCTGTTCAAGCAACAGTCCTCATCATTAACATGAATCTTTGACAGACCTGCTGAGGCACGTTTTGACCTTTTGGCATTTAGCAAATGCAAAACTTTTGCTAAGACAATTTTCATAGAACGCTTTGCTAGAGGAAAGAATCTGCTCTTTAAAGAGACAAGTATGCAAATACATATGCATATAAAATAGTTCCAATGAAATGAACTATGTGTGGGTGGGTGGACCTTGTATAGCAATTCACCTGTGGACCAACTGTATGTTTTCCTGTTTCAGCTTGGACTTCACATCCCCGTTCATCAGAATCTCATTTTCCAGTTCTGTCACTTTCTTGTCCAAATAACTCACCTGTGTAAGAAACAACAATGAATGTAAATCTCAATATTGGTGGCTGCTTCTGTACCAGTCTTGTCTGAATGACTATCAGCACGACCATGAAAAAAGTTTTGCAACAACAGAACATGTTAAAGGTTTTAAAAGTGTTTGCGTGTATAAACCTGTATTGATCCGGTTTTAAATAAATATAAGAAACAGGTGTTTTTCAACTATGAGCACATTTGGCCCTGTAGACATTTAGAAAATAAACTCTGCTCTGAACTCTCTCTCTCTCTTTGCGTCTGTGTGTGTGTGTGTGTGTGTGTGTGTGTGTGTGTGTGTGTGTGTGTGTGTGTGTGTGTCATTATAATCCACGATTTCCACAACAGCTTTACTTGCCTTGTACCTTGAATTATGTACTTACATGTTATATACTGCATTTAATAGCATTCTGTGGTGAAAATGATCATGGGCGGCGCTAGGGGTGGGCTTTTGTATGTTTTTAGCAGAGCCATAGAAGTTTTTCAACGGCTCTGGTTTTTAGTAAAGCCCAGAATGTTTTGTTACCTTGTCTTTCTTATAGATCTGAATAATGTATCTGAAAAATAAATGTGAATATGATTACAGCGTCCGCGTTTACCTAATGGTGACAAGTGCATTTTACAGGATTATATTTATATTTTCTCCCTTTGTATCAAAGGTACTTGCAACGTGCTTTTGCAGTATTGAGCCAATCACAGACGTCTGTTGAACGAAACGGCCAATCAGAGGCGTTTAAAAGAGTTGCTGCGCTTAAGATCTGTTTTGCGCGTTCTACACTTTTGCGATCTTGTCATTATAGCCAATAAACTGTAGATGCAAATAAGAGATATTTCACTGCAATGTATTTGATATTCTTGATGCTGCTCTGTAGCGCTCCATTACGCATCGCCAAAATGATTAAAGAAGGCGGGGCTTCAATCTTATTCTGAAGTCGAAAACGCAAAACGTTTCTTGCACCGTCATATTCAGTTAGCATGAATCATGGAAATGAAATGATAGCATATTTTCAATTCAAAACAGTTGTCAAATATTAAACGTTTATATACTGCATTTTACCAGGCATTTTTTCACTGTTAAAACTAGCGTCGCGTAGGAACAGTCTTCAGTGAACAGTAATGTGTGCATATTTTAAAATAAAACATTTATTTACAAATAGTTTAAATTGATTACTTCACAAATAAAATACATTTATATAAAATATTAAACATTTATGCATATAAACAATGTTTTGGCAACAAAAAGAAAAGTTTGAAATGTGTTAATTAAATCAATCCATGGGACAAAAAAAGTGCACAAAGTTGAAGAAACACCCAGATACAGACAAAATCCAATTTAAGTATCAGCATCATCTGGACCCATTTGACCCCCTGCATTAAGAAGCTTACACATATACGGATGTGATTTCCTGAGCAGAGATCAGTGCTAAGCATGCGTTTAAAAAGACACTCCAAAGATAGTCTGTATCGTTGATGCGGTTTTCACAGGACGATCGGGAAGTAGATGAGTGTGCTGTGAGGGGATTTTACCTTCTCAGTAATGTCTACTTCACAGGAGTCAATGCTGTCATTGAACAAATCCTCTGTGCTGCCGTGACTACTGCTGAGGTTACTGTTGTGGAGCAGCTGCCTGTTGGACCCACATGCATACACACAAAAACAGGAACAATTTAATCATAGAATACTATCATGCATCGCAATAAGACATAAGGCAATTATATTTTGATTTATCACACAAAACACCAGTTCATTTTGTGTACCCTCAGCATTCAGATCCCATGCTGACAGCTACATTTTGCAAGAGGAACGTCCCACTTACCTCTCTGCTCGGTTCTATGGATGGATTGGACTACACTGCAGCATCAATTACTTGCAAACTACGCTACCCATACTGCATCACTGCACCCATCCATTCTATGAATCTACATTCAATGCCTGTGCATCTTTAGGAGCACTGCGGTTACAATCGAGAAAAGGCACTGACCAGCAGAGGCATTATGAGAGCTGGAGCAGTGCCCGATCCAGTCGACCCACCCACACAGAACCAAAAAGTACTCGTCTAAAAGACACATGCGCATGCGCAGGCATGAAGACTATTCTCTTGTCCCACTTACATTAGGCTCTGAGAGCCGTTAACTTGTGTGTACACAAATACACATTCACACTTCTGCAGAGTCAGGTCTTGGTTGTCACTGTTTTATTTCTGTCATTGTCGTTAACGCAATGACTTCACACATGAAAATACATTATACAAATTACACACATTGGTCTCTCCCTCTCTAGCTCTGCTTTCCCTCTCTCTCTCTCTCTCTCTCTCAGGTCAGCTGTGGAAGGCCATTTTAATCTTGTCACTGTGATTTAGAGTAGGAGACTGGTTGCCAAAGGGACAAGAAAAACTGCCATTCACCCACACAATTTTTGCCTTTACACTCCCACACAACATTTGATCAGATTCTTACAATTAAACACAAGAGAACTGTCTAGACCATACACACACACATACATACACACACTGCCCGGCCCCCCCCAAAAAAGTCACTGTTTGGATTTAAATAGGCAAATACTTAAGGATAATTATTGCAGTGATTATTATGTTTCTAGTATGTTATATGTTTGGGTACAGTTCTTCAAACCCTAATTGATGGAGTGAGTAGCTTTTTATTTCTTAAACAACCATGTAGGAAGACACATCATGGCCAATAATCCAGGATGACAAAACCAAGATTCATCAGGTTCAAATTGTGAAAGAATGGTTGGGAGGTAGCATGAAGAATTGTTTTCACGCATGAATTGGCACCTCTGAGTCCAGACTTTAAATTCTTTGAAAGTCTTTGAGATGTGCTGGAGTGTAAACTTTACAGAGTGTTTGACTCTTGCATTGTCAATAAATGTGATGTTATTTCCATCAAGAGGTGCTTCAATTTTTGGTCAAAATCTATATATTCTTGACTTGACTCGAATATATTATATATATATATATATATATATATATATATATATATATATATATATATATATATGTATACACACACACACAATAATTTACTATAGCTTAATATAACCCTAACTTTGTCACAGACATTGTTCTAATTATCACAAATAACGGATTTCACCCTATATTTCTTTGTGTTGATATGAGGAACAAATTTCTGATTTGGTGTGACTTTACTGAGGGGGTTGTTGGGGTACATTATACTAAAAATCTTTGCAGATACTGGTCTGGAACACATATAAATGCAATGCTCCACGGCTCTGCTTTTTTATTTCCTCTATTGTGAAATCTTCAGTTTACTTAACTTTGGAGTCTACAATTTCACTAAAATCATTTAAAAAAATAACATTTTGATTCGAATTGACACGTTCATATTTTCATCTTCCCTTCCCAAATTGTCTTCACCTCGTGATTAAATATTTAGCCTGCCAGATTAATATTGATGAAATAACTTACACAAATTCACATAACACAGTCATAGCAGTGAGGGAGATGGAAACAATAATGATTAACAGCAGCACTACACAAACAAACACTGAGCAGAGTGATATGGAGTGACCTACCTTCCAAATGCAGTGCTGGAAATCTTTCTGTTCGGGCTAAAAGAAAAAGAAAAGATAGATAGATT
This sequence comes from Leuciscus leuciscus, assembly GCF_965113295.1. NCBI lineage: Eukaryota > Metazoa > Chordata > Actinopteri > Cypriniformes > Leuciscidae > Leuciscus > Leuciscus leuciscus. The sequence goes on from NC_138738.1 coordinate 22,700,159, forward strand.
AAACATAGTATAAATCTCACTGATGAAAACTTTTTTTTTTCTTTTTTTTTAACAACTGTTCAGTAAAACACCATATATGTACATATGAGGGTTGGCTTGCATAATTTTTTAATAATAACATAATTGAATGTTTGACCTTGACAAAAGCAGCCAATGCTACAATTGTGTAAACATTAAGAAAATCATTGTTAAAGATTTACTTCTTCCAAAATGATGTTACTTTCAATTAAATCAGTTAAACATTACTTTCTTTCTAATGAAAAATACACAAAAATAGATTTGTACAACAAATATTTGAATTGTAATTAAACACATTGTATATGATTTCAATTATAGTATAGAGTCAAGATAGTCAAGTGCTCTGATGTGGGACAGATCAAAATACAGACAGGCAAGTTAATAGATCTCAAAACAAAAACATGGGATTTGTGGACCTTTAAAAAAAAAAAAATGGGACACCAAATTGTACCTTATCAGTGGAAAGAGTCATAGGCTTTATTCCATTTTTGGACATTGCACTTAACCCAGGCTCACCCACAACATATTTGAATATAGTGTCAGCCTTGACACGAGTTCAGATACCTCCAACCTTACCAATGCTCACAAAAAGTCTTTAAATAGAGTTTTCAAAGAATTAGAAATGTATATGGTAAAGCACATACTACAATTCATTAAACTCTCTCCGGTTCATACACACACACACAGATTTATTGCCGACAGCTTTTTTCCAGCAGTGACAGAATGAGGTGTGAACTAATGCATTTCTTGAAGCAGTCTGCTGACAGAGCATTTAGCTTTCATTCCTCCTCTCTATCCCTCCACCCATCCTGTCTTTTTTCTCTTTCTTCCCCTTCTATCTGATGCCCTCTTCCCAAAACAACATGAACAACATGTTCCATCTAATCTAATTCCAATTTCATCTTTTATTTTGAAAGGCTAAGATATGAGTGGCTAATTAAAGCCCCCTCAAAAGAGAAAAATGTTAAAGTAAACTCACTGACAATCTTTGAAACCAGCAATGATGAAGAAAAGAAGAGAAGATCTGGTTGTATCTCCGGATTCTCAACAAATCATCAGAATCCAAAGGCTTGCAAGTTTGTTCATGTGTGGTTATTGATGCGAGTGAGAAAGAAGAAGAGACACCGAGAGACAGCTAAATAATAATGCGTAGAGACAGATTAAAGTGTGGATGTGTGCAGGTGCTAATAAAGCTCTAATGGGCACTAAAGTGGTGGGCTGGATGATGTATGGAAAAGAGAGCAAATCATTAGTGGTGCAGAGAGACTGCAGCAAGATATCAGAGCCCTCATATACTGACATTAACTCCTAGAGAAAAACCCTGCTTCTATCACCCTGACGCTTTAATATTGTCTATTGTGGCCCCGGGAAGAGAATGAAGAACAAATAACTTCTAATCCTCCCAGAGAGCCTCTAATGTGTATTCCAGGCCACTAAAAGCTTATTTCCCAGATGTGAGGGGTCACTCCTTTTACATTACTGAAGAGAAACTAGACAAGTCCATAACCACTAAACTTTAGTTTCAAAGAGCTAACTCTAATCCCAAGTCTTCCTTAGGATGAGTGCACAACCATTGTATGACAAACCCCTCTAGATGAAAAAGTATTTCATATATTTCATAACAAATGTAAACTGTAGTTGTACCTGTTAGTTTTGAGGTTTTTCAGCCTATTCTCCAGGTCATTGAGCAGACTGACCCTCTTACAGCACTGAGAGCAAAACACGTCCATCTGTTCTCCAGCGCGGCGCATCTTCCGAGGAGTCTGACCAGCACTGGATGGGTGAGAGTGAAGGTCAAAATAAGAACATAAATGCAATGTTCTCCCAAATGAAGAGCCAACATGTCCATCCAAACATCCCTCAATTGTATTTGAGTCAAGTATATTTCTAAAGAACTATTGAGTCTCATTCACTAATAATTGCGTGGATTATTTCGTATTTGTACGCACAGAACTTCTCACAAAAAAATCTCAGCCTGATTCACAACACGTTTACACGAACATGAATTTGTTCTTAACAGCGTTCTGGGGGCTCATTTATAACCGTTGCATACGCACAAAACAGGCCCTGAAAGAGGCGTACGCCACTTCCGACGCACAAGTTGTGATTTATAAAAACAAACTTGACGGGAAAAGTTGTGCACCTTCACGCTAACTCTGACCCACTCGTACGAACATTTTGGAGACGGAGCAGTTTGGCAACACCGAGGGTGAGCTGAGGGACTAACAGCAGATAAAGGAAAACCACTTTAAATCTTCATTATGAGTCCTAATCATAAATACAGTGCATGTTCACAATAACAGTTTAAATAAATAAAATAATGATTTAAACATGTTTTACATTTGATATACATATTTAGATTAAATATGCCATTCTCATTAATGGAGTTAAGCACTTAAATTACATTAAATCATTACAGAGAAGTTACAAAAAAAAAAGTATATTCTAATACAGAAATATTTGTAGTGGATGCGACGCTTTTGAACACTTTCCCTGTGGCATGCTGTGTTTTAATGTTTTAAACTACAGCGAGGATTGCTTAGCGCATGATAATAGCAGAACTTATGGTTTTAGAAAATACTTTTGCGCAAATAATGATCAATAATGCACAATAAGGCCTATCTGTTTCCATTAAAAATATTTAAAAAAATAAAAATACTATTTGGCCAGTGGAAAAGATTTAGAAAAACTTTTTCTGTAATGTATTTTATACTATTTGATTGATTTAATCAAAGCAATATTATTTTAGCAATGTAATGCGATGACGGCACATCCGTATCTCATATTTTCCTAATGTCTTGTACCATTAAAGGGATACTTCACCGATTAGCATTAAAGCGTAACTCTCGCCAAAATGCAACCTAGGGTCTTTTTGTTAATCTAACAGAGGCAAACTTTCGTTTAAACGCATAATTAGAATGGAAACGCCACTTTTGAATTTGACCGTATTTTCGTTTTCGGGCAATTGCCTTTTGAATGGGAGTGCTAGGGGCACGACTATGTTAGCATCAAAATCGCATTTTTTAAAACACTAAGAAGGCTCGACACAACATGAAACTTTGCTTCACGTGAACTCGAGCATTGAGAACATTGCTTGTGTACACAGAGTTTCCTAAAAAGAACGATTTTGAACAACTCACTGTAGCTGTTGTTGTTTCCGTCCGCCAGCATTTTGTCAGTCAAAAATTGTCGATTTCGGGGATGCCGGCGGATGGAAACAACAACAACAGCTACAGTGAGTTGTTCCAAACTTCCAAAGATAGAAAAATCAACATTTTAATTTTGGGTTATAACTTGATTTGCAATCAGATTAGTGCACATTAGATGACAGAACAAGCATCTTAAAAATCCACAGATTCTCTTTCATTTGATATTTACTACATTTCATTTAATATATTTTACAAACAAACATCTACTTCCTTACATGTTAAAAAATAGACATAATGGCTGAACAGACAGCAAGGGTAAAATGTTTCCCCTTTTATTATTAAAATAAAAATGAAAGTAATTTAATTTGGTTAACAAAACAATATTCTACTTTCTACTCTGTGCTAAAAAAATGAATAAAACCATTTTGGACAGTGTCAGGACTAAAAAGCATCATAGTGCTGTTTGAGTGAGGAAGTTTCCCACAGTCAGACCGTTCTATCCACTAATACAGTTACTGAAAGAAATCCTGTGTAATGAAGACTGATATCTGGATTTCTTAACTAATTATTCTTTCATTTTAAAGTAAATCCCTCTGAAAACAGACCTAGGGGCAGTCAGAGAGAGAAACACACACATAGACACACACTTACCTGGAGGAAACAGAGGAGCCCAGATCTGAGCATCCATTAATGCGGATCTCATCATCTGGACAGGGGTTGCTAGCAGTGTATTCTCCATCCTCTCCTTCTCCATAGTCCTCAAACTGCTCCTCATTTAATGAGGCAGATGAATGTGTAGATTGATCAGAAGTCTCGGAGCGATTACACATCTGACTAAACCTGGAGCAGTGAGAGATTTTTTTGTGTGCTTTAGGCTTTGTCTGTAGATTTTTTTTCCCCCACTTAAGAAAGCAATTATTATTCCATTCACGCATTCCTTTACAAATCAATAAATTCAGCCATATATATATATATATGATAATTTTTATCAAGCTCGTATATTTAAATTAAATAATTTCACTTAAATGGCAAAATGAAGATTACCTATTAATTGTCATTCAAGTGAAATTACTGAACTTAAATACACAAGCTTGATAAAAATGATCATTCTATAAGAAAATTTCAGATGGCATTTAGAGGCTTTTGCATCTGAACTCTTCATATAAGATAGATGATTGATGATTGATGATAGATGATAGATGATAGATGATAGATGAAAGATGGATAGACGGATAGATAGAGAGATAGAGAGAGAGAAAACGATAATAAGGAGTAAACGAAAATAAAAGCACTCACTTTTCTCCTGGGAGGCAAAGCCCAATCCCTTCCTCTTTTTCTCCAGTTCTCCCTCCATCTGATATCACAGATGACGGAGCACTGTCTACTGCACTGTCTCTGTCTGACTCTCTCTCCACCCCTCTGCCTTCCTCATCCTCAAGCATTGGGCCATCTAGGCACTCCTGGATGGACATTGATGACTGTAGCCCGGCCTGTCCTGATTGTTCTGTCAAAAAAAGAGAGATTAAACTGTTAGAATAGTCACAGCACAACACCTAACTAGGGTTACATAAGAACAGAAACCATTCTGAAAATACCAATCCAAAAATCTCTGTCAGAGATAAAATCTCGGTCACACTTAAAGTCCTCTTTAGACATTTTACTAACTAAAAGAAACTTAATTGAGTAGACTATTAGATTAGGGTTAGTGTTAGTAGAATAAGTTGAATTGCAATGTTACTACAGTAGGATCTGTTGGGGGACCACTGGGTCGCACCAGGACCCACAAAGAACTAGTCTGTGACTAATGACTCCGTGATTAATGACTCTAATGACTGGTAGTTGACATGTAGTTGCAAAGTTACTTATGGTTAGAAGAATGTTTAAAGTGGACTGTCGAAATAAAGTGTTATCCAAACAATTATGTGAGTAACAACTGCATTTATCCAACCACAAAAATATTTTGGTGTCTCTGCAGAGATCATGGATACTAACAGTTTATCTGAATGGTGCATGATATATTAGTAATATTTGTGACTGGAGGCATACTGTGGTTGAGTAACAACAGCAAATATATTTTTAAAATCGGGTGTTAAATACAGTACATGTGCAAAATTCTTAGCAATGTACATGTTAGATGTTAGTCTAACATCTTAGTGTGTTCATGTTAATTTCACATAGTTTTGAAAAACTTTTATTTACACCATATAAACGTAATAACTCTAAAAATGGCACGAGGTTTAAAAAAATATATTTTCCAAAAGGTTTTTTACATATGTGATTCAAAGTAAAAAAAATTAATTTAATTAATAATTGTATTCTTTTTTTTATTATTGAGTAAATATAATTTATTTATAAATATTGTGTTTTTGTACATGACAGTTTACTACCAAAATTAACCCTAGCAGTTCAATCTATCAGATATTTTAAAATACTTTTTTTCCTTTTTCTTTTTTTATTGGATCCAATGACTTTAATTAGATTTAGTTAAGTTTTTATCAGAAATAATATTAAATGTTCCTATATTTAAAACTTAGAAAGGAATATTTACATAGCCGGCCATGATAGGACCACAAAAAGAAAACACAAAAGTTTCCATCACAGCTACGGGCTAAAATTGTGTAGAAACCCATGTTACCTCTTTCCATTCTGTTTGGCATTTACAGACAGAACTGGGAAAGCATAAAGCATTCTCTTCCCAATTTTTAATCAATCAGACACTGTTTCTGCGGTTTACAAAACTGGCTCTACAACTAACAGTCACTTTTGTAAGTTGATCACACAGCAGGTGGGTGTGAATGTGTGAGAAAGAAAAAAAGTGCTTTTTAGTATTCTGCTGTGCTGAACATGAGGGGGTAGGGATACAAAATGCCAGTGTGTGTGGTCAGGGTGCTTGATCAGCGAGTGGTCCTACATTTTTTCTTTCATACTCTCTCACATTTTGTTGCAAAGGACAAAATCAAATCAGGTCACAAAACTGAGGTAATTATGTGCTCTTCTATTTGTGAATAGATCTCCTCCTCCACATTGACTGTCTCAGCAGAGTATGGTTACCCATATTTGAGCACCCGATTATAAATGCACACAACACGCCGCAGCGTGAAACATGACATTCAAAGCCCTGCAGGAAGCTCTTACATAAAGGATAGCAACATCCATTCGTAAAGCTAGAAAGTGAACCGTCTAAAACTCTGAAAGCAATAATATGCACTTGTGAAAAATGCACAAAAGTTCAGTGCTTGCCTAGCAAAAGCTGTTAAATTCGCATTTCACAGTGCAATGCCCCTTTAGGATAGCATTACATAATGGGCTCTATAAAAGAATATTAAAATTCATAATATAAAATAAAGTAGGATGGGTGTATTTTTCCGATGTTAAGAAAACTTTTCAGTTTCCAGGTACTGTACTGGACAATATGCCATACATGAAACTAGAAAGGTCTGAAATGCTGTCTGAAAACATGTTCTTTATGAACTTCTGAGACCTGACATGACTTTACACAATTAACAATTGTGCAGGTTATGATGCAGATTTAAGTTAAACTTTCTGCTGTTTTCTTTGTTCAACTGAAACCAGTTGGTAAACAGAGCACGAGGCCACTTCAAATAAAAATGATAGGATGAAAACAATAAACATGAATGATCAGGAGTAGCCTATCTATCTCTTTTAAAAAAGAAAAGAAAAGAAGTGCCTGAAGTGCAACCACACATGTCGGAGTGCTGCCCACGAGGATATTGGCTCTGACATCAGGAGGATCTCTTGATAAAATTCTGTTTATTACAGCACAGGGGTCAATGATGAGTTTTTTTAAAAAAAATTCTGTTGAAGTTGATGATAATAATAAAAAGACAAGACACTCTTTTTTAGAGTTGGCACTCAAATGTCAGGTTGATGCAACTATCCTGATATCCTAAGAAAAAGAAAAACATAAGAAAGAGTATAAAAAATTAAATAAAATAAAAGTCTTATGTTTTTCTTTAGTATATCAGGATAGTTGCATCAACCTGACATATAACACCACTAATTATATTATTTATTTATATTTATATATTTATATATATATATATATATATATATATATATATATATATATATATATATATATATATATATATATAATCTTTTTTAATTGTTTGCCATAATTTAGTTTGCTGAAAAACAAAACCAAACCATAAAACAGACATGACTGTGTGTCAAGGTCATTATCTTGAAATATCACATAATTTTACTTTTTTTGGACAAAGCAAGATTATTTCAGGTTATAAATAAATAAACTATAGGCTAATAAAAAATTTAAAAATGTTTTTACTTTGATTGTAAAACCACATTAAAAAATGTTTAGAGCCAATAAACTTGTTTATTAAATTGTATAATAAAAATACAAAACCATATAAAACCAACATGAATAACTAGGTACATTTCTAGAAATGTGAAACGTGTTTGTAAGTTAAAAAAAGATTTTTATTTTTCTTTATCACGGACACACTAATTTGTTGGCCACTTCGACATCTTTTATATTCTCATCTTTCCCAGCTGTCATTGAGTACAATATCTAAAGCTATTTTCAACACAAACACAATGTTGTTAAGGACTGAGAAATTGTGAAATAGCAATGACTGACTGTCTAGTTAAGGAGTTTTCCACAGATGCATTATGAAGACACAAACTCACCACCCAGCAGCCAAAATATAATACTTTAATGGGTTTCAAGGCCACTGTGGGCAGCTGTTTCATGAGTACATGAGCTAAACTAAATGAGGCTTGCTGCACATGTACAGTAAGTATAGGGGCTATTTTAGACAGAAAGCAAGCGGTGCCCCATTTATGAAATGACTTACAGCTGAAGTGAACAGAAAAAAACAAACTTGTAGCAGTGTTGTTCAAACACAATACTGGGATGAAATACGAGTAGGAAGAGTCAGCTTATATGACAAACCTCTCCACCTGCCTCTTACATCATTCTTGGAGAAGTCTTGATCCGTTTTGAGAAACACTGATCCCAAAACAACAAACTGGTATAGTCAGGTAATTACATGAACTACAAAAACAGAATCTAGGAAGGTAAACTCATGCAATATCACCAAGGAGAAATAAAAAAAAATATGATCCTTCCCCAGGGCAGAATGGGTGCAACTAAAGGCAACTATAGAATCAATGGCGTACATCAGGGTCTCCTAGACCCTTTTTGGAGTGTGACGTCTCATGTTCGCCCTTGAACTGAAGAGCCCTAGGGCCCTGTTCTCATTTCCATCTTATTAACAACTTATAATCATAAGCTCTATTTAACTGCTCACTGTCAAGAGAATTTAGCAATCCTCACTAAAGGCACATTTGTGAACCAAAGAAAGTAAAACGCGTTAAATGCAACAGCACTATAGACTATAGTGCATACACTCTTGGCTAAGATCATTAGTTTACACAGTCACCATATCTCAAGAACTTATGAGGTTTTGTGTCAAACGTTTAATTACACAAATGCACTGTAAAAAAATTTGCAATTAGCTATCATAACTTAAAATTTTGTTTTAGAATAACTTCCCTGGATTATAACAGTATTGTAGAATGTTACAATATTCTAATATGAACATGTTGCCATATATTTACTACTGTAAACTGAAGTAAAAGGTAAGTAAACAAAAAAGGTTCTATGTATTTAGACAAGGATAATATAATGAAGGTACATTTTTAAGACAAGTTTATTTCTCAAAAATATTAGGTTGGGGGAAGTCACATTTTATTGAAATGGGTTTTAATAGTTATAAACTTACTTAACTTAATTGCAACATCAGTTGGCCAACCCAATGGGTTGATATATTTCTGCTGTTTCATTAATTTTTTCATAATTGTTTTGGTATAAATAGAAATAAATGAATAAGCTTTATAATAGGTTGTTTAATGGCAGGTTTCTGGTAGTAAAATTGATTCTAAATGGATTTTAGAAACAAAAACTCTGAACGCATTATGTTTCCATCAAACCGAACTAATATTAATCATACTTTTTTTTAAACAAATAAATAGTAAAAAAAAAAAAAAAAAACCATGACTCTGAACAAAACATGATTGTTCCATTAGGTCAAAAACAGGCTCAGGTGTTTTTGTCACATAATGGGAGAAGAGGTTGCTATAGCTGAAGGATTTCTATGGAATGTTCTTAAATGTCAGCTGTAAGCTCAGAAAATCTTTGGACAATGCTATGTGTGACCTATGGGAGGTATAGCATGATGTCACAGCTAAACTACACTGCATCTCAAAGCTAATTGTGTCTTACAAAAGTTGTTATTCATCTTTGATTAAAATATCTAGATCCTAGAGAATTACAGTAGGAATTACATTTGTGATCCATGAGTCCATGAGACCCTTTAAGTCCATGAGACCATAGGTGTCCCATTTGTCATTTTAGGTTTCAGAAGGGTGCTCACGAGTGCCCCCTTTGAGGTCAATAATATATGCGCCCTCGATGCACACTTTTGCTGAGCCCGCACTGATGCGAGCTCTGCGATGCAGCAGACTTCTTCCCGACAGTGAAAGTGGCGTTACGTCACGAATGTGCGGACTCGTAGGAAGACCGCAAGTGCTCAGGGTGCCATTTGGAACAGGGCCCAGGTGTCCCCTGGCTTTATGAATGGGTCATTGAATCACTGACTCACCCAATTAGTTCAAAAACGGTGAATCATTCACAAATGAAAGACGCTGTGTATTGCTGGGAGACGCAACTTTTCTGCTTTGTTTGGAACTATTTTCGTTGGCAAAATAGAGCAAAAAGAGTCAAAATTGACAACGTTGTGTATAAAAATAGTAAATTCATATAAATCAACTTATTGTTTATTGAACTGTTGATGCATAAAATTAATTTCACATTTTGCAATCGTGCTGATATTCGACAGAATTGCTCATATGTGCTCATATGCTCATATGTGATAAGGGATGTCATTGTAGAGTGCGGTCTCGTAGAATTATTAAGAAGTTCTCGGACACACGCTGAGAATAGAAAGTTGATGCCACAGGCCAAGTTTAAACAAAAGCTAAAACATGAAATAATAATAAAAATTTGTTTTGCAAAAAGTGCACTTATCTAGTCAGAGGCCAAAAGGGCAGTTTCTTGAGCACCACTTGGGGTCTATCTGTGCACATGCCTTAATCTAGAGTCTAAAAATATTACTGCATGTACATCTTGACTAAATGGCCCATCTGATGGTATTTTACATAGCCTACTAAAAATATGGAACCAGCACAGTTTCTGAACTGAAGATACAAGTGTATTTTCCATTTCATAATGATTACAGTCAGTGTAATGTATCATACTGATTCACATTTCTCACTCATCTGAGGAGACAGTTTTCCCTCCTACACACACCCAGGAAAAAACAAAAAGATCTGTCAAGGCCGAGCTGATGCACAGGAACCAATGAGTCACTATCCTGAGATGCAGTGCAGTTTTTGCAATCCAAAGAGATACACAACATGCCCAAACCAGGGTATTGCCAATAGCAAAAACTCCCTGCCAAGACCAATTCACTTCCCGAAATCTGTTTATGAATAATCATAAACCTACAGTTTCTTTCTGTGTAATGCTATATATTAGGGGTGTAACAAAGGTTCGGAACAGGGGGGAGGGGGGTTAAACAGGTTAAACAGTGGTTTACTGAATAAATTGTGTCTATCTTTAAATTAATTCAGTTTATAAGTTTAAGGATAAAAAAAAATATCTCTGCTAATGCTGTAAACTATGTAGGGAAGCCCTTACTTGCACATTACTATAATATTAAAGGTTAACAACAGAGCCCAAACTATTAGCCTAAATTCAGCTGCTATATATATTTTTTAGATATAATCAACACTCAAATAACAAATTGTATGCAAACTGCACATAAGGCAGTTTTTGCCTTACCTTCTAAATTTAATTATATATTTTTACTCCAATTTGTTGTTGAAATATAATCATTTACACACTGGGTGTCATTTTCATGACAGATATTTTACATACATTAAATAATCAAGATAACACTAACAGGTCAAGTAAAATATAGGCTAATGAATATATAGGGCAAAGGCTAATGAATATATAGGCTAATATAGTGCATATATTTAGTGAAAGAGTTCATTTTTCTAGCTGACTATAGTGACTAACAAGCTAGACACTGAATGACTTGCCTGAGGTACCCTAATGTAATGCTACGTGGGATAGCTATTGTTTATAAGCTGTTTTACTGATGTCTTTCCGCCATTGAAACACTAATTGAGAGATTACACAAGATATAATACGTTTCAGTAAGTTGTACTGTATCTTTCAACATACCTTAAGATGTTCATTCATGTTTATTTGGAAGAGATAATCGCATTCACTGCTGTATAATAATAATAATAATAATAATAATAACAATAATGTGATCTGTCATGCCACATTAAAGAGCGTCAAAACGTTATTTATTGTTTGAATTTCGTGATAAAATTGACATAATTTGAAAAAAATGACACTGTTTCTTATCGAAAGTAACAAAACACAGAACTTATTGCGATTATTGGTGGTTAGGCTACAACGCTGTATTCGTCTTGTACACATAAGACACAAAAATTCACGGGATGAACACGTGTACCGTTACACCCCTTACTTTTAAAATGACTTTTTAATCAAATGTCAAGGAAGAAAGGCTAGGGCTAGGGCTTGACGGGTAGCAGGGCGCATGCCATGAGAGGATCAAGATACATACCGTGGGGGTGTATCGCGGTTTTTCGGTTCGGTTTGAATATTGTTACACCCCACTATATATATATAATGCATTCCAACCTATGTATATATATATAGCACCTGGCTACAGTATTTATTTATTTTTATTTTATTTTTTACCAATATCCAGTTAACAAATATATAGCCTATAGTGTGTTTTTTTTTTTAGAGAGAATGCATTACCAGACCAAATCGCTTTGCTGTGCAGCTTGTAAAGTGCATCGAAACCTGCACTGTGCAAAAGCAGTAACTCAAGCCGAGAGGTTTTGTGTGAGAGATAAGCCAGAAAAGCTAAACATTTCTTAAGGAAGCTTCTCAGAATGTCATACATATAAAATATCATATTCACAACTGAATAATGGTCAATGGAAAAAAAATTATTCTGACAGCTTTCCAGAGGTTTTTATGAAGGCTGGTGTGCGAGTATTTTTATACAATACATTAAGTGTGTGAAACACAAGTGAGCAATTAAATGCAACTATGTACTGGTCCTCTTGTGTCTATATTTAGCAGACTCAAACTTATTGCGAAGAGAGAGAAAAAGAGAGACAGTTTGCAGGGGGGAAAGACAGGTGACATAACAAATGTCAGCAAGATGATAGATAGGAACAGCAGTGCAGGAACACTAGCTGAAACACATTTACACACACTTCCATTACCAGTTTATTTTTAAAATCCTTTTTAAACAGTTCAGTATAAAAAAAATAAAAAAAAGCAGTATGATAAAGTTATCCAAAATCAGTGTAATGGTGATCTTTCTCAAAAAATGTGCCTACTTTCAGTAACAGCTGTCTGCAGGTTTAAACATCCCCTTATTTCAACTAAATAAACCAGACAACAATTCAAAGAAAATGCTGTTTGTAGGTTTCAGTTAAGCAACTGACACCCATATTCAATGACATTTGAATCATACAACACTCAAGCATTAACCCAGAACACATTTGATGTCTAGCTACATGATGAGGTGCATTCCAACCTATGTGTTCCATCATGAGCATGATTACTGTCAATTACATGATTAAGAAAAAAAAAAGAAAAAAAAAAAGACAAGACTGAGAAATTACAATGAGTATAGTATACAAAACTTTACAGTTGTCTAACTTTTACCAGGTTTTATGGAATATGGAAATTGTTTAATATGCTAATGGTATTCTTCTAATAAACACTCTTCCTCCTTTATTTTTGTATGTATTTGTGGTTTGAAGTGACAAGGTCACAACTAACTGTGAAACAATTTAACCTACATATTAATTATATCTGCTAACCTACTAAAAATGACTTTTAGGTTTATGAACACACAAGCTGCCAGCTGCCCTCAATTAACAATTAATCTCATTATCATCTGACTGCAGGGCAATCAGATAGTTTAACAATGAGAGAAAGACAGGTACAACAGAGAACTGTTTGGAGACCAAGAAAAGACAGTCTAGCCATATTAGTGTGAGAAAATGAGGTTAAGGGGAAAACAAGAGAATGTTTGAAGTAACACAAATGAGAAATGAACAGGTAAATGTAGCCTAATCATTAAGTAAGCAACACAAACCTGAAACCCTTGACATTAATTCTTCATGTTCAAAGTCCATTCCTTTCCCCTGCCAAACACAATAAAAAGAGCTAATTTTACCCTGTCTCTCACAGTTGAGGGACCATGATCTCTTCCACTCCTCACAGTCACTGTTGTCATCCAACTCAAATCCAACAGGTGAGGCCTCATCCACTGGTAAGCTTCTGTTTCAAAATCCTTAATCCACTGCCAAGGAAAAGAGAGAGAGAATCCTTATGCTGGCTATTTTCATCTGCTCACTTCTTGAATGAATCTAATAGTTTCTGAAACTTGTGAAAACACACCGCACAATTCCGGCTTGCTTGACCACACACCCTCCCTCTGCACACTCACAGAAGCTCTGACAGCAGTTGTGTGTTTCCAGCCACTCCTACTCTCCCCTTCTCAAGCTCTATGGCTGTTGCCAGGCAACCGGGTTTCAGGGGAGGTCTTGTGGGTGGAGCTGAAAAAAGCTGCACACTGGCTCCTGTATAAAGCATTTGCATAATGCAGGTACACTGTGGCAAGTGCATTTGTTTGGAAAGTTTAGAGGCTTAGCGACTTGAAACATAAAAATAAAAAAAGTGGATCGTTTTCAGATCAAGTTTTAAAGTTAAAAATACATAAATAAATAAACACATGAAAATAAAACTTTTTTCTTTTCTTTTTTTACTTTCAAACTATTTGTAACACCACAAAACAAGGGGAAGTTGGAGGAGACTATATTAATTGCAACACACCACACCACACCACACACAAAGGCACCTAACCTCACAATTTCACTTCCTTCTTTGCTAGACCAGTTTGTATTGTGTGAGTGTGCTTGAGCATGATTCATTGTGAAACTGGATTTGTGTGTGTGGTTGTTTTGCACTATTGCAGACTTTAAAAAAAAAACAACCTTTTATATTTGCAACAGTCTCCCAGAGGTGAAACCTACTCTATCTGCTTTGAAATCTAATCAAGAAACAAATGATATGTACAAAAGCATTAAATGCCAATATATTCCTTGAACTGTCCTGTTTCCTCCCACTCTGATCATTCTAACAAATGACCTGTGATTTCTAAAGCCCAACACTTTGTCTTCTGACCCTTTTTATTCTCACAGTTCCTGTATGTCTCCTCATATCATGTTTCTCACTGTGTGTTTAGCATTAGCTCAAGTACATTTTCACCATCCACAAACCTGTATTCAGTTTCCCGCTTCGCGTCACATTAATACAAGTGACCCCAAATCATACAAAAACACAGCCAGATCTTTCAGCCAAACCTCTTGAGGGAGTTTCAAAACAAACACACTACTACCTTTATGGCTCTCATTTAGACAGTTGTATCTTGTTTCTTCTGGTATTTATCAGGGGAACAGAACGGATGGTGATAATTTTCTTTCACTCTCTGACCTTGGATTTTATTTGCACATTTTAGCTTTTTTAAAAGAGGAAGATTAGGGGAAGGTGGAGAAATATTGAGAAAAAAAGAGAAAGAGAGAGATGGTGACGGGGAGATGAGAAAAAGGGGGCTCTTGGGGGGTGAAAAGCTAATTATCTGGAAAGGAATCTCTCATGGGCTCTCTCACAGAAAGAATTTGGCCACAGGTCCACCAATGGCTGCAAGCTATTTGTTTAATGCAATTTGTTAAAGCTTTGTACTCCTTTCCTTGTAAAGGGTATCAGTGATTCTATTCAGACTTTGCAGTCCAGAGTATACTCGCATGGACAGGCTGAATAAAAGCCTTCAAAATGGCTTTAGAATTTCCTTACATTTCCTTCCCTCCCTCCTTCTTTTTAATCAAAAAAGTGTTCAGTCCTCAATTATTTAGAATTAATGTGTGGGCTTATTACAGTCCATTGTGAGATAAAAAAAAGGGGGGGGGGTAGACTTGCATTGACATCTTTGAGTCTTAAGATAGAATGTGATCCTTTCAGTTTGATAAATAAAAGTTAAAAGTGAAGAATTTAAAGGCCCCCTGAAATCAAAATGTATGTTTTTTTGCTCTTAGTATGAATATGTTAGCCTTAACCCATTTACAGTTTTTGCCCGTTGCTTGAACACATTTTGCAAAACTTCGCTCATTGTGCCAAAACTCTACACACAAGTAAACATGACACAACACTGGGAAATATACCATTCACATCTGTGTCAAATTGAAACTCTACTATCAAAACCTAAACTCTGCTATCAAAACCTAACATTCCTTTGTCAAAATGTAACTCTGATGACAAAATGACACATACTTGCATCATATGCGTACACTTTCAGATCAGGGGGAACACACTAGTCTACTTTATATAAAACACTGCAGTCTTTGATTTTCACTGTTTATTCAGAAGGCATATTTTCAGGAGGCACATTTTCAAACAACCAAAAAAGCAAATAGGCCTACTCAATATTGTACATTGCAGCACTGTACATTGCAGTAACATGAATTCAGATAAAGCAACAAAAAAAAAAAAAATATTTGAAAAAACACAATTCTGTAAACACAGAAAATCATGGCAATTGTGCATACGTGGGCTCATGGATCCCGCCGTCTGTTGGGGTCTGGCCACAGGACCTCATCGACATCGCAAGCAGTGTCTTCTCCCGCTAAGCACCGGGGAAAATATCCCCTTGCATGTCGAAACCATCCATGGATTGCTGTCACCTGAATGTCGCCACAGGCCTGTTCCATTGCCTGCAGAAGAGGCATGTGGGCATGTGGTTGGCGGTCATATACGCGCCATCTCCAAGCCGAAAATAATTCCTATATAGGGTTTAAAAATGGTGAGTAAGGGGGCAAGTATACCACTTCAAATTGATTGTGGTTGGTGAACCACGCCTGGACCAGAGCAGCCCGATGGAAACTGACATTATCCCATACCACTACAAACCTGGGCTGATCTGGTCTGTACAACTATATTATGGAGAGCATCTAGAAATGTTAGTATATGTTGGCTATTGTATGGACCTAGTTTTGCATGATGATGCAGAAGCCATCGAAGGCTTATGGCGGCACACAATGTGATATTTCCCCCGCGCTGCCCCGGGACGTGCACAATTGCCCTTTGGCCAATTACATTATGACCCCGTCGTCTTGTTTTGCTCAAGTCGAATCCAGCTTCATCAATGAAAATGAATTCATGAGGCTGTACAGCTCCATCCATGGCCAAGATTCTCTGTAACAAAAAAACGAACTTTTTGTAGCTGGCTGATTGGTGTTCAGTTTTGCAAGTAAGTGCCTTCAGGTGTGTATTTGAGTGGTTGCAATTACCCGATGTGTTTTGTATTTTGGATACATGTGTTTTCCAAATGGCACCCTGAGATTTCATTTTTGAACGAAGTGTCTTATGTATGAAATTGAGTGTAGTATGCAGGACCAAGTGTGTTGTATAAAGGAGTAAGTGTGTTGCAGAACTGCAACTAGAGTGCAAAGCAGCGCTTTTGTTTAAGGTATGGGTACATGTGTTTGAGGTATGGTAACAAAAGCTTCAAGT
Organism: Leuciscus leuciscus; assembly: GCF_965113295.1. Lineage (NCBI taxonomy): Eukaryota > Metazoa > Chordata > Actinopteri > Cypriniformes > Leuciscidae > Leuciscus > Leuciscus leuciscus. The sequence continues at coordinate 22,717,064 of NC_138738.1, forward strand.
TGTGTTACTTTAGTCTAAGCATGGGTCTATAGTGTTCAAGCAACGGGCAAAAACTGTAATCCCAAATTTTTCCCAGACACAAAAATATCCAAATCATGTGTCATTAGTATCCCTTTGAAACAATCAATCATAATTTTTAGAAATTTTCATGGAAAAATGTGTGAAAAAGTGTGTTTTATTTTTTACTGTGTTGTATCGACCATTGGACAGACTGAATATAGGTCTATTTGACCTGTGCAGTGTGTTTGTGTGTGTTTTTTTGTGTGTGTGTTTGTGTGTGTGTGTGTGTGTGTGTGTGTGTGTGTGTGTGTGTGTGTGTGTGTGTGTGTGTGTGTGTGTGTGTGTGTGTGTGTGTGTGTGTGTTTGTGTGTGTTGTATCAACCATTAGATAGACTGAATATAGGTCTATTTGGCCTGTGTGCAGTGTGTTTGTGTGTTTTTGTGTGTGTGTGTGTGTGTGTGTGTGTCTGTGTGTGTTTGTGTGTGTTGTATCAACCATTAGATAGACTGAATATAGGTCTATTTGGCTTGTGTGCAGTGTGTGTGTGTGTGTGTGTGTGTGTGTGTGTGTGTGTGTGTGTGTGTGTGTGTGTGTGTGTGTGTGTGTGTGTGTGTGTGTTTCTGTGTGTGTGTCTGTGTGTAAAATTAGGTAGAAAGTTAGGTAGCAGCAGAAAGTAAGGTAGAACAGTTAGTCTATGTGTATTAGCATAATTTTTTATTACATTTTTAGACATTTTCATGGAAAAATGTGTGAAAAAGTGTGTTTTATGATCGGTCACAATTGTGACCGGTGGGATACTGTGTTGTATCGACCATTGGACAGACTGAATATAGGTCTATTTGACCTGTGCAGTGTGTTTGTGTGTGTTTTTTTGTGTGTGTGTTTCTCTCTGTGTGTGTGTGTGTGTGTGTGTGTGTGTGTGTGTGTGTGTGTGTGTGTGTGTGTGTGTGTGTGTGTGTGTGTGTGTGTGTGTGTGTGTGTGTTTGTGTGTGTTGTATCAACCATTAGACAGACTGAATATAGGTCTATTTGGCCTGTGTGCAGTGTGTTTGTGTGTGTGTGTGTGTGTGTGTGTGTGTGTGTGTGTGTGTGTGTGTGTGTGTGTGTGTGTGTGTGTGTGTGTGTGTGTGTGTGTGTGTGTGTGTGTGTGTGTGTGTGTCTGTGTGTGTGTTTCTGTGTGTGTGTCTGTGTGTAAAATTAGGTAGCAGCAGAAAGTAAGGTAATAATAATAATAATAATAATTCATTACATTTATATAGTGCTTTTCTCGGCACTCAAAGCGCTTTACATAGAAGGGGGGAATCTCCTCAACCACCACCAATGTGCAGCATCCACTTGGATGATGCGACGGCAGCCATAGGTAGAACAGTTAGTCTATGTGTATTAGCATGTAGATACAATGGGTTATCCCATTGCATTTATAGATCATTCAGTAACATTTTTATAGCCTTAGAAATGAAAAAAAGATTTGGGTTGGCCGGTGGGATTAAATGGGTGGGATTAAATGGGTTAAATGTTATAAATAAGCTGGTGTGTTCCAAAGCAATGACAAAATTCACATTTAGGAGGTATAAGCACTCAAAACGTACAGTCTCTCACTTGCGCTAAAATGGATCACGGATTTTTATGGACACGTCACAGAGCAATATGGGTTTGAGATGTGTGTTCGGTTGCTCAAACGCTCAAGTTTTATTCCGTTTTCAGAATGAAATGACAGGAATTTATTCAAACCTCTAACGTTACTATTGAATCCAACGGATCAGCACTTGGATTCGTTTCCATGGTGCTGTCAAGAATGACTCGCAGTGTGTGAGGTAAACTAAACGCTATTGGATATTTGAAAAGGGGGAGGAGACGTTCAATATGTCCCGCATTAGCTTGTTTCCTGTTTCAGTGGAAATTACGTCAATGCATCATATAAAGCTGCGCGTTTCAAGGCACTTCAGTGGGCCTTTAATGTAGCAGTAGGGGACACAACGTTCTAGATGAGCAAGAATCAAGTAATACATTTAGCAAAACTACAGAAAAAGCTAATTCAAACTGTGACTTCGGTCATATACTTTTGGTGCTGATCAACAGAAAGCTGACTGATTTGAAAGTGACTTCTGTGTTAGCTGATTGCTACACTTCAGTTATTTTTGGTCTGTTTATGGTGCGATTTTGTTTCATTATTCGATTTAAAATGAAAGTAGAAAAATTAGAAAATGGCTCATTTATTCATTTAGCCTATCGTTTAAAAAAAGAAAAGAAAAAAGAACGAGAATTCGGCTTGATTTTATATTTTTAGGTTCAGGGGTGGAAAATGGATAAACTGCATGAATATTCAATTTCCAAATGTGGGTGTGCATGAAACGCCCCTTTTCACTGATTCTCTTTCTCATCCAACAACTGGTATAATGCTTTGACGCAAATCGCACTGGACAGGGCCTAGAAAGGGTTTCCTTCTCTAGGCATTGGTTCGACAACCTACGTGCCAGAAAAATATTAGCTGATTATTTCAAAAATAATAATTTAGTTTATATCGCATCTGCACCCACATTACCCATCAGCCTACTTCTTTGGCACAACACTGGTATAAAAATCAGTGTGACAAAGATGTGTGACCAACTGGACAGCGCGGAGATTCATTTACAAACCAGTAGACCAGTATCGAATTACATGTAAATATGTAGCAGTCATAACTTTTATTTTAGACAGCACGCTGAGTTTTGAACAAGGGATGAAGCTGAAATCAAATTAATGTACTGCAAAATAAAGCCACAGAACCATTGCACTGCTGATCCCACGGTGGAGGGGACGTTCTCGCGTCCTTGCGCAAAATCTCCTAAAAGTTATCTAAAGGTGCAACGAAAATCCAGAACCTTTACAGAACACTAGGGACATTCCTAAAATGACGTTTGTTAACAGAGTGTTCCCACATGGTCCTCTGTTGGTCATATAATAACGTTCCCAATATGACTGTAGAGTGACGTTCCATATTAGTTATTGATCACACAGCAATGTTACAAAGAGGACATTTTGGATGTTTACATAACGAAATATTCAGATGGTGGACGTCTCATTAGGGACTGCACAGCAACATTTGGAAACGTCGGTTAAAGGTGGGGTAAGCGATATTTAAAAAACTTTGTTTGGAAGCTAATCGGACCCACACGAACAAACAAGTCAAGTCAAGTCAGGTTTATTTGTATAGCGCTTTTCACAATACAGATTGTATCAAAGCAGCTTCACAGTATTAAATTAAAATAATACAACAAAGTTTGTTTCAAGAGGAATTTATTGATTGATAAAATAAAATTAAATATCCCCAAAATATCCCCAACTGAGCAAGCCAAAGGCAACAGTGGCAAGGAACCGAAAAACTCCATCAAGTGACCTAATGGTGTCCTAAAACTCCATCAGGTGACCTAATGGAGAAAAAAAAACCTTGGGAGAACCCAGGCTCAGACGGGGGCCAGTTCTCCTCTGGCATTTATGAGCTAGAGGCCGGATTGTAGTTTGAACTGTAGGATTATATGAATGCCTGGCTGAAGAAATGCAACTTTAATCTAGTTTTAAACTGGGAGAGCGAGTCTGAGCAACGAACAGTATCAGGAAGACTATTCCAGAGTTTTGGAGCCAAATGCTCTCCCTCCTTTGGTGGTTCTGGATATCCTAGGTATGACCAAAAGCCTTGAATTTAGTGATCTTAAAGAGCGCGATGGATTATAGGGCGATAGAAGATCCGTTAAATAGACTGGAGCTAAGCCGTTTAGGGCTTTATAAGTCAGTAGCAATACCTTGTAATTAATACGGAACTTTATAGGTAACCAATGCAGTGATGATAAAATCGGTGTTATATGATCATATTTTCTTGATCTCGTAAGAACTCTAGCGGCGGCATTTTGGACTAACTGTAGCTTGTTTATTGAGGATGCAGGACAACCAGCTAATAAAGCATTACAGTAATCCAGTCTCGAGGTCATGAATGCATGAACTAACTTTTCTGCATCAGAAACTGATAGCATATTACGTAGCTTAGCAATGTTTCTAAGGTGGAAAAAGGCTGATTTTGTAACATATGAAATATGATTTTCAAAAGACAGGTTGCAATCGAGTATAACACCCAGGTCTTTTACTGTAGAGGATAAAGTAACAGGACATCCTATGATGTTAAAGTTGTATTATGCGAGGTTTTGTGGGCGGTTTTTTGAACCGATAAATATTACCTCTGTCTTGTCTGGATTTAATAAAAGAAAATTACGCGTCATCCAATCTTTTATATATTTAACACACTCTGTCAATTTGGAAAATTTTGCGTTTTCATCCGGCCGTGATGAAATATATATTTGAGTGTCATCAGCATAACAATGGAAACTAATTCCATGTTTCCTTATAATATTTCCAAGTGGCATCATATATATTGAGAATAACAGAGGGCCTAACACAGATCCCTGCGGAACTCCATAGTTTACTGGAGTTATGATCGATTTTTCTCCATTTAAATAGACAAAATGGTAGCAGTCAGATAGGTATGATTTGAACCAGCTTAATGCTTGTCCTTGAACACCAGTATAATTTTGTAGTCGATCTAAGAGTAATGTGTGATCTATAGTATCGAACGCAGCACTAAGATCAAGTAAAACTAGTATTGAGATACAGCCTTGGTCAGAAGCTAAAAGTAAATCATTTGTGATTTTAACGAGCGCAGTTTCAGTGCTATGATGCGGTCTGAATCCAGACTGAAACTTTTCATAGATATCATTTTGTTGCAAGAAAGAGCCCAGTTGAGCGGACACCACTTTTTCTAATATTTTAGACATAAATGGAAGATTTGAAATGGGTCTATAATTTGCTAGATTATTATGATCTAATTGTGGTTTCTTAATGAGAGGTTTTATAACTGCCAGTTTAAATGTTCTTGGAACATGACCTAAAGATAAAGACGAGTTAATAATATTGAGGAGAGGCTCTTCCACTACAGGTAACACTTCTTTCAGTAGTTTAGTTGGTATAGGATCTAATAAACATGTTGTTGTTTTAGATTAAGTGATACGTTTATTTAACTCTTTTTGTTCTATAGTTGTAAAGCACTGTAATTGTTCTTGCGGGGTGATAATTGAAGCTGAATTATAAGGCGCAATTGAAGATTGAACGTTTACAATTGTGGTTCTGATGCTTTCTATTTTCTCAGTGAAGAAGTTCATGAAATCGAACAACAACAACAAATGTGTGTAGCCAATCAGCATTAGGGGGCGTATGACGGTGGAGGAGAGAGAACGAGCAAGAGAAAGATTTGAAGTAAGACTGTTGAAATAGAGATGAGACACAATACAAAAGAGAAAAGCTCAGAAGAAATCACTGGGAAATGAAGGGTTATGATTGGGCAAGAGCTTTAGGCCCCGCGTTAATATTAGAAAAGCTTTCCAGTGCTGGAGAGAGTTCATGGGAAGGCCTGAAAACAGACACGGATGTTGCTTTGATTTCGCTCCAGATGTGAGTAACACTGGGTTTGAGTGTCATTGTTTGTCTGGGGCTGCTGTGCTGTTGGCAACTAACAACAAACTCTTGTTTGTAATTACTATTGTGTACTGTACGTAACATTTTTTGTGCTTCCTTGTCATTCGTTCATCATCTGCGATAATTTTTTTTGTGAAGCATTATTTTGTTGTGCTTCTGCTATGATAAACAGAAATGCACTCTTGGATTGCATGTGTAATGGAGGCCAGCTAGTGAGAGTCGCGCTGACGATTGCTAGAAAATGCGGTGTTTATCGTTATTGTTAGTGCACTCGCCTCGCGTGACGGGAGATTGGTGTTCGAGACCGAATCGGAGCAGGGTGGTGATTGGAGGGTGAGTTTTGGAGGCAGAGCAATGAAGAGAGGGGTGTGTTTGTTTGGGCTGATTTCAAATATCAACAATGTCCAACAGTGTTTTTGAAATATCGCTTACCCCACCTTTAAGAAGCATAAAAAACAACACCATTTCTATTACAAAGAAATGTACTTTTATTAAAAAAAACACTTTTTTTCTTTACACATTTTAGCTTTTACATAATACAATATCTTAACTTTATTTCCTGTAATAGGTATTTATAATAATTTATAATAATAAAAACAATGTTACTATTAGGGATGTCACAATACCAAAATTACAGTAGTCCGTACCAATACCATTGAAAATGTACAGTTCTTGGAATCATGATCTGTTGGACATATTTTACTTTTTTTATTGAACTATTTGAAAAAAAAATTTTTTTATTAAATTAAATCTAAGAGTTTATTATTTATGATGGTAATCATTATAAGTAAATAATACATAACCATTTAAAGGCTACATGTTTAAAAGTAAACATTGTTTATAAAAAAGTTAAAAATAAGCAACCCTCTACGCACATCTAATAATAACAATAATAATAATAATAATAATAATAATAATTATTATTATTCTATGGAGAACTGCAGATCAAATTTATATATTTTAATATCTATCGTATGTCAATGATAAAAAAAATATAAAAAAATAACTTCATCCCTAGTCCAAAACTCAGCGTTGTCTTAAAAAATAAAAGTTATGACTGCTGCATATTTACACTTAAATCGATATGGTCTGCACTTCGCTACAGTGTAAAAGCATCTCTGCAGCAGCAGAAGACTATTATGGTGCTTTTCCACTTCATGGTATGGTTCAGCCCGGTAAACTTTTCCACTGCAGTTGGTGGGTGGGTGGGATTATAGACTGATTGTTATAGTTGTACCGCCTCCACTGCCGTGACATCATCGTAAATGTGACACAAACAAATGCGCGAAACAAACAAACGCACGACACAGGACCAATGGACCATATCGATGGAATGGCATCTTGATTCTTGGCATTTGAATGTTTTTCACTACCCTGGTAATCCAGAGTTCTTGCGAGAGCACAAGTTGAATTTGCTCAGCGAGTTACTCTGGTGTCAAGTAATGATGCTCATTAAATATGCCCTTGTATCCGAGCTGCACCAATCACATCGGGTTATCTGATATAGGCGGGCCAGAGGCGAGCTAAACAGATGACGACAGCGCTGTGACATTGAAGTAATTAGTAAACATTGCAAGATGGCTATGGATGAACACCAGTTGTTTGGAACGGCTTTGGCCGCTACAATGAACAAGTTAGACTTGGCTTTTTATCTAAAACAGGAACAGAGGACGCTGCTCGAATCGTTCCTTTGCAAGAAGGACGTTTTTGCTTTTTTTTTTTAACTAATAAATGAGCCATAAATTTTTTTTTTGCCCGTGAAATTTCACTAATGTCACCGCACCTTAACAAACTTAATCAACACAGAAATGTGGATACAAGATTCTCTTCTTGCAAAGTTCAAAATATGAAATACTTTCTCAGGAACAGACAGACTTTAATAAACTAAGAGATAAAAAGATAACTCATCGAGTTCATCGATGAGGCAGAAGATGTGAAGAAATAACATGCTAAACAAAATGTTTTGACAGAGTGGCTGTAGTTGTTTAAAACAGAACTGTAGGTGTTTGGCCAGTGGATTTGCATGCATACTAATGAACAGAACTGGAGACATCACCCATTAAGGTAATGATTTTCAGAATAGGTTACTCATATACATAGTTAATACGCTAAAAAAGACGTGCAAACATGCACACAGAGAAACTGAGAATACAAACAATCATTTAAATAAGACCAAACATGTTCACACAGACCTTGGTAAAATGGAAGGCAAACGTAAGGAACTATAAGTCTGATAACCAAAGGTGTAGATTTATCACCCAATCCATTTGCCATACTTGAGGAATTCTAGTGATGAAGAAACATCTATCACCATATAAAATGCTTTGCAGGCCTGTGCCAATAATGCAGCTTCACTCCAGCATATTCCAGCCAGAAAACTGTCAGAACTGGCAAACTGCTGAGGTCATCAGATTGGTCAATGTCTTCTGATTTCTAAGAGTCCCTCCTGCCTGCACACACAGAACTCCTGCAGTTTGCAAGGTCTAACTCAATTCAAATTCCAGCGGATTTACCCCTATGAACAAATATCCTTCACATGAGGTCTACACAAAAGAATTTGATAAAGCCTCAGCTGTTCCTAGCACCTCTGCATAGCATTCAACCAAAACTAAGCAATATTAAAATCAAACACATTTAAAGAGATCCATAACTGTAGTTCAATAAAAACTGCTTTGTTCAAAAAACTTCCAATGGAAATTAGTTTATTTTTTATCCAGCTTCTTGATATCTTGGTCTTGGTGTCTGGTAGATGACTAATAAGCCTTCCACTCCATTTTTTAGAACATGGAAAGCTAACAATGTGGCTAGAAGTTAAGCTTGCAGAACTGAGCTGCTTGTAGAAAAATCCCCTCAGCACAAAAGCAGCTACATGCTGACTTTGTAGTCACAGGAAGGATAAAGGAATCGGTCAGAGGCAGAAAGACATGCCAGGCAAAAAGTGGAAAATGCTGATGTGTGGAACTCTTCCTAAAAATGTTTCTTACTGTAAAAAGTCTCTGTCGCTCTCTGTCTCCGATGGCTGTGAATTTGTAAAAAACTCAATTTGTTAAGGCTATACAGTTGTAATGCCTTAACATATTTATTTATTTATTTTCAAGGGGGGGGAAGTATCTCTCTCTCTCTCTCTCTCTCTCTCTCTCTCTCTCTCACTCTCTCTCACACTCCCAGATGGCTGTGAATTTGTAAATAACATTAATGACAGCAGATCAGTTTTGCATGTGCTAAAGAAGGCCACCAGGTTAGTATGCTTACTGAGCAACATGGTACGCATTATAGTCCTTCACGTCTATTGCAATCTCAAAATTCTGGCCAGTTGATAATACCTAGATTATCAAAATCGACTGCTGGCGGTAGATCCTTCCTATTTAGCACCTGAACAGTCTCCCTAACATTGTCCAAGAAGCAGACACACTCTGTCAGTTTAAATCTAGACTAAAATGCATCTCTTTAACCTGGCATACACATAGAAAATTATACATTCATTCAAATCAGTTAAATGATTATTAGGCTTCATAAATTAGGTCAGCCAGAACAGGGAAAACTTCCTATAACACTCGATGTACTTGTTACATCATAAGAAGAATGGTATCTACGCTAATGTTAGTCTTTCGGTTTATTCCGAGATTTACTGTAATCAGCCGGATCCGGGCTGTATCCAGATCAGATAGAGGACCTGCGCCTAGACACTACCACAACGCATGATGTAGTCAGCTGGATCCAGGCCGTATCCAGATCAGATGTGAAGTGTCATTCCTGAAGTGTCAGCAGAGGTTGTGTCAACTAGACTCTCCCGTGAAGAGAGAGTATATATATTATTTATATATATATATATATATATATATATATATATATATATAAATAAATTAACTAAATTAATAACTTTTTACAACAAAATTGAAACTGAACTTACTTAAGCTGGACTGTGACGCTATTTTCTTCTGGAAACAAACTCCTATTATCTCTGTAAAGCTGCTTTGAAACAATCTGTTCTGTAAAAAGCGCTATATAAATAAATGTGACTTGACATGGTAGGCTTATTGTTTAGTAGGCTACAATATGGATTTCTAATACAGATCAGGATGTCAAGATAGTAAAGAATCAGAATCAGAAAGAGCTTTATTGCTAAGTGTGTTTGCACACACAAGGAATTTTTCTTGGTACTGAAGCTTTCCAGTGCACTTCCAAATACAACAAGAAACATTGTAAAAAATACATAAGTATAAAGACACAGTTAAGTTTAGTCATAATAAACATTTACAGATTCTCAACATATTTACAATATTATGAATAATATGAATAAATATCAACTGAGTTTACAAAGATATTGCACTAAGCAGTGGAGAATTGCACTTACAGGCATATGGGGAAATGGCCTGTGGGAAGCAGCTGTTCCTGTGCCTAGATGTTCTAGTGCCCAGCGACCTGAATCGCCGTCCAGACGGCAACAGTTCAAACAGGTGGTGACCAGGTTTAGTGGAGTCTGTGATGATTGTACCTGCCCTCTTTTTCACTCTGGTCCTGGAGGGTGGGCAAGTGAGCACCAATAAACAGTCTCTCAGCAGTCCGGACTGTTCGTTGTAGTCTTCCTATGTCAGATATGGTCGCTGAACCAAACCAGACAGTTATAAATGAACACAGGACAGACTCAATGACGGCTGAGTAGAACTGTGTTAGCAGCTCCTGTGGCAGGTTGAACTTCTTCAGCTGCTTCCTCTTTTTTCACAATGGTGTCAATGTGAGTGTCCCACTTCAGGTCCTGAGAGATGGTAGAGCCCAGGAACCTGAATGACTTCACTGCTGCCACCGTGCTGCTCATGGTGGTGAGTGGGGGAGTCCTGGGGGTGTTCCTCCTGAAGTCCACTATCATATCCACTGTTTTGAGCGTGTTCAGCTCTAGCTTATGACTGCACCAGAAAGCCAGTTGTTCAACCTCCTGTCTGTATGCAGACTCGTCACCGTTGTGGATGAGGCTGATGATAGTGGTGTCGTCTGCAAATTTCAGGCGCTTAACAGAGGGTTCTTTTGAAGTGCAGTCATTTGTTTATACGGAGAAGAGCGATGTACATCATTTTATTATACATACCTACTAAGACCTATTCAGGGCCAGTGCAGGGCTAGTTACGGGTCATTAATTGGCTGGAACTCAGGCCAATTATAGCCCATTTGTGGTCCTAGTCTTTAATCCAGATCTGGGCCACTACAGGGCCGTAATTCTTTGCGGTATGTGGACCAAGGGAAAAGGGGTTCTGTGGAATGGAGCTGGGCCAGATAATATTTGTTATGTGGGACCAGTCTTTCAAACGACTTCATGACTACAGACTTGAGAGCAAGAGGTCTGTAGTCATTAAGTCCAGTGATATTGTTTTTTGGGGGGACCTCAATGATAGTGGAGTGTTTGAAGCAGCAGGGAACTTCACATTGCTCCAGTGGTTAGTTGAAGATCTATGTGAAGATAGGGGCCGGTTGTTCAGCGCAGACTTTTAAACAGGCAGGTGAAAGACCGCCTAGGCCTGATGCTTTCCTAATCTTCTGTTATTTGAAGACACAGTACACATCCTCCACACAGACCATAAGCGCAGGTTGAATAGTAGGAGGGGGAGGAGGGGGATGGGTGGAGGAGATGTTGGAGTATTTGTGAAGTGCAGATCAGAGTGTGGGAGGGACTAGCAGATCCTCAGCCAATTGTTAATTCTCCACAGATCAGAGAGGCATATCTTTACCAAGTGAAGTGGCTGGCAGAAAATAAACCCACTTGGTAAAGATATTAAGAAAACAATAGCTCTGTTCAAAAGTTCTCTGTTTCCTAACATAATCTTTTGAAACAAATACGAAATCTTTTGAGGTAAATACATAGCACACTTAAATTTTGCATAAATATTGCATTTTTAATTACATATTTTAATAGGACTCGTGTTCTTGTCTGTTCTGCCTAGTCTGCACCTGTTCTCGTTTGTCCCTGACTAGTTTACCTTTCTCCACCTGTGTCTAGTTAGTTTCCTCATTTCTTTCTGTGTATTTATACTCCTTGTTCTGTTCTGTTCAGTCCCTGGTCAGTTCTCATTTGAACGTGGTTGTGTATGTCCTGCCTGAGTTAGTTTCAATAAAGACTGTTGTTACCCTCATCTTCGTCTAGTGTCTTCAACGACCACAACAGCGTTACAGTCTGCCTTCACCACAAAGAATACATGTAGTGGTTTGATCATAGCAAGATTTCTTACAAGGCAGAATAAGTAGTTGCCTACCTTTTGGAACAGCATTTCTATGGCTGTGGTTCCTTAAAATGCTTCCTAGGTAGCAAGCTCACTAAGTTTTGAAACAGAGACAGTTCTTAGGCCACATTTACACATAGCCGGGTATTTAGAGAAACGAATATCCCCCCCCCCTCCGTTTTCAATAATAACATTGTGCACACAACATCGTTTTCAAAAAAGTTGTCATTTACATCAACCCGCATAAATACGCCGTCGAGTGCCATCATAACTATGCCAAACCTATGGGCGGCTATGTAGGGAGAAGGATAAAGCTATGCAAGCCAATCAGAATCCTCAGAATCGACAACAACGAATAACACGAGCGACATCTAGTGTATATATCTATGCACCAGTCTGCGTACACGTCAGATCAGATCACTTGGACATGGCTGTGTATAAGAGGTAAAAACGATATAAATACTGTTCGTTTTCTCACACAAACCGCTCGTTTCGTGTCTTAGGCCATCAATGTGTACTTACGATGGGGAATTGTTTAATTTGGACGACGGGGAATTGTTTTAATTTGGACTCTGTGCATGCTCTGTGAGGTGGTGACCATTGACCTGCATTATATGACTGACAGACAAGAACGGTTTGACCTAAAAATATCAAAATTGAAACTACTGCGGAAAAAAAGACACCTACATCTTGGATGCCCTTGAGGTAAGCTAAAACATACCAAAAATTAATTTCAAAGTGAACTATCCCTTTAAGCATTTTCTGGCGCATAATGTGACGTTTGAGAACCTAAAACCCCGTTTCTCCCTGTTGACACGGCAACACATAACCGACGTTATCAGAAATCTCCACTTTGGCCAGAGTTTTTAGAAATAATCATTCTCTTTCATAGGTTCACTCAACGCTGCGGATAGCGCAGTGGGATATTCTCTGAATGTGCCGATTGTCTGAAGCCCTATAGAATCACGCCAATTCATTGGCTGATGGCGCCCGCGCAGTCTGGCTCCGCCCCGACGCTCTTACGTCGCATCATTACATATTCGCGCGCGCGCCATCTGCTCCTCAGATTTCTCTGCCTTCAGAACGAAGCGGTCACGTTTGCCCTTCGCTCGTGATTTTTCTGAGCTCGAAAAATACGACTTCTGGATTATTCTCGGCGCTTCTGCGACTGTTCAAGCGGAACTCTGTTTCTCCTTACGGTGAAGTTGCCATGGAATACCGACGCTGTACTCCGCCATGTGCTCGTTACATCGCTAACGACGACCCACACAGTAAGTGTGTTAAATGTTTGGGTTTTTCACATGCGCGCGAGGCAGTCATAGGATCGTCTAAATGCAAATTCTGTGAAAATTTGTTGCTCAGAACCCTCAAATCGCGGCTCGCGGTTTTTGAGAGGGAATCATTCGTCTCCCCCTGTCGCGCTCCCGAGGCCGCTCGAGGATCCGCGACTTGGGGTTCGGATGTAGAGCTTGAGGATGTGGAGTTCGAGCAGACGAGCCCCGCTCTTTCTCTCCCTCCCTCCCCTCGGCACGCGCGAGGCATGCCAGTCGAATTTTCGCACGATTATTTGCGCCCCAGCCCGGGAGCACGCGACGCGGTTTCTTTCGGGCTGGAGGATGTACTTTTTACCGAGGCTTCCGAATCCGAGGATTTGGGGCCTTCTCTCACCGACGAGGTTATCCCGCCGAGCGGCCAGGAAGCGCGGCCTACTGCGGCCTACGCGGAGCTCGTTGACGTACTTTCGCGCGCTACGGAGAAGCTCGCTATTGATTGGCCCGACGAGCCCCGTGAATCTCAGTCGTCGAAACTCGACGAGAGACTTCTCAGTGGCCAAAATTCTAGGCCTCAACGGAGAAAGCTGCCATTTTTCAGTGATCTGCATCACGAGATTTCCAGATCCTGGAAGCAGCCTTTCTCTGCGCGCCTCACTAATGCGGCAGCTGCTGATTTCACCAACCTAGTAGGTTCTGTGGAACAGGGCTATTCCGCCATTCCGGCGATTGAGGAGACTTTAGCCGACCATCTTGCTCCGTCGTCTGCGCCGTCCTGGAAGTCGCGCCCCCTCCTCCCCTCTAAAGCATGTAGGACTACTTCCTCTCTCATTGGGAAATCCTACATGGCGGCTGGGCAGGCAGGCATGACCCTGCACACTATGGCCATTCTTCAGGCCTACCAAGCGGACGTCCTGAAGGAAATGGACGAGGGCGACGGCGTGACCCCTGAAGCGGTCAAGGAGCTTCGTAAGGCTACAGATTTAGCCTTAAGAGCCACCAAACATACCACACGCGCCATAGGTCGCTCTATGGCTGGTTCCGTTGCGGTGGAACGCCACTTGTGGCTTAATCTCACGGAGATCCGTGACAAGGAGAAGGTTTTCCTCTTGGACGCCCCCATTTCTCAAACGGGGTTGTTTGGTGAGGCGGTCAACACAGTGGTTGAGAAATTCCGCTCCTCCAAATCCCAATCGGCCGCGTTCAGACAGTTCATGCCCAGGAGGGTTAGGGAACCTTCTGCTCCCTCCCCTGTTCGGCCCAGAGAACGTCCCTCTCATAGGAGGAGCGAACCGGTGCATCCCCCACCTACACAGGTTTGGGGAGCCCGCGGTCGCCCATTTCCCCGTCAACGGCCTCACAAGCGCCTCCAGTTGAAGCGGTCCGACAAACCGACCGCTCCGGCGGCCCAGAGCCGTTCCTGACCCTCCGGTCGGAAAAAGGAGAGCTCCTCTGCTTCCTTAAGGTTGGGACAGACCGCGCAAGCGTTTCTGCCCACCTCCCAGCTCTCCTTTCCTTGCCCTGTCACCTTCGCCACTAAGAGTGTCTCGAAGTGCAGGCCATTTTTCACCATCTCTACTCAGCCCGGCGCGGGAGGAAGGAGACGCTTTTTGCTTTCTCCCCTCACCCCCGACGCTCTCTATAACTGCCGGTCGCATCCTCGGAGGCACTTTTCGTTTTCCTCCGGAGCAGGCAGACCTGGTCACCATGACCCCAGCATCGATGCCTCCCATCACGTGCCAGGACGCCAAGGGCTCTCCTGCACAGTCAACTTCTCTACCCCACGAACGTCAACACGGCACCCTCACTCAGGTATGTCGTCTGCATTACAACATCCCTCTTCCTCTTTCACATTTCTTTCAAGAATGGGAGCGCTTACCAGGGGTATCATCTTGGGTTCTTCGCACAGTTCGGTTCGGCTACACTCTTCAGTTTTGCCGCAATCCCCCCTGTTTCAACGGGGTCTTTCCTGCTGTAGTGGACAGCGCCACTCAGGCTTCTGTACTTCAGCAGGAAATTTCATCCCTCCTTCTCAAAG
Organism: Leuciscus leuciscus; assembly: GCF_965113295.1. Lineage (NCBI taxonomy): Eukaryota > Metazoa > Chordata > Actinopteri > Cypriniformes > Leuciscidae > Leuciscus > Leuciscus leuciscus. Next base: position 22,732,082 of record NC_138738.1, read on the forward strand.
GAGCAATAGAGGAGGTTCCTTCAGAGAAAACCGAACGGGGCTTTTACAGCCGTTATTTCCTGGTCCCGAAGAAGGGCGGCGGTTTGCGTCCCATACTGGACCTCCGCCGACTGAACTTCGCCCTTTACAAAGGGAAATTCAAGATGTTGATGCTGAAAGCTATCATATCTCAGATTCGGCCAGGGGATTGGTTCGTGCCAGTAGACCTAAAGGATGCTTACTTTCACATCCAGGTTGTACGGCGACACAGGCAGTTCCTCAGGTTCGCCTTTGGAGAAAGAGCGTTCCAGTACAGGGTCCTTCCCTTCGGCCTCGCTCTGGCCCCGAGGACATTCACAAAATGTATGGATGCAGCTCTGGCCCCATTGCGGCTCCAGGGCATCCGTATTCTAAATTACCTGGACGATTGGCTCATTTTAGCCCAGTCCAGGGAACTAGTGACCCACCACAGAGACATCGTCCTGAGTCATATCCAGTCTCTCAGTTTGAGGTTGAACTCGGAGAAGAGTGTTCTTGCTCCGGCTCAAAGCACCGTTTTCTTGGGGGTGAACATGGATTCCGTTCTCATGCAGGCCCGCTTGGCTCCTGCACGGATTTCCAGTCTGACGACATGCTTGGCCCGTTTTTCGCTAGGCCCTAATGTGTCTGTGGGCACTTGCCGCAGGATGCTGGGCCTAATGGCCGCGGCCTCCTCCGTGCTACCGCTGGGCCTGCTCCACATGAGACCCTTCATGTGGTGGATGAAGCTCTCAGGGGTTCGGCCCTCCGGGCCAACCCTTCGCCTACTGAAGGTATCGCGCAGTTGCTTTCGAGCCCTGTCAGTTTGGCGGGACCCTCTTTTTCTTCGGAAAGGGGTCAGCATGGGTACGGTATTTCGTCACCAAATGATTACGACGGATGCCTCTCTTGGCCAGAGTGAGAGAGAGCGGAGTCCGCCTCCTCCTGGTAGCTCCGTTCTGGCCGTCTCAGCCATGGTTTTCGGAGCTAATTCCTCTGCTGGAATCTTCCCCTTGGAAGATCCCGGTCAGGGAAGACCTGCTGTCCCAACTGCAGGGCAGGATATGGCATCCTCGCCCAGACATATGGAAGCTGTATGTTTGGCCGATCAGAGGCCGTTAGCATTAAGTTCTGATCTCCCAACTGACGTTCAGGAGACCATTGCGAGTGCTAGAGCCCCTTCTACAAGGAGGCTATATTCTTCCAAATGGAAGGTTTTTGAGACATGGTGCTTAGCACATGATAGGAGCCCGGTTAACTGCCCTGTTGGTTCAGTACTGGAATTCCTGCAGGAGAAATTTGCTTCTGGAGCAGCTGCTACCACTCTCAGAGTTTATGTCGCAGCTATTGCAGCACATAGGGAATCGGACGAGATTCCCCTGGGGAAACTAAGGTTAGTTTCGGCCTTCATGCGTGGGGTTAAGCGCCTGAAACCGGCTCGCTCCCCTAGAGTTCCCTCATGGGACCTTTCTATTGTCCTAGAGGGTTTGACGAAGGCCCCCTTTGAGCCCTTGGAGTCAGCTCCGGAGCGGATTCTGACTCTCAAGGTTTCTCTTTTGTTGGCCTTGTCCTCATTAAAGCGGGTAGGAGACTTACAAGCTCTTTCTGTTAGCGAGTCTTACTTGGACTTTGCTCCTGGCTTGGTCAAGGTTTCCTTGAGGCCGAGACCAGGGTATGTCCCCAAAGTTCTTTCCACAACTTTCCGCTCGCAGGTGGTTAACCTTAACGCTTTCCACCCTCCTCCATTTTCTTCTGAGGAAGATAGGAAATTTAACTTGCTCTGCCCAGTTCGTTCTCTTAAGATATATGTAGACCGCTCAGGCGGTTGGAGGAAATCTAACCAACTTCTGGTTTGCTTCGGTGCTGGCCGCCGTGGGCTTGCTGCATCAAAGCAGAGGATTTCTCACTGGGTCACAGAAGCTATCTCGTTGGCTTACGAGGTGCGTGGCTTGCCTTCACCTCTTAGCATTAGAGCACATTCCACCAGAAATGTGGCATCTTCTCAAGCTCTTTTTAGAGGAGCACTTTTGGAGGACATTTGTGTTGCGGCAGGCTGGTCCTCTCCGCACACTTTTGTAAGGTTCTATAATTTGGATCTTGACATGACCCCGGGTTCCCAGGTTCTTTCTGTTTGAACTCATCTTGGTCATTGTCTCATTTATGTACCAGTCATGGAAAGCGCTCTAGCTTGGCGAGTTTGGTAGTCCGTTCCCACTGTGCTATCCGCAGCGTTGAGTGAACCTATGAAAGAGAACGTCTCTGGTTACTTACGTAACCTATGTTCTCTGAATAGGGAACGAGACGCTGCGTTAGCTGCCAAGCTCCTCGCGCTGCTGACAGTTTTCTTTTCGGCAGAGAAATCTGAGGAGCAGATGGCGCGCGCGCGAATATGTAATGATGCGACGTAAGAGCGTCGGGGCGGAGCCAGACTGCGCGGGCGCCATCAGCCAATGAATTGGCGTGATTCTATAGGGCTTCAGACAATCGGCACATTCAGAGAATATCCCACTGCGCTATCCGCAGCGTCTCGTTCCCTATTCAGAGAACATAGGTTACGTAAGTAACCAGAGACGTTTTCTGTGATAAAAACAGGGTTTTCGTGTAAATGAGAGGCCAAACCACAGGGATATATCTGCATCTTCCCTTCGTGTAAACGAGGCCTTATAGTGTAGTGGTATAGAAGAAGTCTCAAGTGAAGGGTCAGTAAATGCAAAAAACATATAAACATATTTTCTCTGAAGTAACACCTCACATGTGCAACACATGTTATATTCGTTTGAGATGAGAAAACACGATCATTGTCAATATAGCATCAAACATTTCCTACTTCCTGGTTGTAGCCATATTAACATTCAAATAGTTTAAATTCAGCTGCTCTTAAAGTGCCCAGAATGATGAAAAACCTTAGCAATAATAGACTACTGTAATGCAGTGACTCCCAAACAACATTTTAATGAGGACTTTGAAAGATTTTGTTAATCTTAACTTTAAGGACTTTGTTAAACCTATAAAGTAGAAATTATGACTCTATTATTATGATGGGGGTGATATTTTTATTCTGTTTTGAAGTTGTAATGCCTTAACATATTCAAGTCAAGTCACCTTTATTTATATAGCGCTTTATACAATACATATTGTTTTAAAGAGGCTTTAAAGTGATAACAGGAGAATGATTCAATGATACTGTTACATAGTGGTATTTAGACCTCTGGACCAGGCTGGGAAGTGGATCCACATGCAGTAGATTTATTAAAATAGTCCACAAGTTCAGAGAACACAAGGTAGCTTGGGTAAACAAAGGTAAAAAACAAGATCCTCCAGGAAACGTACATACAACAACTGACAACCAAACTAATGTCAAGCAGGGTTATGAATGCTGAGCAGAACCAATGAACTAATGGAGATGTGTGGTCAAATGAGAGACCATGGCAACAAACAAGGGAACAGAGCAGCAGGGGAAACATGAGGTGAACAAAGCAACAATGAAAACACAGAATATAATAAGAGATAAAAAAAAAATAAAGAGTCTATGACAACAGACACAGGAGACACAGGCAGGGATTGTAACATACTGCAGCTGCAGCTTTGAAAGATAGTGTCGTTCATCTGAAATTAGTTCAATGTGTATTCAGTTCCGTTGTGAAGGTCATTAATTATTAAATTAGTTAATTTCATCTATAAAGCAGTTCTACAGAAAACAGCGATGTCATAGTCCAGCTCAGTTCAGTTCTCACCCAACAGTGTCAGTGTCAGTTCCGGATCAAAATCTTTACAACAACATTCAATTGTGTGTACATTTTTTTTATATTATGGACTGTGATGGTTAAAATTGAAATTCATAGGGGTTGTTTTTTTTGTTTTTTTGGGAGAGTCAAAAGTGCCCGTAGTTGCAGAAACACCCTTTAACATGTATGCTCTGTGTCATGTTTCCCTGTGACCTAGTTTTCCCCAATCTGTTTGATTAGTCATTTCATTCACCTGTGTACTGTTAATTATCTGACTAAGCTCCCTTGTTTGCTACATGTATTAAAGGGGTGGTATAATGCCCTTTTCACAAGATGTAAAATATATCTATGATGTCCCCAGAGTGTGTGTGTGAAGTTTTAGCGCAAAATACCTCACAGATATTTTTATATAGCAAGTTAAAGTTGTCACTTTTTGAGGGTTTGCAAAAACGCACCGTTTTGTGCCTGGCCCTTTAAATGCAAATGAGCTGCTGCAGAGGGCGGGGTTTCAAGAGCTCGTGTCTGTAGCAGCTGCTGTTACCTCACGCAGACACACTAAAATGACAGAAACTGTTCTGCCTTTAATGTTAAACGGAGTCAGATAAGGATGGAGAGACTCAAGAAGAAGTGACAACATGTAGAATGCAACAGGACATCTCTGAATGGTTAGTTGATGAATTGCTGATGTGGAGTTAACTATCTTCAATTAGGATATTCTGTCATGATAAATCTATAAATTGCTCATATATGAACTGTTGTGAGATGCACACAGAGTGACTTTCTATTGCATGTGAAAAGATGGATGCTAAAGTTTGAGCTGACTCACAAATGTACTCTTATACAACAACTTTTCCTCTTCTCAACATGGACTACGTGTTCCCGGGGGTGGGGTTTATGTAAATTCTAGGGTTAGTGATGTCACTAACCCGAGAGGAATGTTGTGTAGTCCCAACCAGCCGTTTGTTGTAGTCCTTTTCTGTAAAAGCAAATATCTCCCTTTGCTTTGAACTTTGAGCGTTGTAACTTTGCAGATGTTGTTTATGCTCAAACAGCAACATTACACACTAACTAAAGTTAGAAAAGTGAAATCACACTCAACCACCCCTTTAATGGTGCGTTCTATTATTTATCCGTGTCGGAGATCTGACTAGGAAGACAGACATTGCCTAGCAACACGCACCAACCCTTTCCTCGGATTTCACAGCTCGGAAGTCGGACAACCGTGAGGACACCGAGCAAGAATTTCGATACGGAATTCAAAATGGCTGCGCCCTGTGTGACTTGTAAGTATGAATTGTTTTCATTGTTCAGGGACCACTTTGGTTGTTTAAATGACGATTTTAATCACTCGTATCACTTGTATTACTGCAATACCTTACTGCGTCCGTATCACTGCCTGCATGTTTTTTCTCCGACTCGGATGCACAAAACATGCAGAACGCTTAAAGTGTGGAAGTGACGTCATATCCGAAGGCCAAGTCGGTTCGTTGACAATAAATAGAACGCAGCATTAGTTCCTGTGTTCTGCCTCAGTCTTCGTCCAATCTTGTTAATGTTTGTGTCGTTTTCTCCAGATTCCTAAGTGTATGTGATTAAAGTCTGCGTCCTAGAATTATTCCTTGTTGTACAAGTTTCTATTATACTACATACCATAACAGAAGAATGGAACAAATCGAAAACCGCATGGCCTCACCTGCTGTTTTGCCTTGAGCAGGAGCAGCAAACTTCCCCGATTGCTCCCTCCCTCTTTTTTGCCAGTCTCAATGAGCGCACAAAGGCCTGCCTGGTGTGGGTCCTCGGGGCACATTCGCCGAGTTCGTCGAGTGGGTGCTGGTGTGTAACGAGTCCCAGTTCCCTGTCTGCCCCACTGAGGAAGATCTCGCCAGCCCCGCTCAGACTCCAGAGCCGCCCGAAACCAGCCATCCACCACCGACTACAACCGGCACGATGGAGTTGCCTGTGCCCACTGCAGACCGTGGACTGGAGACCAGCCCAATGGACAAGCCTGAACAAGAGAGGGGTTCAGAATGAGTCATCACCACGGAGCCCATACCACCGCTAGAGTCTGACCAGGTGCGTGAGCCAGCAACATTGTGGAGGGGGTTTTAGTGGAGTTCGATGAGATGGAGGGGAGCTCCGCCCATAACCCCACCGCGGTGAATGTGTTAATTATGGACTCTGGAAGGTATTTAGAGTGAAATGCCCGCCCAGCCTCCCTCTCTCACCTCCTCAATCAGCCAATTCCTCAACCCGTCTCCGCTGATGTCCTTCAGTCCCTCTGCAGCTCCCAGATGCTGTGAAAAACTGCACCGTGTCTTCAGGCAACTAACTCCATCCAGCACAGAGGATCCCCTGTCTCCGCCTCCAGCCTTTGTGCCCATCGTTCCACCTCGGCCTGTCGACACATCGGCTCCACCCTGGCTCCACCCTCTCTCAGCTTCACCGGAAATCATACGGCCATACGGCTTCTCCATGCTTCCTCGTCCCTCCGGCTCCGCCTTGGTCAGCTGTCGACCTGACTGCATTATTATATAGGATTATCACCTCTTGCTTCCCCTGTACACTGCACGACAATGCACAACAAAAATAGTCGCACGAGTCAGAATTCAACTCAAAATCGGGCGAAAATCACACAGTCTATGCCCTTAGGGGAGTCAAGAGAGTCAAGAGACTTCAAGAGAGTCTACAGGGACTCCCCTATAGCTTTACCTGCTGGTTGGACAGTTTATATAAAAAAATTTTAAACAAATGATTAATACACTTTTTAATGTCACATTTTGTAATATTTGCGTTGTTATATTTTTGAAATATGGATTATTTTCTCATTCACTTCTTTGTGGAGTCTCTGCCTCCCTTGCCTCCTCGGAGAAAATGCCTCTGAGAGCAAATAACTAGAGGGAATACTACTGACTTCTGCACTACAAAGAAATGCACACAGAGGCACACAGAGACACACAGACAGAGGGGAGTAAAGAGCCTGATAGCTGTCCCAGTGCAATCAATTACAGCTGAGTTCAATGGAAAAGTTTTCCCATGCGTCTATGCAGCAGCCCAGAAATGAGTCCATGTGACAGCACCTTCATTCAGCCATAACTCCACAGAACACTCTTATTAGAGAAAGTCTGTGAGTGGGGAGGGGAAAAGACTAAAAGGAAAAAAACACAGGAAATGTAAAAAGTTTGCTAAGAAGAGAGAGTGATAGTTCTATGCCTGAGTGGCATAAACTCCTTAAGAAATTCTGAGAAAAGAGCTGCCACACTGAGATAAATAAATAACACTCAAATACACACAGGTTGATTGAAGATGAAGTGTAAAGTTATTTCTTTAACTAAGAAATGGTCACGTATGCGACAGGCCTGAGTGATCCCAGTGACCTAGGCTGTCAGGGTCAGCTAGAATCGTAAATATTTTTTAACATGTTGGGTGGTTCTCTCACAAACAAAGGGAGAGTGCACTTTCCATTGAACAGACATGTAATTCTATAACTACTTAAATCTCATAAAGCATGAAGAAGTCGTTCAGATCGTTTAATATTTAGAAGGATAAATATTGATTAATAACTTGATTAGCAGCAACTCATAGGATATATTTTGAAGTGGCAGTGGATTCTGGAACCCACCCTTCATTAGTCCAGCAACAGAAATAAGTAAGAGAATCTCAGGAGAAACAAACACATCCATACATCCTAAAGACAATAACCGACAATGAACAGGACAAAACAGGGAGAACTTATACCCAGAGTTAACAAGGGAACTAAAATGGTGACAGGTGAATTTAATCATTAACTCATGAGTAACCAAGGAACCCCTCCCCCCTCGAAAGGCGCAACCTCGCACCGTAAACATCAGTACAACAGTGGAGGGAGGATGAGGGCTTCGAAAGAGGACGAGGAAGTCTTGGAGCAGGCGAAGGACTAGGAATCATAGGGGTTCAATGAGGACCATACCATGGTGGAATTGACAGAGGGAGGAGCCAAGCCGGAGTCTTGAAGGTCCTCCAGGATGGATCCTTGGGGCCAGTTGATGGAGGCAGAGCTGGGCGAGGTGGAAATTGCAGCGAAACCACAGAGATGACAGCCTAAGGTGACATCGCAGGCCCAGAAGTCCAAGGCTATGCCACCGTCTCAGGGACCAAGGTGAGGACGGGGGCCTGGCAGAACGTGGTGACACCGGAGGGACTGAGGACCAAGTCAGAAACGGAGTGAAGGAGGATCCCAGTGAAGCTGGACGGGTGGGGGGCTGAGGCACAGCTGGAGGCCCAGAAGTCAACAGTGAAACCAGGGTGACGAGAGATCAAGGTGGAGCCATGGGACTAGGGAACCCAGTTGAGCTTTAGGGATGGCGGACCACGGCAAAGCTGAGGGAGCGCAGAGGTCTTTTCTTACAGTCCGGGACACTCCGGGCTGGGAAAATGAATCCCTTCTGAACCAGTCATAGAGATTGCTACTGCTGGAATACGTGCCTGGTGCTGGAGGTGTGCCAGAGCGCCAGTTGTAGATTGCCCTCCACATATCCCACATTTCTTTTTATTGGTCGGTTATTCTGACACAGTCTGGTGGCCAGCCAACACGACGAATACCAAATTTCAGTCTAAATCGTCTTTAATCTATCAACAAAAATACATAGAAGAATTAACTAAAATGGTGATAGGTGATTCTAATTATTAACTCATGAGTAACCAAGTAAACCGACAAGGGAAAGAAACACGCTAGACTGAAAGGAGATACAGAAAACCAAACACATGAACAAAAACACAATAAAACTAAACATAACCATGACAAAATTCTGGTGGTCATGTAAAAATATATGTGTGGATGACACACTTTTATGAGAGTTGCCCTCAGTGTCAGTATTTTTTTAGGCATTAAAATTTGATTTTCATTTGTTAGTGAGTAAAATATATTTAAACCATTTAGAGTCATATTTTAAATTGTTTGTATAGAAATTGCTTAAATGTGTTTTTCCCCTTAATGTGAATTCAATTCCCCAATATGAATGCAGCCATAAATATTGTGATCATATGTTATGCTAAACGTATCTAGGATGTTTAGTATTTACCTAACGTTTAAGTAAAATGTAAGTATGCATTTAAGCTTTGAGGCAATTGTAGGTCTATTAGATTTTGTCATGCAGCAGTTGTTACACTTATTTTTAGCACTCTTTACTTTTTTTGGAGTATTTTGTCAGCAAATTGCATAGGCACTCAATTTCACCAGTAATATTTAAATAAAGTGAAAGCAGTCTTTTAATGAGTTCTTCTTTCCATTGTCACGTGGTGTTGCCTCCAGGCAACATACAAAAAGTATATCAGCAAGCAAACAAATAAGCAAGCCAACAAACAAATTAATTAAATAAAAACAGGATTTTTTTTTTAATACATTGTTTTTATAATGTATGCCAGGTTAAGACCACTGTGAGGGCTCTTCTGTCCCCTTGATGATTTACAGGGGTCTGAATGGAGAAATGGAATCACATTGGTGACCAGTGGCACTGTGAGCTGTTAATGAAGGCTCATGTGTGTCAGTGTAAGTGTTTGTGTGTGAAACCAAATGGTCACAGTCTGCAGGAGGTGGAGGTTATCCCTGCTGTGAGCATCTGGACACTCGACCTAAAACTCAACATTCACACCATCACAAGTGTCTTACACTCACCACTCACACAACTCAATGACATTTAAGGGTCATCCTGAAAGCAAAGTTTGTGTTCAAGCATGAAATAGCATTATTAATCTTCCCCTCTCTGTATTCAGTTCCTTTAATGCAGTTCCTCTATGGAGATAAATGACATTATAAACTTCTTCACTGTAAAGGCTGGTGTGCTGCTTTCTGCTAACAAAGACTTAAAGCTGAAACAGAAAGTTCAGAGAAAAATGATGCATTGTTTAACATCATTACTGTCACATGTCAAGTCAAGTCAAGTCACCTTTATTTATATAGTGCTTTTTTACAATACAGATTGTTTCAAAGCAGCTTTACAGTGATAACAGGAAAATAATGCTTCAAAGTTTGTATGAAATGTAAACAGGCAGACATTTTCTAAGACCCATATCATTAAGTATAGGGCAGACTGGAGAGGGGGTTGACTTGTTTGTTTTAACCTGCCAGACTGTGTAAATAATTATTAATTACAAATAGTATTGCTCTTACAACCTACCTACTACTGTAGTAACACTAACAGGGAAAAAACGGAATATTGCAAGTTTTTTTGTTTACTCCATGCATGAGTTCATTATTGTGATTAAATAAGTCAAGTAAAGTCAAGTCACCTTAATCTATAAAGTGCTTTATACAATACAAATAGTTTCAAAGCAGCTTTACAGTGATAACAGGAAAATGATTCAATGATGCAAACAGAGTTCATTTCGGCTGTACAGCAGCTCTAAATGAAAATAGTGTCACTGTTCAGCTGAAGTCAGTTCAGTGTCGATTAAGTTCCATTGTAAAGATCATTAATTATTACATTTGTCCATTTCATCTATAAAGCGGTTCTGCAGAAAACAGTGATGTCATAGTCCAGCTCAGTTCAGTTTTCATCCAATAGTGTCAGTGCAGTCAAATCAATAATATTGTTGATTATTACGTGTCCCCAACTAAGCCAGAGGCAAAAGTGACAAGGAATCCTAACTCCATCAGGTGAAAGAATGGAGAAAAAAACGTGCTCGGTCAGGGGGCCAGTGCTCCTCTGGCCAACGAATGAACAGTTTCAGTTTAGTTCCTGTCTCCTCAGTTACTAATTCCTCCCTGTTTTTTAGGGGTTCAAGCACGCAGCGCTGAAACCCTATTGTAATTGTTAAAATTTCCAAGGATCAGCATTCTCACCTGAAACTTATCGGGCAGACCAAACCATAAGTCGTAGAGACTTTAAACTTTTGAGGGCTGGTACCGTCTACAACGTCACCAACATGATAACTCCTAAACCATAGGCGTAGGCTCAAGTATATTGTTGGAATCCTTGGCTTAAGACACCTCAGATTTGATTGTTGTACAATTTTCTGGTATTTGGGATTTTCTGACAAACCTACTTTTGCGAACTAGTCCTAGGTTTTTGGCCCGATTGGAACCAAACCAGTGCAGCAAGATTCTCTGGAGTCTGATTGTACATTTCGATTCATGGTCTCTAAGGGCCACCAAAACATTAAAAGTGGGAGGAACCACTTTTACTTTGACATATTTGTCTATAACTCGTGAACAGAATGAGATATTTTCACCAAATTGGACGTAAGAGCTCATTCTGTGGTCATGTGAAAAAGCACGTGGCGACTGGCCACTTGGTGGCGATATAACATGAATAAAACATAAAAATGGCTATAACCAAATGGCTATGCCAAGCAAGTGTGTTTTGCTAGTTTCAGCCTAATGCAGTGCATAATTTTCACATTGCCACGTTGTTTAAATAGCAAATGCATTTGCGGCCATTTGTGCGCCCATGGTGGTCTGAAAACGAGATGTGTTCGGCATAGACAGTAAAAGAAATGGAAACAGCGACCCCATAGACTTCGGCGGAGACCAGTGAAGTCAATTAGAAGCACTCTCTTCCTGATGGCTGAGAGTACTGCGCAGCCTCAAACTGAGCTTGACGACGTAGATGTGACGTGAGCATCCTATCTGATAGTTGTAAGTCTTCTAGTAGCTGTGCCAAGAGAAATCTGAATCATTCCCTTCCGAATCTTGCAGAGACGGAGAGCGTGAATAGGAGCTGTCCATGAGCTAGGAGCAGGAGCAACTTTTGGTAAGTATTCTTGAATTTATCGGACTTTATGCCTCCACATCCCCCCGATTGCCTACGAACTTCTCCTCCTGTCTATATGGTAATTTCTCTACTGTGCGACAGAGAGTCACGTGGTTATGACGCAATCGTTAGCATATTTTACAAAAACGGCTTCTACGGGGCCATAACGTAAGATACAAGGTAATGGAGACTTTTATACATTGTTGTGTTTCTTTAGAAATAAATGATGGACAAATAGTGTATTTAAACACCTCAGATGCAAAGTTATTCGCTGTCAAAGTGACGCCAAAATGAATGGGAGTCAATGGAATGCTAACAGCAGGTGATGGCTTGTTAGCCAATTGATGCCCCCATAGAAGGTACGCTTTCCGGATGCTGGATTACCCCCTTGGTGTTCGGGTGCATTGTTGGCTCGTTGCTATTTTGAGGCAACTGAAATAGACTGCGCCATTGACCAACAAAAACCTGGTCTAAAGTCAATGTCCCAATATTTTTTGGGGTTATTTAAAGAGCATGTTTTTAATGTGAGCCTATAGGCGGGTCCACAACTCGGGTACACTCTGCTTATTACACACACAGGGATGCGCAGCAGCACACAAACTAGCCAAATATTAAAAATAAAAGGATTACATTGTAAAAGATTAATATTGTGTATATAAAGATATGGTTGAATCCGGCTTGTCCCATAAATGGTCTGCTGGCACGCTTAACCTCGTGCGCGAGCAGATCCGTTTGCGCTCTGGAGACACGTTCAGTCTTTCCGCGTGCAAATTCAGTAATGTAAGCAATCCGCCAAGGCGCGAGCGCAACTGGCTTTTAAAGTGAATGGGAGATGAGACTCTGGTTGGTTTATTTCACGTTACGCACAAAACACACCCATTACTCAATAAGAGAATAGGGACAACCCTTTTAGACCAAGTGATGGGTGCGCCTACCATTTTTCCCGTTGTTAAACTAGCAAAAGTGGATTCGGACATGCCTTAAGTGCACTTGTGCCCTGCACTTTAGACCATGCGCTTAGATTGTTAAAATAGGGCCCATTGTCTGATTGACTTGAAAATTGACATGCAGTATCTTCGTACAAGTTGCCAAGACTGCCTTTGAAGACTAGATAATTAACGTATCTTGAAAATGCAGCCGGCGGAAGGCGCCAATGAAGTTTGAACAGCTATCAGAGAAGGTTAACGGAGGCCGATCGGAACGAAACTCGCTGGGCCTGTTTGACTCACAGTATACCCTGTGATATTTGGCACATGCCCACGACATTCATACCGCATGATAGAACTCGTCATTCTGAGCAACTTTGCCTCTAGGACCGCCACTGTCAATCGAAGTGTTCGTTAAATATTGGAGATTATTTCAAAAAACAACTTTCGCGAACTAGTCCTAGTTTTTTGGCTCAACCTCTATAAAACCTCTGCGGCACATTATTCTCGGGACTCTCTAGGTCAATAATTACCCCCCCAAAAAAATTTACTTTGGCCTTTGGATAACTATAGCTGGGATTTAGAAAATAGGTGTGGCCAAGTCCAGCCAAATGCCTATCATTCCTAAAAGAAAACTTCACGAAAATAGGTGAGAACATGCGACTTATGTATGATTCTGAACAAGCATGCAAGCTTTTATGGAGATCCATAGGTGCGACTATAAATGTTAAAAAGGTGTAAAAATGCTGCATTTCTATGGCAAATCCCATGAAATAGTTTAAAATGGCCCTCTTCCTGCCTGATTTGCTCTGCACGAAACTGTCTGTGCACATGTGTCACATGATTCTAAAAAAGCATGTAAACTTTTGTGGACATCGGGCCATAGGCAAAAAGCTTTGAAAACCATTATGTCTTTACTAAACTGCCTGTAAATGATCTTTTTCATCTATGATCTAAGTGATTACATGCTTGCTAATAATACCTTTTTACGCATGTTCTTAAAGGCCTTAAAACACTTAAACCCCGTTAATTGCTGCTCACAGCTATATTTACCAAGATCACTGATTACCCCCACCTGTGTGTAGGGTAGCTCTTTATGTGTAAGTACTCCCTGTTTTGTTCAGTTCACTGTTGGTCATCGTCATTTTTAAGGTTTATGATTTTATGTTTATGTTCTCCTGAGAGTCCCCTGTGTATTTCTCTTTATGGATTAGAGACTATTTATATTAAATTCTTTCGTCATTCATGTTGGATTTGAACCACATTTGTGACAGAAAAACGCTGACCCTCAAATGATTCAAAATATGGACTGTCTTTTGCAAAACAAATGCACGCTGAATGAGTATGTGGAGGAGATTTTGGAGCAGTACCACGAGGCGCAGTGGGATGATGTGGCCCTTAAGTACTTTTTCTGGAGCGGGATGGACAACATCTTGAGACAGAAGATATTGGAGGAGGGTCACCGACCCCTGATCGATTTCATCGACTACACCTTGTGCCATATCCTCTTTCACCATGGGAGTCATCGAGGAAGACAACATCAACTCTGACTCCCCAGAGCCAGTACCACCTCCAGCAGCCATCTGGCCAATGGCTGACAAGCTTCTGCCTCGCAGCCCCTCGGCTCCGCCCGCATCGTTAGCCGCTTTTCCTCTGTCGGGCTGAATGGTTTTCATTGCGTAACCATTCCATTCTGTGCCGATCCAGGCCAGCTGGTACAGTCACGGTTTAATTTTCCACTGTGGGGCTGATAACAGCTGCTCTTTGAATGTAATACAAAAGCGTCAGTCGTTACCTTGGTAATGCAAGAGTTTACGATATGAGATGTTTACGATAAGCGACCGCGTTATGGAGGATGATCAGATATTTATTTTAATTTTATTATTAATTTGGGGTTTACGTCGCTTAAATAGAGTGCTTAGCCAGCTGAAGAGAAACTGGTAGCTAGGCAACAGACAAGTGACCAATTTTGAGTTGCAACGTCACTTCACGGATTCTAGCAGCACGGTTCACCGAGAAGTCCGTGCCGAGAACGGTTTGTAATATGCCGTGCATCTGTTGACTACATCCAGCTCATCGGCTCCACCTCAGGCCACTTCACCACCAGCATGACTCTGTGAAGCAGATACCTTGGCATCACATTGGGCCTTCAGGCCCATTGCTCCACCACGGCCTGTCAGCCCTTCGGCCTCACCTTGGCTCTGTGCTCCCTCAGCTCCACGGTGATCCGGCATCATTCAGGCTCCACCGGGCTCTCTGCAGGAATGGGCCGCTCTATGAAGTATGAAGCTGGTCTGTAAAGTATCCCTTACGGAACAAAAATATATGGGAATATACTGCAAAATATAATGCGATATATTACATAATATATATGGGAAACTATTGTTTATATTTTTCAATATTCTGCAATATATGCATCGACCATGTATGGCTATATAGTACTAAATATAAAATATTTATAAATGAAGAAAAAAATTGCATTACATGTAATATTAACAAAGGTTTATCCTTTATTGTGTACATATATTGCATATGTTCCCATATATGTTCCCATTTAAATGTGAATGCATAGTTGTAATCCAGAGGCGTAATCCAGTGTACAGGCAAAAGGTCAAAACACAGGTACGCAGTCCAAACAAACCAACAAAGAAACAAACAAAACAGGCAGGGACCAGAGGCAAAAGAGTAATCCAGGGAACAGGGCAAGAAATCCAAATAAACCAAAAGACAAGAAACCAGGGAAAACGCTCGGAATTGCAGTGTAACACTTAAACAAGACTTCGCAGTCTCAGGCTCGGCGGGCATGACGCTCTCAGTCTCAGGCTCGGCGGGCATGACGCTCTCAGTCTCAGGCTCGGCGGGCATGACGCTCTCAGTCTCAGGCTCGGCGGGCATGACGCTCTCAGTCCCACTTGGATGATGCGACGGCAGCCATACTGCGCCAGAACGCCCACCACACACCAGCTTACTGGTGGAGAGGAGACAGAGCGATGAAGCCAATCAGTATATGAGGATGATTAGGAGGCCATGATGGACAGAGGCCAAGGGGCAAATTTGGCCAGGATGCCGGGGTTACACCCCTACTCTTTTTCGAAGGACATCCTGGGATTTTTAATGACCACAGAGAGTCAGGACCTCGGTTTTACGTCTCATCCGAAGGACGGTGCTCTTTTGGCAGTACAGTGTCCCCGTCACTATACTGGGGCATTAGGACCCACACAGACCACAGGGTGAGCACCCCCTGCTGGCCTCACTAACACCTCTTCCAGCAGCAACCTGGTTTTCTCAGGAGGTCTCCCATCCAGGTACTGACCAGGCTCAGCCCTGCTTAGCTTCAGTGGGCAACCGGTCTTGGGCTACAGGGTGATATGGCTGCAGGCTGCTAACATTAGTCCCTCTGTTTATCCCATAGACAGTATATAAACTGGACACAGCGACCCCATTGGATTCAACGGAGACAAGTGAAGTCAATTAGAAGCACTTACTTCCTGATGGTCGAGCGTACTGCGCAGACTCAAACTGAGCTTGACGACGTAGATGTGACGTGAGCAACCCGTCTGTCTTCTAGTAGCTGTGGAAAGAGAAATCTGATACATTCCCTTCCGAATCTTGCAGAGATGGAGAGTGTGAGTAGGAGCTGTCCATGAGCTAGGAGCAGGAGAAACTTTTGCTAGGTATTCTGATTAATTACTTTGTCATTTTGCCTCCACGCCCCCCCGATTGCCCGCGAGCTTCTCCTCCTGTCCATACGGTAATTCTCTACTGTGCGACAGAGTCTCGCGTGGTTATGACGCAATCGTTAGCCTATTTTTACAAAAACAGCATCTACGGGGCCATAACGTAAGATACAAGGTAATGGAGCCTTTTATACATTTTCGTGTTTCTTTAAAAATAAATAATGGACAAATAGAGTCTTTAAACGCCTCAGATGTAAAGTTATTCGCTGTCAAAGTGACGGCAAAATGAATGGGAGTCAATGGGATGCTAACAGCAGGTGATGGTCCGCTAGCCAATGGCGGCGCCCGGGGAAACTTCAAAATAATATGAAACCCTGCCCCCCTGGTTTATCCTTAGGTTTACCGCAGTCCGCCGGATCCAGGCCGTATCCAGATCTGATGAAGGACCTGCGCCTGAACCTGACGACAACGCAGTCCTGAAGTGTCAACTAATCTCTCCCCTGTGAAGGCCTCCTTCCCTTCCCTTTACCTCTGTACAGATAAAACGTTGTTGGGATAATTGCGGTTCACGTGGCTACGCGGCAGCGATAAATAATTATTTATTATAAATTTAGGCCAGACAAGTAGTTTGTTGAGGGTTGGTTTGTAAAGGACTACACGCCTGCGCACATATATATTCAAATATGCATACCTATATTAAACCCGTGATGTGCATGTGCAGGCCGTCTGCGTTTTCGCAGGTTTACGTTTTTGAGGTTTGCGCAGAGATAACCTTTTTTTCAAAAAATTTCCAGGCTTGCACCTTGGAATCTATTTCAGAGTTTGCGTTTTCGAGCCACCAGGGACTGTTTTGTGCGGATGAGCGGGCCGCAGCGCATTGAGTGTTTCTGTTAGAACGGTCGTGTTAGTGGCCCCTAAGTTAATAACTAATGATCTTTGCAACCAAAGTGAATCAATCAATCAAAACTTACTTTAGCCGAACAATAACTTTATTCTAGAGCTGCTGTAAAGCCAAAACAATCTGTTACTATAATTTCCTATTATCACTGTAAAGCTGCTTTGAAACAATCTATATTGTTAAAAGCGCTATATAAATGAAGGTGACTTGACTGGACTTAACATTCACGGAATGAGTTACAACAGATTTCAAGTTCCCACAGCATGATTTGCTTCTGACTGTTAAAGGAGAGCAAATGTTAAAATGAAGTGTTATTTGATGTGTTTTGCGCAATATTAATATAGGGGGAGATCTGTTAGTGTTTAATGTTCTATTATTTTGGAATTTAAAAGGTGTTCTGGTATGTCTGAGTTTTTGGGGTTACCATTGTGCTGAAGAATAGAGCCTGTGGTTCGGTTGACGATTGGCCACACACCTTTAAGACTATGTTTTCTATAGTTAAAAGTAATGGCTGTGCACTCCTCAACACAGTGATAGTCTATTGGCTAAATACCATAGTACATGCAGGTATGCTTGTGCTTTTGTGAACTAGCTTGAAAATAAGAAACATTTATAATGTATATAATTATAAAATATATGAAATATATTACATTATATACTTCTCTACACGTTTATAATGTATGAGTAAATATATCTGCAATATATTACACATGCGGTACCATATCTGATCACATTTACAGTACATCTATATATTATGAAGTGTATTACTGAATATAAAATTACATACATTATGATATATTAGTAAATATATTGTCACATATTTTTCAATATATGAAAAGTGGCAATTCCTTATATATTATTCAATGCATTGTAATATATTAACACAGTATATTATTCTGTATATTTTCAAATGTTATATAATTAAATATATTGATCATTATATTGGGAAATGTATTTTCTTTGTGTAAGGATTAACTGATCATCAATCACAACTCCGAGGTTCCTGGCTGTCCTGGAAGGAGTAATGGATGATGAACCTAGCTGAATGGAGGAGTGTTGGGTTGGTTGAAATCACAAGCAGTTCTGTCTTTGCAAGGTTGAGTTGAAGGTGGTGGTCCTTCATCCAGTCTGAAATGCAAGCAGCTACATTTGGATCATCTAGCTGAAATGAGAGGTAGAGTTGTGTGTCATCAGCAAATCAGTGATAGGAAAAGCAATGCTTCTGAATGGCAGATCATAGTATTGACGTAAACTTTTTGTTGGGGAAGTCAGGCGACCAGAGAGGAATGGTGGCATGTGGGAATTGCATTAGCAAAAAGCAATTTTTTCAATTTTTCATGCAATTCTAAAGGAAAGTGTAAGTCAGATCATGAGTCAGCTGCAAAATTAATATATAGAAAAATATAGAAAAAGAAAAAGAAAGGTCCAAGCGTGAGAAGATTGTTTTAAACAATTTCTAAGTATAATTGGGCGGCCCCTTTGCAACCTGTTGATGTTCAGTTCAAAGGTTCTGGAGGTGTCCTCTAGAAACTGTGCTCACTTGAGAACAGGTGACCATTAATTATACATTAGATCTGTCTATAGAAGGACAATAACAACAACAGTGAGAGATAGTAGCATACTTCAGCCTTGTGTCAAATACACTTTAGAGTCCAGAGTTGGGCCATAATTCATTCAAATAATGAATGAATGGAATAATTTAAATAAATAGGTAGCCTACCTGCAAATGTACTTTGTAAATAGGCCTATCTGTAACCAGATGAGAAATTCATAAATAGCATATTAAATATCTGAAAACTAAATACAGATTCATTATTTTAAGTAGGTTATTTTATTTAAAGACAGATCTGTCAATTGTTTATTTGAAACAAGTTTATTTTAAACTTAGATAAACTCCGGGATAAAGTGTAATTCTTCACCACGACCCACGTCTCCTGCTCTGTTCGAGATCACAGATTCAGAAAAAGTTGTATTTTTCCCATTACTGCAATTTGCTGAAGGGGACTTAAAATGGCACTTCATGACAGAAAGGTTGCCGACCCCTGGTTTATTTCAATAACGGTAGGCTAATGATAAAATGATTCTTTAAAAAGTATAAAAACATCGATTTTACTGGCAAACAGTGTCCTCTTGTGTACATTTGAAGAACATGATAGTTGTGCCTTCACGCAAAATATTTATTAATAATAAATAAATAAATACACATTCTGCACAGAGACAGCATTAAAACAAATTTTCATGCTATCCCCCAAATCAAATCTGAATGTAGCAGTATGGTAATGGCATAATTTATCGTGATGTCCGCTTCTTGAACGAATCGTTGAACCGGTTCTTTTTAGTGAACTGGTCGAAACAGTTCACCGAATCTGAATCGTCGAGTCAACGCTTATCCTCTTGTCAAGTTTCTCACTTTCGCACTTGCCCGACAGTAGAGTAGCCTATAGGTCCAACTCGAACTAAATCAATATCCCAGAGTATATGTTACTCTAACATTACACTGAACTGAGAGATGTTGTGCTTAGAGAACTGATAAGCACGTAGCCTACTGTTGATACTGAGCATGCGTGTTTAGGCTTTGCTCTGTGGACCTTCACAACAAGGAACATAAGTTTCGTTTCTCTGCTGCCGCCGCCCACTGAAGCAGTTGTTTGTCGTCAGTGATCGCTGCTTCCTCAAACGTCTCACAATGGCGGAAAATATGTCTCTACTTGGCCTCGAAGACGAGTTGACATGCAGCATTTGTTTATGTCTTTTCGAGAACCCGGTAAGTTTAATCTGTGGACACAGTTTCTGCGCCAGCTGTCTCGAAGCGACATGGAAAGACAGAACATCATCATTGTCTTGCCCTCATTGCCGAATGGCTTTCAGCAGTAAACCAGAACTCAAGAAGAACACCGTCCTCAGCGCGGTGCTGGATGCCTATAGAATAAAAGCGGGTGTCCCTGAACCCGTTAAGGAACCATTTGAGGTGAAAAAGAAAGATCCAGATGAAATAAAATGTGACAGCTGCATGGAAGCCAAAGCGGTCAAAACTTGTCTGACTTGTATGGCGTCTTATTGTGAGGATCATGTCAGGCCTCACCGGGAGAATGCCATTTTCCGGGCGCATCAGCTGTCTGACCCGCTGGCAGATCTAATGGAGCGTCTCTGTTCCGATCATGGCAAACTGATGGAGTTCTACTGCATTCAGCACCAGAGCTGCATCTGCAGCAACTGTCTGCAGGGCGTTCATAAAGGCTGTGAGTTCATCACCGCAGAAGACCGGCGCTTTAAACAAAAGGTTGGGCCTATCTTTCAATTTATTTGGGAAGTAAATGTGATTTTTATTTTATTTTATGATAGATAAACATGAAAATTGACTGAACAGTCAAGTCACCTTTATTTATATAGCGCTTGTTACAATACAGATTGTATCAAAGCAGCTTCACAGTGATAACATGAAAATAATACAACAAAGTTTGTTTCGAGAAGAAAATTGTGTCATCGTCCACCAGTAAGGCAGATCAATAATATTGTTAAATATTAAATGTCCCCAACTAAGCAAGCCAAAAGCCAATTAAGGCAACAGTGGCAAGGAACCAAAACTCCATCAGGTGGCAGAATGGAGAAAAAAACCTTGGGAGAAACCAGGATCAGTCGGGGCCAGTTCTCCTCTGGCCAACAAACGAACAGTGTATGATTATGATTTTGGCAGCATTACAGGTCAGAAGTCAGATTGGATCAGAACATTCAGAATATTTATCCAGTTCCATCTGGTTGGAAGTCGGAGTCATCACACCGGTACAGAGACAAGTTTATTGAGGATCAGTGCCGGCTGTCGTGTTTCGATGAGGCCTTCACAGGGCTGATGAGGCTGGCACTTCAGGGATGCGTTGTGGATGGGTCCAGGCGCAGGTCCACCATCTGATCTGGATACGGCCCGGATCCGGCTGACTTCAGTAAACCTCGGAATAAACAGAAAGACTAACAGTAGCGTTGATGCCATTCTTCTTATGATGTAATGAGTACATCAGGTGTTATAAGAAGTGTCCCCGGTTCCGGCTGACCTAATCTATGCAGCCTAATAATCATTTAACTGATTTGAATAATAGAAATGTATAATGTTCTATATGAATGCCAGGTTAAAGAGATGCGTTTTTAGTCTAGATTTAAACTGACAGAGTGTGTCTGCTTCCCGGACTATGTTAGGAAGACTGTTCCAAAGTTTAGGTGCTAAATAGGAGAAGGATCTACCGCCTGTAGTTGATTTTGATATTCTAGGTATTATCAGCTGGCCAGAATTTTGAGATCGCAGTAGACGTGAAGGACCATAATGTGTTAAGAGCTCGCTCAAGTACTGGGGAGCTAAATCATGTAGTGCTTTGTAAGTAGTCAGCAATATTATAAAATGTATACGATGTTTAATAGGGAGCCAATGCAGTGTTGAAGAACGGGGCTAATATGGTCATACTTCCTGGTTCTAAGAACTCGAGCTGCTGCGTTTTTGGACCAACTGGACTTTGTTTATTAAGCGTGCAGGGCAACTAGCCAGTAGAGCATTACAATAATCTAGCATTGAGGTCATGAATGCATGAACTAACTGTTCCGCATTTTTCATTGAAAGCATATGTCGTAATTTAGATATATTTTTAAGATGGAAAAATGTGGTTTTACAGATACTAGACACGTGACTTTCAAATGAAAGATTGGTATCAAAGAGCACACCCAGGTTCCTAACCGACGACGAAGACTTGACAGAGCAGTAGACATGTGCCGGTATTCGGTAATGCGATAAATCGCGGTAATGAATATGCACGATATTGTTATCGCGGGCACTTCAAAATACCGTGAAAAATAATAGATCAGAATTTATATTTATAGAACGCGCATTAGTTTATTTTCCATCAACCACTTAAACAAACACTGCGTATACTGCGCGAAACACGTGCGCACTCTGATGTAAACAATCCCCACATGTAGAAGCACTGCGTGCATGCGGCGCAGTGCGTGCTCTAGTCTAATGTAAACAATCCTCACAAGGAGAAGCAGCATGGCGGAAGGAGGAACGCTGCCGATGATTTATCCATAGACGGTAAAATAAAGGATTTATCCTCCTTCTAAAAGCAGGGCTGTCAACTCTACGCATTCAGCGTGAGACCCATGCAATTTACAGTTTTCACACGCTCTCACGCCACACATCCATTTTCTCACGCAGAGAAAAATCACGGAGCAAAGAGGACACTGACATCGACAGACTAGACAGATGTAAGACACTTACTTTTGATATGAAAAAATTCTCAGCTCTCAGGTTCTGTCCATTTTATTACGAAATTCAGACAATAAATACCGTTTTGGCGCTTGTAAATGTGACGTGACAGATCGCTGTAACGCCTCAGTTCAAGCAAACCGATCATCTGCTACTTTTCATTTAAAGATGCAGTACAACTTACCGAAAGGTATTTATGCCTCATACATAATATCGATCAATCAGTGTTTTTCAACCACGGAAAGAGGTCAATAAAACTGCAGGTGAACAATTATGGCACAGAACGTTACATTTACCTCAGGAAAGCCATTTAATGACCACGTTAGTTGACTAGAAAGGAGTATTTTGCTAAATATGTGCACTATATTACATTTGTATTATATTTTTCTTGTGTCATAATTGTTATTATAATGAAAACCAAATTATATATATATTTTTTTTTTTTTACCTAATAATACCAGCTGACAGGGCTCTCTGTATGTTTACAGCATTATGTGAGATATATATTTTTCTAGAGAAATATAAAAATGTAGGCTATCTACTGTAGCCTACCTAATATTTATCCAAAGAGTCAATATTGAATCAAGATTGAAATCGAATTGAAATCGTGAAAATTTTGTAAAATTCAGTTTAGTTATCAAATGTTTTGACAATCACAATTACACCTATTGTGATGCAAGTTGTTTTTTTCTACAGCCCCTCCCAATCCATCCATTTCTCTTGAGCAATTAAAATATCGTGATAATACCGTATACCGTGATAAAAGCTCAATCAATTAATCGCAGCATGAAAATTTGATACCGGCACATGCCTACAGAGCAGCCATCCATTGTTATTCTGGGTTAATTCGTGCAGAGGTTTTTTGCCCGATAATTAGAAATTCAGTTTTTTTAGAATTAAGTGGTAGGAAATTACTAGTCATTAATCTTTTAATGACTAGTAATTTAATAGTCAGCGTAATCTATTAAAGTAATGTTAGTGATGTAGCTATACGTTTACATGATACCTTCGGTTTCATTTGGAATGAAATCATTCCGATCGATGAATCCCATAGTGTTTGTCACAAGCTAAAAATCTGATTTTTTATTTTTTTTATTTTATACAAATATATGTATATTTTACATATACATTTTTATATATACACTCACCTAAAGGATTATTAGGAACACCTGTTCAATTTCTCATTAATGCAATTATCTAATCAACCAATCACATGGCAGTTGCTTCAATGCATTTAGGGGTGTGGTCCTGGTCAAGACAATCTCCTGAACTCCAAACTGAATGTCAGAATGGGAAAGAAAGGTGATTTAAGCAATTTTGAGCGTGGCATGGTTGTTGGTGCCAGACGGGCCGGTCTGAGTATTTCACAATCTGCTCAGTTACTGGGATTTTCACGCACAACCATTTCTAGGGTTTACAAAGAATGGTGTGAAAAGGGAAAAACATCCAGTATGCGGCAGTCCTGTGGGCGAAAATGCCTTGTTGATGCTAGAGGTCAGAGGAGAATGGGCCGACTGATTCAAGCTGATAGAAGAGCAACTTTGACTGAAATAACCACTCGTTACAACCGAGGTATGCAGCAAAGCATTTGTGAAGCCACAACACGCAAAACCTTGAGGCGGATGGGCTACAACAGCAGAGGACCCCACCGGGTACCACTCATCTCCACTACAAATAGGAAAAAGAGGCTACAATTTGCACGAGCTCACCAAAATTGGACAGTTGAAGACTGGAAAAATGTTGCCTGGTCTGATGAGTCTCGATTTCTGTTGAGACATTCAGATGGTAGAGTCAGAATTTGGTGTAAACAGAATGAGAACATGGATCCATCATGCCTTGTTACCACTGTGCAGGCTGGTGGTGGTGGTGTAATGGTGTGGGGGATGTTTTCTTGGCACACTTTAGGCCCCTTAGTGCCAATTGGGCATCGTTTAAATGCCACGGCCTACCTGAGCATTGTTTTTGACCATGTCCATCCCTTTATGACCACCATGTACCCATCCTCTGATGGCTACTTCCAGCAGGATAATGCACCATGTCACAAAGCTCGAATCATTTCAAATTGGTTTCTTGAACATGACAATGAGTTCACTGTACTAAAATGGCCCCCACAGTCACCAGATCTCAACCCAATAGAGCATCTTTGGGATGTGGTGGAACGGGAGCTTCGTGCCCTGGATGTGCATCCCACAAATCTCCATCAACTGCAAGATGCTATCCTATCAATATGGGCCAACATTTCTAAAGAATGCTTTCAGCACCTTGTTGAATCAATGCCACGTAGAATTAAGGCAGTTCTGAAGGCGAAAGGGGGTCAAACACAGTATTAGTATGGCGTTCCTAATAATCCTTTAGGTGAGTGTATGTATATATATATATATATATATATATATATATATATATATATATATATATATATATATATATATATATATATATATAGGCTATATAATAGCCTATATATATATATATATATATATATATATATATATATATATATATATATATATATATATATAGGCTATATAATAGCCTACATAATATTTGAATATACAAAGTTCCCTGCTCTTTTTGTATACATCTCCTAAATTAATATTTATATGTTAAATCTATTATTAGCAGACTTAATAGATCTATTTCTGGACCAGATCTTTGGTATGTAATTAAATAAAAAGTACTTTGGGTGTCTTGTTCAATATATTTATTTTCATATAAAAGCAACAGAACTTAAATTACATCCAGTTTATTAGCAACACTGTGCACAAGCGTGAATCCCGCAATATCCGCCTTTGATCTCGCAGGTGTCTGATCCACTGCGAGAAGAGAGAAGTTAAGTGAACTGTCCGTCTTGCCTGCACTTTTTTCACTCCTCCCCTCACTGAATGTAGTGTTTACATGAACGCTAAATACATTTTTCGAGTTGATGTGCGGTATATATGACAAACTTCAAATTGGAATTTATATTTTTGACACGAATATAGTATATATTCCCCGTAAATATAGTTTCCCGCTGTTTGTGCATAGTATTCTCCTAAATTGCTTCTTTTCTTTGTTTTAAAGAGCAGACTGGTTACCTTGTCTTTGGTCGACGATTTCCAGTCCAATAGCTCACCAAAACCCGCCCAAAACTTTAACTGCCAAATGATCAATCATGTCACCATTATGTTCTGTTTGTTTTCGTTAGTCAGATGTGTTCCTTTGTTCTAGTTTCCCGCCCCTCATCAGTTACCATGGACACTTATAATGTTATATGACAGTCCCAATCATAGTTAATGTTTTGCATTGCTGCGTGCAAGCTGAAGCGATCACCGATACAATGAAGCGCTTAACTGCAATGTTAATTAACTCAACCAAATCATCCTATATGAGATTAATCAGATATTTATACTACATAAACTTAATATTACGACTATATCTGCACAAAATTATGCAAATGCACAGGCGAACTTGGCTGTGCTGCATGGTCAGCATGTGTAACTCCTGTTGTGGATGCGCTGTACCTGCAACAACGCGCTGAAACATGGCAACAAAACCCAGAGAATTCACAATGTTTTATTACAATAGTGTTCAATTTAATGTTATGTATATGACAGTCCCAGTGTTGTGCATTGCTGTTTGAACTGCGCACGCTGAAGCCAAAGATGATCACTGGTACAATGATCACTGGTACAAAGCGCTTCACTGCATTGATAATTAACTCAACAAAACACATCCTATATGAGATAAATCAGATATACACAAAATAAACATAATATTACAACTGACAATGGCACAAAAGGCTGCGAATACACAAGCAAACTTGACTGTGCTTGTCATGAAGGCTTAACTCAGTGGACGCGCTCTTTCCGCAACAACGTGCTGAAATTCGGGCCTACAAAGAACTCACATTATTCTTTTACAGTCGAATTTTAATTATAATTCTATGTAGCCTATATGACAGATTGGTGCTGCAGATGTTGCACTCAACTGTATTCCTTTTTGAAGTGATTCCAATCATATCAAGCAATGTGAAACCATCATGGCGAACAGCACGCATCTGAAGTGTCTCAGCTGAAGGAAATAATCCATTATCTATTGGCTTTAATTAATATCGGCCTAATTTTCTTATTGGATCGATAACGATAACATTAAAAATTAGCATTTAACAGGCCGATACTGATATGGTGGCCGATATATCGTGCATCCCTAATATTAGGTTTCAAAGTGCAAGTTTTTGAAAACGAGTTTTGAAAACGATACAGTTATCATCTCCGTGTAAACTTCAAAAACGTGAATCTGTGAAAACGTTGACACATGCACATGCACATGCAGAGTGGCCCTGTGGGGAAAAACGCCCCCTTAAGGTCCGTGTAATATTATTTTTTTGTGTGAAACGAAAGTTAAATGTGTCTAGAATAATATGAAGTATGAAACATTTCCAGAGTTTTCATGTTATTAGATAATAATAAGAAAATTAAAATAAAAGATTTGTGCCAAGGGGGGTGTTAAGGGTAAAATGCCCTCATTCTGACAAAGCAATTTGCTTGATACATTTACAGCAAAATCAGAGTACAAGCAGTTTTAGCATAAAATTAAAAAGACAAGCCAAAATAACAATAGATAAATATGAATATTTATTATGAACCTGTCATGCACGGTTGTAGAACAGATTATGAATAAGAACAATAAGTTTAGAATGTCTTTAATGATCCACACGAGTCAACTCAAATACAGACAGGCAAACAAATACAACTCAGGCATTAATGAGACTGGACAAAGAACACTGAAAACACAGGAACTTACTGGTGATGATAAGGATTAACTAAGATTAATAAATCCTGTAGAAATTATTGTTTATTCATTGTTAGTTCATGTTACCTAATGCTAAACAAAATGAAACCTTATTGTAAAATGTAAAATGTTTGTTTGGGACATGGCTTTTAATGATGAGCCTTTTGATTTTGTAATCAGGCTCTCAAAGTATATAAAAATTTGGATTTAGATTTATCAGCCAATATATCGGTTATCAAATTTTCATATTTGAACAGCATTCCTAAAACTTATTTCAAAGTTTGTGTTCTCAGGCCACCAAAACATTGTTGTTGCGTAAATGAACGGCCAGAACGCATAAAAAGTTTTCTGTTTTCAGTTGAAAATGGTGTCGTGTAAACAGCCCCCTTAAATTAATAATGAATAATATTTACAACAGAAATTAATCAATGCTGAACTTGATTAAACAGGACAATGACTTGCTTCTAGATCTGCTGTACAGACAAAACAATCTGATTGGCTAATAAATAGATAAACATAGTAATTTTCCACACATATACAGATAAACGGAAGCATATCTCCATCGATGTTGCAGCTGACACTTGGACCCTGAAGTTAGGCGTCGTGACCTTCTTGGTCGCAGATTTGGGTTGCTGGGCACCAGCATTTCCAGAACAACAACTCCAATAATGCCAGTGGTTCCTTAACCTGCAACCAAAAAGACTAACACACACACAGCTTTTCCAAGGTTGGATTTGGCTAGGCTCTAACTATAAACAGGAGAGTCCTCTCCAAACATCAAGATAAAGCGTTTTTTCTCTCAAGGAGAGGACACTTTAGTCTAACTGGAAAGTAAGGCTTTTACAAAGAAATGGTCCCTTAACCTATTGGCTTCAAGGACCCCTATATGTTTTAACACATTGAAGACCTTTCTCAAACACAAAACAAGTCCCTATTTCATTTCCGGGATAAATAAGCAAGCACTGTTACTGCATTCAGATATCAAATACAGACATTAAAGAATACATGAAAGGAACATTTCAGTAATCACACTGGTAACTTCTATAACAAAGTAAAATCTCCAGAGAAGTCATTCAACTCATTTGATATTTAGAAGGAAAAATATTGATTAATACCTTGATTATAATCACTCATTACATTTACATTGAAGCAGCAGTGGATTCCAATCCACCCCCGGCCCTTCATCACTGTGAAGCTGCTTTGAAACAATCTGTATTCTAAAAAGCACTATATAAATAAAGGTGACTTGACTTGACATCAACCGATAACTTTATTTGACATTCATGTAAACCCTACATTCGGATTGATCAATTGGAATGATTTCATTGCGATTGAAACAAAAAGTGTCCATGTAAACATAGCTTTTGGCCAGTTCATTCCGATTGACGTGGTTACTTTTTTTATTCCGACTGTGCTAGTAGTCAGATTATAATCGGAATATTAGGGTCCATGTAAGCACTGCTGGCGCACCTGCGTACACTGACATAAGCTTTTCAATATGAATTCTGTTACTTCATTTCTATGTCAGTAATTTCAGCGCTGTAAAACAATATATGTCATTGCAGCACTGTTATAGGTTACTAAGTATTAGGACTCTTGGAATGCTGCTCAGGCAATTTAATTTGACGACCAAAACAAACTTTTGTATAGCTTTTTATGTACACTTCACAATAACTGATTTTGACTTTTTTTTAATCGTAGTAATATAATAAATTGACCCTAAGCAAAATACAGAATCAATTAACTATCTAGTCACAAATGTTTTGTGACATCAAACGCAGGTGGTGCAATAATGTCTGTTAATTAATCAGTTCAAGAAAGCAATTAAAGGGATACTCCACCGTTCTTTCATATTAAACTATGTTATTCCCTTAACTAAGAAGAGTTGATACATACCTCTCTCGTCTCAGTGCGTGCACTCAATCGCTCTGGCGCGCGACGACACTTTGATAGCATTTAGCGTAGCCCAGTTCATTCATTAGGGACCAAACAGAGATGAAGTTAGAAGCGACCAAACACCTCCACGTTTTCCCTATTTAAATACAGTTACACGAGTAGTTACACGACCAAGTATGGTGACACAAAATAAAACGTGGCGCTTTTCTAAGCGGGTAAAAAGGATAACTATAATGTATGGCGGAATAGCACTTGAAGTTGGAAGCACTTCGAGGTGAGGTGTTTGGTCGCTTCTAACTTCATCTCTGTTTGGTCCCTAATGAATGAACTGGGCTAAGCTAAGTGCTATCAAAGTGTCGCCACGCGCCAGAGCGATTGAGTGCACGCACTGAGACGAGAGAGGTATGTTAAGGGAATAACATAGTTTAATATGAAAAAACGGTGAAGTATCCCTTTAATGTCAAATTAGTATAGGCTAGTTAATTTGCACAAACTACAGAAAGACATTTTTTACCATCTTATGAAGTATGTAATTGTTGTACACTTTACACCTGTATATGTAGTTCATTTAGTCTGCAGCTGTTTTCACAATGTAATTTCTCTGTAATGAACATGGCTTTTTAGGACTAGTTCACTATCACAGGTCGGGAGCTATAGTTTCAACCACACAAGTTTGCCACACATTGTTTGTTGAAAACCTACAGGGGGAAATTGCAATCATATTTAGCTAATAATGTTGTTGGGAAATGCATTACTGATTGGTTGGATTTATGCAAGAATAAAATGAGCAAACCTTTAATTCCCCTTGGAGTTGATTAGTAAGGCTAGTTGTTGCTGAATGCTTTTTATTTCTTCTTTTTTTTCTCTCATTACAGCTTAAGCATAGTGTCCAATAATCTAATATTTATTTATTTTTGTTTATTTTACATGTAAACATTGGATTGTGTGGTCTGAATCATTCAGCAATGAAGATATTCTCTAAAATACTTTGTGTCCTTTTATTCTTGAAAATATTTTAGACTGACCTGACTGACAAGCTCAACATCCTTGAAGACAAAACTGACAAGAATCAGCAGGTTATCACACAGATGAAGGAGCAACAAGCCAAATTAAAAGTTAGTAAATGTTCATTTTGATTTGAGTATTAGCAGAATCAGACAGACTGATTCTGATGTAAGATGATAGGATTCAAGATGTGCATGTCCCTCCCTTTACCTACCATCATGAATTAGGCCTACACTCCATCCATGCATCTCAAACATCAGGAGCTCCATAAGATGGAGTTTTAGACTTTGGGCTTACATTTTCTTTGGTGTTGCTTTCCCAGGAATTAGCTACAACCCGCAAACGTATTCTTGAGGTGGAATACAGGCAGATCAGAGAAGCAATCGACCGTGATGAGAAAGAGGCAATGTTTGCTATTGATAAGGAACAGGAGAAATGTCAGAGCAAACTGGTCTCCTTGATGAAGAAATTTAATGAGAACATCGAGAAGATGAATAGGACCAAATCTGAGATCAACATACTGTTGGACCAGTCGCAATCCCTCACATTCTTAAAGGTGATGCACAGTATGATTTTAAATTAAAACTTTTCTGCTTTATAACTCTTTAAAACCTTAGATATACACTGCAAATCAGTTTTATTGTCAAAAATGTACAGACTTTCAGCTGTTTGCAATGAACAAATCAAACAAAAGTAATTGAAATAGCTCAACACAACAAATGCTTCAAGTGGTTTTCCCAAATTCAACTGAAAATGCAACTTTTAATGACTTCAGCAGTCTCAAAATTATTCAACCTCTTCATGGCAAGCATATTTAGTACTTAGTAGAACACCCTTTTGCTGTTATGACCTGCTGCAAATGAGATGTATAACCAGACACCAGCTTCTGGCAGCATTTCTGAGGAATCTTGGCTCATTCCTCATGAGCAATGGCCTCCAGTTCAGTAATATTCTTGGGTTTGCATGCTACAACTGCCTTCTTCAAATCCCACCAGAGATTTTATATGGGGTTCAAGTCAGGTGACTGTGATGGCTACTGTAGAATCTTCTGGGACTTCTTCTGCAACCAAGCCTTGGTGGAATTTGAGGTATGCTTGGGATCATCCGATTGTTAAGTCTGACGTCACGCGTGACGTTTAGCCTTTTCCGGGTCCAAGCGCTCCTCTCGTCCAGAAATAACAATGGTGGAACCTGTAAATTTATTTACGATCACGTCCTTCTTAGTGCGGCACCTTTGGCGGTCAAAAAGGGTTTAAATTCATTTAACACCAACAGAGTGGTTAGTGTAGCTCATCACTCAGGTGGCATAATTAAGGGTAGAGTCCAGGCATCAATGAAAAAGAAGATTTACGAGGTTGAAGTGAGTTAGCTCGGGACACGGGACACAGCACTGCGGCATTGTAAAAACACTCAATAATAACCAAAACACTAGCGAAAGCGGTAGGTAGGTAGAGAGGACCAGTGCCCGGTTGCATAAAGCACCTTAAGTGTAATTTTCCCTTAAATTCTCCCTTATGTTTCCCTTAAACCTAAGGGTGTTGCAGAAAAAAAACCTTAAATGTTACTTAAGGGTTTCTTTAAGTGAAACGTCATAAACACTTAGAATTTCCCTTAAACGCTGTTTTTTCACTTAAGTAATCCCTTAAAAAGCGTCAAGTGTTGCATAAAACCCCTTAACGGTCATTTCCCTAAGTATAACTTAAGGTTTGGAAATCGTAACCTTAAGAGTAACGCGGACATTTAAACGCAACGGTCAAAAATTGTTTTTCTTTTACCATATTTGTCAAGAAGAATGCATTTCTCCTCCTCTGTCCAATTAGGCTCTCTTTTTTTGTTTTCTTTATCCATTCCGATATCCTAGCCTACTTTATTTGATTGCGAAAGTGTTAGTGTTTTGCGTATCTATGGCAACAACAGACTTTTATAACGTGAATCCAGGATCGCTGTCGTGAAACACTTAAATGTTTCCCTTACCTAAGAGAACCGTTTAAGAGATTATATGCAACACCCTTAAGTTATTCTCTTAGGTAAGGGGAAATCGCCCCTTAAGTATCATACTTAAGGGAAAAACTTAAGGTGCTTTATGCAACCGGGCACTGGACTTTGGACCCGGAAAGAGTATTATCGGAGAGTGGTTACGTCACGACTTAACAACCGAATTGTACTGTTGGAAGGTCCATAGATGCCCAAGCTTTAGCTTCCTCACTGACGGCATGGCGTTTTCTCCTAGGATTTCCTGATACTTCAATGAATCCATCTTGCCTTCCACACGCTGCAGGTTTCCAGTGCAAGTTTTCCAGATAATGCAAAGCAGCTCCAGAGCATCACGAAGCCATCACCATGCTTAACTGTGGGCAGAGTGCTCTTTTCGGCATATGCTTCATTCTTCTTCCTCCAGACATACCACTGATCCATAGGGCTGAAAAGTTCCTGTTTTGTTTCATCGCTCGAAAGAAAAGAATCTCAAAACTTATATGGCTTATTTATATGATTTTGAGAAAGTTGGAGCCGACTTTTCTTGTGCTTTTGGTGTACATCTTGGAGTTCTGGAATGGAAACCACATGTGTTTAGTACGCGCCTTTCTGTGCAAGCTGAAACCTAAGTGCCTGTTGCAACTAAGTCTTGCTGCAGGTCTTTTGCAGTCACGAGGGTTTTTCTGAAAATGCCTTCTCAGATATCTGGTTGCAGCAGTTGATGGCCTCCTTTTTCTGCCCTGTCCAGGTAGTGTAATCACTGTTCCTTGTAACTTTGAACTCGCAAACTATGCTTCCAACTTTTTGGACCATTCTTTTGACTTAGCCATATTTCTAACATGCAGTCAAACGTGACACTCAACAAACTTAGCCAGTTCAGATATTTAATGTGTTCTAGCTCAAGCACAGCTGGTGCAACTAATGAAGCCCTTGATTAGTTGCATCACCAGTGAAGACCATCAAGGTGTGGCCTGTGGGGGCAGATTCCTCACTCCAGGAAAGGTTTCTACACACAGACTGGAGTATGTTTGCTTCTCAAGCCACCAGTGGCTCTCACACGGACATTGACTGCTACACCTCCTCTGTACTGGATTATATCAATACCACCATTGACAGTGTTACAACCCAGAAGCAGATCACCACATACCCAAATCAGAAGCCATGGATGAACAGGGAAGTGCGACTCCTATTGAAGACACGCAACACTGCCTTCAGATCAGGAGATGCACAAGCCTATAGCACATCCAGAGCAAATCTGAAAAGGAGCATCAAAGAGGCCAAGCACTGCTACAAGCTTAAGATAGAGGGACACTTTTCCAACGCTGACCCTCGGCGCATGTGGCAGGGCATTCAGGCCATCAGTGACTACAAACCCTCTCACTCCACCCCCGCAGCCACTGATGTCAACTTCCTGAACGAGCTAAATGACTTTTATGCTCGCTTTGAAAGAGACAACAGAGAAACTGCCACCAAGCTCAAATCCTCAGCTGACCACCCGCCGATCACACTCTCCTCCACAGATGTCTGCAATGCACTGAGCAGGATCAGCACGCACAAGGCTGCTGGACCAGACAACATCCCTGGACGCGTACTCAGGGCATGTGCGGAGCAGCTCGCTGGGGTTTTTACAGACATTTTCAACCTGTCTCTTGCCCAAGCAGCTGTACCAACATGCTTTAAATGCACTTCCATTGTGCCAGTGCCAAAACACTCCAGCCCGAAGTGCCTTAACGACTACCGCCCTGTAGCACTCACACCCATCGTAATGAAGTGCTTTGAGCGGCTGGTCCTGGCACACCTAAAAGACTCTCTTCCATCCACATTGGACTCACACCAGTTTGCCTACCGTAGCAATAGGAGCACAGAGGATGCAGTTTCCATGGCACTGCACTCTGTGCTCACACATCTGGACAATAAGAACACTTATGCACGCATGCTGTTTGTTGACTTCAGCTCAGCATTCAACACTGTCATCCCAACTAAGTTAATAGCCAAACTTGGAGACCTGGGCATCAACACCTCCATGTGCAACTGGATTTTGGACTTTTTGACCAACAGACCCCAGAATGTTCGATCAGGCTCCAACTGCTCCACGTCCATCACACTCAACACTGGTGTACCACAGGGCTGTGTGCTAAGCCCGTTTCTCTACTCCCTCTTCACCTCCGACTGCAAGCCTGTGTACGGATCTAATTCCATCGTCAAGTTTGCGGACGACACTACGGTGATTGGTCTCATCAGCAACAACGATGAGACTGCCTATAGGGAGGAGATCAAGCACCTGGCCACATGGTGCACTGAAAATAACCAGCTCCTCAACACCACCAAAACGAAGGAGCTCATCGTGGACTTCAGGAAAGTGTCAAGAGGCACACACGACACCATCCACATCAATGGAATGGCTGTTGAGCGTGTCTCCAGTTTCAAGTTCCTGGGGACCCACATCTCGGCGGACATGACCTGGACAACCAACACCTCCAGCCTGGTCAAGAAGGCTCACCAGCGCCTTTTCTTCCTGAGGACACTGAGGAAGAATCAGCTTTCCTCCACTATCCTGGTGAACTTCTATCGCTGTGCAATAGAAAGCATCCTGACCAACTGTGCTACAGTGTGGTATGGGAGCTGTTCTGTTGCAGAGCGCAAGGCACTGCAGCGGGTGGTGAAAACCGCCCAGCGCATCACTGGGACTCCACTACCTGCCATCGAGCACATCCAGAGGAAACGCTGTCTGCATCGAGCTCGCAGCATCCTTAAGGACTCCTCTCACCCAGCCCACAGACTGTTTTCTCTCCTGCCCTCCGGCAGGCGTTTCAGGTGCCTACGGACCAGGACCAGCAGACTAAAGAACAGTTTTTTCCCCAGAGCTGTCTCTTTATTAAACTCTAACCCTCATTGATCCCACTCCCCTCATATACTGATTGACTCTCCTCTCCCTCCTCACACCTGCCTCCATTTTGTTATTTGCAATACTATAATGTTCATTTGCACTGCTGACTGTTATTATAGAAACAACTGTTTACATATGCATCTTGCACTACTACCTTGACTGGAATATGCTCAATTTGCACTGCCGACTGTTTATTTACAGTACCGACTGTTTACATATACATTTGCAATACCGTACTTTAACTGTAATATGCAATTACTTCCACTGCACTTTCACTCGGATAGCTTCTGTCCAAACTTTATTTGCACTACTTTAAATCCATTGTTATACTGCTCATTTTAGCCTAACTTATACATATATCTATTTGTAAAATTCTGTTTATAGTAATAGCCATCTGTATATTATGCTCACATTCTGTTTATAGTAACAGCCATCTGTATATATATTCATAGTACATATCTATCTGTAAAATTCTGTTTATAGTAACAGTCATCTGTATATGATATTCAGTACATATCTATCTGTAAAAATTCTGTTTATAGTAATAGCCATCTGTATATTATATTCAGTACATCTAGCTGTAAATTCTGTTCACAGTAATAGTTATCTGTATATTATATTCATAGGACAAATCTATCTGTAATTTTTTGTTTATAATAGTATTCAACTCTATATTTATTCAGTACATATCCATGTTCTGCACTTATGGAACCACTGTATATCCTGCACTTGCTGCTATTGCACTTCTGGTTAGACCTAAACTGCATTTCGTTGCCTTGTACCTGTACTTGTGTAATGACAATAAAGTTGAATCTAATCTAATCTAATCTAATCTAATCAGCTGTTGCGGTCCTGCACATTATGGAGAGTTGCGCTTCCCTGATCACAGTCCAGCAGGATGCCCACACGGCTTGGGTTGGGATTTGCCAACACCGTCTCGATGCTGTTGTGCCATGCGGAAAGCTTTGAGACAACCCCTGTTTTGCAGATTTGTGTTGTTGTGATGGATTCAATTCAGGGGGTTGAATAATTTTGACTGAGACTGCAGAAATCATTAAAAGTTGCATTTTCAGTTGAATTTGGGGAAACCACTTGAAACGTTTGTTGTGTTGAGCTATTTCAATTTATTTTTGTGTGATTTGTTCATTGCAAAAGTCAAAATTTTGCCAATAAACCTGATTTGCAATGGGGATTGAATCATTTAAATTACAACTGTATATAATCAAATGTTGTGGGGTGGGGCATATGTGTGAAGCCCAGTGTAAGTGCCTGCTTGTCAATTCAAGAAAATTCAACATGAGCTCTCACACTTGATCAGTTTTATACCTAACCTGAATGTTGTTCGATGCCACTTGTATATCTGGATTCTTGAATTTCCCATTCTCTGTCACAGGCCTCTGTGGATTTGCCCTCAGTGGTAAATTTTGAGCCCTATAACCCTCGTATGACTGTGGAAGGTAAAGAGGTGATAGCTTACCATTCTGCAGCAGTTGCACTGAAGGAATGGATCACCAAATTAATGGAGCAGCCAGCAGAGAACAGAATCTTTGTACTTAAACCAGGTGTGTTAGTGTGGGAGCTTGTATAAAATGTGCAGCTTGTTTTAATGTTTGCAGTAAGTTCAAGAATACAGCAACATCATAGTGCATGCTTAGAGTTCTGACATACATGTTTTTACAGAGTTTGAAAAATCTGTTCTTGGTTCAGGTGAGATTGTCTTTTGAAATGATTGGTGTGGAAATCTGGGACATAATCACATAAAAACATGTTTATACAAATGATAATGTTGCGTGATTGTATGTTGTTGAGGTTATCCTTAGTAAAGCTGCGGGCAGAAGATGTGAACTAGTTCTCTAATTCTCTAGGAAACCAATTCCCAATTCCTCCACTCCTGCAAAATCCACAGCTGCCACATCCAAGAGAGTATCCAAGAGAGTATCCAAGAGAGTATCCAAGAGAGTATCCAAGAGATTTTGCTGTGAGCCAAGAGATGTGTAAGTTGTTACTCCTTTACAAGTGAATGGGCTGTTTTCCCTGATTCAGTACATCCATCCATCACTATTCTTTCATTATTCTCTTGATATATTTCAGCACGTATGAATTCTCCCAACCCAGCCTGCACTCCCAAAACCAAGGCTCTAGGAGCTAAACAGAAAAGTAAGTCAAGTGTATATATATATATATATATATATATATATATATATATATATATATATATATATATATATATATATATATATATATTTACACCTTTCTCTAATTGTTCCTTTTTCCTAATAGACAAGAATCCTAATAAAGAGCCCAAAGATCACAAAGACCGTAAAGACCAGAAGTCAAACAGTAAGCTCTGACCTCCATATGTTCATTGTTTTACAACTGTTATTACTGTTCGTCTGATTAGCGTTTTGTGTGTAGAACATATTCACTCCTAGTGATTGGACTGGAAAAGGAGGGGCCTTTGTTAGTATCTTATGGTTCACAGAGATATTCTCATATTTTTTTCTGAAAAGGAATGTGAATCAAATTAGTATTTATTTTAAATGTTTCTAACATTACATATATCTTCTTTGCCAGGATCCAGGAATCCCCCTAAAGGAATAAATCCTGTTTTCTCCAAAAGCATGGAGAACTTGCTTGACTTCACACCTAAAACTGTAGACATACTTGACATATGTATGTGGGAAAAGTTCTTGTTAAATTTTCCCCTTCTAAATGTAATCTTTTCTGTAAGGAGTCTGTGCTCCTCATTGTAATTCCGGAATAGACTTTAGATTCTACTCTAAAAGCAATCAATCAAATCAATCAATCAACTAATTAATCAATAGAAATATATCAGACCATTATTCAATTTATACGTATTATTTTATTGAATCTCCCAGGGGTTCGTTTCCTGTACAAAGACATGACTCACTATTAAGAATGCATTATTGGAGAAATGAATTAGCTAGTCACAAATGTTTCCAAAAAAAACTGTAGTAACATGATAACAGCTCCATCATTTAAACCAAAAATATAGGACTGTCGTTGATGACGTCAAGCGCAGGTGGTGTATTAAGTTAAATTCTGCTAATTAATCAGTTTGAGAAAGCAATTAGTCAAATTAATATAGTTAATTTGCATGAACAATAATTTATTTATATATGCAGTTCATTTAATCAGCAGCTTTTTTCACAATGTAATTTCTTTATAACGAACATGGCTCCTTAGGACTACTTCACTATCACAGGTCGAGAGCTGTAGCTCTAACTACACAAGTTTGTAATGCTGTTTTCAAATGTTCGTTGAAAATCTGGTTTCAGGAAATGGCAAATAATTGAACACTACCAACAATACTGTTGGTAACACCGAAAATTACAATCATATTTGGTTAACAATGCTGTTGGGAAATGCACCCCTGATTGGTTGGATTTGTTATACTAATGCATGTATAAAATGAGCAAACCTTTAATTTTGGAGTCAATTCTTTAGTTGTTGCTGAACGTTTTTTATTTCTTCTTTCTCTCTTTACAGCTCAACCTCTTAGTTCACCAGCTGCGCAAAACTTTGTTAAAAGGAGTGAACTTCTAAAATGTGAGTAGATAGTTTCTCCCTGTTTCACAGACAAGACTTAAAGGTCCCATGACATGAAATTTCCACTTTCTGAGGTTTTTTAACATTAATATGAGTTCCCCTAGCCTGTATATGGTCCCCAAGTTTCTAAAAATTTTAATCGGTATAAATCGAGCTTTTGCTATTTTTCTCTGCCTTTGAGAAAATGGAAGCTCAACCGGGCTGATCTTGAATCTCCTCCTTATGACGTCATAAGGAGAAATGTTACCTCCCCTTTCTCTGCTTTGCCCGCCCAGAGAATATTTCTCGCCCATGAGAAAATGAGCTAGGAAGTAGAACGCGCGCGCGCGATTTTAGTTTGTCCACGAGAGATATCATGGCTTTTGAGCGAGCGAAGCATAATAATTGCTCAATAATTGGATGTACAAATGAACATCGAATGGTCAATACAGAGCTGGGCTTGCTGAACGTCGGACAAGTAAGTCAACAAATTATATATAAGTGTGTTGCTTTACAGTTTACGGTTACCTACAGTAGCTTCTTACACGTAGAATGTGGCTGTCACATTAGCTATGCAGTTACTTGCGCTAATGTAAAGGTAGACAGCATCAAGTTACACATACTGTAACGCGAGTGTTGTACATTTCTTTGTTATTTGCATAACCGTTTTCCTGTTGGTTATATGGCGCGCGCGATATCCGCATTTCAAGATCGCAGAGCTTGATGTAATTGTAATAAGATAAATTACAGACGTTACAGATCTCTCATGAAAAGGCAACAGTAGGTTCGCGTTAGCTACATGATGATAACTGTAAACCATCCGAATAAAGTACCGTATCCAGACATAATATTTTAAACTAACCATTCGGAAACGTCCTGCTGGAGCCGCTGAGTTGCAGCAACTTCATCCGTTGCTTCTCCATCTGGATCAGATTCTGGGTCAAACTGAAATGCTTGAACGACTGCGTGTCTTCGTGCCATTGCAATATATCCAACATAAACAAACATGCATGGTACCGTTGCGCAAGATGGTCAAGGCCACACCCACCCTCCACCTTGCGCTGCCTTTCTCCTCCTCATTAGTATTTAAAGCTACAGACACCGAAACAGCCCGTCTGAAGGAAGCTCATTCTGGGACTGGCTTGTAGTGGCTATAATTCTGCACCGAGGCTGAATTTTTGGAAAGAGATTTCAGATACAGTACTAAGGACTATATTAAAGCCTACAAAAAGTAGCATGTCATGGGACCTTTAAGCCTAGTCCCAGACTAAAATGCATGTTTGAACTGAAAGCAACTTTCAATGACATATCTTAAAATATATCAGTGCCATTGTTTTGGCTCAAGATGCACACCAGTAATGTTTTTTTTGTTTTTTTTAAGGCATGTTTATAAAATCTACTTTAATGCCTTAATTACTAAGGCCTAATGTCTGTGAAACCAGGCCTTAATATTTTATCCATTTGTCCATCTTCATCACTTTATGTGATAATCACATTTATGTGCTTGTGTTTCTCCTGTCTAGATGGCACTATCCTCAATTTTGATGTCAGAACAGCTCACAAGCGGATTTCCCTGTCTGAAAACAACACCAAAGCGACAGTCTCGGATGACCCTGCTCACTATCCAGATATACCCCTTCGCTTTTCTGTCTGTTCCCAGGTGCTCTGCACAAAGGGTTTCTCTCAGGGCCGTCATTACTGGGAGATCAAAATGAGCAGTAACAACTTCTGTGGATTGGGCCTTGCATACGGAAGAATTGACCGCAAGGGTCCTGCTAGCCGCCTGGGGCGTAATGCAGAATCCTGGTGTGTGGAGTGGTTTAACGTGAAGCTTTCCGCATGGCACAACAGCATCGAGACGGTGTTGGCAAATCCCAACCCAAGCCGTGTGGGCGTCCTGCTGGACTGCGATCAGGGAAGCGCAACTCTCTATAATGTGCAGGACCGGGCCATCCCCTTCCACACCTTCGTCTTCCCCTTCACTGAGGCTGTTTATCCAGCTTTCTGGATCTTCTCAAATGGTTCCTCTGTGTCTCTGTGCAAGCTCAGCAACTGAAACTGTATGAGGTGAACCGATATACATTTTTATTAATTGATGTTTCATTCATCCCAAAGGGGACACAAAGAATATATTTTTTTTTATTCTCTCATCATTTTGTCCATCCATTGAAAGTCCACTCAAGCTTCAAGTTTATAAAAACATCCAAGTGAGGATTGTTCTCACATCACAACCCTCAAAGCAAGCACGTTTGAACTAATGAAGCTTGTTTTTGTGCATCAAGTAAGCATGCTTGAGCTGCTGTTGACCGTCTTAGATTCTATGTGTGTGTTGGTTAATGTTTAAATGTGAATAAAATCCTAAATTAAATCTGTTCAGCATATAAAGTGATAATTTCTCTTCAGAAGACTTGGATTAAATTGCTTGATTTATATGGATTACATTTACAATGTCTTTATGAAGTGTTTAAAGCTTGCTTTGACTTCAAATGGATGGACAAACATTTAGTATATTATAAGTAAAAAATAAATCTTAATTTCTGTTGAATGAAAGGAAATCACAAGGGTGACTAAGTGAATACAGCACTTGCATTTATGGGGGAACTTCCCCTCTATTTTTTTATTATTATTATTAATTTTGTGTGTTTTATTATATGGTTACAATATGGGGTGTCTTTCAAAGGACCATGGCAGACAATCAAGCCAGGGTTGTCATATTACATTTTTAATTCAAATTTTAATATGTTGGGATTGTACAGACTTCATAAAGCATACTTTGTAGTCCATAAATGTTCATTAATATCTTTTAATATTGACCAAAAAAAATTTGATTGATGGATTGGTATCTAAAGGCTAATACAATCAAACTGTCATTATTGCAAAATAAACCTCACCAGAGTGTCAACCAGAATCGAGTATTACAAAAAACCATAATAGTCAAATGTCATTGATCCATTAAGGGGTAAATTAAGTGTACATATGTGGTTTGCAAACATCAAATGTGACATTCATTGTTCTCTGAATTCTGTTAAGTTGCAGATTTTAGTTGCAAATTGTTTGAAGTGTTTAACATGACATGATTACTCCTGATATTTGTTGGTTTTATCACATGGGCAAAGTCCATTGCCAGTGAGCTTCAGATAGAGTTGTCTTGGTTCCTGACCAAAGTATCCTGGTTTGCTCCAGTCATAACTGTTTTTAATT
The DNA here is from genome assembly GCF_965113295.1 of Leuciscus leuciscus. Classification (NCBI taxonomy): domain Eukaryota; kingdom Metazoa; phylum Chordata; class Actinopteri; order Cypriniformes; family Leuciscidae; genus Leuciscus; species Leuciscus leuciscus. The sequence continues at coordinate 22,773,559 of NC_138738.1, forward strand.
GTTTCAAACAATAAAAATTGGTTTCACTTTGCAGTAAGGAAATATGTCAGTCTATAAAAATATTATAGCTGATTTTCTACAAGAATAGCTCAGGATGTTCTATAGTTAAGCATATATTGTTTGATTTATGCAATATTAAAATTGTGGTTAATATGGCATGTAAAATAATTAAATATTATGAATAAATATATGAAAATATTTTAGATCTTTTTCAAAGTGGGAAAGAATATACATAAAGTAAAATATCAGAATGATGATAATAAAGGCATGAACATACCCATGTCTCATATAAGAGTACATTTAATATTGTGTAGATGTATTCTTTCTCTCAATGTTGTATTTATCCCACTTGTTGTGATTTTAAGTTATGGAATGACTGGATCCTGCTTCTGAAATGGTGATTGTTCGTTTGTGCAGCTCATTTTGTTTTCAGTGCTGAACAATAAAATGTTCAATAATAATAATAAAAACCAAATCGTTAAACAAAAAATGTTTTATGTTTTAATTAACTTTAAATAAATGATTTAGCTGAATCATCACCAACTTGTAATTTGATTCACAACAAATATACAAACAAGCCCACATTAAACACATTGCCAGGAGAAGCTACAGATCAAAACTATGCTTTATTTGCATTTGAAATACAAGCCATAAGCCATGGGTGTCAACCATGTCATGTTTCTCGCATATAGAAGTCAGTGCAAAATATCCCAGCCTTCAATATTCAATAATAATAATAATTCATTACATTTATACAGCGCTTTTATTGGCACACAAAGCGCTTTACATAGAAGGGAGGAATCTCCTCAACCACCAGCTTCCACCAGCGCAGCTTCCATCTGGATGATGCGACGGCAGCCATATTGTGCCAGAACGCCCACCACACACCAGCTTATTTTTAAGGGATTTTTAATAACAACAGAGTCAGGACCTCCTTTAACGTCTCATTCAAAGGACTGTGCTTTTTGACAGTATAGTGTCCCCGGCACTAAACTGGGGCGTTAGGACCCACACAGACCACAGGGTGAGCACCCCCTGCTGGTCTCACTATCACCTCTTCCAGCAGCAACTTAGTTTTCCCAGGAGGTCTCCTATCAAGGTACTAACCAGGCTCAACCCTGCTTAGCTTCAGTGGGCAACCAGTCTTGGGCTACAGTGAATCCAAATTTAACACTCCCAAACGATTAAAATGATAAATCATTCATATTCCCACTGAGAATAATATTTCTGTTTAAAACTCCTTTGACACATTTAGAGCATGTGTAAACAGTGTCTAGTTTTAGTAACATTACAGATGTCTTCAGGAAACAAAACAACAATTAGAATGTGTAATTACACAGTTCTAAAGAGGTTTATCATCACAACCACTGCTTCAGTATTTATACACATAAACATTATGGATAAAAGTAGTTACAACATGTAATTTCAAAATAAATTTTCCTTGACACTAAATAATAACTATACACATTGCAATTTAGATTTTATTCTTTCCTAGGGTTTTCAGACATTACTAAACTTGTTTTAATAAGACTACTACAGCAGTCTACATGTCAATGCACAGCTGAATGAAGATAATTTAACAGGGAAAAATAATCAATCTTTACTGCAGAAAAAGGATACAGTATCTATAATATTTTTGGTAACACTCTTGTAAACATGTCAGCTTCCAAAGTATCAAAATCTCCTTCACAATTATCTATGAAAAATGGCTGCCATTTTCATTACTTTGAATATGAAATGAACTATGAAATGAAGTAAAATTATGAACCATTCAAATACATTACATTAGCAAAACCTCAGATGTACCAAGTTAACAGCAAAGTTTTCCTGAACATCATGCGCTTTATCAAAGTCATAGAGATATATATAACTCATGATGTCATTGCCACTCCTACAGCTATTATTCTTTTCCATACTGTGTTAGTTTATCAAGAATATCAATGATACTAGAGATCACTTGAGCATGACTCACACAAAAGCTGTTTGTCACAACCGTCCAAATCATTGTTGAGTCATCAAATGGGACATGATGTCATGAAACTGAGCCTAAGTCAGCAAAAGATCAGGTGATGATCAGGTCATGAAGGGAGGGGAAGCTACTATTGTACTGAAACGAGAAAGACATGGAAGAGAGGAATAAAATAATCCTTTTAGGATGGTCATATTATTCTAGGCAAAGTTAATCTCTTTATGTGACACCATTAAGTGATCTTTTTCCACACACAAACAAAAGATGCATAAAAACTAAGATATCTACAGAAAAGTGAGAGAACGTTCAATAAAACATAAAATATCTGATAATCAGCATATGCAAAAAGAAAAAGAAAAAAGAAAAGTCACACGGAGGGGAAACATAAAATAAAATAATGAATGGTTTCTTAATCCAGTGCTTTGAAACATTTTACTGCCGTTTCATAAAGAAACACAATAACACGTATGGAATACTTAAAATAATCAATGGCACATTCTTCCACAATCTACTCTAGATTAAAGCAGTGCAAATTTGTTTCACAAAAGAAGTAACAAAAAAGAACCCAAGCAAAATTATTGCACAGCTTAACTTATACAACTCAAATACACGACTTCTGTAGCGAGTTGTATATTCACAGGCCTATGACACTCACGATCAGTGCAAGACATTCATGTCTAAGCAGCTTTGGTTGCAACATTCTCCATTGGACTGAATTTTTTGATTGCCTGAGCTCTGCTTACGGCTAAATATGATTCCATTTTGGGACTTTCAATGGTTAAAACCTCAGCCACTTCTTAGAGCTTCCGGGTAACACTCCCTGTGAGAAAAAATATACACACAACAAACAGATGTTTCAACAGAGACAGACCTCTTGTGGACAGTTTAAGTAATATGGGGCTTTGCTTAGAGGGGGATGCCTAATGCTTGAGAGAGAAAGAGGCTTTAAAACTCTCAGGAATAACCACTGCAGATGTTATTACTAGAGTAGCACATGCACATTATGTACGTTTACGACTATGACATCAGACACTTATCACATCTGGGTTTCTTCTGTTCATGCTGTGCTACTTTCTGGGGTAGAAATAGCACAGACAGAGCGATTATATCCTTACTAAGACTCTGACACGGTTTCCCGTGTGTTGCTAGCGGTGTCATTGTGATCGGCTGAGGGTTCTTCAGTCTCTGAGGTGCTGGAGTCGTCATCATCTGTTTGTTCTGCACTGTGGTACAGCATGAGAGCCTGGGTCTTATGGGTAATGGTGATGGTGCATGGACCCTGCGCCCACGGCTCTCCATCCACCTGCATTGGCATCCGAGAACTCTTCAATACCAGCTACCACAAAGAAGCAAAAGGATAATCATGTTTTCATCTTTCTTTGTTGTTGGACAGTATAGGTGTATATGACACAGAATGAAAATTACTAACAGTGCTTGTGTCCACTGACACAGAGCAAGCAGAGCAGGTGTTTTCAATTAATTCCTATGGGTGTTGAGCAACATGTTTGTGTGGAGGCTTGTGGGATTGACAGCGGACCAGAGAAAGCATTTAGAGCTTCCGAGAGCATAACAAAAGTTGAGAAAGGCTCAACTTTATACAAATGAGGAGCGGACAATGTTGGATGGCAGCAAATAGCTGTGAGGTTTAGGTAGTTATGTTTGTCTATTGTAGGTTTTGTAGTTGTTACATACATACATAATAGTTGGACAATGAAACTGAAACACCTGGTTTTAGACCACAATAATTTATTAGTATGGTGTAGGGCCTCCTTTTATGACCAATACAGCATCAGTTCGTCTTGGGAATTACAGATACAACAACTCCTTCACAGTGGCCAGAGGGAGTTTAAGCCATTCTTCTTCCAGAACAGTATCAAGGTCACTATGTGATGCTGGTGGAGGAAAACGTTTTCCAAATTGCCCCTCCAAAACGGCTAAAAAATATTTAGATCTGGTGACTGTGCAAACCATGGGAGATGTTCAATTGCACTTTCATGTTCATCAAACCATTCTGTCACAAGTCTTGCTGTGTGTATTGGTGCATAACATGCTGATACACGGCACCCTCTTCAGGGTACAATGTTTGAACCATTAAGTGCACATGGTCCTCCAGAATGGTTTGGTAGTCCTTGGCAGTGCTGCCCATAAGGCACAGTAGGGAATGCCATGATATTGCAACCCAAACCATCACTGATCCACCCCCATGCTTCACTCTAGGCAGTAACAGTGCGGGTGTTAAGCCTCTTTGGGGCTTCTCCACACCGTCCCAAGGATTTGGGAAAGAGAGTGAAGGTGGACTCATCAGACAACGATACATGTTTCACATTGTCCCAAGGTTTGCACTGTTGGCACCAATGAAACCGACATTTGGCATTGGCACAAGTGACTGAAGGTTTTGGCTATGGCAAAAGTGACTGAAGGTTTTGGCTATAGCAGCCTGACCATGATATTGATTCTGTGGAGCTCCTGACAAACAGTTTTGGTGGAAACAGGAGAGTCGAGGCACGCAGTTAATTCTGTAGTTGGGCAGCTGTGGTTTTATATTTCATCGATAAAATCCAGATTATTACCTGGACATCCTATTCAGACAGCTTCCTCTTGCATCGACAGTTACTCCTGTTGGATATGGTTTGTCTTGAGTGGTTGTATGCTGACATTACCCTGGATACCATAGCTCTCGATCACACTCTGCTCTTACTGATGGAATATAAAATCATTGAAGCTTGGCCACCAGACCAAGCATATATAGGCGTGAAACTTCCAACAATATCTTGGCCAATGTTTCAGTTTCATTGTCCAACCCCTGTATGAGATACATTTTGAAGTTTGGATGCGTTCATTGTGAATAGACGGGCTGTTAACAAACGTTTATTAAATTGACACCATATGTTTGTTTTTTCGGCAAACAAAACTTGTATCTTTACTGTAATAGTGTGTATATATGATGATTATATTTGCCATGTACTGAAAACAAACATAGATTAAAAACACTCGCTACAGACTCCCCAAAGGCGTTGTAGCAGTTTGAGTGGCCCGGAGTGGAGTTTTGCCGTCGCAGTGTACACGCCCACTCAAGCAACATTAATGCTGTATGAGTAAAGAACATTTTTATGGTCTCACCCGTACAGTATGTGCCTGTCCCAGCCTCACAGGATTGGCCAGTTTCACCTGGATCTGTGCACAGTGGAATGAGCCATATACCCCCACCACCTCTAATAAGCCATCATCCACACTGAAGAAAGAAAAATTTATTTTCAAATGTCATCCTATTGTGATCCAGATCTGTGAAGTTTCATTTAATTTTAGCCTATGTTCACAAAGTCTAATTATGAGTCTCTAAAGTGTACAATACAGTGACATCTGGATTCTCACCGTGTTGGAGGATAAGGCTCATCTCCCATTCCCTCCCACAGTCTACATCCACCACCCCAGTAGCCGATATTACACACTATTATCCCCTCCAGATTGGGTAAAGTCACTTGCTCTCCATCCAGCTCCAGCTAAAAAGACACAATTAAGCATTAACAAGCATTAGAACATCTATTAGAAACACGATTCAGTTCAGTAAATGCAAGACTTCACCAATAATTTAGTTAAAGCCCTAAATTTTTTTCTGTTTCACTTGGATGTACATCACAATATGGAGGAAAAGATCTGTCGCTACTTCTATTTCATTGCAACTTTAAAAATGCCCTTTTGGTCTGAGATGTGGTCTAGTGGTTGCAGCACATTAATGCTTTATTCACATATTCTCAACAATTGCATTTTGTTTTCACCTTCATAGTTGACAAACCACCCACCATGGATAATATTACAGTTGGAGCATGTCGTTTTTTCAGTATTAAAACAATTTCTCCTATTTCTGATTAATGTGCAGAGCAGATGTGGCTACAAGTAAGCCATTTGTATAAGAAGAGTGTAAACACTGATGCTGTTTTGTATGGACACGGGAATGTTTGGGAAACCTGTTAAGAAAGTCATTATGTTCATACCATTTGGTTCTGCTGTGGCACAGAAATATAGAGCTAGATAATGTTTGTTAGAAATAGATTCTTAGTATTTGTAAAGTCTAATAATTATGCTAGACTATTATCACATTTCAAAGACTTTTTATCATCGGTTTTAATCGAGTTTGAAACGGTTATTCATCATTACAGTATTATTTAAGACACAACAGTGGCCCAGTCCCAAATGATACCCTAAAAACTTGCAGCCTTCCTACGAGTCCGCACTTTTGTGACGTAACGCTGCTTTGGCAAAAGTGCGCATTGAGGGCGCATATCAGCTGCAAAGGGGGTGCTCGTGAGCACCCTTCTGTAACCTACAATGACAAATGGGACAGCCTATGGTCTTGTGGACTTAACGGACATGCGCACACAGCAGCCATTGTAAGTCCACAAGACCCTTAAGTGCATATGAAGTGTGCCATTTGGGACAGGGCCAGTAAGGTAGTAGGAAGTCAATGTCAAGGCTACAGACTTCCAGAGAAAATGCTAACCATATGATGACAATAACAAAGGCAACCATCAGAGAACACTGCCTAAAAAACTTTTCTCAGGGAGCAAGTTAAAATGTTTACCTCAATCTTCTTATCCAGATCTTTACATTCTTGCACTAAACAATCTTTGGTACCATAGAGGAAGTACACTGCCTATGGGAAAAGACAATTGGTAGTACTATTAGCCATTAATTTACAAAACACTTCTGTTTTAATGAAAAAGGAGAACATAGCAGTGCATTAATACAGGATAAGTTGTGTAGTAGGCCTACTAATAAGACATATTAGTATTAACTAATATGTGTATTTTTAGCCCCACTTTATATTAGGTTTATTTAACTACTATGTACTGGTGTTAAAACATCACAAATGTTTGGTATAATGCACTTACTGTTTTCATGTTATATTGCAAAACACCTTTGCTGCTATTGAGGTGAGATATGGTTAATGTTAGGGAGTATGGTTTTGTTTAAGGCTGGGTTAAATGGTAGGGGAAGGGTTTACATTGTAGTTATAGATGTAACTACAGGGTAATTACAAATACCATGTGTGTACACAATAAGTGCATTGTATCAAAAAATAATTTAAATGTTAGTACATAATAGTTAAAAACGGTTAATATAAATCATTATATAATTTTTTTTTTTTTTATATATATAATTGTGGATGTATAATCCAACAACAGAATCATAACATTTTCTCAGTTTTCTTTCGAAGTGGAACTTCGAAGCTGTGTCTTGGTGTTGATGCTATGGGGAATGTCTGAGCATGTGTAAACAAACATCAATAATTTTTGGCAGATGGCAGTCTATGATGTCACACGTGGAAAGCCAGAGAGTATAAAAGGGTGCCTGGGTTACAAGCTTTTTTGTTTTCAAGAGCCGTTAGTTTGCAAGCGCGTGAAGTAAACAATAGAGAGCAGCGAGACAGTGTGTTCCTCTGTGTAGGCGTTATCCTACACCTGAGGACTTACATGAGCTCTGCGTCATCTGACTTGGAGCGGAGCACATGTGTTCAGCCCTTGATGGATGCCCTCACTGTGACAAGTTTACGTTAAGGAAGCTCCACTCATGCTTGTCTTTTTTTCAAGTGCCTGTGCTCCGTGGATAGCCCTGCTGCTGCTTCCCGTTCGAAAAAACAGGAAGTCGCCCGTGGTTTTTCTCCTACATTTCCTTGTGAGCCATGATCGTCCCTGCCCTGTGAGCCTTCCATTTCTTCCTTAAAATCATGTAAGAACCCATACTGAGCCTGAATTTTTTCCTTTCAGCATTCAAATTATTTGAATGTGGAGGGATTATGTGAATGTGGGTATGTGAAGATGCCCTCCGTTGAGGAGACGCTAGCTAGCTATCTTTCACAGGGCTTCAGTAAAGGCTTCCTTTATCTTCAGTAAAGGCTCCAGCTTTACTATCAAATCTGTGCCAGACCATCTTAAGGCTTGTAGGCAAAGCATATGCGGCAGCGAGTAAGAATGGTGGTGTCCTGCACACCACGGTTTTAAATTCGTCTTCGTGTCAACGTCACAGGATGTTATGTTTTCTTGAACTATAATACATTGATGACTCATCTGTGTTTCATAATTATTCATGAGACTGCATGTCCTTATCCTATGAGAAGACGCCTTGCTTAATTATTCATGACAGCACACATTGATTTCCTATTACAGGCGCTTCAAACAGTGAGATCGCAAACAGTAAGTGAGAGATGCATTAATGGATCAAAAACGAGTGCTTGCTTTTGCTTTGTAATTGTAACCGATCAAATGGTTTATAAAAACGTAGCAAAATAAGCCTCAAAAGTTATCAACGATGCAACAGCGTGTTCATATATATTTTCAAATGCAGAGAACAAATGTGAATAGCTGTGCATTTATTTGTGTATTAAATTACAGCTGTCAGAGGATATGTATTGTATGTATTTGTGTAATTTACAGTGAGCTTACAAAACCATGTGTACACTCACCTAAAGGATTATTAGGAACACCTGTTCAATTTCTCATTAATGCAATTATCTAATCAACCAATCAACATGGCAGTTGCTTCAATGCATTTAGGGGTGTGGTCCTGGTCAAGACAATCTCCTGAACTCCAAACTGAATGTCAGAATGGGAAAGAAAGGTGATTTAAGCAATTTTGAGCGTGGCATGGTTGTTGGTGCCAGACGGGCTGGTCTGAGTATTTCACAATCTGCTCAGTTACTGGGATTTTCACGCACAACCATTTCTAGGGTTTACAAAGAATGGTGTGAAAAGGGAAAAACATCCACTATGTGGCAGTCCTGTGGGCGAAAATGCCTTGTTGATGCTAGAGGTCAGAGGAGAATGGGCCGACTGATTCAAGCTGATAGAAGAGCAACTTTGACTGAAATAACCACTCGTTACAACTAGGGCTGAAACGATTAGTCGACAAATATCTTTGTTGTCGAGTAGTCGTTTGATCTCACGTGACCTAATGTAAGGGCCTGCAATATCGCGATTTGACCGCTACGGCGCAGTAGCGCTAGAGTGTAATGCAGCCGTTACGCGGTAGAAGAAAACAGCTCGAATTATGACGGAGTGCAAACAAATCCGAACTAGCAAGGTGTGTGAAAGTTTCACAAAACTTCAAACCAAGAATGCTGTCGTATGCAATACATGCAAGGCGGAACTTGCTTTTCACGGGAGCACAACATGCATGTTAAAGCACTTAAAGAGGAAACACCCCGGCACAAGACGAGCCGGTGAGAGGTGAATGTTCTCCAGCTGGAGCTAAATAACTAGCAGTAAATCTCTTTATTAGAGAATGCAATACTTCTAATATTAACAATAATAATATAATTACAGTAATGTGATGATTTATTTTTGCATAGAATAGGCTAAAGCTTGATCGAGCTTAGGAGTCAAGGCTGTTTTTATTATTGTAACACTATTAGGTATTACAGTCTTATCACTTGCCTGTATTTTGTTCCATATTCATGAAGACTTACAAAAGGAGATGTTATGAAGAATATCATGTTAGTTAATTTTTCATACTGTAAATTAAAAAGTGAATGAGAATGTCTCTGTCAGCTCAATTGTCATGTAATTTTTATTTTTTTTATTTTATTCTTATAATAATTGTTTGCAGTTTAAGTTTGTCTGTAATGCAGCTGATTATTTTTTTTATTTTTTTTATATTGAAAGAGAACAGAATATTTAAACAATGCTTAGAGAGCATTTGTGTGTGATTTGAGGTGGACAGAAATCTGAACTTAAAGAGAATGACCTGTTTAGTTGGCTCAAAGTTCATTAAAACAACCATTTCAAAAGCTGAAGTGATTTTCTTTTTTTTATATTATAGTTAGAATATGTATAACTCAGTGTTTTAACTAATTGAAAAAGCTGAATAATCGTTCCAAACCTACTGATTAGTCTGCGAAATAATCGACGATTAGTCGATTAATCGTTCTAATAATCGTTAGATTAATCGATTATCAAAATAATCGTTTGTTGCAGCCCTAGTTACAACCGAGGTATGCAGCAAAGCATTTGTGAAGCCACAACACGCACAACCTTGAGGCGGATGGGCTACAACAGCAGAAGACCCCACCGGGTACCACTCATCTCCACTACAAATAGGAAAAAGAGGCTACAATTTGCACAAGCTCACCAAAATTGGACAGTTGAAGACTGGAAAAATGTTGCCTGGTCTGATGAGTCTCGATTTCTGTTGAGACATTCAGATGGTAGAGTCAGAATTTGGCGTAAACAGAATGAGAACATGGATCCATCATGCCTTGTTACCACTGTGCAGGCTGGTGGTGGTGGTGTAATGGTGTGGGGGATGTTTTCTTGGCACACTTTAGGCCCCTTAGTGCCAATTGGGCATCATTTAAATGCCACGGCCTACCTGAGCATTGTTTCTGACCATGTCCATCCCTTTATGACCACCATGTACCCATCCTCTGATGGCTACTTCCAGCAGGATAATGCACCATGTCACAAAGCTCGAATCATTTCAAATTGGTTTCTTGAACATGACAATGAGTTCACTGTACTAAAATGGCCCCCACAGTCACCAGATCTCAACCCAATAGAGCATCTTTGGGATGTGGTGGAACGGGAGCTTCGTGCCCTGGATGTGCATCCCACAAATCTCCATCAACTGCAAGATGCTATCCTATCAATATGGGCCAACATTTCTAAAGAATGCTTTCAGCACCTTGTTGAATCAATGCCACGTAGAATTAAGGCAGTTCTGAAGGCGAAAGGGGGTCAAACACAGTATTAGTATGGTGTTCCTAATAATCCTTTAGGTGAGTGTATGTTGTGTTGATTGTAATGTTAATTTGCAGCGTGCATTAGTGGGAAACTTTGATACTTTAATGAGAGTGAATCAGAAGCCGTTGCTATGTTGTCAGTCTTCCCCTCCACTCCGCAGTTCACCACGTCCACTTTTGTAGCATTTTATAAAACTGAGGTGAGAACTGACTGCTGCTATAGTAGGGGGTTCATGACCCTTTAAAGTGCCGACATCAGGCTTTGTCTTGGACTGATGATTCAAGAGGTGCATGTCGTAATCAGACCCATGAATTGATATGGTCATTGGAAAATGCTTGGTGTTAGTACTGCTGAGAGTAACTGCTTGATAAAGACAGTTGCAGTGAGATGATGCAACCACTCTTTGATTTAAGTTGCCTTCGTAATGTTTACTGGAGGTTTCAGTTGTAATGATTATTGGATTATCAATCAGAAAGCTACGCATCTGATAGTGATTTTATAGGAGGTGGTCACGGTGAACCATACAACCCCTTTGGTTATTCTTGATCATTACTGATCTGAGATGATTGTAGAAATTACTTAATCCTTATTTTGATTCTCTCTCCAGTACTTCTAGAGGACTATATAAGTCGACTGCGAGTAAAAAAAAAAAAAACCTCCATGTATATGCACTTTTGGGATGATATGAACTATCTCACATCCTTCTAGGACTCATGGTTGTTAACAACTGTTGCTTAATAAAGCATGGGAATAAAGCAGGTTGTTCAATATTTTTTGGGGGAAATAATAAGGAAAAGAGAGGATGGTAGCTGACCATTGGTGCATTTGGTGGAAAGCCATGCATCCCATGCATGTTTGAGTTAAGTAAGCTTCCTTCTTGACAAAGTCACCTTAGGGTTGATGCAGGGTAAATCGAGTTTTGTTGGGCAGTCCGCAAGCGTCCATCTGTTCCATTTATCTCCCTCCCCAACCAGTGTAGGGGTTTAAAGTAGAGGTGTAGGTTTCCCTTGGGTCATGGTTGCTTGGTAATAAGAGTTGCTGTGGGCAGTACGCTACGAGTCCCATATATATATACACAGATACAGTATATTTATATATTACTGGATATTATGATAATCAAGCACTATTTAATGAACTGATTTGCTGAAATCTCAACGCCAGCCAATGAGATGACCGTTTGCGCATTAGTTCCCTCATACCGAAGAAACCGGCATATCTTCAGCTTGTTGACAGGTAAATACAACAAAGAATATCGTTTACATGTAGCGCGTCAATTCTGCGAGGTATGTAAGACTTTTGCTCTCTCTATTTGCGTGTGTGTGAGAAACACAGCGCTCTCAGCAAAGTGTCTGTGAGTCATGCGCCTTCACACTAGAGTTTACGGTACGTCAAATACAGGTAAGCTGCGCATCCATTGAGCTAAATTGAAATAGTACAGATTGCTTGACAGAGAACGAAACTCTCAAGTGCTCAGTCAGTGTTCAGCGAGTGAAAATATATCTATGCTAAACTTATACTTAGCCTCTAACACACTGGTAAGTAAAATCTAATAATTTATTAGCCAATGGCTATTGATAGACATTATTTAGTCGTCCAGAGTGAAGATTTACTCACATTGTAGAGGGTTGTAAAGTCAGAAGTTTAAGGGGTTATTCCCTAGAGCCACCGTGTGTCTCTTGGATAAGTCACATAGGACGTGCCCTTGGATGTTGACGCATTCTTCTGTCTCCAGCTAGATCCTTAGAGTCACTTAAGTGCTATGCTCGCTCTGTTTGTGCATACTCACAGTGAGGCAGGTATTCTTCTGCATGGAGTAGCAGGTATTGCGTTCCCCATAGCTTCAACACCAAGACGCAGTATTGAAGTCCCACTTTAAAAAGGAACATTTCAGGTTGCGAATGCATCCCAGGTTCCATGAGAAGGGGAATGAGATGCTGTGTATTGTTTCCATGCTTCAGGGCATGCCTGCGTGTCTAATTCGGACAAAAGAGTTGATGACATGTAAACGTTATAGACTTCCATCTGCCAATAATTATTGCTGTTTGTTTACACATGCCCAGACACCAGTCACACAGATGTCGTTCCCCATTGTGTCAACACCAATACTTGTCCCCCTTCTCATGGAACCCAGTTGCATTCGCAATATGAGACATTAGACATTAGATAGAAAAAAAAAAAAAGGAATATATGCTTACATATATAAACGTATTTGCACCGAAATATGTAGTTTATCTTAATAAACATATGTAGAAATACTCTTATAAGCTTTTTGGATTTCATTTTCCTGTGAAATAAAGAGATGAACCGGTAATGCACCAGACCTTATTGATGATTCGGCTGGAGAAAAAGGAGGGTGTTTTCTCTCTGTGCGCATGAAAGTTCAGTGCCATGAGAGCATCAGGACCCACTGAGAAATAATTATTCATGGCCAACACCTGCCGAGAAAACAGCTTTGAGCTAAAATCACATTCTCATTTCTTCACCACTTAATGAATCAAAAGCACCATGATTGATTTAATAAATACAACTAAATTAATACATAGTTATTTCATGGAATTTTATGCTAATAAAATAGTTTTTATGCCAGTTTAAATTACTTTAACATATAATTTATTGTGCACTCTGAAGTACTATAATGTTCCTGCTGGTTGTTCACATACCGTATAGTGTATACTGACCTTTGGCTTACGAAAATAGTTTCCTTTGGAGGCAACTTGAACTTTCCACCTGAAACATTCAAAGCAGGAATTCAAAATAAATTGAAGAATAACAAAATCCAACCCTTATAATACAAGACTTTACAGCACAGCCAGCGTCTCACCTGTCCATCTTGACTACTTCAGCCTCTAGAACATTCCTGAGCACCTGTTCTACTGAGATCTCACCAGCGTATCCTGCTCCCCATCCCAAAGAGTTTGATAAATCATTGCCTGTGCCCAACGGCAGGATGGTCACAAAAGGGATAAACTGATCTTGACCCTATTTAGAATAAGAGACAAACAAACAATATTTTATAACCCAAAAAACAAAAAAGTACTTGTTTTTCATTGAAATAACACCACAAATGTGAAAATAATGCATCGCATAATGACATTACACATCCTACTAGCCAGGCCACATGAATGTACAGTCTATATATATTACGAAACTTAAACACATAAAAAAAAAAAAAAAAATGCTTGGTTAACATTCACATCTGACTTTAATCTAATGTATCTAATGTATCCACTCAACTTTTAGCTTATTGTACAGCACTCACCTTCAGCTTCATGGTATCAATGGCATCCAGAACCCACCCCACTGTGCCATCTCCCCCACACACCAGAACACGCACGCTGCCTGGGGGCAAAAGAGTACACAACTGCAGGGCTTTAGAGGGGGGCAGCTCAGACAGATCAAACACCTGGGAGAAAAAAAAAAAAAATATTATCCTTCAAAAAATATATCTATAAAAAGAGGCAGAATACATAGAAACAGAAAAACATTTGCCAAGTGTGTGAATATAAGCAGAGTCAACTTCTACCTGTACAGGGTTCAGAAGGGTACGAAATTCTCCCAGCAGAACCTCCCCCATGTTGTTGCCACTTCTTGTGTTTGCCAAGATCAATACCGGAGTCCAGCCACACCCGCACAATGCAGCAAGCTACGAGCATACAAATAAACAATTAAAAAGTCAGTTAGGTTCATTTAATTACATTCATCCACTGGACAGTGCGTGAATTGATCATTTCATCACTGATGCTGAGGAACTGAGGGACGATTTTTCTTGCTTTGGTTCTCTTTTCTACAAATTGTAACTTTTTAAAAGACTTCGTACTCAGTTTGTAATCAAATCAAAAGTGTAGTTTTTAAAAAGTGTATGCATATTTTAATTTGGCATATTTATTATATTATAAAAGTGTTTCATATAAGAAATACTTTTCATGTCAAGTAAAAGCTTTTGTGGCTTTTTACAAACAAGCATCTCACTGCACTGAAATTATAGGGAGGGAATGCAGGGTCTTGTGATGCATTTTTTTCAAAGAACTTCATTTAACTTGATGCAGCGATTATAGAAAATATGCTGAAAAAGCAACAAGACTGTGCAAAACAGTCAAAGATGTCTATCTAAAACATTCTTACATTGAAAAGTACATCAGCCAGAAATTTATACTGCAATATACTGGGGTACCTTTTTAAAATTCTCAGTGTTAAAACACTACTACCACAACTTATACTAAACTATGGAGTAGAACAAGTTCATAAGTATGTCAAATGGGACACATCTATATATATATAACCTTTATTTAAACAGGAAAAGTCCCATTGAGACACAGTCTCTTTTACAAGGGAGTCCTGTATAGCACGTTCAATCATAGGTTGCAAGACAATAAATTACAATATAAAATACAAAGCAGATTTACACAAAATATACAAAATATTTGCATGTGAAGATGCAATGAGGTTATAATATATAAACAAACGAAATAAGGGCTAGAAGTCAATATCCACCCACCATTAATTAAAACAATTGCACATGTCCGTCCGCATATCAGATGTTCTTTTTTTAAAAGCAGCTAAGGAAATTAGCGCACCAATCTTAAGTCTAGACTGGAGTTCATTCCAGGACGAAGGACCATAGTAAGACAGACCCCTCTTTCCTGCTTCTGTCCTCATTCTTGGTACCTTAAAAAGTAGTACATCACTAGATCTTAATTGATATGTACTTTGAGTACGAACAAATTTTAAACAAATATAAGACGGCAAGATACCTAAAATCGCTTTATAAATAAAAATGTACCAATGTCGCATCCTGCGCGATTTAAGTCTGATAGCCAGCATTTGTAATGAACCTGAGAGCCGCATGATAAAGAGGGTCTAGTATTGACAGAGTAGATGGACAAGCAAATTGATAGATGATATCCCCATAATCTATCTGAGACAGGAATAGTCCTGCAACCAGTCTTTTTCTTATAGTCCTAAAAAAGCAAGATTTTAATCTATATAAGAATGCCAGAGTGAATTTAAGTTTCATAGCGTCTAATGTGATAACACATCTAATGTGTTCTACTCTCAGAATTAGCTGAATATTTCATAATGATCTGATTCTTATATTTTAATTAATTAGACCTTGATTAAACATGATATTCCAGGCACAATGGCAGATTTTGAAAGAATGGCATTCTTAGGATTTTTAGGACATTCTCTAATTAATGGAGGAGTGGTTTTATGATTATTTTATGACATTCCCTGAGGTCCACTTATTGACCTTATGTGCTAGGGAAACAAGCACTCAGCCGTCTTTAGAATTTTGTCTTTGAACTCTGTATATTTATATGGTATCGCTGTCGAACAGCAGGTGAAGTGGATTTACTTATTATAGAGTTAGCAAACATTATCATGAGCATTGTAATGTTTGAAGTGGATGTCATAATAAATGTCGGTAGAACAGGAAGATTTTAAAACGAGCGGTTCATTCATAAATTCGTAAGATCTTACCTTTATGCTGTGGAAATACAAACCGGAAGACAGAACAGACTAACAAGGAAGTTGAGTTCTGAAACTCACAGTATGTTTTTATAGTACAATGATGTCTTGTATGTCAAAAGATCAAGGTAAATTTGATGACCCCTTTAAATACACACTAAACAATTGATTGACAGACAAATCAGCCTCTGTGCACAGCTAAAACTTTCGAAAAAGAAAAGAAAAATGTCTCTGTTTGACTGACAGATGTTTTTGTTTGTGAATAGATCCTCACCTTGCTGTACTCATCAGGGTGCCTTCGGCGGAGCTTGTTGACTTGATAGAGGTAATATGGAGGTATGATAATGGAGCGAAACTCTCCAAGATCACACAGATCATCACTCAGACTGGAAAGGCAGTCATCATGCACTGTTGTCTGACACCATACACACCTATTCCCGAATAAAAGCAGCAAATGTGAGTGAGGGCACTTGTAGCTTGTTATAAAACACTGAAATGGATACTTTATTGACTGCAAACCCTCTGTAGAAATCTCATAGTAAGATTTCTTATCTTCAACAAGATTACAACCTTAATAAATCATAAAATAAAGGCACAAATGATTTCAAAGTGATTTTAAATTCACAAAAGCTAATCTGACACCAGTTTAGTGCTACCTTTGACACTGAGGATTAAGGTGAAAGAAACTGGTCCTGGATCGCACATTATAGTTGGATTACTGGGATTACTGACTTTTTTTAATCAAATCGTGCTTTGGAAAGATTAAACACATAGAGAAAGACAGGCTTCCAGTTTGTTCTGACAACAGTCAGTGATGCATTTTCAGGTGCTTCAACAAAAATAGATTTCTGTGTGCTCTCATTTGCTATTGCTCTTCAGGTTATTGCCATCCTTCTTGCTATGTTAAGTAGCAAAACACTTTTCTTTCCTTTAAGATTTTTTGTAAATATTAACTTTGAATTTGGAAATATCGATAAAACTATGGATGCTGCAAGGAAGGTGGGCATTAGTTCTAATCAAAATAGTTTTTCTGTTTATGGTGAGAGAAATGTTTAGTTAAAACGCTCAACCCCTTATTAGAAAGCATTATTGTTCTTCCTCAAGAATTGAGTTGCTTCCCATTTCTTTTCTTTTTTTACAAAACTGATTTATTAATCCTTGGAAAGTTGCTGACCATCTGAAAGTGCCATGACAGAAAAAGGGAACCCCAGCAAATATTTACTCTTTCACTATACTAGACTAGTGTAAATTTAAGAACTTTTCTTCCAGGTCTATGTTGATTCAATATGAGCCACATTTTATTTTACTCATTTATCTCCCATGAAAATTCTCCCAAAACATGGTTATGTGTGTAATGTGTGCTTTTCTGTGATTTCAATCATAATACTCAGGATTATACTAAGTACCTATAGTCGCAGAGTTTAGGTTGAGTCCCGCACTGCTGTTTGCACTCGGCACAGTAGCTGGCGAGGGGCACATTTCCTCTGACCCACTGGTGGCAGAACCTCCCATCTGTCTTACTCTGGGTCATGATCTCCTTACATGAGAGGCTGCGATCTGCTCTGTGTATGCACTGCTCATCCGCACATATGCCGCAGCAGTCACAGAACGCCCCCTGCAGGATGGGCTGAGAGCACACGCAACAGTAGGTGGGCTTGTTGAAGAGATCCGTGTAGTGCCAGCCGTGTTTGCCCTTTCGAAACAGATCTTTCAGCTGAACTTTGCGTTTGGGACGCTGGAAGCTGCACCACAGTGTGATGAACACTGGGACCAGAACAGCAACCACGGTCCAGAGGAGCAAAGTCCACTCCTCCCTTAGCTCCTCAGTGCTATCCTCCATAGCCACAATTCTAATTTTACAGGACCTTCGTAACGCACAAGTCAGACCAGCTGAGAATGATCAGTAAATCCCAGCGATCGTCATCAGTCATTGTACCGAAGCTATGAGATCCCACCACTATCTTCAATTTATAACCCCATCCGAGCAGCACATCATCACATCGACAGGCAATGCAACAAACCTGAGTCACACTGATGTTACAGACCAGCCATCGCAAACATCCTTGCTGTCAAACACTTGGTACAGCAAAACAAACTGTAAGCAGATAAATTACATCCACGTTTATATTCTACGTTTTATTTTCAAGGGGGAGATCCCGTCGTCATCTTTGTTACCCACGCACTGCACTGAAACCAGTGGAAGAATACAAACAGCGGATACAAATCCTTACTAGATTCATCTAGTTTAATATACGGAAACGGAAATGATGACGTAAGTCTATGACGGATCATTTTCAGTGACCAATAGAAACACAATACGTGAGACAAAAAGAGAATTGTAACAGTCCGAAACTGTCTGCGTCCCAGGATCATGACAGTTATAGGTATTGGAAGAAAGAAAAATAATAAATGAGGTAACATGATGATATAGGTGAAAAAGTTAAGAGTTATAAACGTTACATTAAGAATGCTAAGGATAATAGTGAAAACCAGACATATTTCTTTCTTTCTTCTGCTTCTTCTTCCTTTTTTATGAATAGGCTATAATTAATGAACTAGATATAAGTCTATTGTAAACATGATAGTAATTTTACCAGAAACAATGTAAAATAAAAAATAAAAAATAAATAAAACAACAACAACAACAAAAAACAACAACTGTTAATTATATTATTAGCCTATTATAATTAGGCCTGTATTTGATTATTCGAGGCAATATTCAGGGCAATTCACTGTGAAATGTGTTTTTTAAAAAGTAAACATTTTAGCATGTTATTATTATTTAGCCTATTTATTTATTACACTTAGCCTATCTTGTAATTTATGGTGAAAATATATATGCCTATATTTAATAACAAGTATATGTAGCCCACTTTTACAGCAAAATGAGCCCTTCATAATTTACGTGAAAAAATAAGTTCGCAGAATGCAGTGTGACTGTGACGCATTACATTTGATTATATTTTATTTAATTAGTCATGTATCTTATTATTTTGGTAATGTTGTTTTTTATGTTGTTTGGTAGGCACATTTTTTTGTGTCTGTCTTGTGTTATTCTGAAGGTGTTTTTTTATTTTTTAGGGTGTTTTGTCTGGATTTCTGTACACTGTCAATTCCTGTTTATAATAAAAAAATAAAAAAATAAAAAACATTTATAGAAATAGGCCTACCCTTTTTTATTTAATCGTTTTCCACCTGGATGCTTGTCGGGTGCAAAGCAGATAGTTCGGACAGATTGATAGAAATACACCATAATGTCTGAAACATTGTCACCATATTTTTTATCAATACATTTCTTGCACCCACACGGCCACTTTTTTAACCGTAAAAGTGTTTTAACCCAGGACGTAATTAAGAGTCAGACGTAATAGTTTAAGTGAAGGCGACATCTTGTGGAATATGTCTGTTACTTCATCCAGATGTGCAGGCAGGAGTCGTCTATCTATGGAATCTGTATCCAGTGGCCTGTGAGCAGAGGTGCTGTGGTGGGGGCAACTTAAATGACGTATTTCTCCTCCTCATAAGTTTGGTAAAAACTCAAGTGCTGTTATTCCGAGCCGAGGACGGACAGAAGTGAAAATGAAGCTGTTGGCATGCTTTTTTTGCGTTGTCTTATTGGCCTTCTCCACTGGTATGTTTTTCCTGTGTATCTTATAACATGGGTTCTATTTGCATATCACTGTGTTTGTGTTTTTTTATTTAGCTTTTTTACTATGGCTTGTGGCTTTTGTATGCAGTTTCACCGAGTTTTATTTTCATGCTAAATAAGAACTTTAAAAAAAAAAGATAATATTTCTATATAAGGCCTTTGAAAGTAGCCTAAATAGCTTCTTTTTTTCTTTCTTTTTTTCTTTTTTTTCTTCCTGCACTTCTAGCTATACGACTGAAATAATTTAATATGAAGGTCTGTGAGATTATTTTCATTCTTAGCCTATAGGCCGCCTAACTATTGTCATTGTTCATTATATGTAGGCTTTGCATTGGCCTATATTCATATCCAGCATATTGCTTTAGCTGCTGAAATTTTTACCTGAACACACTCGTCTTTCAAATTATGTATTTACATGCACTTTCCGGCCCTCTAATAATTAAATAATCTTATTATTGACTAACATGGCAAAAACGTATTAAATTCTGTTCGGCTGTTTATCTGCCACGTTGGTGTTTACCGTAACGGGCTCATTTTCATACCCCTCGCGGGTCAGAGCTCCGGGTCACGCGCGCGCTAGGGCGCGCTCCCCGGGGAGACGCGACCATGAATGGGTACTTTGTGTTCTTCCATAGAGAAACACTGCTGGGAAAGGGAGGGAGGGAGGGAGGGGTTGAAATGGGGAGGGAGGAGAGAAAGTGAGTGAAGTGTAGCCTATGTGTATGCGTGCGTGCGTGTCCGTGTGAAAGAGAGAGAAAAGAGGGAGATAGATGAAGAAAGAGGGAAAGAGAAAGGCCAAAATTCATACAAATTAGACCCCCAAAGGACTCGAGGAAATCTGAAAGAATAAAGGTTCAGAAGACAGAATGGCCGCCTGAGGAAGAATAGAGAAAAGAAAATTAGCATGTAGCTAATAAAAATATTTTTTAGAAGAATTCTTATTTGTTTGCATAAAAATATGCATGACTTTTTTTTACAGCATATGTAGCTCCTAAATTGTGAACCAGTTTCTATATCTATTTGTTACATTTAGTCACATAAATAAATTATGCTGTCATTACCATGAAATTACAGTATGAAAAGGTGACCTTGATGCAGTTATGTCATTTTCCTAGATGCAAACCCCATCATTAAGGAGAGCTTTGCAAAGCAGCTACTCCGCACTAAGAGACAGAAGCCTGGACACCCCGACGAACCTATGAGGGTGGGGAGCCACCTCTCCACTCCTTTTATTCACATATTTAATAACAAAGCTTATGCGAACATAATGCATGAAAGCCTGCAATTCTTTGTTTTTGTGAATATGCATCTGTGGTCACATTGCTGGTTTTAAGAACAAAATTCTTAAATCAATAAGTGAACTCAGCTCCATGTGTGTATTTCAGGAACACATGCTACATATGCAGAGGCTGGAGCAAAGGGCTCGAGAGACCAATATGGAGCACTGGCTGAACCCTCACTGCTTCCCTCGTTGTGACCGCAACTACGGCTACCCTGTGTAACTGGCCCGCCGTGATCCATAGGTCCTTCTCATCTTAAGCTTTATATCTCTCACTGAAGACTGCAATGTCTGAGCTTCATGGTTTCATAAAGGCTATTATGTAAATTGTGCCTTCACTCTTTTCTTTATAAATAAAAAGAGAATTAGGTGAAGAAAGTCAGATTTGCAACTCAAATGTGTCCAGACAACAACAATTTGGTTAAAGGCAACAATAATGTTTTACTCACTTCACATCATCTGGGATTTATTTATTTTTTACAATGGAGCTGAAACAACAAAAACAGGATAAATAGTTTATTTATCTTTATTTAGGGTTTAAATTATTATAATGCTTATTTATTTTTGTGTGTGGCGGGTAAAGGCAGTACTTACCATGGTTAAATCATACGTTTCCTTTGGACTTTTGTTGCGCTGTTTTGCCATGGATTATAAAGAAGGCGTACAATTAAATGTAACTGCGACCTCATTGCTTTTATCAAGGAAAGGGTTTATCATTTAGGCTACTAAAAACTTGTTAACTTAGTTGAGTGCAAAATCAATGCAAAGTGATTTTTTTTTTCAGGCTGAAGACAAGAATTCCGGTGACGACAATGCTGATATAAAGACAACGAAATGGATTGCAATCAAAAAGAAAAGATCCAGAAATGCTGAGGAGGCCAAAGACACAAACCACGAAGACACGTGGTTTAGCATCGATAGTATAGGAGCATAGATTTCTGATTTAGATGGAAAATCTTAGAATCGGTGTTTTATAAACGAATTACAAAATAGCATTTTGAATAAGAAACCAATAATCAAAATAAAAATGATTTGCTTCAAATTTTGATTGTGACTGTGGTTTATCATTTTGCGTCCGGTCCGGAGTATTTTAGTTGTATTATGATTGGAACGTAAACAACCGAGTTAAATCGAAACTAAAAAGATAATTTAGAAGATGCATGGTGTCTATAAACATTGACAAGAGTTTGACCTTTACACTGCAATATCTGAAGGCCCAACAGTGACTGTTTGAAAGCACATTAAATGTTATATAAACCTAAAAGTTTAAACTTTTGTCAAGTGTCACTCATAAAACCATAAAGGCCAAATAAATAAATATATAAAAGGCTATAAAATAAAACCAGTAAGTAATTGTATAACTAAATTAAAGGTTTGGGAATTTTTCAAATATTGCATTTAATGGTAGCCTACTCTGCAAATAAACATTTAAGCATCAGGTTAAAAAAAATAAAAAATAATGTAGGGATAATATGGCCTATATTTTATATATTTTTTTTATATTATCCTCTATATATTTGTAAATATGATTCAGTATGACTCGTTGAGTATGGACATTGGACGTGCGCTTTTCCATTTAAGATGCCATTAAATAACTGTTATTCGCACTTTTTACAGATCTTTAATACTTACAAAATCGCCCAACAAAATATGTAGTATAAATAAAAGTTAATTTAATTCATTACTAAATATTTATGAATACTAATTTGAGATGAAGCAAAAAGAAACAAAAGAAACATGTTCATTATTATTTTACTTTTGAGTTTGAGATGAAAAACAGATTTTTATTTTACACTTTTACATCAGTAAATTGATATGGTTGTTGTACCGTGACACAAGTTTACAAGGTAACTGACAATATAAACTTACACAAAAAAAACGTAAATTACAAGATTTCAAAACGTAATGACAAGACGCAATATGACGCTAAATGTGTAATAGGCTATGTCAACTTTAAGGCAAACATAAATGTTTGAGTTCGTGTGGGACTAACAACTAATATATATATTTATTGTTAACAATTTGTAATTAAAATGTATTTACAGCAAATGATCTAAGAACTCTTGTATGCATTCGGACGCAGTTAGCACTGTTTAACATGTCTAGCATGCAAATCTCTTAAAGCAGCGATTTCACAATAAATACAGATTTCAGTGGGACAGAAAACGGAATAAGATTTTTTTTTATACAATACACAATACTGAATATTTTTGATAATAAAAAGACCTCTGAAATAGGGCAAAATCATCTTTTGTCTTTGAAGAAGCCTTTATCTGTGCTGCTCTCTTTGATCGTTACAGTCAGTAAGTTTGTGGTCACATCGGTAACTAAAACTTTCTCCACATTGCTGAAGGAGGGTCTCCAAGGATCTCCCTCCTCAGGCTCTCCAAAAATGCGTGACACTGGGATTTTGGCGATAAGTGAAGGCTGTCTGCTGGAGGAATCACCATGTTCAAATGTCCTTCGTTCTGAATGATGCTTCAGGTGTTTGTGGTGAAAGAGGCTTGTTTGTGGATTAGTCCTGCTGGAATGCAAATTCCACTCTGGAGAAATGTGCTGGGTACTCCTGCTTGGAACAACTCTGTTTTGTTTGTGTGAATAGGTAGCATCCATGTGCTTGTGAGATATTTTAATTCTCCCAATCATTTCAGAGCATCTCTCTTCATCTTCACCCAAACCCAACTTTGCCATTTTGGAAGGAATGCTTGCCATGGTTTCATCTGCAGCTCTTTTTGCATGCCCTGGATGCAAGGAGCTTGTGTAGCCATCTGTGAACCGTAATTTGGGCTTCCGTCCTCTCTTTTTTGGGGCAAGGGTAAATGCATCAGTGCTGGGTCTTGGTGAGGATGGAGAACGATGCTCCCTTGGTTCTGGAGGTGAATGCCTTACACTCTCCCCTCGGTTGACTGTGCTGGGAGGGAAAATGGTGGGAACCACAGCACGCAGTCCCTCTCTCGATCTAGGGGTTATCACAGGCTCTGGACTGGAATATGCAACATGAATGCCCCTGGATGATTCATTCCTAAATTCATAACACTTTGCCTTTTCTTTAGCTTGGGCCTGCAAAAATATATGATTTTAAAAAAATAAATGCAAAAAAAACAAAAGTATGCCCTTTTTTAATTAAAAAAAAGTGTTATTTATTCATGTATAGGCTATCAAGGCTATCAAATATCAAGGGTTTGAGTGCAAACCCAGTTACATTATACACAATATATATATTTCAACAAAAAAATATGTTCAAAAACAATTTTCATAAATAAATGACATTAACCTTTAGAAGAAAAGTCTTCAGCTTAGGTCCTCTTTTCTTGGGTCCAAATATTTCTCTCTCACGTTCCCTGAATGAAAATACAAAAGCATGTGTGAAAATGTCTGTATTTTTGACCGCCTAATAATATAATTATAATTATTATTAATCTTTATTTATTTATTTTACCGCTCTTCAAAGGCAACGAAAAGGCGCGAGTCTAGGATATTTTCCTCTGGTTCCCAAGTACTGTACCTGTGAGAACAAAAAAAGTTCCACGTGATGACTGTCAATCTCTAGCTGCATTTAAACCACTGCTTTATCGGCCACTAGCAGCAGGGCCAGCTAATGTTGCAGCATGCCATCTGCCAAAACCAGTCTGCAGTAATAACCAGCATGTTAACCTGCCAGCTGATGTATGGCCTTCGCGATATTTTGACAGCCATCGCTGTCACTAAAACGATAGACAGGCACGATAGACAGGATGGGCATGCATGCATTACTCACTTGGGTGACCAGCCCTTCCATTTAACGAGATATTCCATTCGACCCTGTGCGTGCCATCAGACACATTCACATAAAAAAAAGAATTCGTTAGCGTGAGCCGAAGACATGAGCACATATATGCAGGAAAATGTCGATATCACTCTCACTCAACACATACCCGTCGTATTCGTCTCTTGATGATCGACTCGGCCGCGAACACCCTCTCCCCGACAGCCGATAGCTCCATGTTTACCTTCGTCTACCGTTAGCTTGCAGCGAAGCTAGCTGACTGCGAGCGCGAGTCCAGTCCGCCTGCTCTAGCTTCAGAATTCCATACAGCCCATAATACTCTCGTGCACAGCCAGACGTCATCACGTTCTTTAGCATGTTGCCTTAGCACCGCTTGTAGGTGGAAACATTTTGAGGCCGTTCATTGGCTCCGCTGTTGCTAAGTGGCCGGGACTTGCTTCTTAGTGACATACATGCATTCTTGACAAAAAATATGATAAGACCTCCTCGGCTGAGCCTGCCCTGAACAAATACACGTTAAAGTTTAATCGTCAAGACTAGAATACAGGAAAACGTCATCAATGAAACGTCAACTGATAGGCTACAGGATATGTAGGCTAGGCTGTATGAACTCTAATTTGTATTTTCTGAAACAAGCATAATTCATAAGATTTTTCTGTAAATAGCTGTAAATAATAGGCTAATATAATATAGGCTACACCTGTTATGATAGGAAAATGTATGGCATCTTATTTTATTTTTTTACCAATATTCTGCTATTCACAAAACTATTTGACTAATTCCGCAAAAAATGTAATAACAATTCCGCTAAAAAGTCTTCATGACAAACGTCATGTCATTGTTGGGTTATTGATGTGTCCTACTGCAGAGTAATAGCCTAGATTTGTACAAACGAATGATTCTTATGTAGCCTATTAGGCTATAGCCTAAAAGCCTAGTCGGTAATTAAACTGAATCTGTGATATCACCTAAACAATGATCTGAGGCTATTCGTAACACATTATTTGCTCTAGGTCTAGGATGTAGCCTGTTAGATTTTGTTAGCCTATTCTTGATGAAGAAAAACGGACCGCACAGCCTATTCATGTTTATCCCGTAGCCACACGTCTGCTCAAAATTATTCGAATATTTAGATTTGGTCTCCAACTGGCTCTTTCGAAAATAATAATAGGCTAATTATAATAATAATACATAAAATGAATAAATACAAAATAAATTGTGTGATGCTTTTGTGTAAGACATTTAGCTGCCAAATGAGAATCAAAAATCAAATAGATCGAAATAGATTACAGCATACTACTAAACTGCTTGAGTGCAAACCCAGTTAAGTGAATATTATACACTATATATATATATATATATATATATATATATATATATATATATATATATATTTCAACAAAAAAAAGATGTTCAAAAAGATGTTTTAATAAATAAATTACATAACCTTTAGAAGAAAAAAGGTTATACAACTAAACTAATTAATATAGGCCTACTTCTATTTTAGGCTATATTTCGCCTATAAAATACCCCGATTTATTAATAAATGACAATAAAAAACAAAAACAATAATGGTGTAATAATGTATGCTAATAATAATAATTAATAGCTCATAAGATGACAACAAGTCAACAGTAACTTCTGGTAAAGACAACTAAACAACGAAACATTTCATAATTATTATATCTTTATTAGTAGGCCTAAGAGTTACTATGCACTTCTAAAAGTAACCTCTGTATATAGCCTAGTTTCCCTTACATTACGTGAGTCAGGTGTTACTGCATTAACTTTATTTTTAGCTCAAACAATCTCGAAACAACAGCAATAATGTTTTAAGAAAAATAAGATTAATTTATGTTTTTTAGAGATTAAATTTATTTATTTTTTTTAGAGAAAAATATGTAGATAATATAATATTAGGCTATATATTATATAAATGATGTAGCCTATAGGCCTGCATAAAATAAATATAATAATATTGACTTTTTGTGTGTTCCAAATAGCCTATAATTCAATAAAACAATCTAACATAATTATGTTGGTTTAACGAAAAAAAAAGAAAAAAAAAAGATGAATATATAGGCTATAATAAATATGACCTATAATCGTTGAAATATCATACACAGCACATTATTGTCAGATAGACATGTGAAGGAAAAACAGTCTTTTTTTTATTTTTATTACCCACTCGTGGCCAAAAAAATGTTTACCAATCTGATGCTATAGCTAAATTACGTTATTAATAAACAGGCTAATTTCCTGGCTGAATTACATACATTTTCACACTGTAAGCAAGCGTTTAAATGTAGGCTATTTCTTAGAAATAAAATGTGGGCAAAGATAGCCTTATCTTAATCAATAAAGATAATATTGATTGATAACTTGGTGCCCTGCAAAATTAAGCGTTGGACATGCAGTGGTTCATTCGGTGAGTGAAAATGATGTAGAAGGCTATCCGCTGCAAAACAATGAACAGTTTGAACAAGATTTTTGACGATTGTAAAATAATTTTCTCCAAACTAAAATCGAGGCGTTTTCAGTTTTTTTTTTTTGTCTTTATATGCATAAACAGGGCTTATGGTTGATTTTTTTTTTTGCGGAAGATGATTGGTGGTTTGACTACTGCAGTGCAGTGGTTATATCCGTATACGCGATCTCGATCGAGCTGGAAGAATATTATTGGTTCGCTCGTTTCTGGGCAACCAGCATGAGAAATTGTGCACAATTTACAAAGGAAATAGCAATTACCTACTACAATTTTTTTCTGCAGACTTTTTAAGAACATTTTCGATAAAGTAAAAATAAATAATAAATAAAAATATTTAAAAACTAGGTACCTATTCGATAAAACATTTTTTCATCATTACATTGTTTCCCTATTCCCGTTGGATTATTTAGGATACACTAAGACTTCTTAGATATTTAATGGCACCATAGTTATAGGCCTATTTGGGATTTTAAATCGAGAGCTTTCATATTAGTTTACCCAGAGTAAATTCAGGTTGATTGGGACACTTTTCCCCAGTCATCTCAATGGCATATAATTATAAAAAAAGTCGTGCATTTGCTACGGTTTACAACATAGGCTATACGTGCCAAATAAAATTAATCTAAGCATCGCCAGTAAACATGTGGGATAACCTTGTATTAAAAATATTTATTTATTTATTTATTTTAGGTAAATAAAGAAGAAGAAGAAGAAGAAGAAGAAAGTATGTAGTCCAACTGCAGTTATAGTTTATTCTGCAGATTATTTTATGTTTACAAGCGTCCTAAAGACGACATGTAATCTATTAGATTAGATCATATTATTTTTTTTAAAGTGATTAACATAGGAAGGCTATTTTAAACCTAAGCCAATCTTTCAATGACCACAAGCAGTTAAAGGGTCCATATCTCAACCACAGCTTTAGAACGCTTCTTTTCTCATGATCAAATCACTTTATTTTAATAAAGCGATCTGTGGCAATTTCTACCACAGCTTTCAGAACATTTCTGTGTCCCCTCTCATTATCCAACGCTTTATTTTATTTTATGTGCCCATAAATAGCCTAATGTTTAACTCAAATAATTTGTATTACTTTATTATTTCAAAATAATATGTTCAAAGCATATTTTAAATAACCTTGTGAAATTAACAATAGACAAAATGCGCTGTAAAGCTGAATTCATAAACTGATCGCAAATAAAGTGGATGGACCAAAGGAAGCCATTTTATAACCGCAGCGAAAGCAGCTTTATCTCAGACGGTGCAGCATGAGGAAATGGTTGATTCCGTTTCATTGCTTTTCCGAAGCCCATCTTTGACAAATTTGACGGTTAACCAACCTCTGCTTCATTTTTGGATGGACAAATAGCTCATCCACGAGCCCATCCAAGCAGTCTTGCCGTGAGAAAGAGACGTTTGCTGTCCGCCATGTTAGCGCTGACACACACACAAAAAAGAGTCTGGTTTTATACATCAGGCTGTTCAAAGCTTTACAAGCTCCATGATAGCAAGCGAAAGCTACCACGAAGCCTATCATAATTAATATTCTAATATTCTAGCCTACGGTGTGTTTTACCGATAAACCTTTGACGATAGGCTATTCTTGTCGGGGTTGTATGGACCGTCTTGCGCATAAAGAAAGTTTATAAAGAAATAAGGCTAGCATATTATTATATTTGGAGGACATAAAATATAAAGTCTATAGCCTATTCTATCTCTAAAAGCGACATTCATTCACATTCTAGAATGCTTTATGGGGGTTACATATAGGCTAAAGACTACTGCCTAAATGCCTGTTAAATGTTAATTGTTGAAATGTCAGCGCTGTTTTAACTACTTTTTCTGAGAGCCGCGGTAAACCCATTTATTATAATCCTTTTTGCGTTGTCTGTCTTACCACTGATCTCAAAATGTGTGCTGAAAAGACTTACAGGAGCAAATATGCTATTACACCTTACCGATTTCATGGAATTAGATTGTAAGCAACAGTGTCCGATCCGATTGTAAGAGGTGTTTTATTATTTTATTGTCATTATTTTGACAACCTGAGGTTCTCGCCACATGGCTTGAGTAAAATGCTGTCTAGGCTAATCATTCACTGGGCTCAACCGTAAACCTTATCTGAACAAAAATGGAAAATGCATTCGAAGGCGCGATGAAAGTTTCCTTGCTTTCCCTGGTCTGCTTTTAGTGCCTGATAGCGCAAGGAATTTCTTTGTATGGTTGTTTAGAGGGAATAGGCTATCCATCATGAAAACAGATTTCAGTTTTCTTAGATAGCCTATTCCTGTTTAGCTATGTTTCTTGTAGCAAGTTGAAACATATGACATCTCTTTAACAAAAATGAATCCAGCGACAAAATTCTTGACAGCCCTAATGTTTTAAATTGGATGATTTACCTGATCTCGATAATGTCCACATGTAGGCTAAGGGTATAGCCTACAGTAGGCGACATAAGCTTAACGCAAAATTTTACACTATAAAGTCATACTGTACTTTTTTTTGGGGGGGGTTTTAAGTTAGGCCTTGTCTAAAACTTAGCTTCGAAAAGCGAGACAATACTGCTGCCATGCAGCACTCCAAAAGACGTGCCTAATTTTCAGCGGATGATATATCATGCTCTGTAGGCTAACTGTATGCGGAATTGCCATGTTTCTTTTTATTGAATCAATTAAATGTGACACTAGGCGAACCCCGTCAGCTAATAATAATAATAATAATAAACATGAGTTACACTTAAAACATGAGTTACTCCAAAACATAACAGAAGTCTTAGGTGTCATTCACCTCCATGCTCATCTGTGCTGTTCAGGAGTTGTGCAAAGTTCATTCTGATATTGATATCTTATGCATTTACATGATAGTAATGATGCTTTGCTATCTCTCACATGGCCTATCTGTTAGCTCGTCTCACATCAGTGCAAATGGAACTTCTCTTTTCATCACACACCTGCTTGCAGTAAAAGCAAAGACTGAGATCTTACTCAAAAACATAAAATAAAACTTTTAATATGCTTAGACAAACCTTAATAACACATTTCAATTGACATTTTTTAAAACAAGGACTATAAAATACAGATCAGTAGAAAACATTTCTCAGTATTACATGTGTAGCAAGTGCTCCTCCTTGTATTTAAGCCTTCTGAAATAATGGCACTTCAAATAGCTTTGAGCTAATATGAAACAAGCTATTAACAGAAAAACCTGTTTAGTTTATTTGTTCTATCCCTATCATGGAATAGTTCAATGTGTGAATTTGAAAATTAATTAATTTTTTTGAATGCAGTCTGAAACTATCAAAACTTTACACTAGATTGTTTCAAAATATTCAGGCAAGTTTGAGGACTTGATGATTAAACATGCTTTACATTTTTTTTTACAAATTCACAGTAAATAGTCAGTAGTCTTTATAGACTTTATATCCATCATATATTCCTAAACTTAACATACTCCTTGAATGTCACTGTGAGGCAGTTCGCTGTGACATCAGTGATTATTATATTCCCCAGAAAAGGTGTAAAGCTTGGAACAGATTTTTTCATTTCTATCTCTACTTGTCCTGGTGTGGACACCACTTCTTTCCCAGTTGCAATATATTTTCCAATCTGAGAATGTGTAGAAATGTTTCTCTCTTCTCTCGACCTTACACAGCTGAGGTCTATGGGTTCCTCTTGGTTGAAGTCCAGGATTTCAAAGTCATGTACGCCAGAGTGCTTATGGTCACTGAAGTCTGTGGTGCCATTGCAAGAGTGAGATAAGTCAGTATTTGGAGCACTTATACTCTGAGAACTTAAGAACCTCTTAGCCTCCCCGCTACCACTGTCTGCCTCAGAGCAGCAACGCTTTTGAGGGAAGGTTGGTGGACCATATTGGGTAGATTGGGTGCCTCTTTGATCATTCATCTCAAAAGGCAATGGAGTCAGACTGGTTTTGGTTGTCAGTTTCAAGGGTTGTTCATCAGATGCATGCTCTCCGGTGCTGCCAGGCTTCTTTGAGTTGTTTGGTTCAAACACAACGGAGCATGCTTTTTTAGGATTGTCTTCTCTACAAGATGATAGTCCATTGGAAAACCTCAAACAGGCAGACTCAGCTTTACTGTCCTTTTTTATCACTTTTACAAGACTTTGCTTCTTTGTGTGCTTTATCTTCTCTGTACACTCATCTGTTCCACAGGACTTACAGTCCTGTGCTTGCCTTTTTTTCTCAGCATCAGCCATTCCCTTCTTAATTTTAGCTGTCTGTGTGCCATTTTCCATGTACTTGCTCATGACAATGACAATGCGCCCGTTTTTATTCTTGTTCTTCACAATCTTCAGTTTGCTGCTTATTCCATTGGCAGGTGCTGTGTCCTCCTTTGCATTGTTTGCAGTCACGTTTAAGTCATCTCTACCATTTAGTTTAGAAAGGTTTTTCAACTCCATTGTAATATTCCTCACCTTACTGAGGCACCCAGAATCCTTATCTTGAACCCATTTCTGCTGTAGAGCTGGAGATAAATTCCATTCCTTGTCAGTCAACTCAGGAACTTTGGTCTCTCTGAGCCTCTGATACAGGGAGTCATACATTTTAGGGTTTGGTTGATAGTGGTGGTGTTTCTTGCTGTTGAGCTGGTAGTAGTGCTTCTTTTTACCATTTGTTCGTGCATTTCCCTGCTTGTCTTTTGGGTTGGGCTGGTAGGGATGGTGCTTCTTACTGTTAAGCTGGTATTGCTGGCTTTGAACCAGGTCTGAAGTTGCTTTGGGTTGGTTATCCTCATCCTGAGACACACCCTGAAGGTCTGTAAGAACACTGGATCTTCGGGCAAATGATGGTACCTTGGAAATTAGACAAATGAACAATGAGCTTTACAGTACAAACAAGTATTGGTGTGACTTTCACAGAAGTTAATTGGGTACATTGTGTTCGTGACATGATTGTAAGTAATATTACCTGCAGGAGAAGATGTTTTGGTTTTGGCCCTCGTTTGCGATAACCCATTAGCTGCTCTTGTCTCTCCCTGAATAGAAAAGGGTTTTAGATTATACAAAGTCATGATAGAAAGAAACACATGACACAAATATATTTAACTTTTGATTTATTCAGACCATTGTCCCATTATGGGACATGTCAATGACTGTTTTGTGTATTATTTAAATATGCACTTAATTTGCCCACCAGTGGCATTACATAAAATTTGATTACATAAAATAAAGAACATTCTGTGTTGCGTCAGACAGCACACACACCTTGTTTACTAATTTGGTGGACAATCCCAGTTAGAAAGAAAGGGTAAACAAAAAAGAAAACCAGAAAGATGACAAAACTCATGAATAAATTATTATATTAATAATACTGCTATTTGACGGGTTATTTGACAGGCTTTTCTGGCTTATATTATTTATTTATTTTATCTCAAACTACGTCCATGAGCTGTAAAGAAATGGGCCATTAGCTATTTTCCCATCGACCTTCTATAAAACAATATTGCAAAAACCTAATTAGACGACCTAGAACGATTTTATACTCAAGGGGCGCGTGCAATTACTCCAAACAGAATTCCTTGTCACGAGGGAGACCGCTAATGGTGCACGCAGATGCCAGTCAAAGGGGATGAATACCCGACAAAAATGTGTGCGGAATTTCGAGGAGGCGTGAATGCGCATGTAGCCACGAAAAACTGCCCATTTGTAATGCAAAATACAGTAAATTAGAGTGTGTATACACCTCGGCTGTAAGCTTTTTGGTTTAGGGCATCTGGAGATGTCTAAAAGCGAAATCTGTCAGCCCCAGACGAAATGAATAATAGTAGGCTACAATATTGAAACAGCGGTGGCCTACGTTTGTTTATGATAAATGGTTCCACAAGGATTGCAAGGCGTCTCAAATGATCACATTTTCTGGCCACGTCTATGTAAACATCCTTTAATGGCTGTGCTCTGACCGTGGCAATTCAGTCACACAATTCATAGCCTATGTAATTGCGCGCCTGCGCACAAGTTCTCTCCCGCTCTTGTGTGCTCCCCCTTCTGTCACCGAGAGAGAAAGTGAAAAAGAATGAGCACGAGCGCAGCGGTAGTGAAAGCATCTTCCCTCCTTTTCCCCTTTCGGCTGTACAAGGTCAGAGCGTCAAGCCAAGGCTGCATCTATGTCTCACCGGTTTTGGAAAGCGACGAGAAGTCTCGGGTCCAGAATATTTTCCTCTGGCTCCCACGTGTTATATCTATAGAAAGAAGAAAGGAGGTGGAGAGCGAGGGAAGAGGGGGAGAGCAGAGAAGCATGAATATCACCAGCTCTCTCAACCGAACTATCTAACGTGGTGGCTGTCATCTGAACGACTAACTAACAGGAGGCACTATAGGAGGCACTAACAAGGTCCTGTTGAACGATCCGATAAAAAAAATATTAAGTAAAAAATAGCCTACTGATAACTGTTTGGTAGCCTACTGTTAGTATAATATCGTTTTAAAATATACGATTATTTTGCATTACAGAACCCCATTTCTACAGCATTAAGCTTAAATATGAAACAATATTATTAACCATAAAAAACATTATTTATTATTTACCCCCCCCCCCTCTCTCTCTCTCTCTCTCTCTCTCTCTCTTACACTCACGCACGCACACACACACACACACACACACACACACACACACACATTGAAATAGCACAGCAAGCAAGTGACATCTTGAAAGGAAACTTACTTGGGAGACCAGCCTCTCCACTTGACTAGGTACTCAAACCTTCCCTGCAAATATCACAAAAACAAAGCCAATTACTATTGGAAATTGCTGTAAATATAATAAATAAAACATTTATACTATTATTCCGAGTTTCAGAAACAAATCCATACTCTTGTGGTCTCGATTTTAAAATACAAACATTACTTGCACGTTTAATACGCTTACAACATGAACAATGTGAAGAGTGTGTTAAGAGAAAACCGTAAACCTTTCTAATGCGTTTCTTTTCGATGCTTTCCACCGCGAAGACGTGCTCACCCGCGGCGGGCAGCTCCATTTTCAGCGCGCGCTGTAATACTTCTCAATGCGCGCGCGATTGCTTCTCAAGTGAGACTCAGTTTTAACTCAGATGAGCTGTACAACGTACTTCATGCAAATAGCTATGGGCTTGACGTCACACAGGAGGGGCGGTGTAGAGGCTGGTCAGCCCTGTGCCGCGGGTTTAGCGAACGAATGAAGAGTCGTTAGCAACCCTTCAGGTCCGGGGCGAGAATTCTTCCTTCATGACGTGAAGTAGGAAACAATCGTGGCAATTAAACCATTTTTTAAAGCAAGTTTGATTGCTTCACATTTAGCAGTTTCGGGTGACTGACAGGCTAAATCATTATCAGCATCTGAAATGTTTTTTTGTTTTTTTAATGTGCGATTTACCCTCCATTTTAAGTTTTTTTTTATCAGTGCAGGGACAAGTTTGAAGAAGATAATATTATAAATGAATAGCTGCTCTATGAAAGGCCTATACTAAAGTAAAGAGTTAAGCTCTATGAACAAATGCTTGTTTGGTTATGTTGAACAAACACCTACAAATCACCGATGTTAGCCTACACTAAAACCTATAGCCTACCTTGACACCATGACCATAATAAATGTCCCTCTTTGACATTTTTTGGTGTCCAAGACTTGGTTTGACCAGGACGAAGACTTGACTAAATTTAATTTGGATATAAGATTTGGTGCATGTTAAGTTTAAAACGTGATATTCTGTCTACTTGGTAGACGCACGCCTAGGCTACTCGTCCTAAATAGTTGTTTTTATGTTCCGAGATCTGTCTTCGTTTGGGAAAACTGCATTAAGAGAGGTTACAAATTATTTTGTTGTTTGGATACAAGTCGGCTACATTAGACTATGATCAACAAAATGTAGTTGTTTAGACTCAGCGCACGTTAGAGTTTACTGAAAATATAGGCTACAATATGTAGGTCACTGTGGTTGGTCTTCAAAGCCTCTAGCACTCAACTAGCTGATAGGCATTTTCATCTGACATCTGCCTTCTGACGGCCAACGGCTGCTGTAGGACCTGTGAAAAAAAACTGCAGTGGCAAACGAATGTGTGAAAACCCTGGGCAATGACTACTCATTCACTGCATGTGCCCACAAAAGCTGTGCGTACAATCTTCAATCTTAAGTGGGAAATCTCTCTCTCTCTCTCTCTCTCTCTCTCTCTCTCTCTCTCTCTCACACACACACACACACACACACACACACACACACACACACACACACACACACACACACACACACACACACACACACACACACAAATAATGTACACACAAGAAATACTCACTTAATAATGTGCACCAATACTCAAAATATGCACTGATACACTTGCACACATACACTTAATAATATGCACAATCATACAAACATACTAATGTGACTTTGCGGCCACAAAACGGTACAAATCTTCAGAAAAATTCAGCATGATAAGGGTTAACTGCAGGCGGCAATTCTCAGCCTATTGCAGAGAGGCACGACTGCCTTTCCTTATAAGGCAATTACTGCTGAACAGCAGCAAAAATACTTGAATATATACTATTCAATTAAACATTAGTAGCCTATGTATTCACTGACATTATGCAGTTAAAATTGACTTCTCAGATAGATAAAAAGTTCATCTTCTAAAGAATCTTGTGCAGGAGACGAATTGTAGCATTGCAAACATAGTTTAATCGCACGAACCCATCTGTGTCATTTTATGGGAGATTCTGTAGTGTAAAATGAAGTTTAACCAATGCAATAGCTAATTTTAGCAATAGACAATCTTGAGTTAGCCTACCTGTTTCATTAAAGAACAATGTTTTAACATTTTAAACCTGCTGATCTCTGGTGCTCATATGGGAGATGTTCATGTTAGTAGTTTAAATCATTTTAAATAAAGAGTTGGGTCAAGTCTTCTACATACTGTGCTTCAAGTACTAACATAGTTTAGGATGGGCTGCACTTAGCAAAATAAAATACAAGTGTTGTAAGTACTAACAGCACCGCAAACCAAGAAGAACACAACTGTGGCTTCAGATTAAATTTCAGAACAACTGACACATGCTCTCTCTTCTGACTAAGCTACTGTATACTGACAAAAATACTGTGAATAATCTGGATAAACTACATAAGAATCTGTTTAACTACTGAAAGGAGAAAGGATCGTTATACAATAGAATTACCTCTCTGATTATCCTTCAATGCTGGTGCGCATGAAACTTTGAATGCAACGAAATATTTCGTTCTATTCTGTTCCCTGTCAGCGCACAGTTTAGATGTCTGTCACGCTTAAAATGAGAACATTAAACATTGCTTAAAGACCTTGCAAAAAGAAGCAGAAGCTCTCTAGGTTCAAGGGTTTGGTCAAAGGGATGTTTTCAAGAATTCATTGTCACATATACATCTTAAATCCATGACTATACGAAGTTTCTGCTGCCTTCGAATGTATAACGTTGAATATGCGAAACCTACACTTGTCGCAGTTACTACAAAGGTTGTAAAGGTAACATTAGAGCCTGGAAGTTTTGAACTCGAGTTTGGCTGGTTGTTCTGTGGTTTTATGAAATGCATAACTGTACACCGCAGTCTTCGTCATCAAGTCATTAAAATACCATGCAAACTCTTTAAAAAAATTGCCGGTGTTTGGCCAATTGAAACATGTTAATAAAGTCATCATCGTATTTGAAAGCCATTTTAAAATGTCCGTTTTATGTTCTTGAAAATGTTCTCTGGCACCCAGGGGTGCAATTTCGTTTGCGGGTAAAGCTGAGCTTCGGGTGCATCCATCGTTGTCTCCTTGAGGCTGGTGTTGGAACCAAGAGTTGTTGCTCTTGCAGCCTCATGTAACATCAAAACATGCCACGACTTTTTCATGTTTTATTTTTTATTATTTATTTATTTTTACATACTGCCCTGCTGAACAAATATTCTAGACAACGCGAAAAGACACAAATTGGGGGACATCGGACATGTTTAGCAGTTTGTCCTGCATTTTCCTGTTTCCTGGTTTTTTTTTATTTTTTTTACTGATATCTCATGGCAATAATGCCTAATCTAATCAAGTGGTTTGAACTAAATTACACAATCCATTTCACCCCATTTCACCCAGTCTTACTGTCACTCAGAATTCATTGACCATTACAATTCTATGTTATGGGTGTCAGGAAATTTCTCTTCTCAGAACCAGACTTATACCTGCTTAGCTATACCTATTTTCAACACCCAGTAATATTCACTAGCATGCTTCATTAAGCAACGGGAAACAAGAAGATGATTTTGCAGTTATTTGCTCCTTAAGAACAGTACAACCAACAAAAATATCTTTAAAAAATAAATAAAAGTAGAGCATGTAATAAACAGCCTCTATCAGACTTAGTTTGAAATTATTTCCTTGGTTGTAACTCATCCGTCAACACTAATTATATTACACCTCAGTGACTATGAAGTTCAGCATTGAGCGAAGTATGTACATTGAACTTGAACAGTTTCATCCAGCTTGGATGACTATTAATGTCTGTCACAACAATGCAAATGGAATGTTGATGACTTGAATGGAATGTTGATGAAAAAAATGAAAGATAGAGGTGGGGTAGTGGATGAAAGAATTACAACAGAAGTGTAGTGAGCAGATGCGTAACTGATAGATGAACCTCTAAAACATTTGTTCGGAACTCATTTGGCTTGCTTACAGATACTTTTTTGGGTAAAAATGCATAGTACTTTGGTTTAACAATCAGCCATGCAGGTTGAACACAATCAAAGCTGTGGGAAAATTACAGTTCAGAATATTTTTAGAATTCATTTGAAATCACAATCAGTCTGTCAACCAACGTTTAATTCATGAATAATCATTGAAAATTCATTTGTAAAATTAAAGTTTAACAATTATTCATACTGTACCTTCATAACCAATCCAAACAGTTTGTATAAACAACTTTAAACATTTGATAATGCATATAATCACACCTATCTATTAAAAAAACTCCAAGTTAACATGAGTCCTATATCATTATCTATCTCTCAGCTAATATTAAACAAATGAAAACTTTGTAGTACTGGATCTACATATGTTTTAGAAGTGTTTGTGCCTTTTATATTTAATAAATAGAGTCAACAACATATTTCAGTTAATATCCAGGAAGACTGGGGCAAGAATATAGTACAGAGGGGATCTGGGAAACATAATCCTAACCTTCAGTTCCTTTACATAATGTTGTGTTGCAAGTTTCATTCAAAATTTTCTAAACATTTTGGGAAGGGCCCAAAGTGTGTATTGCTTTGGGGCCCCCTCAGCTAATATCAGTGTCCCTGCCCTCGGGAGGATCTTTGTGGTTCCACATAGCTCTGGGCCAAGGACTCAGTAACTCAGTCCCACCTTTTTCCTCTTTTGTGCCGACCCCTGGGTAACTAAATGCACCTTTTGAGTAATAAGTTGATGTGTCTGCTTGATTTTAATATGAAACCTGCATTGCATCCTCCTGAATGATGACTTTAAACATTGTCAAAAAGCATGTGTAAGGTTCATGAGATATATAATTTGTTAGACATGCTTGTTAGACATCTTCTGTAAGGATCAACTGGATTGCATTAAGGGTTCTGCAGTAGTAGAAATATAGATAATGTAAAGAGCTTTGTACTGGAATGAATACCAGGACTAAAATGTCATTCTCAGAAAATGTACAGTTTTTAAAGGTACACTTTTGTACCTTATTTACCCTTAAAGATTGCATACTAGTACCTTAAATGTACATCGTATTACCTATAGTGTGCATATTATTACCTAAATGACAAACGTTTGTAAGGGTATCACCCCAGTGACAGCTTTTTTGTACCACCTGTTTATTTTATGTATTTGCCTATTACTGGAATAATATTGGAATATAATAAGATGCTTGTATTATGGTACAATATACTGTATATATTTGACATTGGTAATATTATTTTATTCTTACTGTTCTATTTGTCCTATACATGTGGGATGGTTTGGGACTGGTACCCATCTAAAATAAAATAAAAAATGAAACGATAAAAAAATACTAGCCTATAATGAAAATTGTTTGTGCCACAACCTTAAAGTGAAAAATGAATATATATTATTATATTGTATACACACCTGGAAACATAAACACACACAGTGTCAACAGCTGTTACAGTTATAACTTAACAATACAGCCTTATTGCCATTTTTCAGATGAGAGTGGGGAAACAGACCTTCGTCACAGTGACTCATACAAGCCCTATGAGTTAGGCACTGATTGGCTCAGAGTCCTGAGAGAGCAGTATATAAATAGTAAGTTAATGTTCATGATTATTGAACAACGACGACCAGCCAGAATGACTCACTGTGGAACACTCAATTATTCTATGTGCACACATACAATCGCTTCCTGTCTATGCTCTTTTTCTCTTGTGGCTCTGACGCACTTACTCTATGTGGTAAAGGTTAATGTGGGCCTAATACACTCTCAGAAAAAAAGGTACAAAAACACTGGGATGGTATCCTTTGAAAAAAAGTTACAGCTTTGTGCCCCCAATTTGTGCATATTCATAACTTAAAGGCACATATTAATTCCATAAACGGTGCATTATTATTTTAAGGGATAAATCCCCAGTGACACCTTTTTCCTGAGAGTGTATTTAGTCTGTGTATAGCTGAATCACATCCATTAGCTTGCCATTAGTAATATTCCTTAATATTTCTGAATGGTATGGAAAGTGCATGTCATAAGTGTAGTTAACTATTTAAATAATTTGAATTTGTAAATTAGAACCCAGAGCATTTACAAGCTCAATCCACATTGCTTTTGATTGCTTTACATGTACATTTGATTAAAGCAGCTTTATATTATTAATAATAATAATAATTTAAAAAAAGTATATTTCAAAATTGAGACTACGGTGGAAACTGAGAGAAAGGTTTGGAGTGGCCTCGAGCGTGGCAGTCAGACATCAGTGGCGAGTGATTAGCTTCAGACACTCTCACCCTCACATTTCCACATTAACACGGAGCAGCGTGATCAGCATCCGCCTCCATAACAAGCCTTTTATAATTACATACTCATTTCACACCACCACATCCCTTAGGCAGCCCCTATGTGTCCTTCTGGCAGACTCATGCTACTGAGATCAAATCCAGTTGATATCTGCACAGCAGTCAAATACAGGATAGCAAATTCTATATGATGTGCATATTTGAAAGCAATTATGTGCACCACACACAACATGCATTCTTATAGATTTTCTGAAGCTATTTTATCGAGAGAAAAATAGATTGACAGATTCGGATGGTTGTGTGTTCTTTTTGGATCAGCGCACTGAAATGGCTGTGCCGAAGTCATTGTTATCACGACTGCTAGAGTGACTGGCTCTTTAAAACACACTGCCTGCAGCCCCATGCAATGAGCCACCCCCACAACACACACACTCACATGGTGTGTGGACACACACATACATGATGCACACACACACACACACACACACACACACACACACACACACACGCACGCACGCACGCACACACACACACACACACACACACACTCTTTCAGCCACACACACATTGAGTGTCACCACATCCCTGGAGCTGGAGATGGGGGGATGGGAGAAGTGATGGAGACAGAGCAAACGATAGAGGGAGGGGTGGAGAGACAGACCGCCAGGCTCGTGGAGGGGAGTCGGTGGAATTTTGCAGGTTGCCGTGGAGAACAAGTCAATACTGTATTGAGCACTTTGCAGGCAGGAGGAAAGAAAGTGAGCAAAATGAGCTCTGAAGCGAAGTGTGTGCATCAGAGTGTGTGGGGTCGTGCACATACCCATAATCTGCAGGTAACCCTCAAACAAAAGAACAATGGCACGATTTAAGTCAATTGTGTGGTGTTTTCCACAAATATTTCAGGCTGCGCAATATACTTTAAATCTGTTTAGAGTCAATGAAAAAGCAAATCTGGATCACCATCAAAGTGATTTTATTTTGTTATCATTCAAATGCACATGCGGTCTCTGTTTCATCAAACACATCATGTGTAGGCCTACATCAGCATCAGGATTTGACATTCTATTAACGTTTTTTTAGTGTGATAAAATTCTACATGAAATACTGTGAAAATCACTGAAGAAATTATATTTCATTGATTTGAAGTCCCCTCAATCCTGACTCATGTTGTTTCGTCTGTGTACAAACCTTGCAAACATTTTTAAATGACAATCAGTTTAGTATACACTGAAAAAAAAATGCTAAAGTAAAAATACGGTCTAAATTAACTGAAAATCAGGAATATAATTGAACGTTTCTGAATTAAGCTAAATACATTAGGTTAGACTAACAAAAATAAGTTTAAGGGTTAGATCAGGTAGAAATAGTTCTTTGCATGTTACCACTGTTTAAAGGACAGAACATAAAGGTTTTCAAATTAAATTTCAAGCATGTCACTGCAGCATAAGCGAATAAGCAAATATTACTGTAAACCTTAGAACCTGCCATATGACTTCATGTCTTTGGAACAACTCCATCTTAACGCACTATAATCATATTCGTGCACCAGTGCCCACCACCTCTGTCATGCAAATCCTTGTTTTCCTCTCTTGCCTGTGGAACAAGGCCATTGATTGGAGTACCTAACTTGGGCCTGGCCGCTCTCTCTCGCCTGCCCTCAAAGACTTCCTGTGGGGAGGCTAATTTGCCTGTTTGCATGTTAATGTAGTTGAGCCGGATAGAGAGAAAGAGGAACAGATTTACTTTCAGTCAAAACTCATCAGCAGCCTGCCACAAATAATGATCCATCAGCAAAGTCTTGACTGGAGAAGAGCAATTTTCCTATCAATTACATGCTGGATTATCATATTTCAGGAAAATGACTAAACGTGAAATGCACAGTGGTTGCTTTTGGGTACTTGAAAAACAAAACATGGTTACAGAGTAATGTCATGATTAATGAGAAAGGTATTATTAACAAAACCAAATGATCAGAACCAAACTGTTCCTCTTTCTCCAGTAACTGGAAGTTTTAAAAAAAAGATTAAATATCAATGTATCAACCTGACTGTATTAGGTTACACCAACAAAACTAACTTTGTGCCAGGTCAGGTAATGACTTTGGGTAATGACTGCATATTTTCACTCTTTACAATGAATCCATCAGTTTTTCATTCATAATAAATTCCATTTGTGTTAAATGGCACTATGAATTTTTTTTAATGCAAATTATTATTTATGAATGAAACTAATATGGACTACTAGTGCTGAATCAACAAAGATCCAGTACACAAACAGATTTAGCTGAATGGCTAAATGTTCACCTCCTGTGGGTTAAATTTCACTGAACCTTCATTCCCAAGTTAGACAGGGAACTGTTCCAACTTCAGTGATTTTGCCAAAAATGTGTTCAGCAGAATGGAAAGGTACACTTTATTTATTCCAGACGGGATTAATACATCAGAATTTTCCCTGTGATGTTAACTGTAATTCAGAAAGAGAGAGAAGGAGAGGTCCTAATCTGTTCCTGGACTATATGACCCTTCCCTCTCTCACACACACTCCCACACACTTGGTTGAGACTCTATAAATAACCCACCCCCATCTCAAACAAAGACATGAACAATCGCTACCATCCAGATCACAGGACTCAAAACATCATTATATCAGTCAATGACTCTAA
Source organism: Leuciscus leuciscus (assembly GCF_965113295.1). Classification (NCBI taxonomy): domain Eukaryota; kingdom Metazoa; phylum Chordata; class Actinopteri; order Cypriniformes; family Leuciscidae; genus Leuciscus; species Leuciscus leuciscus. The sequence continues at coordinate 22,816,547 of NC_138738.1, forward strand.
AGTGTTCGTTGTTGGTTTCCGACCGTCTTAATGGTGTAGAGCTGCTCCCCATATGGCTCTATACAAAAAGATTCCAGAGGTGCAAACCAAAGACCTACATCATAAATATGCGTGTGTTTAGTTATGTGACATTAATTGTATGCTCTGTGTTTCTCTGAGAAAAAGAAACAAACAGATGCAGTTTACTCAAAAATTTAAATTTGCATGTTTTTCCAAATCCATTTGCTGTTATTATTATTTATTTATTTGGGAGATTAACAGTTAAACAATTAAACAATTAAACAAAAATTACTGGAGCACATTTTACATGAAAATACTATTTCAGTATTTCTACTTTAAATTTCATATTTATTATAATTACACAATTATTGGTGAACTTTTCTAGCAATTTCTGAGTAAATCATGCTAATTTTTTTCAGTAGATCAGACTTCAGAAAGGATTCAACATGCACTATACAAGCACCACAAAAGTACTCATGCAACTCATGTACCACATTAAAGTAGGGGTGTCACAATAGACAGCTGTTGACAACCTTCATTAATAAAACATCAAATTAAAGAGTCTGCAGGAAGTGCTGATCAACAGTAAGTTCTTTTGTATATGCTATTGTGCAGTTATGGTTACAAACTCTCTCTCCACCTCCCCACACTTGTATTTTGAGTGTGGCTCATTGGCCAAGAAAAAAAAGAAAAAAACAACATAAAGTTAAAGAAGTAATGGCTGTTAGCAATGTTTATATTATATAATAAATTATTATTTATTATACAGATTAACTAGTACATAGTGTAGGACTTGATTTTGATTTGTCGATATTGATGTCATGGTGGCTTTAAATTTGATGTCTATGGTGAACATTGTATATGGTCTGTTCCAGTTTGAACAAATGATCAAACCAAATCATTGTGTTGAATAGAGCTGCATAAATAATTCTTCTTTTGTATTCCATGGAAAAATAATTGGTTTGAAAATGGTCTGAAACTAAAAATAAATAATTACAGAATTTGTCTGTTTGGAGTAAACTATTCTTTTAAACAGGAACTGAGAGTGCCTGCAGAGGCCTGAGAGGGGCTGAACGGCCTCCCCTGGCTTCAGCTCAGATTCTGCAGAACTAACAGTGTGTAACCCAACCCTGATTTGGCACCGGTCAACACAGAAACTCACATAAGTTATCTCTCTTTCACACACACACACACACACACACACACACACACACACGCACGCACGCACGCACGCACGCACGCACACACACACACACACACACACACACACACACACACACAGAGAGAGAGAGAAAGAACTGTAACATCAATCTGAGCGCTTATATGAAAGGCCCCGGAAACTGACAGACCTGTGTGTATGTATGTGTTTGAAGGACATTACTGTCTAAGGGTGTGTCTTTGTTGTCATTTTCACAGTACATCTTAAAGGGATACTCCACTTTTTTTGGAAATAGGCTCATTTTACAGCTCCCCCAGAGTTAAACAGTTGAGTTTTACCGTTTTCGAATCCATTCAGCCGATCTCCGGGTTTGGGGGTCCCACTTTTAGCATAGCTTAGCATAATGAATTGAACCGGACAAGACCATTAGCATCTCTCTCAAAAAAATTAACAAAGAGTTTCGATATTTTTCCTATTTACAGTTTTTTCCGATTGCTAAACGACAGTGAGCACAACTGGAGCTACATGTGCAAAACTCTAACTACAGTCTGCACTACCAACAGTCACCTGAGCTAAACAGTTCAAATCACCTGCAAAACTCTTTCCAAGCAACACAACTCTTAACACATGGCTCAAAACAGGCTCAGTGCAGCCAACACTATGCACAACCCTCACTGAGATAACACACACTGTCACTCAGAACACACTGAGAGTAAAAACACTAGCATCAAACACCAATACAGAAAATACAAACTTTTGAACAATTTCAGTGACTTCACAAAGTAATATTTTCTTCAAAGAAAAGAGTGACATTCTTTCGCATGATTTACTGTAATTAAATTTTTAGAACATAACAATTCTTTAAGGTAAATGAAAATTAGCAGTTTGCTTCAATAGTCTGTAGTAATTTACTGAATTACAGTAATGACAAACATTTTTTAGAAACTAAAAGTACTAAAATGTGTGTGTGTGTGTTCACTAACAAGTCTAAAACAAGACACCTGCTTAGCCTTTCAGCTGAAATTGCACTTAGCCGTGTTTGAAAGGCACAAGGCTGAAATCTATTCTGTTTTGAATGTGTGGTTCACAGTTTGGACAGCAGTGTGTTAGTATTTGAACAAAGTGCTGTAAATCCACAGTGTTGTGCAGGTTGTGGTTAAAGTCATGGGATAAGTGTGTAGAGTTTTGAAAACTGTGTTCAAGCAATGAAAAACGAACTAGAGTTTGGTCCACATGAACTGCTGCTGTGCAGACTGTAGTTAGAGTTTTGCACATGTGACTCCAGTTGTGCCCACTGTCGTTTAGCAATCGAAAAAAAACTGTAAAACTTGACTCTTTTGTAGTTGCATCGTGTACTAAGACCGACGGAAAATGTAAAGTTGCGATTTTCTAGGCTGATATGGCTAGGAACTATACTCTCATTCCTGCGTAATAATCAAGAAACTTTGCTGCAGTACCATGGGTGAAGCAGGCGTAATGATATGACGCAGCGCATGCCGCCTGATAATAGGCTACCGAGCTGGGGACTATTATCAGGCGCTGCGTCATATTACGCCTGCTTCACTCATGGTACGGCAGCAAATTTTCTTGATTATTACGCAGGAATGAGAGTATAGTTCCTAGCCATAGCAGCTTAGAAAATCGCAACTTTACATTTTCCGTCTGTCTTAGTACACGATGTAACTACAGAAGATTTAAGTTTTAAATAGGAAAAATATCGAAACTCTTTGTTAATTTTTTTGAGAGAGATGCTGGTCTTGTCCGGTTCAATTCATTATGCTAAGCTATGCTAAAAGTGGTACCGCCAGACCCGGATATCGGCTGAATGGATTCCAAAATGATAAAACTCAACTGTTTAACTCTGGGGGAGTTGTAAAATGAGCCTATTTCCCAAAAAAGTGGAGTATCCCTTTAAATTCCATAGACACGTGAGGTGTGAACAAGAGGAAGTGTTTGACACTGTCCAGTAAGTGTGTGTTGTATTTCCAAATGTTTTTTTTCCCATGAAGGCACTCAAGACTCTCATAACCGGTTCCTGCAGTAAGCTGTTCAAGAGAACTCCTTTGTGCTGGGAAAAAGTTGGGAGAACTCGAGCACAAATTATGGATTTTGAAGAATTTCCCACTGCTGGTGGATTTTGGATGTGCCAGAAAGAGGGAGGGCGGGTGGAAAAAAGAGGGCAGTATGTGAAGTTTACACAAGCCCACAAAAGGAAGTAGAATTGTGTTGTAGGTCTAGAAGGTGAATGTGTAGGACCGGGAAATGATAGACCAAGACCCTAGTTAACAACAGCATTAAAAGACTCACAGAGAAAGGAATAGCAATACATTTCTGTAGCTTTTCCTTAAGACAATTTTAAGAGAGGATGAGAGAAGAGAAACATACTGACAACAATCCTGCAGTGTCCTGCAGTTTGTAAGCTTTCACCTTGATAGAGGAACGACCACAATCACATGGTAATTTTACACTTGCCATAAATTTAGCAATAAACTCATGATTAAATAGTCATAAAATGTAGCCTTGTCTGTCTCTCTCAGGGCCCGTCCACACGGAGACGCGAATTGCTGTATACATATACATTTTTTATCGTATTGGTGTTTCGTCCACACGGATCCGGCGTTTTCGGAGACTGAAACCGCTATTTTTTTAAACCGGGTCCCAAGGTGGATAAATCTGAAAACGCCGCCCTTGCGTTTTCGTGTGTACGGCCAATCCGTACATTTTGTGAAACGATGATGTCATCACACAAAGTGTCAACTAGTCAGACACCGTTAAATCACAGCAACTACATTTATGGTTTTTCATATTGTTCAACAAAGTTCTTGATTAAAAAAGAAAAAAGAAAAGAAAAAAAGAAGCTAATGTGCCCAATATTATTGTTGTATACAGCCATAGTATACAGCGCGCAAGGTTTATGCGCATGCTTTAAGTCTTCTTCTCCGTTTTTAGTGTATGTCTTTGGCAGAATTACAGCGCCACATACTGGTCTGGCATGTATACTACATCGTTTTGAGTCGGTTTCAGTGGTTTCGTGTGTACGCAGATATTTCTTGAGACGACGCCGTGTTTAGGAATTATTTTTTTGAACGGGAAAAAAAAATATCGGATAGGGAAAGCTCTGGCTTCGTGTGGATGTGTACTCAGGCTCAGTGTGCATGGGAATGAAGGCTTGCAGTGTAATAAGACTGTAAAACACAGTATAAAAAATGAACCTGTAAATCTACAGTAAAATACTGGCAGCAGTGGTTCCAGTCATTTACTGTAATTCTACAGTTTCAGTACTGTTCTGCATTTTACAGCTTTACTGTAATTTTACAATAAAGTACTTGCAGCAAATTCTACACTTTTTTACTATTTTCTCTTTACTCTATTTTTACTCTGATGTCCATTAACATCCCAAGTATATGCAGTAATGTAATGTATACAGGCATGTCAAAAAGATGTTTCACTAGATGGAAATAAATAAATAAAGTAGAAATAGATTATAGTATTGTAATGGTAATGTTCTGTTTGATTTTAGTTTTCATTGTGACCCAGTTTCCTAGTGTGTACCCATTTTCCCGCATGTTCCTGAGTGAGGTTTATATTAAAGTTTCCTGATCCCTTTGACTTTGTGCAATACTTACATTTAACCACCTGTTACAGGTAAATCATTCGTCATTTATTAAAACGCAGGCAAAAAATTGGCTTTGACAAATTGGCTGAAACTGACTCAAACTGAATCTCAGCAAGTCAAGAAAAAACGAAATAATTTTTCTTTATATCAAAATTATAATTATCTCATTATTCACTTACCCCGATGCTATCCCAGATGTGTACAACTGTCTTTCTTCGGCAATACACAAAGATTTTTACTGAAGAAATCTGAGATCTGTATATGCATACCAGGCAAATAAAAGGGCAAAATGCATAAAGGCTATATCAAACTATCAAAAGCATGCTCCACATGATCAGTTAATATCATATGTAACAAAAACATTTATGGTTACTCACGTAACCCTGGTTCCCTGAGATATAGGAAACGATACTGATGGGGAAAACTCAGTTTTCTCTGAATTCTGAAGCCTTATTGGTTCATGTCTGCAACAGACAAATGGCATTTCAGCCCGGGGTTGGCTGCATATATTAGCTATGCAGAAATTCCCATTTGTCAGAATCTTTCGACTGAGGAGCGGCTAGCATGACTTGCTGTTCAGTGAATGCTCGTTCCTGTTATCTCAGGGAACCAGGGTTACGTGAGTAACCATAAACATTCCATTTAGATTTGGTTCACTCGCATTGTGTTAGTTCGCTGACACTGATTTAATAGTGCTGTGCTACAAGTGCAGAACGGAAGCCACTCTGAGAGCCAACAGCTTGCATTTAGCTAAATTGCACAAGCAACATGGTGACAAAATGGTGCTTGAAGAGGTCATGTCCAGGTAGTAAAATCTGAAGAAAGTCGATGGCGAGGATCAGCCGGCCGCCGCACAGATATATGCAATAGAGATTCCGCTGGACCACGCCAAAGAGGAGGCCATACCTCTAGTGGATTGGGCCCTAATGCCTAGGGGGCACATCAAATTGAGGGACTTGTAAGCCAGCTCTATCCATCCATAATCCATCTGGAAATCCTTTGCTTTGAGACCGGCAGCCCTTTAGAAGTGCCTCCAAAGTTGACAAAGAGCTGCTCTGATTTCCGATATCGGCTAGAGTGCTCAATATACACTCTAAGGGCACTGACGGGACAGAGTGGATGAGGTGTCTACTCATTCTCCGCGAGCGGAACAACTGACAGTGCTATCCCCTGCATTCTGAACCGTGTGGAAAGCACTTTCGGCACGTAGCCTATTTTCGGCCTGAGGACCACTGTACAGTCGTTAGGACCGAACTCAAGGCAGGAAGGTTCCACAGACAGAGCCTGCGGATCTCCAACTCGCTTGATTGACGCTGCAGCAAGAGAGCAGTCTTAATTGAGAGGGACCGAAGGTCGGTTGTCTCGAGCGGCACAGAGGCAGGGCCTAAGGACTGTGGAGAGGTCCCATGACGGGACCGAACACAGGCAGGGAGGATTCAACCTCCTAGCTCCCCTGAAAAATTTAACGACCAGGTTGTGTTTCCTAATTGATTGGCTGGCCACCAGGATGTGATTTGCCACGATGGCCGCCACATATACTTTGAGTGTGGAGGGGGCATGCCCAGCGTCCAGCATCTTCTGCAGAAACGTCCCCAGTTTTGCATTTGGCGGGGTCTATTTTCCGAGCTAAGCACTGGGGCTGCCCCCTAATGGTCGACTAAGCGTTTGTTGACTAGAAGAGGCTTAGTCGACCTAAAATTGTATTAGTCGGTTAGTCGAAGAAGAAAAAACCTTGTGGCGAAGTCACATAGTCCGTGAGGGACAGATTGTTAACGGTGGGTCCTTGTGATAACAGTATGTCAGGCAGAAAATCTTAACTTAAAGTACTGGGTTATTTTTGGTCTTACATCAAGAGTAGCCTAATACATAGTTAGAAATGGACAAATTTTATTTGTGTGCACTCACAATAACTAAGCATTGTTCTTTTGTAAAATAACGATGCACTTTCCGCCGTCTTGGCTTCTGTGAACTTGAGTGAGTCAAAAAATATGAGACATGAGAAATCACAGACATGAGAAATACATCTATCGAAAGCTTGAAATGTCTATTTTTAAATTAACCAATTCAAATGGAAAACAAATATTCTAAGATTATGTTGTGAAACATGCATGTAGGTGCGTGCACTGTTCTGCAGAAATGACAAGTCAGCATCGTCGACTTTCTGCAGCCCAAAACACAGAAAAACATTATCAATAAATTATTAAAATGTTCTGACAGTCTCCTTGCTGTTTTATCACGACACATTCATAATTATTACTTTTGCTCGTGGGCTGTGGCAGGCTTTATGCGTGCGCTTGAGCGCTGATTAGGCTATGTATAGACAATAAGCTCATTATTATGATTTATGGCTTATTAATATACACGTGTGATTAGTCAACTAATCACTTAAATGAACGAATAATAGTCAACTAGAAAAATCTTTAGTTGAGGGCAGCCTACTTAGCAACAGCTTGAGAAAACGTACTCGTTAACGTAATCTCGGTTCCCTGAGAGATAAGGGAATGAGTATTGCGTAGTTATACGCTATGGGAAAACTAATTTTCTTGAGAATATTGAAGCCTTTATTTTAAAACGCAGTGCAGTTGCAGAGCAAGCACAGTGCAGGCTGTCTAAGCGCGAGTCTAACTGCACGAGCCTATGGCGAAACAGCGAGGACGTGCAAACCTATCAGGGCGCTTCCCGCCTCGCTCGCACCTCGCTCACGCCTTGCACGCCAAAATGGCCATGGCTGCTGACTATATAAGTGCCCCATTTCGCCATAGGAATCAGGTTAAATCGACTGAAGCGACAGACCTAGACGTGCAGCGTAATAACATGGCCGGCTACGCAATACTCGTTCCCTTATCTCTCAGGGAACCGAGGTTACGTTAGTAACCAAGTACGTTCCCTTTCGAGAACGGTTCAATTGTATTGCGTAGCTATACGCTATGGGAACACATTTTAAAATGCTGTGTTATTAGCTGATGACTTCGCTCTGACTACCACCTGGAGCTGAAAAGTCAGAGACTTATAGTAGAACTAAAGTCAGAATCCAATGGAGACCGGATGAGTCGGGGCCCTTGAAGGAATATGTAGAGGCTTGGGCCCAATTAGGGCCAAGGCCTCCTATACAGAAAGGACTCGTGCCTGCAGAGCCGGCACTTCCAAGTTGTAATATCTTACAAATGCCGGCCGCTGCACAAATGTCAGCAATTGGTACACCACTGGACCATGCCCAAGAAGAGGTCATGCTCCTTGTGGAATGAGCCCTGATGCCTATGGGGCATTGAAGGCCCATAGAGTCCTAGGCTAAAGAGATAGCATCTACTCATCCATCTCATACTATCATACTATCCATCGTGATAATCTTTGCTTTGTGACCGGGGACCCTTTGGTGCGGCCGCCAAAGCATACAAAGAGCTGTTCTGACTGCCTGAATGGGGCAGAATGCTATAAATAGACTCTGAGAGTCTGACAGGGCAGAGTAGGTTCAAGTCTCTATCGTCTTCCGAGGAAGGAAGAGCCGATAGTGAAATAACCTGTGCTCTGAACGGAGTCGAGAGCACCTTGGGTAAATAACCATGTTTCGGTTTGAGGATGACTCTGGAGTCGTTAGACCCAAACTCAAGGCAGTTTCATGGAGTGTTGCTTGTAAATCGCCTACTCGCTTGACCGATGCTAGGGCTAGCAGGAGTGCGGTCTTGAGCGAAAGTGGCTTTAAGTCAGCCAACTGAAGTGGCTCAAAAGGGGAGCCCTGAGGACCGTAGATAGGTCCCAAGCAGGGATAGAGGGAGGTCGAGGCCTCCTGTTAAGCCTCCTGGCCCCTTTGAGGAAGCGTACAATCAGTTTGATTTTCCCCAAAGATTGGCCTGCCACAAGAGCATGGAAGGCTGCTATGGCCGCCGTATACACTTTGTGTACACCTTGTATGACCTGTATGCACCCTGGCGATTTATTTATGACACCACTGCCATGTTGTCTGTCCGGACCAAGACATGGTGTCCTGCCAGGTGTGGGAGGAAGGTTTTTAGAGCTAGAAAGACCGCTCTTATTTCAAAGCAGTTGAATAGAGAGAGCACGGTCTGACGTGAGCCAAGCTCTCATCTGAACAGAGTCGATAACTGTTCCCAGGTACATTATATGCTGGCTGGGGGTCAGTACACTCTTGGAGAAGTTTAGCCTGAGCCCAAGGCATTCTAGATGGCCGAGGAGCCAGGTTTTGTGAGTCTGAGACTCTGCCTTTGACTGGGCCAGAACGAGCCAGTCATCGAGGTAGTTCAGAATGAGCATTCCCTGCTATCTCAGGGGGGAGAGAGCCGCATCCATGCATTTCGTAAAGGTACGGGGTGCCAGTGACAGTCCGAATGGCAGGACTGTGTATTGAGAGGCCCGCCCTTCGAAGGTGAATCTCAAGAATGGCCTGTGATGGGGGGCTATTTGGATTTGAAAGTAAGCATCTTTCAGATCCACTGAGAAAAACCAATCCCTCAGGCGAAGTTTCGCAAGGATTTGTTTGGTCGTCAGCATCCTGAACGGCTGTTCCATGAGGGCCTTGTTCAGGTGTCTGAGATCTAAAATAGGTCTGAGGCCACCGTCCTTTTTCGGAACGAGGAAACAACGGCTGTAAAAACCTGACTCGTGATCGGGGAACTGTCTCGAAAGCCCCTTTCACTGCGGAGGACGTGAGACACATTGCTCCTTACCGATGTTTTGACCACTGCCTGGTAATGCGGGGGTCTGCGAGCGAATTGGAGCGAGTAACTTCGTTTTATTGTGCTCAGTACCCATTTTGACATGTCGGGGATCGCTTCCCAGTTCTTGGCCCGAGTGACTAGGGGTTGAATGAAGTCTGGGGGCGGGCCGCCATGTATCGGGGACCCGACCGCCCAGGTGTTTGGAAGAGGAAATCTGCTCATTTTGTGCTTTATATGGGTCGCTGTTAAAACAGCGGTTGTTTGCAGGGGTGCGTAAATTTAAACGGGCCCATTGTTTGCAATCAGAACATCTCTCTCTGCTTGAGCTGAAGAGGGGGCTGGAAGAAGCACGCAAGCTATTTTCAGGGGTGATCTGGCCGCATCGAGACCTGGCCCCTTTCTCTTCCCTTCTGCTGGATCAGGACGGCTTCTGAGGCTCCGGGTCCAGCGTAAATTCAGGCCGGGGACCCTGGTGCTTTGGATTGGGGAAGCGCTTGGATGGCTTATAGCGCTGGCTGGTTTCAGTTGCTGGGAGGGTCTGAGAGACCGGCGGCGCTGGTTTGACTGGCTTTTGGGTCGGCACATTCTTGGGGCGACCTGAAGCCGAGCTGGAGCGCTTGGGAAGGAAGTGTTGCATGGCCTGCGAAGACTTCTGTGCTTCAGTGAAGCGCTCAGCAAAACCCTTTACAGATGGACTGAAGAGACCAGAGGCGGAAACCGTGGAGCCCATGAAAGCTGTTCTGTCTGCATCCTTAATCTCCATGAGGTTAAGCCACAGGTGGCGCTCTAACACTACCAGGCTGGCCATACTCCGTCCAATAGCCTGGGCGGTGGTCTTGGTGACTCATCCAATGAACGTTTAGCCTGGAAAACTTGGAGGACCGCAATAGTGTGCAGGGCTGAAGCAGCTTGACCAGCGGAAGCGCAGGCTCGTCCTGCACAGCTTAGAAGGATTTCAGCTTAGACTTCCATCCAACGGCAGTGGGAGGGCAAAGATGCGCAGTCACCGCTTCCTCCAGGGGGGGAAGTTTCCCATGCCCCTTTTCCTCCGCACCGTTAAGTGTTGAGAGCGTTGCTGAGGTACAAGTACGCAGGCAGGCCAAGTAGGGCGTGTGCCACGACTTTGTGAGCTCCTCATTGACCTTAGGGAAAAATGGAGCTGGCCGCTGGCGAGGGACCTGTTGGCACCCCGGCAGGAACCATTCATTGAGGCGGCTTTTAGCAGGCTCTTCCGGCATAAACCAGTCGAGGTACAGCTCTTCGACAGCCCGGGTGAGGACGCGGAGAAGCTCTGTGTCGACGCTCGCCCTGACGCTGCCTTTGTCTGACTGAGACGAGACGACAAACGAGACAAGGCAGGCCGCTTTGCGGGAGGGGCGCTGGTCCGTCTTCGTGAAGAGAACCGGTGACTCGCTCTCTGGAGTGAGTGAGGTACGCGGGGACGGACCCTGAGTTGCTGCTGCAGATCGCTGCGTTCCGCTGTTGGGCTGTTCAACGGCGAGAGAGGCTTCTTGTCCGGAGAAGTCAGCGAAGAGATGCGTCGTTCGCTGAAGGAGATTAAATCTGATTCCTATGGAGAAATGGGCCACTTATATAGTCAGCAGCAATGGCAATTTTGGCACGAGGCGGGAAGCGCCCTGATAGGTTTGTGCGTCCTCGCTATTTCGCCATAGGCTCGTGCAGCTGCCGCAGCCCAGCCAATCAGCACACTTAGACAGCCTGCACTGTGCTTGCTGTGAAGCTGCACTGCGTTTTAAAATAAAGGCTTCAATATTCTCGAGAAAAGGAGTTTTCCCATAGCGTATAGCTACGCAATACGAGGGAACAGTTCTCGAAAGGGAACCAATCTTTTCTGAGCATAAAGGCGCCTTAAAGGCCTCGAGATTGTTCTCACTTCCTATGGAAGGCCTATGGTTCCTGTTGAGGGGCCAAACATGCAGGTACCACAACTCCAGTTGAGGGTGCCAAATCATTCCCCACGCCTGTGAGAGAAGGTCTCTCCTCAGCGGTATGGGCCACAGAGCTGCTGACAGCTGACAGAATATTTTCAAACATATGTAAAATTACAAAAGTTACGGGAAAACACATCAAAATGGATTCATAACAAATTTTCTTACAACACAAGGATTATTTCAACTGACAGTCATATTGGACTGGTACAACATGAATCAATTAAAAAGTCATGAGAAACAGGGCCCATCAACAACCGTGTAACCTTTAGAAGGCAATTTGCACTTTCCCCGGCAACTCACAGGTAGAGGTTTCGCCGGGGCTGTTTACAACTGGCCACGTCATGCGTTTTCTGTGATGGGATAGCTATCCAATCGTGAAAAGACCAGATGTAAATGCCCTCCGAAACGCATTCAAGACGGATTTGAATCTGATCGCTCAAACCACTTCAGGAGGAGGTCTGGGCCGCATTCCAGATGAAACCGGACAAATGTAAATGCATCTATGTAAATTTTACTCCTCCCAAAAACGCAAAAAAATAAACGTGTGAGAGCGTGTTATAATGTCATGTTATAGTCAGATATGACGATGAACACATCAACGCAGATGAGCAGCTGAGCAGCTGAGCATCTATTCATCAAGCCAACGTGCACTATCACAAATCAAAGTGAAAGTAAGTCGCAGACGCTTAACACACAATTATCTTCATTAAAATAAAATAAAATAAATGATCTTACTAGGGTCTTACGCTCTCTCTTATTGCGGTCTTTGATTTTGAAATTTTAGCTGATGATCAATAAAATGCAGCTCATAACCGTTGCTTTCGGTGACGTGAACTCCATTAAATCGGCATATAGCGCGGGAATTGAAGATCGGATTTATATCCGTTTTGCAAAAACACATCGCGATAATGATATTGAGTCGATATATCTTGCACCCCTACTGATGACCTGCTGATGACCTGCCTCAGAGGGCAGTCCGCTGCGTGACAGCATGTCTACTCCTTCCTTCAAGGAGCCCGGCACGTGAACCGCCCTCACTGAGCGGAGGTTCATCTGTGCCTATAGAGGAGACGGTTCACCAGTCTGTGCAGAGGGTGAGACCTGAGACTTCCTTGGTGGTTTATAAAGGCAACCACCATCCTGTTGTCCGAACGGACCAGGACATGATGACCCCTGAGTTCTGGCTGGAACTTCTTGAAGGCCAAATTCACCGCCATCATTTCTGGGCGGTTGATGTGCCAACTGGCCATAGGGGTCGCCCTTCTTGTCGCCTAGACAAGAAGTCACAAGAATATCAGGTTAATACATTTATTTATACCATCAGTGATGAAGCTGAAGAGGAGGAGAAAAAGTCATATGAGACAGTGAAAATGGCGTTCACATGGCATTGTGTAAGTAAACGTAAAGTGATTTTTGAATGTGCACATTTTAACAGACGTAATCAAGAGGCAGGAGAGAGTATAGAAGCGAAAACAAAGGGGACCCAGCAAAGTGGATAAAGACTGTAAATCAGCTGGTTTTGGAAAATGTGGAATAATAAAGAGACTCAATTGGAAAGAGTGCCCTGCACGTGAAGCAGAATGCCATAAACGCCACAAAAATTGACATTTCGCGAAGCAGTGTTGGTCAATGGAACGGTTGGAGCAAGAAGAGCAGAGAAGAGCACAGAGGAGCAAGAAGAGCAGAGCATGAAAGACTTTGCTTTCCTAGGAGAGGTGAGTTCAATAGAGACAAGTGAGTGGATTGAACTAGTCAGAATGGTCAAAATAGAGAGTTCAAGCTGGAAACTGGCACAGTTACTGCAATCCCAGAAAGCAGTTTTTCAGCAGCCATTCATGGCAAACTCCAGCCACCCTTCACCAAGTCTTGCATGGGTCCGGGAACCAGGCTCTTGATGTTCTGGGACTGTTCCAGGGAGAGTGGAACATCTAAAATAAACAAACTAAACAGGACATTTATGTAGTGAAAGCACTATACAAAGCACTGTTGGGACTTCCAGTTATAGAGGCTTTGCAGTTGATTACACCACGCCTACACACTGTGCAGACTAAAGTGGAAGATTTTTTCGCTAACTGTCTTCAAAGGCTTGGGAAAGTTGAAAGAGCCATACAAGACTGTGCTAGAGCAAGGAGCCATACCTTATGCACTCTCATCTCCTCATAGAGTTCCACTCCGGAACTCAGGATGGAATGATTAGGAGAAATCGGGCTCATCTCCGCCCGATCCATCAGTCAGAACAAGTGCCAGCATCAGATACTGAGACTGAGAGTAACCATGCCTGTTGTAGAACAAATTGTTGCAGAACAAACTGAGGGACGTTCTTATGTGACTCGTTCAGGAAGAGTGTCACACCCACCTAAGAGGATGGACTTGTAGAAACGGAAACAAAAAGAGGTTAAAGGAAAAGTTCTAAAATAAGCGGAAAGATAATGTGTTGAATTATTAGAGTATATTGCTTTTTGCATAGTTAAAAGGGAGGCTTCTTAATTTAACAGGGGAGGTGTTCTGTAAACACGCTGGATGGAGGCAGCCTCACGCTGGATTCTGCTCCTTTGTGAGAATTAAGATGAACAGAAACACAAGGAAAATAAATTGAGTGAGTAGGGATTTCTGTCTCCTGCCTGGATGATCTTGAGCCTTGAAAAGGAGCGTGAGGGTTACTGAGCGGGATCCGCTGCAGAACTATGTTCGGCGGCCATTGTTGCTGGCCGAGCATGCAGATGGTGGTGTTGTGTGTTTACCTCGAATTTTGAGGTCTACATACTCATACTGAAAATATCTGTAGGTGTGAAAACTTTACATCTTTTAAGAAGCAGGGAAGAGAACTGTGCAACGCTCACAGGAACACTGAGGCAAACTGATCTTTATCTTCACAGCATGAGCATGCTGGATTTAAATAGACACTCTGGGTTTTTTTTTTTGAGCAGTTACACACATTAGACCACAGGTAGGCCTAAGAGATCAGTGTAGAAAGGGCAAATTCTGCTTCAACATATACTATGTAGTTGAGCTGTAACACAAGAACAATGTTGTTGAACCATGGATTGTTCTATAAGATCATCTTTGATGTAGTACACACACTGTGCAAATATTACTATGCAAATAGAATAAAACATGTATTTACATTTACATTTACATTTAGTCATTTAGCAGACGCTTTTATCCAAAGCGACTTACAAATTAGGACTAATTTAGTCATCATAAAGAGGCAAAAAACAACAACAACAACACAAGAAGTGCTCAAAATACGAAGTTCAGGTATTATTCAGAGTAGCATAAGCCTGATAAGTGATGTTTCAAAGGGAAAAACATTGTTTTGTTTTTTTTGTTGTTTTTTTGGTCATTGTATTGGTCATTCTGAGCTGCCGCATTTATCTGCAGTTTACGTGCCGATCACAGGAGTAGCAACATTCCATAGTTTGATCCAACAGAATGTTGACACATGACGTTCCATTTTTCTTTCTGTTATGATCTTTTATCACAGGCAGAATGACTTGTCAAAGGGATATTATCTCTTTTCAAGTTTGAATGAGCAGGTACATTTCAACAAATAAAAATGCACACTATGTGTACACTAAATGAGAAGATAAGCATGCAGTTTCTGCTACATCTCAATAAATGTTTTTGTTTGACAGGTTGGGTTGTAAGAAAAAAAAAAAAAAAAAACAGTCTCCAGGTGTGAGTGACTCAGACTGGGATGATGAGTCACCCGTTGCCCTGCCTTCACTCCCACAGGCCTATTATAGTTCATCAGAAAGCATACCAGCCTCCTACAATCGTGTCACAATACTAACCAAAACAAATGTATGAAAATACTATTGAAACAATTTCTCCACAGTCTTGGCTTTAGCATAATTGACTTTTCACTTAGCATCCCAAAATTATGTTACACATCATCAACCCAGACTGTGGTCAGTTTATCTTTTGTAACCTTTCCCTCTATGAGAATTGTGTGCCTGTTGTATGAAAACAGCATATAATTAAAACATTTATGTATTGTACTGTGCATACTTGCTTGAGTGAGTCAGTTCTGTCCTGTCATTGAAGCTGTGTAGCACTGGATTAACTAGAGCCAGACAACAGTTTCCTCCAAAAATATTTTTTGTTACCCTTTCTAGTACATTTGGCCCCCACAAAGTAATATAAACCTGCACATACACACGCAGACACACACACACACACACACACACACACACACACACACACACACACACACACACACTTCCCTCCCCCTCCAGTTTTCACCCCTACCCCCCCCCCCCCCCCCCCCCCCCACCCCAGGAGGTCATGGGTGCAGGTAATTAAAATGGAGAGGGAGAGGTTTTCCAGCTCTCTCTGCCAGCTGCTATGGGCCAATATTATACAGACTGCTGCTGACCCAGCGCCCTGACAGAAACACAGAGGCTATGAGAGAACACACACACAAAAAAAAACCATTTCTGCCCAGTAGAGGACAAACACAGATTCACTCACACACAAACACGCATGTTGGGTTTTTGTGCTTTATGGGGACATTCCATTGACAATGCTTTTTACACAGTACAAACTGTATATTCTATCCCTAAACCTACCCATCAAAGAAAACTTACTGCATATTTACATTAAAAAAAAACTTTAAAAAAAAACGTAGTATGATTTAGAATCTGTTTTCCTCATAAAAATAAAAATAAAAATCCCCACAAGGATTTCAGATATTGCAATCATTGTGGGTACATTTTGTCCCTACAACATAGGGTTTACCAGGACAACACACACAGAGAGACAATGGAGCTGTGGTCCTTTCATATTATTACAGTGCTTACAAGACAGGACTGTTTATTGACATTTCCCCAAACATCGAAAACAGGGTTTTCGTTTCTTGTAATAGATACAATATAATATTATAAGATAAGCACAAGAATGAGTTTTCTCATTCAGTGTCTATATAGGAATTACATTTTTATTTAATTTTTAATTTGTTTTTGCTTTTACTGTCTGTTTCTGTAGTGTGCACTGTTCTTGTGTCTTAAAGTTATTATAGACTGTATGTGTAGAAATTGTGGCTACTGGATTCATGTGTTCCACCTCATGGTTGCGGTTCTCTTACGAGAGGTCTCTCGTACTGCGTAAGATATCTTACGCTAGGGGAAAATCCTTTTCCGCGAGATATTGAAGCCAAAAATTATCCTTAATTTTGTAATAATGCAAAACGCGTTGCAGCAGCAATGCAGACATAGGCGAGACAGCTTGCGCGCCTATTGGCTGCTCTGCGGCAACTGCAGCAGCCTATCGAGCGAGGCCTGGCGTGACGTCAGACCCAATCAGGGCACTTCGCGCCCGCTGCGTCACGTCCCGCCGAAATGGGCGTGGTCTAGGCCTATAAATATCGCTCGCAGGCAGCTATTATCTGATTTTTCATCCTTCAAGCGAAGCACACGCATCGCTGGAGCTGGATAAGAAGCCGCGCCATCTGAAAGAGAGCACCTTCAGCGGGACGAGTCACTGAAGTCGCTGGCCGCGTCGCCTTCCTTGCCTTCCTGCTGCGCTTTCCGGCATTATATCCTTTCTCTGCTACTGTGTTTATGTATGTGTGTGTGCTCGCCGCCGCGACACACACTCCCATTGCACTAAAAGAGCTGGGCGTCTTTTTCAAGACGCCCCTTTTCCTGATCATGCAGCTCTCGCACTCGCTGACGGCGACTGCCCTCACTGCGAGTTAGTTACTGCCTATGGTGACTCTGAGGACTCACCTGGCATCCTTCTCCGAGACTGACCCCCCCCCCCCCCCCAACCCGCAAAGCTTGCCGGTTCGCCCGCTTGCCTTGCCTGCTTGGGGGACGATACCTGTTCTCCCTCTGTTCGAGCCGCGCACACCGCGCCGCTCACAGAGGATGTCAGGAGCGGGCGGTCACGGGGCTAGCTTTCTCTCTCCCTCTGTTCAAGCCGCGCAAACTGCGCCGCTCACAAGGGAGGCTGGAAGCGGACGGTCGGGGTTAGTTTTTCTTTACGTTATAAGAAAGCTACCCTGCCCAACCCGCTCGCCTGCACCCAAACACCGTTTCTATGGTTTCCGTGCGTCACTGGCGAAAGGAGAAAAGAGCGTTTTCTGGTCCCCCCGCGGACGGACCGACCTCCTCTTTCTCGTACATTTCTCATTCCCCTCTGAAGTTCGGGCGACTGGAAATGTCAGTATTGCAGTGAGCAAGCCTGTTGTAATACACGCATGCCTGCAAACAAACGCCAGCACGTTGACGCTCTCTTATAATACTCGCGCTAACTGAGTTACAATGTGTCTCCCCCTGTGGCCCAGTGGCAGACTCTCAGGTTTTTGCACGCGAGAGACCCGCGTTCGATCCCCGGGTCTACCGGCAGATAAAATTATGCCGTCAAATGCTCGCTCTGTCAGTTCCCTGAAAAGGCGACTGCAGATGTGTATTTTGCAGCCAACGAGCGCGTTGTACAACCCGCTCGCCTGCACCCAAACACCGTTTCTATGGTGTTCCGTGCGTCACTGGCGTAAGGAAAAAAGGGAGTTTTTCTGGTCCCGCTGCGGACGGACCAACCTCCTTTTTCCTATACATTTCCCATTCCCCTCTGGAATTCAGGCGACTGGAAATGTCAATATTGCAGTGAACAAGCCTGTTGTAATGCACGCAGGCCTGCAATAAACGCCAGCATGTTGACGCTCTCTGTTTCTATGGCAACTTCTCGCTCGTTCAGTTCCAGTAAATGTGACTGTTCCAGTGTATCCTGCAGTAAACAAGTCGGTTCTGTCACCCGCTTGCCTGCACACAAACGCCGTTTTTACGGCTACCCAGATAAATCCCATAAGTGTGAATTTTTCTGGTGTCCCGGCCACGGCCGATGGTGCTTTATGTGTAAGAAGAATGCCCACTGCCCAGTGCCCATCTCTACACACAAGCACAGCCCGTCACACAGGGCTCGCGCACATGAATCGACTCAGATCGATTGCGCTTCAAACATGGTGAATGTGCCCACTAACACCACGTTATGCATGTCTCACGGTTTCTGTAAAAACGAAACCAACGTGCATTCGCTTCACTCAAGCGAACGATGCTTTCAGTGTGGTAAATGTGCCCGCTGTCCCGCGCCCACATCCACACATAGACATGACAGTTCCTACGGGAACCGCCCAGCCCTCCCCCTCGCGGTTGACCACCGCAGAGGAGTCGAGCGCGGGCAATCTGCCCGCTGTTATCAGCGCGCCCCATGCCTCAAATGTCACGAGCGCGACGCTTGTGTTACAGCACTCCGAAGCCTCTCCATCGCTGAGCGAGCGGAGCGCGCTTCGTATTCAACCCCTAGCTATTCATGCGGACGCATGGGCAAAGCTGCCCGGGGTTTCGAAGTGGGTGCTGAACATTATAAAAGGAGGCTATTCGCTACAGTTTCGCCGACGCCCTCGCCGCTATGTGGCGCGCGTCGAGACCACGGTAAAAACAGAAGTAGCACATTTACTTCGAGCCGAAGTGGTGAAGCTATTGAGCAAAGGGGCCATAGAGCCTCTCTCTCAAGTTCAGAGCGAAGGAGGGCTATACAGCAGATACTTCCTGGTACCGAAAAAAGACGGGGGTCTCAGACCCATACTAGATCTAGGCAACTGAACAAAGTGCTTGTGAAGCGACAGTTCAGGATGCTCACGACCAGGCAAATCCTTGTGCAGATTCGCCAAGGAGATTGGTTTGTGTCAATAGATCTGAAAGACGCGTATTTTCAAATACAGATAGCGTCACGTCACAGGCGATATTTGAGATTCGCCTTCGAGGGCCAGGCATATCAGTACACAGTCCTGCCGTTCGGCTTGTCCCTGGCACCCCGTACATTTACGAAGTGCATGGATGCGGCGCTCGCACCCCTCAGAATGACCATTTTACTCGATCACCTCGAGGATTTGGGTCTGAGTGTCAATTGGGCGAAGAGCTCCCTGTCACCCAGTCAGAAAATATCTTTCCTGGGCACAGAACTGGACTCACTATCCATGATAGCGCGACTATCACAACAGCGCGCGGTAGACATTCGACGCACAGCGAACTCTTTTCGCTGCGGCGCGTCTGTCCCGCTCAAGAGATTTCAGAAGATGCTAGGTCTAATGGCCTCAGCATCGTCAGTGCTCCAGCTGGGCCTGCTCCGCATGCGCCCGCTCCGCATGCGCCCGCTGCAGTTTTTGGCTGAAAGCGCGAGTCCCACGCGAAGCGTGGGCACCCGGTTTGCTTCGCCTCAGGGTCAATCAGAAGTGCGTCACAGCTCTGAAACCCTGGAAAGCGTACGACTGGTACCAATCAGGTGTAAGCCTGGGGACTTCCTCGAGGGTGAAAGTGGTGTCCACGGACGCGTCCACCTCGGGATGGGGAGCGCTGCTCGAGGGCAGACCGTTCTTCGGCCAATGGTCAGAACGGGAGAAGCTCCTGCACATAAACTGCCTCGAAATGCTGGCAGTAGACAACGCGCTGACGCGTTTTTGTCCCCAAATAAAAGGTCACCACGTCTTGGTCCGTTCGGACAACATGTCTGTGGTGTCCTACATAAATCGCCAGGGCGGCATCAGATCCGAGAAACTGTACAGGCTGGCAGAACGCCTCCTGGTATGGGCTCAGTGCAACCTGCGCTCGCTCAGAGCAGCGCACGTGCCAGGGATCTTGAATATAGGACCGGACAGACTGTCCAGGAACAATGTTCCGGCAGGCGAGTGGTCTCTACACCCACAGACAGTCCATCTGCTGTGGAAGAATTTTGGCAGAGCGGAAGTGGACCTGTTTGCGTCTCAAGAAAACGCTCACTGTCAAGAGTTTTTCTCCAAGAGCAGGAGCGCGCTGGCCCATGTGTGGCCCCGCCGCCCGCTCTATGTTTTTCCCCCCCGTCTCTCTCCTGCCTCAGGTGATAGAACGGATCAGGGAAGAAGGATGCTCAGTACTGCTGGTAGCACCGTTCTGGAAAAACCAACCTTGGTTCCCAGTCGTGATGCAGTTAGCAAGTACTGCCCCGTGGCCAGTACCAATGAGGAGAGATCTCCTCTCACAGGCCCGCGGCTCGATCTGGCATCCTCACCCGGAACTATGGTCCCTTCATGTCTGGGCCATCAACGGGTACATGTTGGACTCCCTAAAGGAGTATTAAACACGATCACGCAGGCTAGAGCTCCGTCTACAAGACGACTCTATTCTTCGAAATGGTCGGTGTTTTCGGGCTGGTGCACAGCCCGTGGTGTGTCACCCACAAACTGTGGTGTGACGGAGGTGCTTTCCTTCCTACAAGAGCTGTTGGATGGGGGCAGGGCCCCCTCCACGCTCAAAGTTTATGTGGCGGCTATAGCAGCGTTCTCAGAAACAACGCTTGGTCAGTCAATAGGAAGGAACGATTTAGTCATCCGCTTCCTTAGAGGGGCTAAGAGACTGAATCCTCCCAGACCTCCCTCAGTCCCCGTATGGGACCTTTCTACGGTTCTGGAAGCCATGAAAGGTGCGCCATTTGAGCTTTTACAGTCAATCGATTTGAAACACCTGTCTTTCAAGACGGTGTTTTTGCTGGCTCTCGCTTCAGTGAAGCGCATAGGGGATCTGCACGCGCTCTCTGTGAGCGCGGCGTGCATGGAGTTTGGGCCCAATGACTCAAAAGTTATACTCAAACCTAAGCACGGTTATGTTCCAAAATCCCTCAACACACCGTTTAGGGCGCAGGTTATCTCCCTGTCAGCCCTACCGGTCCCTGATGAGGAAAAAGACGCGAGCCTCCTTTGCCCAGTCAGGGCATTACGAGCTTATGTGTCTCGCTCGTCTGTTTTCAGACAGACGGAGCAGCTTTTTGTTTCGTTTAGCGGACGTTCTAAGGGACTAGCCGCGTCGAAACAGAGCCTATCCAGATGGATAGTTGATGCTATAGCGCTGGCATACGCTTCCAAGGGCATGCAGTGCCCATTGGGTGTCAGAGTGCACTCCACGAGAGGCATGGCCTCTTCGTGGGCCTGGTCAAGTGGGATTGCCTTGCAAGATATTTGTATGGCGGCAGGCTGGGCCTCCCCGTCTACATTTATAAGGTTTTATAACCTAGAGGTTCCCGCCCTGCAGGCCAGGCTGCTGTCGGTCTAAATTTACCAGTATTATCTGACCTGATGCGATCAGCTCAGAATGCTGCGTCTGCTGAGCACAGCTCAATGTTCGACAGTATAAAGCTGGGCAAACTGTGTAAAGACCCACATTTCCCCATCAGTTCAGGCCGTACCCCGCCCTGTCTGTATGATGAAATTCGCGTCCCATCGACGCTGCTATATGTGGAAGAGTGAGGCTGCACCCCTCCCTCTTCCCGGACTCCCTGTGAGTTCCCTGAGTGATTGTGCACTATATGTACCCCGGGCTTTCGCCCTTGGGTCTTTGGTGTCAGATCTCAGCATGCACGGCGTTTTACATTGGGTCCCCTAGCGTAAGATATCTTACGCAGTACGAGAGACCTCTCGTAAGAGAACGTACTCGGTTACTAACGTAACCTCGGTTCTCTCTAGAAGAGGGAACGAGTACTGCGTATCTTGCCGTGCATGCACACGCTCTGGTTGCTTCGATGATGAAAAACCAGATAATAGCTGCCTGCGAGCGATATTTATAGGCCTAGACCACGCCCATTTCGGCGGGACGTGACGCAGCGGGCGCGAAGTGCCCTGATTGGGTCTGACGTCACGCCAGGCCTCGCTCGATAGGCTGCTGCAGTTGCCGCAGAGCAGCCAATAGGCGCGCGAGCTGTCTCGCCTATGTCTGCATTGCTGCTGCAACGCGTTTTGCATTATTACAAAATTAAGGATAATTTTTGGCTTCAATATCTCGCGGAAAAGGATTTTCCCCTAGCGTAAGATATCTTACGCAGTACTCGTTCCCTCTTCTAGAGAGAACCGAGGTTACGTTAGTAACCGAGTACGTTTTCTGTAAAAACTTTATGTCTGTTTTCTGTCCATCAGCCAATTATTACAGTAAAAGCAGAATTGGCCACTGAATGATTCACACACAGATGTACATGATTGCAGTGTCAGACATATTTAGGCCTACAAATATTTATTTATTTTTTACACATTTTTCCCCATGTGGGGAATTTCCAAATAGGCATAATGATTTTTGTACTAATATATATGTATATAACCCTACCCCTAAACCTCCCCACCACAGAAAACTTTCTGCATTTTTACATTTTCAAAAAAACAATTGTTTATTAATGCCTTTCCCTTGTTGGGACCGCTGGCTGGTCCCCATGTAGGTGATCTCAGGTTTTACTATGCTTGTTGGTCCCCACAAAGTAATATAAACCTGCACACACACACACACACACACACACACACACACGTATCTAAAAAAGAAACAGGATACACCAAAAACCTGCTCCTCAACATGCAGCTTGATTATTATCTTTAAAAACATTCTTTTTTTAAAGCTTGTCACATGCTTGTAGTTGAAGGATAGTGATTAAGAGAATGAATTACATCTCACGTAAAAAAAAAAAAAAAATACCAGGGTCTAAATTCTTACAGTAAATGACTATGTTGACCAAACAAAACAAGACCAGTACTGCACATTGATGAAAAAATTTATTTCTCTCCACAGTGTAAAACCATTCAATAAATCCATGCATTTTCAAAGGTTGCATTTTGCACTGAAAATCTGAATATATTCTAAATACAATATAGTACATTGACAAAAACATTTGTGGGTTCAAAAGGAAAGCATAAATTACAGTTTTTCAGAATTGCTAAAACAAATTTCTTGAAACCATCGCCTACTTTCTGAAAACCTTAAACACAAAACCAAATCTTCAAACTGCATTCAGAGAACATCGGACTCTTCTGGCAAAATCAAACAATTGCCTCAAAACCATTTTATCTGCATAATACCTGTCAAATATAAACTCTACAGATCTTTACAAGACACTACATAAAAAAATAAAATAAAAAGAGAGAGAGAAAAAAAACAGAATCCAAAGCATGCAGTTAAAAAAAAAAAAAAGTATTTTGTAACTCAGTAAACCAAATTTTCAATAATGTAAAAAAAAGTATAGTAATTGTAACTTACAGTAAGAAGGGGATGTGAAAGAGCAAGGTGTGGACAGGTTTTTTTTATACTGTACAAACTGTATATTCTATATATGTTCTATGTCTATCCCTACCCTAAACCTTCCCACCACAGAATAGTATAGTAATCACAACTTACAGTATGAAGAGGCTGAGGACAAGAAAGAGCAAGGTGGACAGTGTTGTCAAGGCTGGACCCAGGTCACTAGAGGGTTTTTACCTATTTTTTACAGTCTATGGTTTTTACCTTTGCCTGGCAAGAGACATCATTGCCTGTGATGTGGACAAAGTCCTCAGGCTGGACCCAACACAAAGAAGTGATGCCGAGGCAGAATTAATCTCTCGCTGACTTTGAGTTGCACAACTCTTTTGAGTGTACTGTAACATGCTTTTCATTTAGTTTAGTTTTTTTAAAACCTTTTTGGCATTTGCAGTTGGACTTCTGTACTTGTACATTATGCAAGTGCTGAATATACAGACATTTAGTAATATTCAGTAAAATGTTCGTATCAACATTCAGTGAACCTGTGTCACCATGTGCACTCGGAGCTGGCTTATTTTGTACAGTTGGTTTGATCACATCATTAGAAACAAGTGTGAACAATTTTGAGTCTTTGTGTGTAAACGGTGACAATTTTGATGAAAATTTTGAGTCTTTGTGTGTAAACGATGACAAGTGTTTTAGTTGTTTAACTTTTGTCTGCCTGTGGAGGAAGAGGATGTTGAAAGCATTTTGCAACACAAGTGGTTCACAGTCCGATATGTGTTTTAGTCTGTGAGAATGTGTTTAGAGTTTTGCAAAAAAGAGTGCATGAGATTTGCAAATAGTGCCTTAACTGCCTGAATGTGTTTAAGGTTTTACAGAAAAAGTGATTTATTTGACAAATTGGTTTAGGCTCTTGGGAATTTGATTCAGAACATGGGGTTTAGTGTTTTAGCAATTCAGAAAAACTAAAAACTAAATAAATAAAACACCTAAGGATTTTCTCTTCGCCTAGTTGGATCTGGCCATAGCACTTCATCCACATCACAGGCAATGTCCTCTCGCAAGACAGCGAGGGAAGAATCTTCTTGAATGGTGAATCCATCCTTGGACAGACCCTGCGTCAATTAAGTCACAGGCTTCCTCCATGGCTTGAATGAGGGATATCCTGACATAGGGCTGGAGATCATAAACCTTCCACCGCCATGCCAAAAACAAATCCTCAGTGGGGTTAAGGAAGGGGAAGAATGGTGGGAGGTATTAGAGTGAAAATTGCGGAAGCTCATGAAACCAGTTTTGGACCAGAGCAGATTGATGGAAAGATGCATTGTCCCAGGTGACAATATATACTGTATCTCTTTTGCTCTGCATCCATTTGGTATTTTGCTGTGACGATGTTGTGTAGTCTGTCTAAAAATGTGAGTAGGCCTATGTGGGACGTGATGTAAGGATAAGTTTGCATGTCATTCCCCATTCTGAATGATTGCTGCTCACATCATGATGTTATCTTTACGTTGGCCTGGGACATTCAAAATAGCTCTGTGGCCAATTATGTTTCTCCCTCTTCCTCTTCCTCTTCCTCTTCCTCTTCCTCTTCCTCTTCCTTACTGTAATGTTGGCTTCCATTTTTGTTGAAAACAGGTTAACTCACCTGTTGCCTTTTTATAGTGCTTACACCTGATTGTTGAGTTTATAATTAAGTATAATTAAGCCTAAGTGTCTGCACACTTGACGGCAGTGTTTGATCAATTGGTTAATGTGGTATTTTGGAAAGCAGTGCCTTGAAATGGCAAAAAAATGACATATGTTAGATTTCTGTATGTTTAGTGTTTTGCCAAACACTGTGAAGTGTTTTGCAAAAAGTGTAAGGCTGAGAATGTGCTTATAGTTGTGCAGATCTGGCCTGAGGTTTTGCCTCTTGAGTGTCAGGTGTCACTAACTGTGTGTTATATTTATTTTAGTCTGTAAGACTGATTTTCCTGTTATAATAAAACTCACCCTGCAATAAAGCCATAAAATGCACCCTGGACAGCAGATAGCAAAGACAGAGCACAGAACATCGCCTGTCCAAACTGTCCTTCTTCCTTATCTCTGCATCCCCCTCTCCCTCCTCTTCCCCCTCCTCAAGTCACTGAAAGTTCATTAAGAATGTCTATATAACACATATGATGTATCTGGTGAATATGTTGTTTTTTCCTTTTCATGTTTGGTATCATTTAAGTGTCCTTACAAGTGTGCAAATTGTAAACTGTTGGCCTCAGTGTGGAGATTTATTTAATATCAAAATAGAGATGACAAAGGTTGAATAACAGCAGTTTTTTCTTTCTGGCTTGAGAAGGGAGTGTGTTTTCCATCTCTGTAGAGAAGAGAGCTTGTCTTTCACATGCTAATGGAATTTTTATCTCACGTCCTAATTGAAGGCTGTGGCAACGCGTGTATACAGCTAATGACACACGTGCACACACACACTTACACAGGTTGATAGGGCAGCGGTCTCACCATCTCACACTCCTGACAATGGGATCATTTAACTTACATTTGCACCCTCTTTAAACAATCACATTCATGTGCATAATATGCACATGCACATAAAAAAAAACAAAGGATGAATCATTTACTCTCTTTATGAAGCACTTTATGATCCTATATCGATTTTCCTCATTTTCCTCATACACACATGCTCACTCACGTGAAACTGAGTGTCTACATGTATACTGGCTCCTTATATAGATAATGATACTGATTCAGTTGCTTCTGGTAAACTCATTGCGGTGACAAAGAATTATTGTCACCTGACATACGGAGCACGTCTATGCCTGAACACATACTCTCTTTCTCTCTCTCTCTCTCTCTCTCTCTCTCTCTCTCTCTCTCTCTCTCTGTGGTTGTGGTATTTTATTTGATAGTTTGGTTAGAGCTGCCTTATTTCGATTTATGACCATATTACAGTCATTACCCAAACACGTGTCACAGCACAACTTTACAATGCTGTAAGTAACAAGGTCATAAATAGCTGATTATAACATGTAATATCTCCACCAAACACATGCTTTCATTTCAAACACACAGAGCACGTTGTGTGTTCGCACAATATTAAAAGATGCTCTCTGTTCAAATTAACCAAGCAACATTTATACAAATATTAAAAAAGGCAACAGCAGAGCAGGATGAAATGGACAGAAAAATGAGAGAATTGTATGTGAGAAAAAATATGTGGAATGCTAAGAGTAGACAAAAACAGAGACAAAGAGAAAGAATAGGAGAGAAAAATTACAAAGAAGAAAAACCATTTCATTTTTCTCTCCACAATTGCATCAGAGTCCGTGTATTCATGTTCCAGTGAAATGTCATTGCTCAGTTTTAATGGATCAGGAGAGGATGGCTTAGGTTCTGACCAAAACAAACCCTCCATTTTATCATTCCACAGCAAAACCACACGCAAAAACGTGAGACTCACTGAACAGCCGAGTAAACAGAAAAAACGCAGTAAAGCACAAACAATAATCCCTTTCATTCTTATCAAGAGATTCCAAGATTACCGTAACAGTTCATTCAAGGTCCTGTTGACTGCGGGGTAAGGAATTTGCTTCGGGGAGTGATCAAACATGCTTTGTTTCAGAACAAACAATGAACAAGCATGATTTTTTTTTTTAAAGCACTGCATGTATTTAACAGTAACAAAGACATAACAAGAGTAACAAGACTATAGTTTTGGTCTTTACTCTTCACACAGTTTTTTATTGGCAGAACAGAGAATCTTTCTACAAATAAAGACTTTAAAGCGAATTATCCACAGAGTGGTTATGGTTGCTGTAATTGGATCACTTAACAGCCTGTGTTTGGAATGATAATTAAGCATTTGCTATGATCTAAAGATTAACATTCAAAAGTGAACATGAAGCATTCAAGCAAAATTGTGGCATTTGTTAAAATGTCTTCGGGGTAATAAACTTAGCTATTTGTAAACAGCAAAGTTTGATTTGAGTTTGATTTGAAGTCAAATAACACCTGTGTAATGGGGAAATCTGCCTCTCTGTTATAATTGTGTTACGGTATTTGCACTCAGCTAAATACCCCCCCCCCCTCCCCCTCCCCTCCCCTCCCCTCCCCCTCCCCCCTCATCCCTCACCCCTCATTTATAAATGCGCATGTACATTTACTTATGAGAACAGACTGACACAGAGGTGCCCTGGACCATTTAGACCAGAAAACAAAGGCAAATGTGGCACTGAGGGTCTGACGAAGAAAACGGATGATCTCTTGCATTCAGGACCCAGGCACACGTGAGGACGCATATCTGGAAACATTTAATTCCTGCTGTCAATGTGACAGGGTTAACGAGAGCTAATGGGTGTCTGGGGACATTTGGCTGAAAGAGAGAGAGAGAGAGAGAGAGAGAGAGAGGGGTGTGGAGAGACACATATAGCAGGAGATTGGGGGAGACAGAGTGAGGGGACAGGAGAAGGGATGGATGGAGAGTAGCAGGGTGGAGGAGTAAAGAGTGAGATGATGGGAGGAGAGGGAGAAGATGAGGTTCATTAAATCATTTCCTTACATCTAAAGGTGTAGAGATATGCAAACACAACCACCCATCCCACGCTAACTGGTACCTGCTTGAGACCTTTGTCTTGACCTGTTATGAAGGTTTAAAAGAATAATTCACCCAAACATGAAAATGAAGTCATCATTAATTGATAGTAGAAATAAAATAGTTCAAGATATGCATCCTTACATGTGACTGGACCCTGAATTCAAGGAATCGGATTTTTCTTCATCACTTGCCTTTGTTTTCGGATTCTAAGTGGTCCAGACAGAGCACCTCCATTCTGATAAATTTTTCATGCAATTATATTAAATAAGGAAGAGTGTTTTCAAGTTTAATTTTTTTTTATATAAAAGGACCATACAATTATAAATAATGTGATCAAATGATTGTCCAAAGCTATGTGTGCTTCATCCACTGTACACTGAAAAAGAAAGTGTAGAAAATTTACTTTGAAACAATTTTGACTCTGCTATTGCTAGTAAATTTCACACATAATTACAAAGAAATGGCAATTAACACGTTGAAATAAATGTGAAATTTTGAAGTAGACAGACTGAAATAGCATTTTCTTGTAAAACACTCTAATTATCTTTGTTTTACTTGTTTTACTTTGTAATGGCATGTTAAACAACAAACAGTACATAGCCTACTTCAAAATGTATTCTTTTGTGTTTCATAAAAGAAAGGCACACAGGTTTAGAATGGCATGAGGGCAAGTAAGTGATGACAGAATTTTGGGGGAAAATTACAATAGTATATAACAATGGGGTTGGTGTGGATTTGTGCAGCTGCGGTTCATCTGTATGGGCCAAAATATTCATCCAAACATAGACCTCTATATGCACTGAATTAATAATAACTTATAAATGTTACATTCTGCAATAAAATATTTTTTGCAGACTATTTTAAGTTGTTAAGTCGGCAGGATATATTAAAATGTAGCGCATGGATTCGGTAAGTATGTATTTATGCTACTAAGCGGGGCAGCTGGTCGTGGAGCCCTCCCTGGCTCTACAACACCCCACAAATTTCCAATGTAAATCTGTGGTGAAAAATGGAACTGCAGTGCGCTCTCATAGAGAGGCATTGAGGGAGATTTCTGGCTGCCTTAAATTACACGTGACGTTACGTAATCCTCGCTCCAGACCAAGACATATAAGTTCGCCTCAGCTATGTGTCTTCATCAGGTCAGTAACTAGATGGCATGGCTGTTCTTCCTATGTGGAGTAGCGTATCTAGTTAATGAAAGTATAAACCCTTTGACATGACTTTGTTTTCCTCACTAGAATTCTTAACTTGCAACATTCTAAAACAACATTCGGACGCAATTAATACATTAGTACACCCGACAAACGCATAGAATGCCATCTAGAATTGCCTTAAAGTAGGCCATGTCAATCACCATTAGAGCGCCACCCTCAGGCTGATTAACGCAATGACATTAGAATTCTGCCAAAAGTGAGTCTGAAGTGTTCAGCGATTAGCTTACAAAATGTTTATCATAAACTAGCTCTAAGACCTAGAATCTGCCCTACCTAAATTTGTGGCCAGGAGCCGCTACTGGATTTGTGTGTTTCAAAAAGCCATTATTGACAGTGCAATGCTCTCTGGGTTGGGCTCGGGAATTTCCCTCACTGGAACGGACTGGGGAATTTCTCTCACTTCAACGGACTCAGGAATTTTTCTCACTGGAACGGACTCTGGAATTTCATACACTGGAACCGACTCAGGAACTTCTCTAACTGGAACGAACTTGGAAATTTCACTCACTGGAAGCATTGTGACCATTTGCACTGACAATGATTGGACGGGGAATTTTTCTCACTGGAACAGACTCTGTATTTTCTCTCACTGGAAACATTGTGACCATTTGAATAGGCAATGATGCAGTCCTTGGATTTGGAGACACTGTGACCATTTGCATTGGCAGTACTGTTAAATCCATCTGAAGTACGTGTCTTGTATTATGTCATGGTCGGTGGATGTAATGAAGTGCACGACAAAGGAGATCCTCAAAATAAATATTTAATTCAGGAATCAAAACAATAAACAGAAGAATAACACGGAGGAAGCACAACCAAAAACTCACTGCCATCAAACAACAATGCAAGACAGGGAACTGACTGAAACTGAGGGCTTAAATACATGAGGGTAAACAAAGGAGCTGATGAGTTGATTAACACGACACACCTGGGGGGTATTCCAGAAAGCTTGGTTAACTTACCATTTGGTAAATCATAACCTCTGGGTTGATTTACCCCAAACCCGCATACCATGAGTATGTCGGTTCCAAAACACCTGAGAAGAGTTAGTTTAATCAACCTCCTACTGGTTACCCAGAGTTAATGCGCGCGCACGGTGAGTACATAAAGACATTTTCAATGGATCGCCGATTTCAGGAGTCACCATGGAAACCCAGGGAGAAAAAAAGCGAGCTACATACTTAGGTGAAACTGAGTTGGAGGTTTTAATGCTTGCTTATGAAGACTATAAGCCCATTATAACAACAACAACAAAAAAAGCAATACTGCTGTATCAGCAAAAGAAAGAGAGTTGGCTTGGCAAAAAATAACGGACAGAGTAAATGCAAGAGTTTATAAAATTATAAATGGGCTATTTTCCCCTTTCATTGTGACGCAAAAAATATTTGGGGCATGTAGTAAAAATAGACAAGTATTTACTTGTTGGCCTCCATACATTTCTTAATATTACAGTAGTAATGCACATAATTGGCTAGTAATATGTTGGCTTCTTGTTTTATCAGGTGTAATCCTTCTGGAGCCAGAAGAAGTGTGAGCTAATGTAGTTCTAAACAAATTCTACAGAATTAAACTGTGGCATTTACTGAAAATCACTGAACTGTGTTCATCTGTGCACCAGAAGTTGATGGACCGTCCTCCTGCTGTTCTTCCACACTCTGAGGGCGGGGGGAGAGATAAGAATACCCGTTTATACTTAGATTTAAACTTAGATTCTATAGGCTACTCCACATAAAAATGTGAAAAAATTTGAAAAAATTTGAATGTGTAGATTGTTTGATGTGTAGACACATAATGTTAACATTACCTCTGTAGGCCTCTCTGTGGCAGCAGAAACTATTTATCCCCATCGTCCTGTGAAGATGAGCATTTGGTTGAGTATAACTTTATAACACTATTTGTCATAATTTCTGGTGAATTGAGTAGGCTACTTACAACTGCCTGGGGTTCTGTTGGGACAGGAGGCTCCAAAAGACAGATATTACCATCAGAATCTGTTGGGACCAACAAAAATCCTAACCCAAAGTAAAATGGAAATATCAAAAATAGCCTATATAAAAAATAACACATATGTAAACCTCTTACATTTTATGAAGGCCCTTGGATCTTTGGGACTGGCTCTGAAGTCCGTCCAGGAATTCCCTCAGCCAAAAATGCTGCTGCACTGCTAGACACTGGATGCTTTAGTTATTTAATATCTCAAATGTTTGTTAAGTCAGGTAGCCTACACCTATGATATGCTCAAGCCTTACTTGACTGAATTATATTTTTACATTTAATTTTCAGCTGCTGCCATGTTCTTTTAATACCTGCAGGATTGCACCAACATGAAAATTAAAATTAGGTTGAATAACATACTGTTCTTCCAGTTTCACCTCTGATATTATAACAGTTGGGTAAGTTACTTGTATTACTAACTACAAATGACATCTTCAGCAGTGTAATTAGATTAATGTAATAATGACTATCTTTAGAAATTATTGGTCTACTTATTACTAATTACTAAATCCCACGTCAACCTTAAACACTTGAACAATACAAGGAGGGACAAGAAACTGCACTTTTAATGCTTTCAAATAAACAAAATACAATTGCATGAATTATTCTTGAATTGACCAAAGTGTGTAGAGGGAGAAGGTTACATTAAAAATATAACTTTTAAAAATGTATGTTAAATAGCCTATACAGAATTGTTCTATAGTCTAATACAATTACATCAGATTTAACTTTAAATTACAGAAGAATTAAGAGTAATCCCTTTAATTAAATTACAGTATTTAGATTACTTGGTAATTAATTACACCCATCACTGTATAACAGTAATTAAAATGTAAACTTATAAACGAAATAATGTTCGTACTCTCCATATGCTTGCAGAAGCACATCCAGTTCTGCTGGTGAGAAATATGCAGACCTCTTTTTGTCTGCCGCTGTTGCCATGGTGACTCATAATATCTGCGCTCCATTGATAATGGCTTTTTATAGTTGTGGCGCACGCGCTTAACTCAGGGCGTTTTTCCACTGGGTTCGTTTGCTGCGGTCCGAACCCGAGTGCGCTCGTTCCCGGCGCCCCCCGCAGCGTTGGTCTGGTTTCACACTCAATTAGTTGTATCGAACCCAGGTGCGTTTGCAGTGATCTTACGTCATCGCAAACGCACACGGAAAACGCATGGAGAATACAACTCGACTGAGCATAGCTGTAATTTGTCTGTTTTTTTGGTGCTATTATGCACAACATAGTGAGAGACAACTACGTTTATGTTCATTACATGGTGTAATTCAGCACATATCCAGGGGACGCCGTGTTTCTGCTGCTCGCAGAAGATTTTTCACTGATGCGACAGTGATACGCATGCGCGGGATACTATACTTCCTGAACAAGCACGCACCCGAGTCCGTGTTGCTTGCACATTAACGCGAACCGCGCCACGGTTCGAGAGCAACCGAGCTCAGACCACCTCCTCCAGGTAGTCTCGGGTTCGGTACTCTAGTGCGCACCCGGGTCCGATGACAGCGTTCACATTAGCGATTTTTCATGCGAACCGTGCCCCGGTCCGCACTAAACTGCCAGTGTGAAAGCGCCCTTAGAGTCAGTCAACTCAGAGTTGATTGAACTAACTCATTTCAGCTGTTCTGAAACCAAAAACTCAGAGTTTCCCATCTCAGGGTAAGTCAACTCAGAGTTCAAGTTTTAACTCAGAGTTGGTTGAACCTCCTTATTGAAACAGGCCCCTGGTTGATTGTGAAGTGACATACATTTTCATTTGCTCGTTATAAAGAAGTCACCAATTGAGCACAGATTACTACAGAGGAGTGTGTATTATTGTAACGGTCAGCAGCTGGAGTGCCCTTGAGAGCCACCAGAGGCACTCCACAATTGGACGCCTGGACTCATTAGCACTCATTGTTTTCACCTGTGTCTCATCTTCTTGTTTGCTCACCCTATTTAAACCTGGTTCTTTCTGTCATTCCCTGCGAAGTCTTGTTTAGTGTTATACTGCAATTCTGAGCATTGTCTCTTGTCTCTTGTCTCTTGGTGTTTGTTAGTATGGACTGCCTGCCTGTGTTTGACCTTGCCTGTACTTTGGATTACATCTTTGGATTACCCTGTTCAATAAATCCTCAACATTAATATCTCAGAACAGTTCGTAACAATTATATTGAATGTTCTTTGGTTTTTCATGGGAGTCTACTACCACAGATTCATGATTAAAGCAGTTTCATGTAACTTTTTTAACTAAATATGCAACAGAAATGTGGTATTTGATACTTTTTGCTATTATTTGCTTATGGTGCATTCAGGTCGTCATAGGGTTCATATTCATGTTGTAATTACAATGTTAGATGCATTCAAATCACGTTGGTCGAAGCAATATGGTGATGTACCTTTTCTACATACTTTTCAACTTCAACCAGATCTTTTTTATCTCTACATCT
The DNA here is from genome assembly GCF_965113295.1 of Leuciscus leuciscus. Taxonomy (NCBI): domain Eukaryota; kingdom Metazoa; phylum Chordata; class Actinopteri; order Cypriniformes; family Leuciscidae; genus Leuciscus; species Leuciscus leuciscus. The sequence continues at coordinate 22,850,212 of NC_138738.1, forward strand.
AATTGTACAGTTTTGTACATGAAACTTAGTTTACTTAATTAATAGTTATACTTAATAGTTAAGTAAATTAATTTGTTTTATTTATTAATTTTATGTTGTCAAGTCACCTTTATTTATATAATGCTTTTTACTATACAGATTGTTTCAAAGCAGCTTTACAGTGATAACACAACATTTGTTTTGGCTGTACAGCAGCTCTAGAAGAATATAGTGTCATTGTCCATCTTAAGTAAGTTCAGTGTTGATTCATTTCTGTTGTAAAAAAGTTATTAATTTATTAATTTAAATCTATACACTGTAGAAAACAGTGATGTCATCATCCAGCTCAGTTCAGTTCTCATACAATGGTGTTATTAATGCAGGCAGATCAATAATATTATTGAATTTTAGTCAAGTTTTGTCAAGAATTTTAGAACAGTGTCAAGGAACCCAAACTCTATCAGGTGACAGAATGGAGAGAAAAAATTCTCCCAATTTTCTCCCAAAATTGGGAGAAACCAGGCTCAGTCAGGGGGCCAGTTCTCCTCTGGCCACCAACTAGTGCATGATTATGATTTGGCCTGCATTACAGGTCAGAAGTCAGATTGGGATCAGAACATTCAAGATATTTATCCACTTCTATTTAGTTGAAGATCGGATTAATCATGCCGGTATGGAGACGGGTTTGTTGAGGATCTGTGCCACTAGCTGTCGTGTTGATGAGGCCTTTACAGGGAGGCCTTTTTGCCAAGGGAGTCTAGTTGACAGAATCTCTGGTTGACAGTGTCTCTGTCTCTGTCTGCTTCCCGAACAATGCTAGGAAGACTGTTCCAAAAGTTTAGGTGCTAAATGGGAAAAGGATCTACTGCCTGCAGTTGATTTTGATATTCTAGGTATTATCAATTGTCCAGAATTTTGAGATTACAATCAACGTGAAGGACTATAATGCGTTAAAGGCCCCCTGAAATCAAAACGTATGTTTTTTTTTAGCTTTTAGTATGAATATGTTAGTCTTCAGGGCAGGCTATGAATAAGCGGGTGTGTTCCAAAACAATGACAAAATTCGCATTTAGGTGATATAAGCATTCAAAACATACAGTCTCTCACTTCCGCTAAAATGGATCACAGATTTTTATGACATCACCACAGACTTCAGCTTCTCATCACATCTTCTGTCCAGTCAAATGCACTCTTGAATCTAACGTATCATCAGCGCTTGGATTCGCTTCCATGGGACTGTCAAGTACACTGTCACTAGCAGTCTGTGAGGTAAACTAAACGCCATTGGCTATTTGAAAAGGGGGAGGAGCCATTCAATATGTCCCTCCTTAGCTTCCTGTTTCAGTGGATATTACGTCAACTCATCATACAAGCTGCACGTTCCAAGGCACTTCAGTGGGCCTTTAAGAGCTCGTTCAAGTACTGGGGAGCTAAACCATTTAGTGCTTTGTAAGCAATTAGCAAGATTTTAAAATGTATACAATGTTTAATAGGGAGCCATTACAGTGTTGACAGATTGCATATGATTATACAGTTGTGGTCAGAATTAATGGCACCCCTGGTAAATATGATCAAAAATGGCTGTAAAAAAGTTAAAAAAATAAAAAATATCTAACCTTTTATTGAAGTAAAAGAACTGAAAGTGCGGGGGAAATCACATTATGAAATAAATGTTTTTCTCCAAAACACGTTGGCATCAATTCTGACCACAACTGTATTCCTGGTTCAAGTACACTGTAAAAAATGTCTAACCCTCCCAAATCAAAAATTTCAAGTGACCGATAACATCTAAATTTTTCAATTGGCCCAAGTGAAATTCTGTAAATTTCAATTGGCCCAAGTGAAAATCTGTAAATTTAATTTTATAATTTACAGAATTTCACTTGGGCCAATTGAAAAATGTAGATGTTATCGGTCACTAGAAATTTTTGATTTGGGAGGGTTAGAAATTTTTTACAGTGTAAGAACTGTAGCGGCTGCGTTTTGGACCAGCTGGAGTTTGTTTATTAAGCGTGCAGGGCAACCACTACTTGATTAATACAATAATCTAGCCTTGAGGTCATGAACGCATTAACTAACTGTTCCGCATTTGTAATTGAGAGCATATGTTGTAGTTTAGTTATATTTTTAAGATGGAAGAATGTGGTTTTACAGATGCTAGAAATGTGGATTTCAAATGAAAGATATGGTCTCAAAGAGCATACCCGGGTTCCTAACTGACGACAAAGAGCAGCCATCAAGACGACTTGACAGAGCAGCCATCAAGTGTTAGACAGTATTCTGGGTTATTATGTGGTCCAATGGGATTTTGTTCCAATAATTAGAAACTCTGTCTTTTCAGAATCAAGTAGTAGGAAATTACAAATTTTTTATAGCAGCTATGCATTCAATTTATTTTGTGAATTAGTCAGTTTCATCAGGGCACGAAAAAATACAGAGCTGAGTATCATCAGCATAACAGTGAAAACTAATGCCATGCTTCCTAATGAAGGGAATTCCTCCCAAGGGTAGCATGCACAGGGTGAAAAGCAACGGTCCTAGTACTGAGCCTTGCTGAACTTGTGATCGGTATGACATCTCTTCATTTACTGCAACAAATTGGTAACGGTCAGATAAGTATGATTTAAACCATGCTAATGCAGTTCCACTAATGCCAACATCATTTTCGAGTCTATTCAAAAGAGTTTTCTGGTCGATATTATCAAATGCAGCCCTGTGATCCAGTAACACTAATAGAGAGAAACAACCACGATCGGATGATAAGAGCAAATCATTTGTAACTCTAATGAGAGCTGTCTCAGTACTATGGTACGGTCTAAATCATGACTGGAAATCCTCGCAGATATACCATTTCTTTCTAAAAAAGGAACATAGTTGTGAGGATACTGCCTATTCTACTATTTTTGACAGAAAGGGTAGATTTGAGATCGGCCTGTAATTGACTAATTCTCTTGGATCAAGCTGCTTTTTTTTTAATAAGCGGTTTAATAATAGCCAGCTTAAAAGTATTAGGTACAATTAATTGCTAATTATTAAGGACAGGATCTATGACCCCTGGAAGCATCTCTGTCAGTAGCTTAGTTGGTATAGGGTCTAACATACATGTTGTTGATTTAGATGATTTAACGAGTTTAGACCATTCTTCCTCTCAGCAATGAATGAATGGAATTTTTCTTCAGGGACACTACAATGGACTGTCTGATGCGATACTGTAGTAGACGGTTGCATGGCTATAATTTTCTCTCTAATATTATCATATTATATCTAATATTATCAATCTCGCAAGTAATCTTATCTTATTTTCTCATTAAAAATAACACCTGTTATCTGTTTAATATGTTTGCCTGTCTTCAAGACATTAAAGGCTGGATGGACACAAATTTTTTTACAGTTAAATAGTGATGAAACTAAAATAATAATTGTTGGCCCATCAGCTTTGGCATTGCTAATCAGCTTGGTCCCTTTTCTTCTAACATGCGCTACTGTGTTAAAAACCCTGGTGTTATTTTTGATCCCACATTGTCGTTTGATAAGCAGATCAGTGCTGTGGTGAAAAGTAGTTTCTTCCAGTTAAGATCAATTGCCAGAACTAAGAAGATGCTTTCTAAGAAGGACCTTGAAACTGTAATTCTTGCTTTTATCACATCAAGGTTAGATTACTGTAATTCACTTTTTCTGGGTTTGTCTAAATCATCTTTGGAACGTCTTCAGTTGGTGCAAAATGCAGCAACCAGATTATTGACTGTACTAGAAAACGTGCACATATTACTCCTGTACTTGCCTCTCTACATTGGCTACCGGTCAAGTTCCGTCTTGATTTTAAAATGTTGCTTTTTGTTTTTAAAGCTCTACATGGATGTGCTCCCCAGTATATTTGTAATTTCCTTAGTCCACATACTACCTCTAGATATCTTTGGTCATCAAATCAATTTCTCTTCTCAGTCCCTCGTTCACATCTTAAAACTAAAGGTGACCGAGCATTTTCTGTGGCTGCTCCTAAGCTCTGGAATTGTCTTCCCTATCACATAAGATCTTCCCCTTCTATTTCAATGTTTAAATCCTCCTTGAAGACTCATTTGTATTCTTTATGTTTTAATTCTGTTTGAGGGTGGATAATTTTCATTTGTCCAGTTGGCTGTTCCGATGTTTTTAAGTTTGTTCTTTATTTGTTGCACAGCACGGTTTCAACATCTATTGTTCTTAAATGTGCTTTATAAATTAATTAACTAAACTAAACTAAACTAAACTAAACTAAAGATGTTCATGAAGTCATTACTGTGCTGTTTGGAAATGTCAGAAGTTGAAGCTTTATTTTTTGTTAATTTAGCCACTCTATCAAACCTGGGGTTGTGATTGTTTTCTTTTAAGAGAGTTTTAACAAATTTACCATTAATACAGATGCTGCATCTATTTCATCCAACTTCACACTTGTATTTTGTGGAGATGTTTATGTGTGTTAAACTCAAATAGCACACCATTATATTTTGACAAATATGATTGAGTGGAGCAACTCTGGAAGAACCAGTGGCACCATTGCCTCGGTCCTGTTAAGAACACAGTTAAACAAACAAGGTCTAGATATCAAGTTTAACCCGTTGTAAATTGTCCGTACATCAGTTTTGTCCTTTCAGCTTGATAGCTAGATGTGATACGATAAGATATGGCTCACTGCAAAGATATGATCATACCTGTATAAGCTTGTGGAATTAATGGTTGTATTTATTTGTTATTGTAACTTGAATAGCTTGATTACAATTGTGTGAATGTCACCACACATGTAAAGAAGCTCACTTAAGCACACATTTACGCAACACACACACACATCCTTGCTTGCGTTTAATGTATAAACCATATTGTATTTTACATGGTCATAAAAACAGATATTTTGTTGGTGAAGAAAAAGAGAGAGAGAGACTGATTGAGTGAAGAGGAGGAGGGTCTGAGAAGACAATAGAGAAATGTAGAGGGGCCAGGAAAGGAAGAGAGAACAGGAGATGGTACACAGAGAAGCAGAAGATGGAGGGAGAGGGGAGAGAGAGCTGATGGTGATGGATGAGTAAATTGTAAGCGTATGATGGGTGGGTGTGTTGGGGGGTGGGTAGGTGGAGAGAGAAAGGGAGTGTGTGAGCGATTCAGCGTTCCAGAGCATTTGTGACTACGAGAGTTAAGCCCCATTAGAGCCTCAGTCTGCTCTCTGCACACTAACATGGCTGCTGATTATTCCACATTTCCCTCGGCTCCATACCACTAAATGTGTTATTAACACACCTACAGAGAGAAAGAGAGAGAGAGTGAGAGTGGGTGTGTTTGTTTGTTTAAATAAGATCTGTGAAGAGAATGGTGTTCTAAGCGAAATATGGGAGGAGCCAACACAATTGTACAATCCGTAACTATTTTATATTTTGGTGACATGGTGGCAAATTCGTTTTATTTGTACATTTTTGTACAATCTGCTTACACCGCACTGAT